>NC_069111.1:16041800-17241800 GCF_025612915.1 Magallana angulata
CAGGCTGAAAAGCTGGGAAAGAAATTCAACGTTATCAGATTAAAAGGCCTTTGGAATTCTTTGATTCGGTAATATCATAATTATTTTATACTATATATGATCTGACATGTTGATAAATATAACTGAGATGTCGCAAAAATGAACATTTTGCGGAAAGAATGATAGTCAAATCAACATGAAAATTCAGTACTAGACCTGTTAATTAGCCCCAAACTAGCGCACTTTTTTGTGAACGATTAATAATTTTTTTCAATTGGTGACACTGTAGCTCCCAGGTCATTCATCCAACTTTTATCAGCTAGTCTCATTAAAGTTTGCATGATCCTGTTTTAAGAATGATGTTAATTTTCCATTGATCAGTGTTGAGTCGTTGTCTAATAAAATGAGACTGACTAGTAAGTAATTGACTAACTACTATTGGAAAGTGATTAGTTCGAGTGAACCTATCTTTTCTACAAATTCGATGGCTATATAATTTTTATAGACAACTTGATTATGGGAGCAGCCATATTGCTAGAGTTTTTTCTGGTTGGTGAGAAAATGAGGTCACAAAAGTTAATAAGAAATTGTACTTTCCCTAGATTGTGCAGTTGTAAAGCTGAATGTATATCTTTTGTCTGTTCAGTCAAGAGTTTGTCAATGAGTTGTGGAATGGATAAGAAGCCCTTAACTTCCGAAGATGGAGCGACCTGGGAGCTACAGTGCCTCCCATAGTAAAAAAACTTTAATTTACGGCGCACAAAAAATTGCGCTAGCTTTAGACTGACAAATCCTATTTCTGAACACAAATTCTTCACAGATTATCAATTTGTTAAAACAGATTAGGAATTTGTTATAACAAATATCAATTGGGAAAAAAAAGTACCATTAAATTCTTCAGGCAGTTACCGGTAACTACTGATATTGTCACTTTACTTGCTCAGACTTTCTCCCAAACATGCTAACTAACTTATTTCGGAAAATGAAGTGTATTAAATTCAAGTCAATATCAAGAGTCCCATTTTTAACATGTAAACAAACTGCACCACTTCACTTTGCGGGTGGTGACGGTGTTTTAAAGAATATCAGATTCAAGTGAAATGAGGTTATCTGTAGTAAATTGTCCAATAATTTTTTGGGATCAAATACTTGTACAGTATGTATGCAGGGAGAAGAATATCTGTTTCTATGCTCACGAAACTCACTGGTAGGATTTTGTCTGTGTCTCATATATTTATAAAATTGGCAACTCCTGTAGACTTTTTTGATTTAGAGTAATTGAATTAAAGCTGTAATTTTATCTATTGCAATTTACTCATAATCAATAAAATATCTTTTAAGGTGGAATAACACACCTGGAAAAAGTCACTCAAATTAACAGGAAATTTTTTGATAATGAAAGATATAATGAAAATAAACTGTACAAATGTCAAATAAGCAAAAAATATGCAGTTTTGGGATAAAAAATGAATATCTAAAATAATTATTCTAGTAAGTAACAACAAAAGCCCCTTCAGGATTCGAACTCGGATGTACGGATCACAAGTCCGACACTTTATCCACTTGGCTATGGAGAAAGTTACATGTTTCAGTGCATAAAATCCTTTTAATAAACCGAAATGTCGTTTCGATCAGCGGTCAGCCATTTTGTGATGATGTGTTATTCCACCTTATAAATAGGTAACTAAAAATTAGAATGTTATAAAATTTATATGTCCTGAAAACAAAATCTGTATGATTTTTTTCAAAATGTTTGTTTTAATTAATTTTGTGCGATGAATGTATACCCTAGATTAAAAATGTTTCATGAAAGGATAATTTTAAGAAAAATGAATAAAGTCCCAGGATCTAGATACTTGGGGTGGGAGATGGAGGGGGGGGGGGGAATGATTGGGTATGTCGTTAAGCACCTGTGTAACATATTATCTTTTTTAAGTAAAAAGAAATTCACAGGAAAGAAAAAAGATTTTTTTAGTCAAATTCCGGTATTGAATCTTAAATTGCCATTGCTAAATTTCACAGTCTTTCTTGGATCAAAATGGCTTTTTCCCAGCTGATACAGAATATTTGCACCAAAAACAATCTAATTAAAATTAGATGTTCTGAATCCTTTAAAAGCGGTAGTGGATTCAGAACGTCTAATTTTAATTAGATTGCACCAAAAAAAATTCAATGAAAACAACATTTGAAATGTGTTTTTTTTTATATATATATATGAGCTTGAAAAAATTATGGCCTCATGATCTTAGATCAGAACATTACAGAATTTAATTGTCAGCATTTTGTGGAGAGCTAGCGCTCACCTTTTGGAGCTGTTTAACTTGGTCGAGAGTAACCATGAACATTCTGAAATTGCGTAGTAAAATTATAAATTTCAGTTGAAATCTCAAGAGAGCAGTAAAGGATCATAACTATTATATTTCTAGTCTTGTTACTTATCAAGTCATTTATAATAATGTCAGAGTTATGTAAAAATTTAATATCGTGGTAGAATTATTGCTTTTAGGTATGCTTGGAAACACCTTCACATGGAACATGAAGTTTGTCTCCAAGTCTTTATTCCTGTGATAATGATCATGTTCAAAATTAGGGAATTCTGGAAATGACAAAATGAAATACATTAGAGAAGAATTTGGTAATAAATTAAGAAATAAAGTATCGGATTGAGTTTTATGAATTTTGCAATGAGAAATGTTGTTTTGAAATATAAAAGCAGATTGAACAACATTTTGAGTACCAGGTATGTAGTCTAAGAGGTTATTCTAGATCTGCAACATTCATGATAATAACAATACTTTATTTATATTGTACTAACAGCTCACTATTTCTTTTGATTGTTTTTTCGTATAGGGAGTACAATGTATTTTGTTTATAGGTTTTTTGGTAATAGTTTACTAGGTGTATCAATCACAGGCTCCTGATTGGAATCACATACAGACGACATCTTTTCTCATTAGATATTTTTGAATTCATTTATTTATGATATGAAATTGATACGATTTTAAAACTTTTTACGTTCAATGACATTCACGGTATATATTTGAGAGTAATGGATGAAGCATTTCTTCGATCTCGGCAATAACTGTAGTACTGTGGTTTCATTAATATTCAAGGGTATCAAATTTCGTGGATAAAGTGAAAATCACAGTTTCAAGGATACATAAATTCATGGCCAATGACCCTATCAATACAAAATGTTAATAAAAATTGCACTTCAATGAACTCTTAATTTCATGGATCAACTTATAAGAACGAAATCCATGAAAATTGGTATTCATCGAATATTGATGAAACCACAGTGGAAGGTGTACTAACTTTGGTGTTCATGGAAATACATGTAATAATTTATTGGAAATTGATTAACATGAAGCATTACAAAATAAAATTGTTAATGACAACTGTTTAGCCTTATACTAATATTCCCTGTCACTACTGTGGGACTTATTGCAAATATGGTAAGGTAGTGTACATGCATATAAATTAACACATGTAAAACCATGTGATTTTTCTCTAACCACCATCCTTGCATGTGGCTTGAGTGCAATAAGAGCTTAGAGGTGAGATAACTGTCTACTCTTTATGTTCATTAATTAAGAACATTGACATGTAACTGGGGCAAATTCATTATTGATAAACAATATCCCAACCAATGGATGTCCTCGTTTCAGATTAGCATCAGCAGTAAAAAGTGTTCTTGAAAAATCTCACATGGCATATCACGAGTCTTCTAAACAATATTTAGAAACGTGTATTGATTATTTTTACAGAAGCATTATGCATAGGTTATCTTGTGTATTCTGTGTACAGGTTAGGAGCCGCTGCTGAGGAAAGGTGTCGGAGACGATGATGTAGAAACCACTGACAGTATTAGTTGAGGTATTTGTATTACATGTTTAACATCACTGTCAGTGTAAAAAAGTCTGCATGCTTCTTGAATTTAGTTTGTACATGTGATCCATTATTACTATTAAATGATCTAATAGATCAAGATGACATTTGGAAATCCTGATAAAACGTGATGATGAATGCTGTGAAATTGGTTTTTGTTTTAACATTGAAATGAAAATAATGTGCATTAAAGAGAGGTAGTAGTTTCCTCACTATGACATTTTAGTTTACAGATTAATCTGTCAATTTTCAAGTCTTGATATGAATATCGGTTTTATTATTTCATGTATATGTGGATAATGAGCAACTTTTGCCTTCATCAAAGAATAGCTAAGATTGGTTACCATATATTAATATGAAAGTTTACTTTAATTAGTAGACTACTGTGGAATCATCATTGTTCGTGGGGGACCAGTGTTCGTGGCTTTTGTGGGTAACCCTTGTCCACGAATTTACATCCCCACGAACCTATACACTATCATTTTTTTAAATACATATGTGAAATTACGCCCCCATGAATCAGGAAAATTATGGTCACCCACAAACATTGACCCCCACGATTAAAAATGATTCCACAGTACTTTCTTGTACAATATATTTATTCCATTTACAAAATAGAAATTGAAGAAAGAAAAGAATGAACACAAATCAAGAGGAAGTTGTGATCCATTGGTTTCGACATGGACTACGTCTCCATGACAACCCGTCCTTGATAGATGGACTCTCTGAGTGCGATAGATTTTATCCAGTATTCATTTTTGATGGCGAAGTTGCGGGTAACTTGTTTTTCTTTTTTGAGAAAGGTGTCAAGATGCACTTGTGACAGTTTGAAATAAGATTCAAATAAGATTGAATCCATAATATCTTTACCATTTACCTCAAAGTTAGAATTGCATACAGGTATTGTAATGACTTTGCTTAGTTAGGAGATTGTTGTGTTTCTTTCAGGAACTAAGACAGCAGGTTACAATCGTTTCCGATTCCTGTTGGAATGCCTGCAGGATCTGGACAAGAATCTAAAGGCAGCGGGAACCAGACTGTACTGTTTCCAGGGCCAACCCACTGACATACTGGAGAGACTGATCGAGGTCAGATTTCTTGGGGTTTTTGGGGGGAGAACAGTGACTTTGACTGCAAAAAAGACTTTGAAATTATTAGAGGCAAAATCTGACCATTTCTGTTCCATCAGTAAAATGACCCATTCCTGCAGGATTGTAGCACACCTGACTCAATTTGGTTTTCAAGTAATTCAGTCCATCAGTAAACAAAAATCCTCATAAAAGAGGTACCCCATTGTATATCATGAATACCTACTTATCCACACAGGAATGGGGAGTGACCAAGGTGACCTTTGAGGCGGACCCTGAACCCATTTGGCAGGAGCGGGACCGATTGGTGAGAGAACTACTGGACAAGAAGAATGTGCAGTGTGTGGAGAAAGCGTCCCACACCCTCTGGGATCCTTATGAGTAAGTAGTTTGTGGAGAAGGTGTCCCACATTCTCTGGGATCCTTTCAAGTAAGTCATGTGTGGAGAAAGTGTTCCACATTCTCTGGGATCTTACCAGCAAATCAAGTGTGAAGAAGGTGGCCCACATCCTATGGGATCTTTACTAGTAAGTCATGAAGACTTTACAAGGAACATGTACATGTAACAGTCGGCCTCTTGCATTTTGTTTTAGTTCAAATGCAGTAAGAAATTAAATTGGAAAAACTAAACAATTTGTAAACAATAAATGTAGTAAACTTATTTATCTCTTGTTAATTGCTAAACAGTCAGTGTGAATAAAATTTTTATGCAACAAACTTTATTATGATTTACAGAATAATTGAGAACAATGGAGGTAGCCCACCTTTGACCTTTTCCCTCTTTAACCTTGTGACCTCAACTATAGGACCCCCTCCGAGACCAGCTGAGGACCCAGATTTCACAGACATAAGTCTGCCTGTCAGTCAGAATCATGACAAACAGTTTGGAATTCCCACTTTGGAGGATTTGAGTGAGCCTTTTTTTTCAATGTTTGAGAAATCATAGCAATAATTAATAATTGTATTAATGTTATACAATCTGTCTGTTGTTTAAAGTGAGTGCCTGCTGATACATGTGCAAAAGGTTAGATCCATGAACAAGAAAAATAGCCCCATTTTAGATGCTGTGTAGTTTTACTGTAAAAATGGTTACTTTTTCACAACAGTATAGAGATACTTGTGAACAAGCTTTCATTCTGTCTGTAGATGTGAGACCAGAATGTGAAGAGCAGAATAAGAGGCTTGTGGAATGGCTTGGAGGGGAATCAAAGGCCTTGGAATTACTGGCCATACGCATGAAACATGAAGAAAAGGTATTTTAAAATCCGAAGTAATTTTTTCTCTTATATCATGTTATTTTAATAGAACTCTTTTACTTTTCATGCAGTTTCAGTGGGATTTGCATTTCACTTTTTAGATTTTTAAGAATTTTTTGATCTAGTTGTTCTTAGAATCCTGAATTAAATTTATGTTTAAATAATGTAGAATTAATTTACATGTGCATATATGATTTCATGTGGAAGGTGAAACTACATGTACTTATGTTTACATTTAGTGTTTATTTCCCCTAATGTTTGCATTTGAAATCTGCGACTTTCCTTTTCCTATGAATACTCTTTGCTAATTCATGCGCCATGAGCACAAATATAAACGTCATCACGTGTTTTGAGTATATTTATTTTTGTTAGATTAAATGAAACATTCAACCTTACTCAACCAATTTGATATGTACTGTTGAAAAAAGTATCTACTCATTTAAAAAAAGATTTTTCTCTATAAAATTTCTGCCACTATATTTTTAGTCGCCAAAGCGAACTAAATAACAGGTTAATATGGCTGTTCCATGTATCTTTCATATCTCTGACTAAGAGCATACAATGGCTTTACACGACGATACACATACATTTCATACAAATAGACATCAATATGAATATGAATATAAGCATTGAATGCTTATTTCTGTATGTCGTTGGTCCTCTAACACACCATGTATCTTTCATATCTCTGACTAAGAGCATACAATGGCTTAACATGACGATACACATATATTTCATACAAATAGACATCAATATGAATATGAATATAAGCATTGAATGCTTATTTTTGTATGTCGTCGGTCCTCTAACACACCATGGGTGCGCTGTATTAAATTTGTCTGCACCGCTTGGTGTGTTATAGGACCGACGACATCCAAAAGTAAGCATTCAATGCTTAAGTATTTTTTTTTGTATATTCATGAGCTAAATGTTGTTTTCTACCGAAACTGATTAACTTGGAATTTCAGGCCTATGAGAATGGTTACGTGATGCCCAATCAGTATCACCCAGACCTCCTGTCCCCACCCCTCAGTCTCAGTGCCCATCTACGCTTTGGCTGTCTGTCTGTCCGCAAGTTCTACTGGAGCATTCACGACAAATTTGAAGAGGTACCGGTACTTTTAAACATTTATGAACTGAAAGAAATGATAATTGAATTATCAAAATTTTGGGGGGGTTTTTTGGTACTGTATATTTGTATAACCAAAATATCTATAGAAAGTATTCATTTGTATTAATAGATTTAATATTGAAACAATTATGAAAAATGAAAGTGTATTCAGGGCAGCAGCACTACAAGTTTGACAGCACATAGTATCAGAGTTTCTCTTTAAATTTTTTGTGAAGAATAACTGCAAGGTTAAGTATCACGGGTAAAATGTATATTGAAAAAAGCAGCGCTCATAAAAGCAATATCATCTCTGTGTGTCACTTGTGCGTCTCTGCATGGATTTTGTGATGTCTCAAGTATTAATCTTGCAGAGTAGAACAAACGATTTGGTCACATTTTACAAACATTTTTCAGCAAAATACAAGATCCACTGCATTGCATTTTAAGGTGAAGCCTTCGATGGGGGCACCTGTTTCCCTGTCGGCTCAGCTGATGTGGAGGGAGTACTTCTACACAATGGCTATCAACAACATCAACTATGACAAGATGGAGACCAACCCAATCTGTCTCAACATTCCCTGGTATGATAACCCAGAGCATGAGGAAAAATGGACCCAGGTACTTGTTGATATATACATACATATATTGATGTATATTTATTTTTCTAATGAGGCCGAATTTTTTGTCTGCTATTTCAAACAAAGGAAAACAGAAAAAAAAATGGGTACTGAAATAATTAAAATTTTATTGTAATAATTAAAATGAAGATTTATTGTGATACAATGGCACAGACGGTGTGTTTGTTAAGTGATCACCCATCTCTGGTTTTCTATTGATAGGGTGAGACTGGGTATCCGTGGATTGATGCCATCATGAAGCAGCTCAGATACGAGGGGTGGGTCCACCATGTTGCTCGCCACGCTGTGTCCTGTTTCCTGACCAGAGGTGACCTTTGGTTGAACTGGGAGGTTGGGCTAAAGGTAACCAGATAAGAAAATGTGTGATCAATGGGTGCTTAATTCTAAAATTCTAAGGAAAATCACATAGATATTAAAATAAAGCATGGGATTGCATAATTCCTCTTAACACAGGTGAAATATGAGCTTCCTTTTAGGGAGTATTTGTATGCATCCTTTTGAAGGTGTTGCATTGTTTTTTTGACAGGTGTTCTATAAATATTTACTGGATGCTGATTGGTCAGTTTGTGCCGGCAATTGGATGTGGGTGTCTAGTTCTGCTTTTGAGAAGGTCCTCCAATGCCCTAACTGTTTTTGTCCTGTCAGATATGGGAAGCGCATGGATCCCTCTGGGGAATATGTTCGGTTTGTTTTAATTTCTTGAATCAGACCCATGACTATCAAACTAAATTGAATATAAAATAGCAAATGCAATTACATGTACTACACCACCAGCTGGATTTTCTTAATGTGCATGTACATGTATATATCGTTGTACATGTATTTGTGAAGATTTATTTAGACTGTCATATTCTAAATGGATCTGAGAGGTATCTTTTATGTACACGAACAATTTGTATACCATAAACAAATACATGCTGATTTTTTTCATGCTTCATTTTGCTCTGTGAGGTTCCATATTTTATCACATCTGTCTACAAGTGTCTAAACACAACCAATTTTCGTTGTTAAAGGCGATATTTACCAGTTTTAAAAGACATGCCATTGAGGTACTTGTTTGAGCCATGGAAAGCTCCACTTCCTGTGCAGCAGAAAGCAAAGTGCATTGTGGGTGTTGATTATCCTAAGCCAATGGTTGACCACCAAAAGGCATCAAAAGAATGCATACAAAACATGAAAGCTGTCAAAGATGCACTGATGGGGAAAGGTAAGAATTCACTGATGCATGCTACATGCATGTACATTCATTTATTTACATCAGATTATTAGTGTTAAGGAAAAAAGTTTATTTACCAAATGATCTAATATTTCTGGTGTTATAAAATGAATATCAATGCATATGCATGTATATTGTATCATGAACAAGGCATTGAAAAAAAATGATGATAATAAATATGCCTAAGTATTGTTTGTAAGCAAGGAATTTTTTTACTCCCAGTTTATTTTCCCTCAAAATGTCTTCAGTGTCACCGGGCATACTAGTATTCGAAACGGTGTTTACATTATATCGGTATATATGTACCGGCAATATATATGAAGATGAATTTTTAGTGAAATCTTTTAAAAGGGTATAATAAAAGAACCAATCATACAGTTAATGCAAAGAGGATACTCACCCTGTGGTGTGCTGGTAGCACATTTCTCCCTTTAAGGACTAAAATACAGATGCTAAGCTCGCTTCATTATCACACAACAACTTGTTGTGAAATGAGTTTCATTGTACATGTTTATTCAATCTTTTAATTGCAGAAATCCCTCACTGTGCCCCATCAGAGGAAATTGAAGCCAGACGTTTTTCTTGGTTACCTGATCACACGCCATCTGGGGGGCATTGTACTGCAAACTTCCTGTGTGATGGCCTGAAGGATATGAACTGAGATGATCTGGGAATTCTTGCGAAGTTTAAATCTTCATAAAGTTCTCGCTCTCTGTCATAAAGTTCTCGCTCTCTGTCCCAGAAACACTGTTAATTAATTGTTTGTAGTCATGTATGTTTAAGTATCTCTGTTTTTGGAGTCAAACATATTTTGTTATTGATGGAGCTATGTTGTCCAACGTTTATACAGTCTGATACGAATTGATGTTCATATATTTCATGGGTGACAATTGATATTTTATACATAGTGTCTTAATTCCTCTCCCAAAATTGCTGGATGCATCGAAGTATTTTATCAGGTTTTCTGTATCATCCTTATTTTCTGAAGGCCAGTATTAGTAATCAAATTATAAAAATACATTCTATTTTGTACAAGAACATGTATTTACATTTGCACAGGTATTAGCAATAAATATAGTACCCCCGGTACATGTATTTCTACATCGATACGAATTGAAAGCTGAAAAAGAAATATGCACACAGTGTATGTTTATTTATTTTTATGTTGTGATATTATTGAGGTTGTGACAAAACTTGACCACATCGATCATTCTAATAGTATGGTTACTCTCAGCTTTTCATGTCTATCAAACTCGGATTCTCATATAAGATGGCTGTTCCTTTTATCTTATGTATTGATATACATTAACAATCATAATGTCGTGACTTTTACTTTCTCTATAAGATCAATTTATTACTTCGTTAAAATGATGTAAGTACAAACAGTAAAAGACTTTATTTGATCATTCATACATGTTATGAAGGTAGTGATCATTGCAGAAAAAATACATATTAAACTGGTAGTCCTATGTAAATTATGTTTAAATATTTTTTCTGCAATGTTGCCACCTTCTTACTGCAAAGTTACCAAAGAAAGCATTTTAGTGTTAAGAAAATCCAAAGCTCAACATGTTCATCTATAATACAATCATGCATGTAGATTTTTAGTGTTAGACCTTTTTGACTTCTCTGTTTTTGTGGTGTAGCTGAATATTGTAACAATATTTAATTAAGAGCCTGTTATATAAATAGATGTAAATATTCACCTTGTTACAATGTGCAGTGTTTTTTTCTTTTCTGTGAGACATTTGTTTAAAAAAAAATATCTTGTGACATGCTACCTCTAAAGACAAAACTATAGAATATAAATGTGTATCTTCATATTTTTAATTTTTTTAGCTGTATATTAATTAATCACACTAAAAGAAGAAATACCACATACATGTGTATATCCGGGTTTTTTTTTTTGCATGTCACAAAATTTACAAAAATGGGGAAAATGTGTAGCATTTTTAATTTGCGCCAGTCTTTTTTTGCGATTTAAAATCTTTCTAATAGAAAATAATACAGAATATTATTTCTGCGTATTCAATAATTTGCAATTCAAAAGACATTGCAAATAAAGCGAAAATTAGATCATCACGAAAAATACCGGATATAATGTAAGACTTTCACCAATTCTAACTAGGTACTTTTAATGAGTTGCTTGATGATAAGGAGGCTGGGTGTTTGAACCAAGGGGAATAATTACAATGTTTATTTAAGTGTGTGGACAGATATTGAATTGGATTGCAATAACAAAAGGTATATATAAACTTGTACTGGTAAATGGTGAACTTATTTTTAAAAAAGCCTTTGGTGTAATAATGTTTTCATAGAAGGCTTCATCAGAATGACCAACAAGCTCAAGAAATTCTGCCTTTAGCTTCCCCTATGAACTATTTATGATGTAGTACATTCTGTTGTGAGTTTTTAGTTTGATTCTGGAATTGTTTATGTGCAATATGATAGTTTACAATAATATACCAAGATTATTAGCTCACCATTGTTTTTGTATTGTAATGGTAATTTGTTATTAAAATGATGAACAAAATATGTAATTTTGTTGTTACTTTGATTACTGGTATAATACGTACAACACATACATTTTGCATCTACGTATCGGTGTCAATTATAATATTTATATGGATAATTTTGAGCCAAAAATTTAATGAACATCTTTATTTAAAAGCAATATGTGCATGATATTTGCTTCTAGATATAAATCTTTACAAAAACCTCACAAATTCAGCAAAGAAGCCATAAAATTATTTAAATTGTACATGTTCAAGTATTAGAATAGGAGAAATGACCACAATTAGGCTTGAACCCAGGGTTCCTCAGTTAAAAACATCAACACTCTTCTGACTGAGCTAAAGGGATAACTCGCTAGCTATATATAGTGCTAGTAGGACTGTGGCAGTATACTCGGCATTTTATATATGTGTACCTAATTTATACACACACTATAACAAAATAAAGCATAGACAAATAAATAGTTTGTAGTCCTAATGCAGTCTGTGATTACAAAGTGGAAGGAATGTTATATCAGACCCATACTACTACAGAGGGTTCCACTTAATCTGATCGCGGTTAAAGTGATTATTCGGTTAATATGATATAAAATCAAAACACCGATCCATTTGCTATATAAGCCTTTGTAATTTCTACTGATATTCTGATTGGGAAAAAATGTCATTTTCGGTTAATGTGATACGATTTCTGTCGGCCGATCAAAAAATGACTATGGGAATTGAAATATTTGTAAACAAATAGTTTTATGTCAGTTTTGTTCTCTAAAGATCATTTTACGAGACTGTAAATATTTAGGACTTTGTCGTAAGTTCTTTTGTAAAATGCAGCCCAGGGTTCGAATCTTAGACTTGTCTGTCATTATTTCTCCCATCTCTGTGATACGTAATTATCAACTATTATCCTATAAAGTCAAACATCTACCAGTACAAAATACTGAAAAAATAATCATTTCATCATCCAAGTTATTAAATTAAACGTGCATAATATGTGGGGGAAATGTATTATGACAGCTGATTACCAAAAATGGGTCGTGACCTTTGTGCAAGGTCATTTAGGTTAAATGTCAAGGTTAGATAAATTTAAGTTCGTGATGAAATTTTAAAAAATGACAGTGACTTCTGTAATATGATTATACAAACATCATATATTTATTTAAAAAGGAATCACAGAATGGATCTATTGCAAAATCAAGGTAAACAGAGAGCGGAAGTCATCTGTGGATCATGTGACATATTCACAGTGTAAACAATGGCGGACGTAGAACCTCCCCCACCAGAAACGTCTCAGACAACATCAACTGCTACCTCGGTAATTATATTTTTAGATCACATAATTCATAATTATGTGTCCGGTAATCCACATATGCTCTCCATTTAAAGCTGTCATTTTTTTCTCTCTAACTGACAGTGTCGCACATTTATTTATGAAAGATGCTAGTTTCGAATTTCCTCTAAATTAATGTCGAAATGTTTCAACCGAGTAAAACACAGAGGTTTAGTGTTGGCTTCAATGGTCAAACAAGAAATCACTCTGTTGTTTTCAATTTATGTTTTCAGACGTCAACAGAAGGTAGCAGACCGTGGGAGAGACCATGGAGCGTGGAGGAGATGAGAAAGGAGGCCAACAACTGGTCATTATCAGGAGATGCTGGGGTAAGACTTCAATATATTTTTCCTTGAAAATATTTAGAATGATCATTGGGTGGCTTGAAAAAAGGAATCAATATCAATTTAAACCCTTCAATTAAACTTCACCCAGATTTGTGTCCGGTTTGTAACACATTTTTTGGTGTACCTACTGTGCATGGTTTTAATTTTTTTTGGCATTCATTAGAGTAAAACAAGCTTGTAGCGAACACACTTATAATGAATTATGGCTTATAGTGAAGTGATCATCATTTCCTCCAGTTGATTTTCATTTTTGAATATATTCTGAAGGTAATGGGTATAATGAATTACGTTTGTAACAATATCGAAGCAAAATTGCAGGTCCCTGGTACATCATTATTTATATTTAACGAGGCCGAGTACAGAACGAGTACGCACGCTTTCGCGCAGCGTTTGATTTGTATTGTGACGTCATCTTTTTGCTTGGTTGACGCCATGGCGTGAGAGTTTCAACTGCAGATATTCAGCGAAATTTGTTGAAAATGGCTCGTTTAATGGGTAAAATTAATGTTATATTGTGGAATAAACATAACTGTCTCGAACTATAAGCTATATTTGGGCTCGGGTCGAAAACCTGAAGAGGGTTCAGCAGACCTAACCCTCTGTCACGTTTTCTTAACCCGCCTAAATATAGCTTAATTCATATATTTCAAGACAGTAACCATGTATTTTATATTAATGACCCTTAATATGTGATGTTATATATTTTTTTATTACTTAAATATGTCTGAATGCTTTAATAATACTATAAAGATCACCTTTTCCGCCTTTCTCAAATAAAAAATAGCCATTATCTGACAAATCTGGGAAATTGGGCATACAAAAATCAACTTTGATAAGACCCCTGGAACAAACCAGGAGGTAAAAGGTTTTTTTTATTTGACCATTTGATGCCTTTTAGCAATAACTTTAATATGTAGAACAGAAAAAGAAATCCCTAGGGCAGAAGTTTAAAAAATGTGCAAAATTGATACATTTCAAGCGAAATCCCATAGGGTCCTATGTTAAAGATTAACAAACTTTGAGATGACCCCCTAAACAAATGGTGTGGTAAATGTTTTATTTTTTAATCTTAAAATAATAATTATATAAATAGAAATTCAGGTAAAAAATTTCATTAAAAAATCTAGGGCAGAACTAATTAGACCCGGCCTCGTTAAGCTTGTTTTACTGTATTTTTAAGTCAAATTCAGTTTTTATAGATAAATTGAAATTGAAATTGAAGGATAATTAAATTAAGGACAATGGTCTCTTGATATGTATGACTTGAGCACTACAGATGTTGTTTGTTATTGAATAAATAAATTTGAAATGTCTTACTATGATGAGATGATCAATCGATAATCAGTTGATTAACAGTATTGTATTAATCCGTTTAATTACCATGTATATCATAGGTACATTCATTATGAAAGTGATGGTTATGCATGAATATACAATTACATTTATGAAATTATTCTAAGAATGTTTATTACGTTATTTTCTTTTATTTCAGTTGCTATTATACCTGAAAGATTTTTCCCAAAAGATGATCTCCCGTGTTCATGAAATTGAGAAAGAAGTGGATGGTTTAATGCATGATTCTAAGGTAATAAAATGTTGTTATCGTGATAAAAAAGAGGTGTTATATAAGGTTAAAATTCAACACATGTATTGAAGTATTGTCATGCACTTCTATATTTATTTAAGTACAGAAACTTTTATCGTACATTACATTCTTGGACATATCGGTATATTATTCTTTTTCAATTATTCTATTTTTCAGATGACTGGTGTAAGAGTAAACAATGTCTTCAATGATTTCATCATGCTGGCCAATACTCAGTTTGTAGAAAATGTAAGTATCTCGTAGTAATTAGAACAAATATCAACTTGAAAGGATTAATTAAACATACCAAATTTAAACTGCTCAAAAATACTGGGGAGAAGGCATATCTTAGAAAAGGAGCATAAACATCTTTTAATTGAATAAAAGTAGATCATAATACTTTTTGAGAACAATTCCAATTTCTAGTGCAGTATATTATTTATTCATTGTGTTGGGCGTTTTACAGAGAGTTTATGATGAAGATGTCAGCCAGGAAGACTCGGCAAAGGCAGCGGAAGGAAACGAGGAGAAGGAGAAAACGCGGGAACAGCGGGAGGCGGAGCTTATTCCCAAAGTGAAGGAAGCCCTGGGGCTGGGAATCAACGTGATTGACCAGGCGTTCGAGCAGCTGGACAGTCACGTAGCGGACTCGGACTCTGAGGAGGAGGAGACAGGGTATAGGACAGACCCACTCCTGGAAGCCAAGGTCAGTATTGTTACCTCTTCATTTGTTCAAAAGTCAAGAAACTAGGAGTAATGTGGTAGGAGTGAAAGTTGAGGAGGTGATTTCATGTTTCCTCTCTTCTTTCATTGCAGTGCTTAGGTCTAAAATTTGGCTCTGCATGCTTTTCTTAGTATGGAAACCTGTTGGTTGCTTCCAAGTGAAAAACTGTGTATCAGGTTTTGATTTGATAACAGTTTTAATGTTATTTTTTTTTTTTATTTGAGGTGGAGGGGGGTGGTGAGGGATGTTATGTGTAAATTTATCAGTAAGGACAAGTGGCTGTAGATAATTTGAAATCTGATTGTTTTATTAAACTTTTTTACACATTTCTCTTTAATAACTAACTTGTATGCCTTCCAGGCCCAAAATTGGAAAAAAAACTACAAATTATGAATTGTATATTAAAACAATTATTAAATTATTAATTACCGGTATTGAACTTTAGTTGATTAGCCCAAATCTTCTTGAGGTTTGTACATTTTGTGATGTTTAATATTTGAACATTTCAGTGATTATGAATTTTATTTCAGCCAATGTTGTTTGTGTTTAATGTAGGTCAGACTGTAAATCCTTTATAAGGGATTATAAGTTAAAAAAAACAAAACCAAAAACATATGCTCTCTCTTACAATGGAAAAAAATCTAAGTCTTTATTTTAATATTCTTGGGTAAGTCAAAAACTCAAGCCTTAAATTAGGAACATTACAGCTATAAAACTAGTTTATCATTCAAGTCAAGAGTCATGGCCACTCAGTAAGGTCAACTTAATATCAGTTGGACTTCTATGATCAGGGAAAGGGAATGACTCTGAAGAACTTGTTAATGTTAAAATAGAAAAAAAAAGTCTAGGTTCTGTAATCCTTGACCTTAGTGGTTTATGAGATTTGACTATTACATTACGAGGAAGTGTGTGGTGTCTATTTACATGTACTTATGAGATAAGAGAAATGTAATCAACTTCATTTTCTTCTATCTCTGTTTTACACAGGATCCTTACATTAATCGGCTTCTCCCCCTGCTGATTGGAACCCCGAAATTCATGGAGGACGATTGTGTCGGTCTGGCCGAGGAAGAGTCGGGTACTGTAGTATTTTGGTTTAGATATACAGTATTGTATTCACAACATACACTCAAATTAGGAACATGTTCTTAGACTTATTTTTGTCTTCTTCCCTATTGTATTAGTTCAAAGTCACTCGAAGCTTCATAATTTTTTCTTATTAAATCTGTTAGCCCTGTTTGCCATAGAAGAAAATTGATATTAATTTGAAAATAATTCAGTTTATCAGCAGTTAGGTTGTAGTATGTTTTTATTTCACATATGTATCATATATTTTCAAAAACATTAATAACATGGATAGCATTTATCTCACACTCTACAGTTTTGTCATGGTACTGCAAGATAAACCCTGCATATTTTACTGGGAAAGATTCTCATATATCAATGAGTACCATAGTCATGGGGGCCTCTATATTAGGGCAACAAGCTTAAATTTGATAGGCATAAATAATAAGTAATAAAAGAAGAGTTACATGTAACTTAATTACAGAACATAAAGGATATATCATTTCAAGGTAGTTATGGTATAAGACTAAATTAAAAGAATCTCACATCTTGTACAATGCTGTAAAATAATTTGAATTTTGTGGGTTTCATGGTTGAGAAATAGCTATTAAAGCAGTTGATGCCTTTGTTTGTAGAAGAAGATGAGAGTGACCATGGTAGTCTGAGTGAGAGTGAGTCAGAGAAAGAAGAAGAGGAGGAAGAAGATAGAAAAAAAGGACAGACAATGGAGTCCTCTGATGAGGTGAGTAAGCAAGTGATATAAACAATTGTTATACATGTATAAACAAGTGAACCAAAGTTGGAGTTTGTGGCAGTGAGTGGGAGGTCAGAAAGACTATGAAGATCAACCACCGGTACTTTATTCTATGAGTAATGTAGACTATGAGACATATGATATTCAGTGAGGATGTTTATTCAGTTTGTCTGGTTTTGCAAACTGAACCAATTTTGAAAAGAAGTTACTCAGTACGTAGCAAAAGCATTCTTGTTACTTTAAAAATTAAAGAAATGTGAAATCGGTACTTTATTCTATGAGTAGACTACGAGACATGATATTTAGTGAGGATGTTTACTGGTATTCAGTTTGTCTCTTTTTGGAGAAGGAAACAATTTTGAAAAAGATGTTACTTAGTAAATAGCAAATTTTTAAAGCATTCTAGTTGCTTATAAAAGTAAAGAAATGTGAAAATCGAGTTCACAAAATCGAAGACAATGGAAGTTTTGATATTGATAAGATACTACCTGTAGGACAGGTAGCTAAAATGGTTTGTATGAAATGATAATAAAAAACAAAAGAATTAAATCTTAATTAAGAATATCATGTAAGGTATACAGGTTAATAAAATATATTCTTTTTTAAAAACAAAAGTGGTGTCATGTCATTTCAAGAGATGTCAGAGGATTTCTTCTGAATTTGGAGAATCTCCAAAAATGATCTCAGTTCAATTTAGTGATCAGGTTTAAGCATTAGATAAAAGGAAGAAAAAAGGAACCTTTATCAGTGACAATACATTATTGAATCACTGTGGCTAGAACTAATAATGTGGCAGTAATTTTACAATAACAGGAAGGAGATCGACAGAGTAATAAACATGTAATCACTGAATAAACCAAATTTTAACAATGGGGGGGGGGGGGTGTCAATAATAATCTGTAACAAAGTCATAACAAAACTTGTATCCATGTAATAATAAATGGGATACTGTACATGTATTATGTTGGAGACACATGATTGTCTAGCCCAGCATAACTGTCGTGAGTCATAATCTGTATACCAGTAGATAAAAGATTATAGGTGTTAAAAAAACCACAGTACTTTGTTTGAATCTACTGGTAATAGCTTTTCAATATCTGAGTTTTCAGCTTTATAATTTGACACTATAGGTGTCTGTGCATCTTATGACCTGCTTGTGATCTAAATAAACTAGTACATGTATAACTACTTGTTGAATTTTAGTATTCAGACAGTGAGGAGGAGTCTGATTCTGATAAACCTGTCAAAACGGTCAAAACTCGACCTGTTGAGGTAACTCCAAAAGTTTACTACCCATGTAGCACTGAAAGCAAAACTTTCCACTCCCCACTTCCAACCCTACACCAAGACATGTAAACACCCCCCCCCCCAAAAAAAAAACAACCCGAAAAACCCCCCCAAAACAACCTCCCAGTCAATTTTTAATGTTTTTTAAAACATTACTCTGTTTAAATCACCTTTATTCCAATGCAAAAATGATTTCATAGTCTTAGTCAAGCCATAATATAGATGAATAAACTTATTGTGTTTTTGAAACAAGATGTTACCAGACAAGATGCAGCATGTGACCAAGAACTGGTGTTTTAGTTTTATCATCCTGCAAAAATGCTCTCTAATTACTACAGTCCATAAAAAGCAACACAGATGTACAAGGATTGAAATAGATGTACAGATTTATCCATACTTGAAGATTAATACATCATAACATGTACAACCATGAAGATTAATACATGATGTACAACCATTTTCGGAGTATCAAGTGCATCAAGTTCAGAGTTCTCTACAGATGCTCTTTGTTTTATGAAATGGTTTAAATTTATATAACATTATGGATACAGTTTACAATATGTAGCTAGTCAACTGGTACTTAAATGGTACTTAAAACTATATTTCTGATAGCAGTCAAAACTGAAGGTGTGTCTTTTACTCAGTATCAGGGGACTAAAGATTGCAATTGTTTCAAGTGGTTCCTTCTTAAGAGGAAGAACTTATCAGCCATATTGGCCACAGTATATATTTATATACAGCAGATTCAAGTGTGTTCAAACACTTGCACATATCTGCCAAGAGTTATATAATTTGTTATCTCGTTGTGTTGATTATCAAGTGGGGTTTTCACCCAAAATAGTTATTCTTTATAGCATAGACTTAAGGAAGAATTTGTGCACTTTTTTAAAGTTTTGTATAATTATAGAAGAAAACACAAAATTTAACATGTTTTTGTTTAATATGGTTATTAAAGATTGTTAACCCTGTCATATTTATACAATTGAATATAAACGACAATAATCATGATTTCAAAGCATCAGTTTATCATACGGTATATGTATGATATGTATAATGTGTAAAAAGAGCATTTTTATGAATCTAAAGTTGCTTCTTGATCAGAAATGTTATTATGCATTTGCAGTACTCTGATTCAGAGGGTAGTGATTTGTTTGGGGAGGAAGATGAGGAGAAGAGTAAGTCGGAACTCAGTGAGAGTGAAGAGGAGGAAGAAGAGGAAGAAGAACCTTCTGCAAAGGTTAGCTAGCTTGTGTACCGGTATTTATAAGGCAGGGGGAGGTGTGATTTGAAAAGAAATGAGAAATTCTTGAAAAGTAAAATTGTGAGCTTTAGATATTATAAATATTTACATCATAAGTACATGTACTTACTTACCTCTCTTCTCCTTCTCCTTGTCCCAGAGGATGCATGAAGCCACAACATCTTTGCTGTGAAAATTAAATACTTTTACACTTAAGATGATACCTCAAAATTAAACTCCAACGTTAGAAGTTGTGAATAATAGTTGATAATTTCTTTGGTTTCAGAAACCCAGCTCTGCTCCCTTGGACTTTGCCTCCGAATTGGCAAAGAAATTAAAAGGTCCCGGTGCAGCACCAGCAGAGGAAAATGATGAAGAGGAACCAGTCAAAGAAACCAAGGAAACAAAGTCTAAAGGTCGGTACACATGTACCAAAATCTCTGTATAGAGTGTATCAATTAGTTGCCTTTCTAAATCAAAGCCTATTTGTCTATGTTTAGGTTTTTCATAACTACAATAGTCATTGTTTTGTTTATAGTATGAAAATTCTGAATTTTAGCCAAAAGGGATCAAATTGATAAATGGGTATCATCAAGATTCAAAATGATTGAATCATCTGCATATTTCCCAGGCTGATTTTTTTTTAATTTACAGATAAGAAGAAACGAGAGAAGAAAGAATCAACAAGTAGCTCCAAAACAAAGTCCAAGAAAAAAGAGAAAATTATTGGTAAAATGGGATTCTGTGTTGAAGTCTTTGTATTATTCATGGCATTTCATACCCAAACTCTCTTATCTATTTATTTGCATAGAAGTCATGACAAATCAACTTTCCTCTAAAACTTCTATTGAAAATTCACATTTTTTCTTCATAGATTTGTGGCAATTATTTTTATGCATACATGTGTAACATAAATAAACACATTTATTTCAGAGGAGGAGCCATTTCCTGCAGATGAGGAGGAAGACTCACCCTTCGGTAACAAAGGAGGGCTGTTCTCTGGGAGTAAAGGACTGTTTGATGACAGTGAGGAGGATGAGGTCAGGGTTAATTACAATAGATAGGGAACTCAAAGTCAATACTGTAAAACACAGTTACCAGTATAGCGAACATGCTTATAATGAAATGACAAAGTGATTTTCATTCATCGTGACCTTATTTTGTGTTGTTAACTTTATGGGTATAATGAATTACCCTTATGACGAAGCAAAATCGCCCATCCCTGACACTTAGTTATAAGTGTGTTTTACTGTATTGTTATAATGTGTCTAATTCCCATCTCTTGCTCCCCCATTAGAAATGCCTACATGTAGAATTATATGTATATGACGATAAACGCTGGCACCAAGTTTAAATTCACATATTAATTAATAGCTAAAACAAATGACTAGAGGTCATCTGAAAAATAAGCTTGACCCTTGATCAATATTGCTCTTGTATCTAAAATCAGTATCATCCTTCCTTAGTCCCTTATGAAAAAATAACATTTTGCATGTACTTGTATATATATAGAATGTCTGTTTTACATCAAGCTATGGATCATCTTAATTGAAAAAAATGAATTGGTATTGATGAGTGATTTATTTAGCTATTAGGTGTTTTTACATTTTTTTAAATTCCTTTTTTTACAGGGAGACTTATTTTCAGAAAGTGTTCCCGAGAAAAAGTCTTCCAAGAAAAAAGTAGAATCAGAGGAGGAGGAAGACGGGGAAGGTAGGCCTTAACAGCTGAAGTATTACAGTAACTGTAAATCAGCTATTATTTGCGTGTGAAAAATTTACGTGAAATTCGCAAAAGCCTCCTGGTTGTGAGTTTTATCACAGCTAAATAATCTTGAATTATCTTTTTAACCTATTTTTTTTAGATAATCTACATCTTAATCGCAAAAATAAGTCGACCCAACCGGTTTATCTCTGGTTAATTGCGAAAGTTTTCGGGAATAAAAGTTGGTTCACACTATCTTTAACATGAGGTGTCCAGGTAGCGTAGTGGTCAATGCACTCGCTTTTCACCGCTGCGACCCGAGTTCGATCCCCGTGATCAACAGAGGTAGTATGTGATAGGGTATGGCGGTCGCCCGCTTGGACACGTGGGTTCTCTCCGGGTACTCCGGCTTCTTCCCACACCAATGACCCCCTCGCGCTAACATCCGTGCCAACGAGAGATATTAATATAAGTTGTAGAACTTGTTTATCAATCGTTGTAAAATAAATAAAGTTCAGTTTTCAGTTTATCTTTAACATGACAGATTAGCCTGTAAATCTGTGAATTCAGTACTAGGCTTTTATAATCATTTGTGACTCTTTTTGCTGACAATTTTTTTTTTTTGTAAATAGCAGATATTTTATCTATCTTATGTAGTTATATATGCTGATAATCCCATATATTTACTTTTGTGCAGAGAAACCTGTGGAAAGAAAGAGAACAAGCAGTAGCAAGAAACCCAAAGGTGGAGTGTCAATATTTGGATCTGGTGAGAACACTTTTATTTTCCTTGTAAAGATAAATAGTATGATACAAAAGTATATAATGTTAAGGTTTTGTTTACATATCTAATATAGTATTTTTTAAGTAAAAATCTGAATTTCTGTTAGTGTCACAAATAATCCAGTCAACCACCATTTAAGGTCATTAGTCATGCTCAGTAATCATGAACAATTTTCAACTGTTGGAATTATCTGTTTGATAGTGTAATCACATTTTGTCAGAAAAAAACCCCAGCGTACTCTGTATAAATACAAGCAAAATGTTGTTAAGAAAGTGAAGATCAACATTTGTTAAGACATTCAGGCTTCAGCTTTCATTTTATGTAATTCTTTGAAATATCAAAACATGAGAGTAAGTGTTGTATTTTTGATCTGAAGATGCTGATAATGACATGTTCAGTGAAAAGAAGGCAGAGAAGAAAAAGCCTTCATCCTCGGCTCCATCATCGTCAGGAGGAGGAGGAGGTCTATTTGATAATGAAGAGGAGGAAGATGATTTGTTTTCCTCTGCAGCTCCTAAAACAACCACTGAAAAACCCAAGAAAAAGGGTAAGAAAATATGGAAATTTGAATATGGTTATTTGTTCCTTTTCCAATGTTTTACCAGCACTTATAATCATTTTTGTTTAATATCTATTTAAATTCAGTTTTATGCTCATTATTTCATTTTATTTTCAAATTAAACACTTGTATATAAATAAATGTATATAGGAATGAATTCAACACAGTGAAAATAATCACTTGATTAAATGTTTCCTGAAGAAATTGCCTGTACACTGTAAAATGTTAGATAAAGATTCTGTGACTGGGTAGTGTATTCAGATCAGAGTAATGTATCAAGGTAAATTTACAGCTACATCAACATTAAATTCTTTGTCTTTTACTTATTTCGTACCCTTTTTAATCACCATAGAAACCAGTGGTGCAGGTGGAGGTTTGTTTGATGAAGAGGAAGAGGAGGATTTGTTTGCAGAGAGCAAGAAGGAGGTGCCACAAAAAGAGGAGACAACTCCACCAGCCAAGAAAGAGAACAAGAAAAAGGTAAAATATAAAATAATTGTGAAAAGCTTGCAGAAAGTGAGAGTATTTATTTCAATATAATTTTTTGCATTCATCATATACATGTACTTGTTACTTCATGCATCTTTCCATCTTCAATGACCAGAAAAAAGTTAGATTAAAAATGTGGGTCACCATGAACTTGTGCACATATACATTTAGAAATCTGAAAATTATGATTGATTGTAGACCTGTGTGCAGCTGTACATATTTATTTCTATTTGAAACTGTGTGTTCTCTCTCCAGCTTCCAACAGGAGCAGTGCCCATGTTTGGAGGGGGAGCCAACCCTCTAGCGGCTGCAATTAAGAAACACAGAAAGCAAGAGTCAGATGAGGTAAATAACACTGGTAGTTTATAAAGATGTCAGGGTGAAGATGATCTCTGCATTTCATGTCTGAAAATCCAAGACAAAACACATTCAAGTGCAATTAAAAACTAACAGATTTAGATTTTGGAAAATGAATCCACAATTTACTTAAACAACTGATAAGAATTTCATCCCAGAAATTTGATACAGTAGGAATATTGTGTACCAAGTTGTCTACAAGTGAGTATCGTAATGTCTTTTGTATTTTAAAATTTCATTTACTTCTTTCTTGAAAGGAGGATAATTGGTCAGATGAGGAGAAACCTAGAGCAAGCAGTGTCAAGTCTACCCAATCAGTGACCTCAATTAACTCCCTGTCCAAGTCTTCAGGGGTCAGCAAGGTCACCAACAAGGCCAGTCCCAGCCCGTCCAGTAACAGCCTGTTTGATGACGACGCCGACGACGCATTGTTTGCTGCTCCAGCCAAACCTAGGGCTGATAGGTAAGTGATATTTCTGTTCATCCTCACTCAAAATCAGAGGTCAGGGTCATATTTATTTTGGTCTGTATTTAGAGCTCTGGAAGTGAAAGACCTCATACATTTATGTCAGTATAGGATCAAGGTCATCATTTAATGTCATGGTCAAACTTAGGTCAATGAGAATCTTGCAGTATGTCTTTTTTTGGTAAATTCACCTGTTCAGCATACATACCGATAATAGTTCTATTTTTTCAGTAAATCAAAAGCCAAACCCGCAAAGTCCCTGTTTGAGGATGAAGAAGAGGAGGACTTGTTTTCATCTAAATCTGCTAGCAAACCCGCAGCAAAGGTGAGTCAGGTAGATAGACCAAAGCAATGCATTCAGAATCAATCTTAGTTGATAAAACATGGAAACATTTCTAGTTTTCAATTCACAACTGTATAAATTTACATGTCTGGTAAATGTGTGCTAAATTCTATTATCATGAAAATATGTGTCTTAAACGTCATCTGTTTAATTTTGAATTTATTTATATATTGCTAATTTTTCTAATGAAACTGAGGACTCTAGTGAAATATTTTCATTACTGAGCAGTTTTTCACGGTATATAAAGTGAATTTCACATTTCTTTATAAAGAAACCTCAGCAATCTGCAGCCTTGTTTGATGATGAAGAGGATGGTTTGTTTGCAAAACCAAAAGAAAGGTGATAAAGGAGTTTTTTAATAAAGAAAACAGGCTTTATAAATGTCTGCATGTTCAATTTAAATTTGTAAAGTGTGTTTTAATGAATGAAATTCATTGTCATTAGTGGAAAGAAGAAGCCAACAGGAAGAGTATCACTGTTCGGTGATGATGTTTTGCCGAAGAAGGACAAGCCAGCAGAAAAGGTACCTTAAAGTTAAAAGTTGGTTTTGGTTCACATCCAAAGTCTTTTGACATCTTGTGTTTAATTGAAACCTTTATACAAATACATCTAAAGAAAATCTTCAAATAGGAAAACATATTATGTTTGAATTATGTTTATATTGCTCAGAAGCCAGAACCAACAAAAACCAGTAAACCTGCCAAAGCGGCCTTATCTCTGTTTGATGATGATGAAGAGGAAGAAGAGGAGGGCGACATCTTTGGGGCTCCTGCCACAAAGAAATCACCCGCAAAGCCTACCGCCACAAGCAAGGTAAATATTTAAAATATACTGATGATGATGGGGCCAAAGTTCAAACATTTCTTCTCATTACTAGAATTATAGTGTATCTTTAATAAGGAGGGTTTTAATGGACATTGTGAAATAGATTTGTGTTTACTGGGGGTTTAGATTAAGGGGAAAGATGATCTTCTAAACAATGGACCATTGTAGCCAATATTGGCTTATTGTTACCCATACTGTAAATGCAGTCATACTGGTTTCATAACAATGAATATGCTGATAAAAATAGATTACAATGCAATGGTAATGAAGGATTGCAGACAATGTATACGTAATGATAAGAAAAAAAAACAACAACCAAGTAACATTGAAATTGGAGTATTCAGATCACTAAAAGATAGATCCTGTTAATTTTGGTTGACAGGCCAAGGGATTGTTTGATGATGGAGAGGACATGTTTGGGGAGGAGGATTCCCCTGGAGTGGACATTTTTAATAAACCAAAGGCTGCTCCAAAACAGGTACACAGTGGCATAACATTACACCTTACTTCTATACCCTGTGTTCACCAGTTTTCAACAATCATTCCTTGATTAAAGTAGATATGGAAGAAGACATACAGTTTCAGCATGTTATATTTTGAATTTTTTTCTTGAAGAATGATGCCCCTGTTTCCAAAACCAAAAGCCCAAGTGCCCTGTTTGACGGAGAGGAGGATGATCTATTCAGTTCCTCTAAGGTACTCAGTTAACAACTTTTTATCTAGCAAGAAGAGATTATATTTGTTTTGGTGTACCTTTACTACATGAATGTATGCATGTGTATTGGCAGTCATGTATCAATTACATTTGTATATAAAACTAAAAATTTTAGCCAACAGAATCTTTGCCAGTCGGAGGAGTGACAACTGAAGAATCCACAGATGCCCCAGAGAAGGTCAGAGCAGACTTTTAAGATTACGATAAAGTTAAATCATATACTTCTACAGTTACCCATCTTTAGCTACAAGCTTCTTATATTATTGACTGATTGCATAGTTCATCAATTATTATGGTGATGATAATAATGACCATTATCATTAAAACAGTAATTTCAATCCTTTTGTTAAGGTTGAAGAGCCTAAACCCAAAAAGCCAAAAGGAGGGGTGTCTATGTTTGGAGGAATGGACCCAATGGCTGCCTTGAGAAACAAAGGAAAGAAGGAAAATGAGGTCAAGGACATAGATGTGACCCCACCTCCTACAAAGGTCAAGGACTCTGATGAGGAGGATATCACAGACAAACCTGAACCTCCTCCGATGGAAGCACCCAAAACTGAGAAGAAAACGAAGCCTGGTAAGATTGTTTATCTTTGATTTCTCCCTTTGTTACTACATGTAGTATCATAAGCTCTATTATAGTTCTTTGTGATTGCTTTCAGATTTTAATATTCATGATCAAATTCTGTCACTTTCAGCAGATCCTTTGTTTGATGATGATGATGATGATGAAGAGGATGACATGTTTAGCTCTCCTCCAAAGGTATACTTCTCTTTCATCCCATATTTATACCGTAATTACATTGTACCTGGTAGGTAAGATAAAGTGGTAATAAGAAATATGGGAAACAGAATAAAGATTTGAAATACATGTAGATCAATTAGGTTCTTTCACATGCTTGTTTATATCTGATTATAACCATTGACAACAAGTTCATTTGTTTAAAACTGATAATTAGAATTAAACATTTGAAGCAGGAGGTTGTTGAAGAAAAAGAAGAAATCAAACCCAAAAAGCCAATAGGAGGCGTGTCCATGTTTGGAGGAATGGACCCAATGGCTGCCCTGAGAAACAAAGGGAAGAAGGAAAATGAGGTCAAGGACAAAGAGGTGACCCCACCTTCTACAAAGGCCAAGGACTCTGATGATGAGGAGAGGCCAGAACCTCCACCTTTGGACTCGCCCAAACCCAGTGTAAAGGCTAAAGCAGGTATATGATATGTTATACTGCTACAGGGTCACTAGAGCTGTTAACAAATACTCTAGAACAAATGAATGAAAATATTTGTTAAAAGAAAAAGAAAAAAAAATTGAGCCAAGGGATTTTAAAAAATGTCTTTATTAATGATTTATAACATTTTCTTTTTGAATAATATGATAAAAGAAAAATTTACTAGAGAATTGTCTACAGTTTATCTAAAAGAAATTATCTTCTATCCTTCATATAATGGTTTTAATGACAAAGTTACATGTATGTACTATTTATTCATAAAGACTGATTTTTTATTGTAGCTGATCCATTATTTGGAGATGATGAAGAAGATGACATGTTTTCGGTAGCTCCTATCACAAACCTCAGCACAATTCGTCCATCCAAACCCTCCAAACCTTCCATCACTTCTAAACCCATCCTTCCTTCCAAATCAAGGGTAAAAAGCTTACTCAATTCCTCAGTCAGTTCTCTCAATATTCTCTCACAAACCATCCATGGATACATTGATAAAGTACACTGTACTTGTAAACTATAGAATAGAAAGAAATTACCTGTATTTAATGAAACCCACGTTTTCCTTTCACAACTATATCAATCTTTTAATTCAATTCATTGAAATGTGTAGTGACTTGTAAATCTCACATTTGACATCATAATCAATTTTACACACTTTACATAATGATATGGTAATGGTACAGTACAGATGTTTTATTAATTGAATAGTAAGAAAATTGTTTTTATGCAGTGCTTGATTGAAGGGCATGTTGTTGAATATTCATGTAGAT
Source organism: Magallana angulata (assembly GCF_025612915.1). Classification (NCBI taxonomy): domain Eukaryota; kingdom Metazoa; phylum Mollusca; class Bivalvia; order Ostreida; family Ostreidae; genus Magallana; species Magallana angulata. Next base: position 16,070,056 of record NC_069111.1, read on the forward strand.
TGACATTTACATGCAACGATTACCTAAGTCAATCTTTCTGGGGTATTTAAACAGTATATATACAAGAAAGATATTACATTAAAACTATAGAAGATAAAACAATTTTATTTACCCATTTATCTTAAAGGGCGGAATTGAACTTGCCCTTGCTCAGTAACATTATGTTTAAGTAATAAAATAGTGTGGTACTCTCTTTTTTGAAGCATTCCAAATCAGAAACATCTCAAAAACCAAATTTATTTGGGTCTCCAAAGTCAGACGAGGATGAGGATTTGTTTTCCTCGACTTCCAAACCTTCGAAAAAAGAGCCCCAGTCATCTCCCTCAGGCTCCTCTCCACGTAAACCAGTGGGCGGAGTCTCCATGTTTGGTGGGGTGGATCCATTTGGGTTGGGCAAGAAATCAGAGCCAATGCCAGGTAAGTGACCATAGCAGCAGAAACCTTGTATATCTGACACAAAAATTACTTTAAATTTTAGCAAAGGATATTGATTTTTATTTTTAACCGGTTTAAATAATGATAGATTTTAATTTCTTAAATCAAGATGTAACTGAAATATCATTTACTTGTGAGTGGATTTTAAGAATTTCTTTATTAATAATATTGCTTGCTAAAAATTACATCCAATGCACTTCATAAATTAAGTGGAAAAATAAAAAACTTTTAAATTTTCAGTTAAGTATGATGTTCATGTGGTAACTAAATGACAGTTAAACAAAATTGCTCTGCAATATTCCACATTTCTAGCATTATTAAAATTGAAGAAATACATGTTTATGCAAGAATATGCATGTAACTTGCGATATTTGAATGCTAAATACTAACACCATTTTCCATTGATAGATTCTCCGTTGTCAGGAGGAGATGGGGAGGTAAGCATACTCAGTTTTAATGTTTTTCAAACTTATTTTTGCTGTGATTTTTGTGTTCTAGTTTTGCTATACGTGTTATACAGAAGTAATGTATGAGTAACTTAGATCAAACACTACCCATATTCCATTATTTATATTTAAACATTTTGTTATCTCTGCTATGTGAAGATTTCAATTACCGTACGTAATTCCACAATTATGTTCCATGTTACCGGTATATGATATTTTTCTTTTTAAATAAATACTGTATAAGCAGAAATATTCATTGAGGATTTAAATCAACGAAATTAAATCCATGACATATTTTTATCCAAAGTATCAATGAATACATAGGGATTACGATTTGACGAAATTAAATGCCAATGGAATTTTATTTGGTTCAGAAACAACGAAATTTTGGCCCAACCAAAAAATATGTGCTTCTACAGTAGTTTCAATGGAAAACGTTTACTATGACTTTATTTATAAGCACTCAGTTGCATTTTGCATGCTATGATATGGAAAATCAAAATATTCTTAACTTCAAAAATAGCCTGGTAATGTACCCTGAATTTTGGAGCATTAACATGTTTAAATGCAGATATTAAATAACGAATAATCTTTGAGGGAAAATTATCTAAATTTTAGGAAGGTCTCGTGTCCTTAAGTTGATTCTTGATAAGTTTGCACTTTGTTCAAAAAATTCATTTTTTTTTAACCCATGCATACCTGTACTGTGGAATCATTTAAATTCGTGTGGGCCAATTTTCGTGGATTGCTTAAATTTTACAGGTTTGTGGGGATATAATTTCGTGTACACTCTTATATGTACAAATGGAAATATGACTTAATAATTCTAATTTATTGATTCGTGGAGGATGTTAATTCGTGGATGAGAGGTACCCACGAATTCCCCGAAAAATGAACCACCACAAAATCTAATGATTCCACAGTGTTTTATGTAACAAGTTTGTTTTGTTTGGATTTTATTTAACCAATGTGTTTTAGAAATTTCATTTTGTTCGCACATCACAAAAAATTATTGGTTCGGAGTAGGCTTTTAGTGGCATGGTTAGTTTTTACACTTAGTGCTTTAATTTGTTATAATTTATGCATGCTTGCATTTGTGTTCTGTAGAAAAAATCTGACTCATCCACACCAGTTTCTGTTGGAAACAAATTGCCTGGTAAAATCGGCAAGTTACAGGTACATGTACATCTAGGCTAATAAAAATGTTCTTGTCAGTCAAATTTTATTGCATTCGCAGATAAGTTACTGCATAAATATAGTGATATGAAGAAAACTACAATTATAATTTTTTTTTTTCATATGTGATGTACAAAATACTTGTACATATGTATCTAGTTTGTACGTGTCACAAAGGTAGAAAAAAAAATCGGTTAAATATTTGCGCAAGTCATATTTTACGATTTAAGTTTAATTGCACACAATAACAGACATAAGTTCTGCATGTTTTTGCTTTTGCAATCATGTAAAAGTGATTCTGAAAAGAGCAAAATCTGTAATTGCTAAAATGACCACAATATATTCAATTGACTAAATACTTTTTATTTATAAAATTGGGATAAACAAGTACTTTTGTAAAGAGATGGTTTGTTAGAAGTTACCGTTTATAATAAGAGTTGTTTTATAGGCAAACCTTGCAATAAACCCTGCGGCAATGTTACCTGGAGCAGCACCACCTGTCAGAGAGCCACAGGTGGTGCCAGTCGGATTTGATGTCCCCGCCCAGGCCAACACGCTCCACAGTGCCAATAAGGTAAACTTGTGGTTTTTGAAATAAGAGGATATGTTATTTTTACCATACCATATGGAACTAACACAAGTTTTTCTTTGCCTGTTCTTCTGTTTGTCAGTTTATCGCAGTTGATTTTCCAAATCATTTTCTTTCTTTTCACCTTTTGAGAACAATTTTAAACTTGCTGAGTAGCTTCACAGAAACAGACTTTCTGATTACATTAAACTTTAAGTTTAAACAGGTGTTAAAAGTACAACAGGTTTTTTGGCTACCTTTTATGTGAAAAAAATTCTTTTACATTTTAAATTTACATTTGTTACAGAGCCGTGCCAAAATTCAGACCAAAAGGCGGCCTCCAAGTCGTAAAGGTCGCCAGGGAGGTGGGCCATCTGTCAGTACAGAGGAAGACTCCATTTCTACTCTATCAGAAGCTCCACCCCCTAAAGTGGAGTCTCCACCCAAAGAGAGTCGAGTACCTAAACCTACTTCTGATTTATTTGGTAATGATGACCTACTGGGTGAGACTGACACTGTGAATGATTTCTTAGCCCCGCCCCCTGTTCCCGATAATTACGTGGAGGAAGAGGAGAATGAGGATTTCTTTTCATCCAGTAAGAAGAAAGAAAAAGTCATGTCTGATGATGATTTGTTCAGCCCTGTTACGGCTCCAAAGGGAGCAGCTTCCAATTCTTCCAAACCTACTAGTGTATTAAATTCAAAGACTGATGAGGAGGATGACCTTTTTGGTTCCAGTTCCACAAAAAATACCTCAAAGTTTGTCAGCAAAAAGAAGGCGGATAGCAACAATGTGAGTGCAATAGTGAATGGAGGTGAGGACGTTTTATCAGAGAAATCAAAGTCCGCAGCATCGGTGGAAAATGAGGACGAGGATTTATTTGCAGAAAAACCCAAGATCAAGAAACAGAGTGATTTTGAAAAAATATTGGATGAGAAATCAGAAACATCTAAAACTGAAAATAAAGTTCCTGCCTTAGATGATGACGATGATCTTTTCGCAAATTCATCTGTGAACAAGAAACCTGGTAAGTGATCCGAATGTACTGATATTGTATCAACACAACAGATACTGGTTATCATGAGTCATAAAGTTCTAAAAATGCATTGTGATGGCCATCCATAATCTAAATACATGTACATTATTACATGGTTTCAAAAGAATATTCCATCCCTTCAAAAATACCCTCTGAAAATAAAGGTTTTTATCCTCAACCTCTGGAAGTAAAGCTGGGCAAGTACTAGTACTTTGGAATCATTGTACCAATCTGTCAGTTCAACTATAATATCAGCTCTATAACATTATATTAGGAGAAATATTAGAAGCACATAGGTGGCCTTTGACCAGAGGGTTACGACCTTGACATGATGTCATTGACAAAAGTCAAGGTCACATTGGTATGACACTGGGGGATGGGGTAATAGTCCTTCTTGAACAGGTATAGTTTCTTATTGTTTTCCTTCAATATTTCAATTAATTTCACATTTGTTGCAGTCAAACAAACGAAAACCACTGCAGAGGAGGAGGATATCTTTGCTGATTCATCTTTGAACAAAAAGCCAGCCTCTACCACAAAAACCAATGACAAAAAACAGGAAGAGGTCAGTTTCTAGACTTTCAGTCCAAATTAATGAAACATCCAGATAAATAAATCACACTATATGTGATAGAATCTCATAAATTATTTTTAAAAGTGGAGGAAGCTCCAATGTAAATTACTTATTTTTACCATTCTAGATGCTTCTTTATAAGAACTATTAAACTGTTTAGGCTTTAAAAATGTTCCAACTTGTACCAATGTATGTAGTGATATTAACTATGGATTGTCAAAAATGTATTTATATTAATGTGAACTATTTTATAATTCACATTAAATTTCTATTTTCAAGGAGGAGGATTTGTTTGGTAAACCAGCTCAAAAAGGCAAGAAGTCCAGCAAAGCTAAATCCAAGACGAAGGACGAGGACCTCTTTAAGGATGACACAGACATTTTTGCGGATGTCCCAGCAGCCAAGCCAAAGGAGAAGAAGAAGAAGAAAACCACAGAGAAGAAAAGCTTATTTAAAGATGATGATGGTGAGTGCAAGGGTTCAAAACAATTTTACTCCTCTAAACTGTGCATTTATCAAAATTTGTGGATTTAGTGGAAAAGCTGTGACCAATTACCGATTAAGTTTTGATTAAAAAAATTAGGATAAATGTTTGAAATGGATTATAATCTATAATCCCCACCCCCCACCAACCTGCAAAGAAAAGTTGGTCATGTCCTCTAAATGTATGTACTGAGACGAAGGCGGGGGGAGCTTATGCAATACCTACGGCGTCGGTGTCAGGACCAGGTTAAAGTTTTTGTTGCATGTCCTGTATCTAAGTTATAGCTTCACCTAACTTGCAAGGATGATGCATCTGGACCTACTTATGGACTTGAAAGACTTGGATGCTGAATCTGGGCCTTGAATTTCAGATGCTAGAGGAGGTTAAAGTTTTTGGAGTAGGTGATAGTTTTTGGAGCAGGTGCCCTTTGATAGCTATTACTAAGTTACTACTGGTCCTAACTTCACCAAACTTGCATGGATGGTGCGTCTTATGATACTGATGCACCTGACAGGCTTGAATGCTGAATCTGAGCCATAGGTTTCAGATGCTGGAGTAGATTAAGGTTTCTAGAGCTGATTAAAGTTTTTGGAGCAGGTGCCCTCTGATGATTCTATTCTAGTTATTACTGGTCCTAACTTCACCAAACTTGCATGGATGGTGCGTCTTATGAAACTGATGCACCTGACAGGCTTGAATGCTGAATCTGAGCCATAGGTTTCAGATGCTGGAGTAGATTAAGGTTTCTAGAGCTGATTAAAGTTTTTGGAGCAGGTGCCCTCTGATGATTCTATTCTAGTTATTACTGGTCCTAACTTCACCAAAATTGTTTACTCCTGCTTATGCTGGTCTACGTTTTACTGTACATCAAAACCTCTGAAAAATAGTGTTAATATTAACCTACATGTACATTTAATTTGATGAATATTTTAATGAATAACTTTATCTTGTTTCTTTAAGGTGACATTTTTGCAACAACACCAGCAAGCAAACCAAAAGCCAAGAAAGAGAAGAAGACGGAGGCTCCCAAGAAAGCAACGACGGATGTTACAAATATTTTCGATGATCCCCTGAGTTAACGTTTCTGAGGACTAAATAATAAATCAAAGTATTGAAAGTACTGAGAGATAATTTTGCATCCATATTTATAAAGTTACTTATAAAAGTTCTAGGAATTTTAGAATGTTAAAAGTGCTACAACAGGCAGTAATAAGACAGTAAACAATTTTGTTACATCTCCTAATTATTTCACTGTTAATTAAAATTGTTTGGTATACTAGTATTTGCTTTTGTTCAATTTTAGTCCACTTGCACATAATCTAAACAAAGCAACAAGTTACAGTATATCTTTAAATCCAGTATGGTCTTTAAATAAAAATGTAGTCAATAACCATGGATAAGGATTGAATTAAAGCAAATTGTATTCATATGCTTTCATTTCTATTCAATTTCTTGTATATTTTGCAAATTTTATCAAACTGTTAACTTATTTGTATGTAAAAATATATCATTATACATAAACAAAAGTTACACTTATGTTTGCTTAAATCAATTTGATGTGCAAGAACTATTTTTTTGTGCATACAGATTCAGGCAGTGCAGATGTGAAATCTGCAAGATCACTATAAAATGGCTGCAGAGCATAGATTTAATATGAGCCCTCAAAATTTTTGGTAGATATGTATGTTTCTGCTTTGCATCAATTCTCGCTGCCTACAGGTGATGTGTTTTTCAAACTTAAGGAGAGAAAACAAAGAATCAGACAATGCATGTACATAGACACAACGTTTTTAATCGAAATGCATAGAAAATTAAATTTTGTGTGTTAACAAGATGTAATAAACATTACAGTTATAGATAATATAGTACAGAGCAGAGTATGGAATGAATGATTACTGAGATTTTCGTTTTTGAAAATGTTATAACAACTGCAGTGTATGTACACCAAAAATATGTGGCAAACTAAAGGTATAAGAAGACAGAGGTGGAACCAAATAAAGAAGTCTAATCTAAACACAAATGACATTCATTGTGAATCTTTATCGGATAATATGCTACTGCAGTATAGTTGTAATTGTTATGCCTTTAACACCAACACTGCATGTGAAGTTGTTCCACTTCTCTGCTCTCTTTCATTAGAGATTGAGTCATCCCCATATATCAATGCCATTACGTGCTTTGCGTACTGAGTATGCCAAGTGCTTAAAATGATAGGTGAAATAGCACTGTGGCTATTTTTATACACCCAAAGGAAAGTTCGTGATCAACTGGGTTATTATGAAGAAATAGACTGTACTGGGGTGGGGTGGGGGGGGGGGGGGGTGGTACTTAATATGGTTGGGTGAAGGTGCAGTTTTATTGGCAATCTTAACATTTGTAGCCGCAGAAGCCGCTAGATTTGATGAAGTTTTCATAATATGCCGCATATAAAGAGACGGAACCATATCATTTTTTAAATAAACTTTTTCTATAATTATAAAACTAAATAATAACATATCCATACTAATGACAAAGAAAACACAGACATGTAGCATTGAAACAGTTTAATGTGGTTTGAATTTGACAATGTATTTATTCACATTGGTAGGTCTTCATGTGATATCATTAAATGTTTCAATAAACAAAAATAAAAAATAATCAAAGCAACAGTAAATAAGGCATGCATATAATATACTGTAATTTTGTATCTGCGTTGCAAGTACTTTTTAAAAAAGTTAATATTGATGCAAGTTCACCTGAGCATTTAGAGATTTTATGAATTGGCAGTATTGCACAAAAAATAGTGCTGGGAGATTCTGCATTCAAATGGTTGCCGAGTCCATATCTGAAAATTCTGGTCCTATTGACTAATTTTTCTACAAATCTACTGCAAACACAAAGATTTATTGCTTATAAATTATTTTCACATGTAAAATAAATTGAGTTTCTATCTAGAAATGCTGTTGCTACAGTATATACAAATTCTCAGCTAACATCAAAATAAAAATTATTGCCAGTGAACTTGAATGGATATTTTGTTGGATATCAGGAAATGAAATTACTTTATAGGAGCCAAATGAAACAAGGATTATAATTTGACAAAAATTCTACAGAATGTGAACATTTTGCTTGATTTTGCCCTAACATCAAGTGGATTTATTTAAATACACAATAACAAAAAATACTTGAAATGCCATTATGTTTTATATCTACAACAGTAATTAATTACAATTTGTAATAATAAATGTTGGTGTTTAAATTACTTTTATCACCAAAAGAAGAGAGAAATAAAATTCACAAAAAAGAGAAGCTAAAAAAATGCAAATCCAAGAATATGTATATGTGTATAAACTTTTTGGGCTTAAGAAATAATTGTGGGTTTATATATACATGTGTATTGAATTTCAATTTAAATCTCAAATGGAAAACAAAAGTAAATGGACCTGGTGCCACTACAAATGTACATTTATTTACATAATAAAAAGTTACTGGCATTAGTTTATAAATAGAAAAAAAAAATCAATGGTCAGAGAAATTCTGTTTCATTTGAGACATATTGATTGATATAAACTAGTTTTTCTGAATATCAGAAAAGAAGAAGCAGAGACCATATAATTTTTGTGGACAGGTACAATATTACACAAACATTTGAAATTGGATTTCTGTAAAAAATATATACCTTTATATGCTTTAAAAGCAATTATCAACATTTCTGCTTTTTTTCTTCTAAATTTCAATACTAAAAAACATGTAATTATTAATTGCAAAGAGAGGTAGATTTTGGATGGTTTTTTGGTTTTCCATTTCATGAAAAGCTCATTATAAAAATCTGAGAGCCTTTAAATCTATAATTGCACAGAAACTGTTGTCATACAGACAAGAAATTTGCTAAAACTAAATTTAAGAATCTGCTTGACAAATGTGCTTTAGATAGGGTATATACATAAAAAATCCACATTAAAATGAAGCCACTCAATTATACAGTTTAGTATAGGCAAAACGCTGTAGAAAAGAGTTCCGTTTGAATTAACAAAAATATATTGAATTTGATTATATATTTGTCTAAATTTTCCCTTCATAACGCTTATTATTTTAGAGGAGGTTTGATACCAAATGAAGGATTAATACAACATTCGTGTAACATGAAGGGAGGAATGTCATTTCAACACAACCAAGACAATGTTCGATGATAAAAGTTATCGTTCCTTCTTTCAGGAAAAGTACCTTAATTCATAACAGCATCATTCCCACATTGTCTGGCCTATATCATAAACATTCTTCCACTGCATACCTTTATGCATTTTACCTACTTTTGCTGTCTACCTACATTATTATTGAAATACATGTACATACACGTCTATTTAACACAGAAAACCATCTAACTAGAAAATACTCGAGAGACAATTTACCCGTTTTACAATCCATACATGTTATTGTATTTTTACTCCTCATTATTTAGCAGCAGTTCCGAGCAATCTGGGATAAAAAAAAAAATCTATACTCAATTGCTACTTTTAAAACTGTGGCGTCAACCTGTGCTGCAAAATTGCACACTTTGACACACAAAGAGGGTTTAGAAATTGTAGTTATGGCTACAAGTACAATCTGGTTCAAGTTATATGTAAGACAGTACATCAAAATTCAAACACAGTGCAAACTAAACCAGGTAATTTTTGGTTTGGGTCAAAACAATTCTACATGAAGGTGTTTACACAAAGATGTCAGCTGCAGTAAAAAGAAAAAAAAAATCAACAAGCAGTTTGAACACACACTTTCTTTGGTTTTCAACAATATACAGCAGTGATACAATAACATCCTGAGATAATTTGTTTTTGATTACTTGTCACTAGTTGTGAGTTAAGATAGAAGTAAACAGTAAAATTTCTATCTCTTAAATTGCTCGGAGTAAAATAAGGAAAACTTTGCAAATTTGATCATGAAAGTACAAAAAAATTAGTGTTTTACCTAGATTTCGATCATAAACTAGATTTCTGAAATAGAGCAATACTACACCATAGGCTGAGCCAATGAATATTTGCCATGTAATCTCATTTACCATTAAGGCGTAAAAACATGAAACTAGGTACTAACCAAAATTTTTAAAAAGTAAATTCATTCCGGTATTCGACAAAGAGGAAGGACGCAAAGAAAGGACAGAAATCTCTTGTGCAATATTACCAATCTCATATCAATGAATTGAACATACAGTTTGTGTAAATGGAATGTTCCATTTTCTCAGGTCATCTCGGATGACTAAGCAAATTAAACAGCACTATCAAAATAGCTATATATTCATGTATATACATAAAATGTTTCTTGTGTACACAGTTCAGCTATATACAAAATTCAATTGTAAAACATGGAGACATCTTATAATTGACTAATCACATGGAATAAATGCACTGGGAATGAGAGATAATCACAATAGATTAGTAATATCAATTTACAATGACTCGGTCGTTATTCGTTATATTCATAACATGCATCAACAATAACTTATAACTTTGTTTAACTAGATGTAAATAACAAGTTTAAAATTCAACAGAGCACTTCGGATCTTTCATTTTTTTCATTTTGGAGTGAGTGAATTTGAGTAGTTTTAATCTGAAATCTTACTCCTTTTTCTTTTTGGGGGGGGGGGGAGGGGGGGGGGGGGTGGAGGGGGGGTATTAAAATTTTGCTTTTTAATTTATGAGTGATGTATATTTTTCTCCTAAAATGAAATTTATGTTTCATACTGTACATGTCTACAATCAATGGATAAGGATTTTTTTTTTTAATAAAATGTTATTTTGGCAAATACTATATTTATTGCACTTTAGTATTACAGGCTTATATGGATAGAAATGCAAAAACTTTTAAATGTAAACAACTGAAATGATCATTTAACATTATCATGATCATATAACAGGTTTTGACAACTTGGATATTTTTTAAGTACAAGTAAATTTAATGGTTTTTATTAATAATAAAATAACTCATAGATATCATTATTAAAAAAAAAAATCATATATAAATCTAAGCAATATTTGAACATCATATTTGAATCTGAACTTTTCCAAAAAATTCTTGGTGAATATCAGAGAAGCTGAGTGCTAGAAACAATATTACAGTTACTGGGGTAATATCTAAACATCCGCAATTAGTTACACAAGTGCAGTCATTTATCATTATACGGCAAAATAAATGAGCAAAAATAGGCCATAAATACAAAATGTATGAGACATGATTAAGTGAGCATCACTGATCGGCGCCCATAGTTTAACAAAGTAATGGAGGAGCAAGGAAGACCTTTCAACTTGTTACTATAGTAACCAGTTTTTGCTTCGTGTCCATGGTAACTATCTACTAGCTCAGCTGTTGTCAAGTGTTCATGGCGACAAAGTTTTTGGGGAATACTCCTCGTCTGTGTGGCTCGCCGTCAATTTCTCCTTCCTGTAAGGTATGGAAATGTCAAAACATCACGAATGAAAGTATTAAACACACACAAAATTTTTATACATATTCAGCAACCAGTTTCCCCACCCTTTAATTAAAAAAAATCTTGTTTAGATGTTTAACATCTGTGTTCAACTTATAACTCAATCTCTGTTTTCATATATATCACCCTTGTTACTGAATCTCTCTGTATGGGATGAGTGGGACACCTTACATTCTAATTATGGAATGAATGGAATAAGTGGGTATGGATTCTTAACATGAAAGAGGTGCCATCTTACCCACTTACCACCTTCTTACATTACTCTGTTACAGACCCTCTCTCTGTGTAGAATGTGTTGGTGTGGACACTAACAAGAAGAAGAGATCACTTACCCACCAGTCCTCTTCCTCTTCGCCAGTGATGATGATCATTTCTCCCGCCCTGAATGTCAACTCATCTTCATTATCAGCTTCACAGTCATAGATTGCCTGGCACTTCTGTCCAATGGGCACCTTCTTCTGAAATGAATGGCACATGGAAAACAATTGTGCTAAGGAAATGCCATTTTGAATAAGCAAATAACTACAGCGAGTAAGCTGCAATTGTGAATAATATGTCTGTGTCTGTCAAAAATAGAGAGAGAGAGAGATGGGTTTGAAGAATTATATTTTATTGACTGATTTGGTTGGATGTGATTGCAGTTACCTTCTGTCTAGGAGCTGGTAAGGGAGGAGTCTCATTATTCCCATAGGTTGGGGAGCCAGGTACAACAGGACTACCATCTGAAATGGAAAAAAAAATCATCAGCTTATAACTTGCTTTTTTAAGTGACAACTTCAGTTAAAGTTACAATTCATTCAAGATGAAAAAGAAAGGAGACATAAATATAAAATCAATAAAAATATGATGAATTAATATGTAAATTAAACTCCATTTCCATAAAAGTTATCCTCTCTCTCTCTCTCTCTCTCTCTCTCTCTCTCTCTCTCTCTCTCTCACTCACCTCCTGGTCTTGACTCTGTTGATCCAACTCTTGGCCGACTTGCCCTATAAACAATTTCATGCTAAGCATTAAAAGAAATCATTCAAATCATTCAGAATTTCATATTGACTGATAATCCAACAATTCATTTTGAGCTTCGCTAATTCATTACTAATTGATGCCCAATTCAAACTATGCATTCTAAAATTAATTCATTAACCCTTCCTTTTGAAAAGTTTAAGAACTAGACAGGTTTCAATTTTCTGGATTTTGCAAAGAACAACTCATTACTGAGCCTACATGTACTTTTGACTTGTACTGGAATTTTCCCAGTATTTCTGACTACTCCTAGTTGTGAGTCTACTTCTGACTTGCCTGTTGTTATTGTTGTTAGTGATGTCCCCTGCCTGGAGGGATCCCCGGGCCCCGGGAATGTGAATGGTCTTTCTGACGTCTGGCGGGGCTGGTCTGGGGGGTGGGTCCGAAGAAGTTCGATGGTGCACAGTAATGGCGCTCCCTTCCGATCTTCAATGATACACAAATGCAAAGTTAGGGTTGTTTTAATTTCAAGCAATGTACATGAATACTTGCTCTGTCCAATTGACCAGGGGCATATTTATTTTGCCTTCTGTAATCTCTATCAAGTACTTTGCTTGAAATAGAAATAGTAAAACCAACAACACTTCCCAGCTAGGTAGAGGGTTGAAAGTTAAGAATTGGCAACAAACTGTTACATTAACCAATACATGTTTGCATTGTAAATCCAAGTCTTACTTGTTTCTGACATGCCCAGGCCTGGGTGCAGAGGAGGGAGGGGGTGGTGGGGGTTTCTTCCTGGGTGGGAGGGGTGGTCCAAAGCCTGGGGGTCCCGGCTGGGCCCCGTTGGCAGCGGCCTGATTAGATTGTTGCACTGTAAGAGCAGGAAACATTGTTAAGCCTCACGCAATTGTCAAATAAACACACACAAACACAAACATACAAACATCATCTTCTCTAGCCAAGAATTTAAAATCCACTTCTTTTCTTGGCTAGCGAAGATGGCAAAACAGCAGTTGACTTATTTTGTTTTATATAACAATTCCAACAATTTTTTTTTTGTACCGGTAAATATAACTGACAACAAAAAATAGTATATCAGATGTTTTGAAATTGCATAAAAACTGCATGTTTATCGTTATATATTCAGGTTTAAGCAAGTAAAGAATTGCTGCAATAAGCTAGAATATTATTTAAATTTTTGTACAAATTTTTTTTACTTTTATTTAAAGATATCAGTAAATTTTTGTAAAATATATAAAAAATATATATATTTCACTGAAGTAAAATGGCAAGAAATGATAATACACCCTGATAAGAGTTCTCCAATTGATTACATACATGTACATCATGCAGTTGTAGAAGTTCATAAATGGCAAAAATAAAACTGATATGATGGTCGATGATAATAAGGACATTTGCATGCGTATCACAAAAATGTATATGTTGATACGAAATAAAAACAAACTTCATATTGCTGCTACAGTATATAAAATTCAAAATGCATCTCGATGCCACATGCAATGTGGTTATGTGGCTTGTACATGTATGCCACACCATACACTTGTGCTGAAATAATGCTAGACTTTGGTTATAAATAAATAGAATACCACTCCTTAAAATGTTTAAACCAACCCTCTTTATTTAAATCAAATTTTAAATTGAAAACCATCTTAAATTGAAAAAAATTCTGTTTAGATAACTGTAACACATTTCACTTTATACTTTACAGTGAGAAATGCGAATTTAATTTAGTGTTTTTATAAATTTGTTCCTCGGGTTCTCACAAGAGTACAACTATTCATTTACAACTACACTCATCTCTGTTACACGTATTTGTTCACTGTGCATGATTCAGAGCACTGAAAGTCAAGAACATATAGTAGAATCGTTAAAATCTTTTCCCACCTAAGAAAAAGAAAAAAATTAAGCAGTGATGCAATAAAAACCAAACCATATCAAAGCAATGTGAATTATAAAAATGCAGGGCAACAAAAAATAAAAATAAGGCATGTGGGGGAGGGAGGGGGGTTGACTTTGGACTGAGAAGTAAGCAGGACAACTGAATCAGCCAGAGACAGAGAAAGACTGAGAGAGAGGCTCTCCATGCACCATGTAAAAATACTCACAACTTCGCAGACTCATTCTCTGCTTGGCACTCCCAAACGGAAGCGATTCTGATGAAAACACAGATATTTACCTCCCAGTAACACTTACATTTACCGTATTATAATAAATGCTTATGTCTAACTTATTTAAAACATGTATTTTCTTGCTCAAACCCATCAAAAAAAACAAAATCTAGTTTGCTTCTACTGATACAAAAATGAAATTTCTAGAGAAATAACATACCAAGTACATGGGTTCTACTACATTTTTATTTCATATTTTCAAACTAAAATGATCTTCGAGTGTTATTAACAACCAAACTAATTTTGAATAGACAAAATCCAATGCCAGAATTTTGAACCTTGACCTTTGAACCTTCCAGCTGATAAGGGTATTCTCCTGCACATAAGGTACCAGCTTACCAAGTTTGATGTCTATAAAGCAAATGGTTCTCAAGATATTGAGTAGTAGTACACAAAGGCAACATTAGGGGTCAGTTCCTATTGAGTTCTTCAAGAAAAAGGGTTCTAAAGATAACGATAAGGCAACAATTGGTCTATGATACTGATACTGACCATATTATAAAAGGGGCATAAGGCAAATTTTATAAATTATCCTTATCAAGGAATCCTTTTCTATTCATATCAAAAAAGTGTTGAAAACCCTTTCAGGCACTTCATAACTGCATATCCATGCAATGAGCATAATTGTTCATAATAGTGAAACATATACAAAATAATATCATGGCAAGTTCATATGTATCTGTTTTTCATATTGGTGAATTATCTTATAAATATAAAATGCATAATTTTTTAATACAGGGTGTCCTGAATATACTAAGACAAAAAAAGAAAAGAAAAGTACTGTTACTGTATCATATTATAGATAAATGTATCTATAGTTGTCCACCTTGCAATAATGATATGAAAATTATTATGAAATAAAATAACTTCAATACAGAATATGCAAGTCCATTCTCCAAAAGAACCTAGGAAAAATGTACTGTAAATACAACAACTGAAAACAGGCAAGGGCTACAAAAGTATACACTTGTTTGATACATGTAAACCATATAGGCAAAGAATTACTGAGTCGTCGCCTGCGTTTTTTCTTGACTGAAACGATCCAAGGAGGTGGCTTTTTCTGCACAACCTGTACCGGGGCCCCGTCAGCCGAAGTTATCTGATAAATTTCCCCATATGATGCCTTTCTCTGAACAACACGACTCAGTCTATTTAAAAAGTCCTCTGTAATTTTCAACATAAAGTTAACACTTTACAGCTGTTCCTTTGACGGAGATTGAGAGAAGGGGAATCACACAAGAATTGCAACAAGCTGCTGCATCATGGGACTCCAAAGATGCTAAGTCAAAATCTGTTTATACTGTTAATAATATTACACTTATATCTTAACGTAACATAAAGGTACGGTAGTTTATTTGATCTTTGTCTTTGTCACTGAAAACATCTACATCACAAAAGAACTGTATCACTCAACCTAAAGTTCACATATTCTGGTTTATCAGAGAGTAAAGAAATGGTGCATTCAGCAGGTTTTTTATTATATGTACTACAAACTACTACAATTTACAGTATGCTTTTTTTCATTAATGAAAACCCACTTCAATTCCAGTTTCTAATTAACTACAGGTAAATTTAAATAAAATACTTCTAGAACAATGCATAGCTGACAAGACAAAAAAGACCTACTTTTCTTAATAGGCTGTAAAGACACATTGCTGTCAGCTCTCTGCCTTATGTCATTGGGTTCTTTGGGAATGGACAGGGTACTAGCAAACTCATTAGCAATTCCTGAACCAGTCAAGCTCTGAGGTCGTGACCCTCTCTTTCTCTCAGGGGTGTTCTGTAATACAAAGAGTTATAATATCAATTCAAGTTATTCTTTTCAATGAAAATAAACCCAAAATCATAATAAAATCATTAAACAAAGAAAAAAATTCAAACTAATTTTAAAGTTTTGTGAATTAATGAAGGTAAAGTATGTTAGAATTTTGTAGATCCCATACACCAAAGAAATTCTAGATGCATAGAAAATAAAGACAGTAATACATGTATAATAAAAGAATATTTGTTGTGCTTCTTAATTTGCAAATATTTTAGCAAAAATGGAAAGAAACCTTATAACTACCAGTTCCATCTTTTGTTCAATCAATTCTTTTAAATTATTCTATACAGGGAAATATTTGCCCCCTTTTATTTTGCCCCTTTTGCCCTTGTTGTCAGCAGGCGAATTTAAGATAAGGCAATTTTCCAATGTCTCAAATTATCTTTCTTTAAATACAATTGTGTCTGGGCGAATTCCAGTGTAAAGGGGCGAAAATAACAAAGGGCGAAAATAACCCTGTATACAGCATTTCTTCCTAATACCCTTTTAAATACACACCTTTCATTTCTTTAGCCAGAGGATGGGTGAATCACATATTTAACTTTATTTCTTTAAGCTTTTAGAAACTATACTCTCATGATTTTAAAAACCACCCATTTATACATGATGCTTGAAGACTTTTTGATTTCTGATTTCACATTTGCATTTTACATCAATTCAAAATAATAGACAGATGGAATGACAGACATACATGTTTGATAAACTAGCAGTCCTTAATTAGCTCAAAATCCCAGGGAGTTTGGCATTAGTCACATGCATATCTAATCTCAGACAAGAAACAATGCTGTTAAACTGTCACATCTAAGTGGATGCTATAGTTCATTACTCCATAAAATCATGATGCAAAATACATGGAATAGTCTATCTAGCAAATCAAGTTGAGAGCTTGAGGTATTTCCCTCAGTTTTAATCTTTACAACACTAACATTAGTTAAGACACCTAGTTGCACAGTAGTTTTGTTGTGAGGAATTGAAACCAAATGATGAAAAAAAAAAATAAATGAAAAATAAGCCCAGCCAGGTCAGTGTCATAAGTAGAAAAGTCAAGGTCAAGAGAAGAGACAGTGCTAGGCTAGCCACTAGCTGCGGTATTAACAGCTCACCTGGTCGTTAATTTGACAATAAGCGGCCCAAATCTTATCAATAACAACATACTGAAAGAGGACATAAAAATAATGTGTTTAGAAGAAAATTGTAAGGAACCATTTCCCTCCAAAAATCTCAAGCAAAGCCATTTTGGTTATTGCTATGTACCTGTTACTTTATATTTTTTTATTATTTTTTTTTTACAAAATATCTTTGTCTAAACCACAGCCAAAGTTGGTTATATCATTAATAAATTTTTTTCATAGCAAAACTGATCAAATTAACTAGTGTCGACAATTAAGATTATCTGTACATATCAACTTTACTTTTAATTAGGCTGGAAAACAGAAACATTCAACAAAGGCAATCTGAGAATTTCAAAACAATTTCAATTGTTTTTTTTAATTTTTACTGAAATTGATAATATGTGCTAAGCCGTAATTTTAGAATGACCCATAAATGTATTTAATTACACATAATTTATGTATTTATCTGAATTCTAGCAATATACCTTAAATATTGGTTAAGAAGGAAATCGCAGTAAAAAGCTACCCGGTATTTTAAAGAAAGCTAGAACAAAGAAGATATCCCTTCTATCATTTTTTAAAAAAAAAAGAAGTTAACTATACAGGAAATACTTGATTATGTTTCTGCTTAATTTTTAAAGCAAAGGCTAAAATACTGTGTACTAAAGTCCCTCTCTGTTTTCTAGTACATGTACATAAATTTATCATCATTTCATTCATTCAAGTCATAAAAGAAATAGGTACAGTAGTGTAAATCAAACATTCGGCACGTCTCAGCTGCATTCATATTAACAGCATCAGGAGACATTCGGAAGTCCTCTGAAGCATACAAATGGTAGAAAAACAGCAGAAAAAGAGGGAGGCAGTTAATGACATAAGTATTCTTCTTGACCTACCTCTAGATCATCGTCACTGAAATCCACATCATGCTCATGGTCATCCTTAAAAAACAAATGATATTGTTTGTTTGCATAAGATAGCAGATTCATTTTGTGAGAATGAGATGGAGAATCAACTGGTTGAAAATTTATCTTGAATTTTTCGGGTGAAATTATAGTTGATAAGTACAGCATTAAACAATCATCAGACTTTTGTCAAATTTCCTCGGTCATCCTTTTTTCTAACAATTCTCATTAAAAATATAACGAAAAACCCAAGATATAATAGCATGAACATTTATCAAACCCTACTTACAGCTATTAGTTCCCAGTCAATGTTCACATTCTCAAATAAGTCCTTCCTCCCAGTTAATGCTGCATTCAACTGTAACAGAAATGAGTCGTACCCTGTAAGTCACCGACATGTACCGCTACTTTTTTTTTACCAAGTATCTATACTAAGTCGTTAAACCTGGTGATGCTTATGTGCAACAAATACTGTAGAAGCACATATTTTCATTGGGTCAAAATTTCGTTGTTTTTAAACCAAATAAAATTTTGTTGGCATCTAATTTCGTCATAACGTAATCTCTTTGTATTAAAACTTAGGTTAAAAATTCGTCATGGATTTATTTTCGTTGATATACTGTGGAATCATTAGAATTCGTGGTGGTTCAATTTTCGTGGTATTCGTGGGTAGCCCTCCCCTACAAATTTAAATCCTCAACGAAAACAATTTTAGAAAGAGTTATCTTTGTTGCTGAATAAGTAACTGGCGCATCCACGAAATATCATCCCCACGAATGAGCAAAAAAGTCATAATCCACGAAAATTGGCCCCCACGAATTTAAATGATTCCACAGTATACTGCCAAAGAAAATAACGAAATTATATCCATAACGAATATTTCTGCTTCTACACTACAGTGTATCTGTAATGGTGCAGTCACAAGATGCAATTTTTCTTCCAATTTTCAGTTGAATTGTTCAAGTAAGTTGATTGTTGAGGTGGTCACACAATATGAATTTACAATCGATTTTCAATTAATAAAACCAATTCAATATAATCATTGTATGGGGAAAAGGCATTGTGACGTCATGGTTCTCACCATAGGGTCAATTGAAAATCAGATGCACTTCAGATTTCAATCAACTTTTAGACTTTGCTTTCGACTTAATAGGTCACAGGGTACAATTTTAGTCTAAAGTGAATCAAATATGAAAATCGGATGGAAAACTGCATTGTGTGATCACACCTTTATATTTTTAAACAACCTCTTCATGCAATTATTTATGTATGCAAACTTGTGGTTGAAAATGACTTAGAAGACAACTAGCAAAGACTGCAAAAAAATATATGATGAAAAATTTTCATTCTGCTTATTTCTGTAGTAGGATATTAGGTTCTCAAAAGAGAGTCCCATAAAAAAAAGAGTTCTAATACATCAAGTGTACAACAAAGTCTAGAAACACATACCAAGTCAGCACATAACTGATTGTTATTTTCTTTGGCGATATCCAGCGGTGTTTTCCCTTCCGAATTCTCAATCTTGGCGAGTTCTGGGCGAGTTCGCAGCAGTAGTTTCATGCACTCTGTTTTATTTTCTATTGCACACAGATGTAGCGGTGTGTTGCCATCACGGCTTTTGTTTCCTAGACTAGTTCTGTGGGCAAAGAGTTATACAATACTGAACAAACATTGTGGTGAGTAAAATGTTCTTTCTACTTCTACATTGTAAACATCAAACACATTATTGATGAAGAAGAGGTTTTATAATGACAAAATTCTGTATAACCAAATAACATACAAAGCATCACACATGAGGCAAGCCTTTTCCCCTGTGTTATTCTTTAAACAATTTTTTTAAAGAGATGATTACTCTTTTTAATATACAATATAAAGATTGTCCTTCTTTCATTGACAATCAATACTTCTGAAATTCTTTAACAGTCACGGATAAACATGTTCTACAATCTTACATGACACTGTTCTGAATGATGAAGTCCACAATGTACAGGGAGTAGCCATCTTCCAGCATTATGGCAAGGTGGAGACCTGTCTCACAGTTCTCCTGAAATCAAACAGAAAGAAAATCACTTTTGTGGGGTCTGAATCCAAGTGCTTCAAATAACACACAAAACAGGATATGCCTGTCAAACACTATAGTCTCTTGCATGGCCATATTGAAAAGTATCCTGTACAATTCTAATCTTGACTTTGAATTTGACAAATAACCTTGAACTTTTCCAGTCATTAAACTTTAATTGGTTATTGGAAGAGAAAAAAAAATTAAGAATTTCAAAATAAAAATCACTCCTTTAGAATATCAAAATGCAGAGGACAATTGAGACCAAATTTTCAGTACATAAGCTACCAGTACATTATTTCAAAAGCCAAATCTGCTGTTTCCCTTACCATATCTGGCATGACGCTCATTAGATCCGTCCCCTCCCCGTGGGTCTGTAGCAGGGTCTGGAAGTCCCGCGACTGAATGGCTTGCTTTAGGTCACTCAGGATTTCCTCTTCACTACTATTGGTGTTGATCACAAACTTCTTCTTGTCATACTTGGCAAAGATATAGGACTCTCTTTCATTCCTGTCAAAACATGACATATATGTGTACCGGTAGATCAAGAACATATGACATGCCTAATTAGTCTATACAAATACATTAGATTTAAACTAAACACTCTCTAAGAAGTTCAGAAAGACTTAAAGTCCCCAATTTCTCATTTCATATTATTGAACTAGAAGATGAAAACCTATTACAAACTTGTTTTATTTGTCTTTAGCTTGGTTTCCAAAGGACAACACAATCACTTTCACTTAAAATTTCCAGAGTCTATGACATTTGAAAGGATCACAAACTTGTGCTTGCTATCAGCTGATACTTACATAGGACTAGTGGGTTTAAGTTTGCGGCTTCCATCAGCTTTTACTTCAGAATCATCATCAAATATTTTGCCTTCAAAAACTTCATTGAAACAGTCATTTCCTACGACTCTAGCTAACTGCAAATTACAAACAAAAGCTTTTAATTATCGAATATGGAAGTCAATTAAAATTAAGTTTAAAATACACTTAAACCATCCCTCTAAACAGTTGTTTTGTGACAAGATGATGTTCATTTTTAAATGAAAATAAAACATTCTGAAGAGTGGTATTCAGACAAGAATTTGCTAAATTTCGATGATATATAGACCGAAAGGTACATTTATTTCTGATGATATATACAGTATCCAGTAGCTTTGTCCTCCAGCAGTACTTACTAGAAGCTGTGAGGTTCCGAGTTCATCAATGACTAAACTCTGAGTTCTGGAGATGTGGACACCTAATTGTCTGTGAATGCCACAACACTCTAGGCAAATCAGTATACCGTAGTTAGTGGACAGCCACTCAGGGTCTGCAACACAAATCATATAAAAGCATAACAATCAACGACTATTGAAAGGACCCAAAATTAAGCAAGCAGTATAATCAGAAAGAAAACCTTATTTGACTATGGTTGTAATGTGCTATTTTATTGTCTGAAAAATTAGTCTATATTGTTGTGTTACCTTATTAATTTTTTTAGAGCTATTTGCCTCATTAAGTTGAAAATTCCTCTAATAATTCCCAACCATACACTTATATCACTTGCCCTGCCTTTGAACAATTTACACCATTTTATATATCCCAAATTAATAAATTGTACATTATCCTCACTTAGGTTTTATGTGTATAACTTGGAGAACTATTAAATTCATTCTAAAAAAACCATCTTTCTTTCTTTGAAAAATATGTCATTTATTGAGAGATTTTGAGATTTTGCCCAAAGTTGATAACAAAAAACTAACCTTTCCCTCCACAGTCACAGCAGACCTCGTTGCCTGGCAACCCTTTGATGCGGTCAATAATACTGGCTCTGAGCTCTCGTACATTCTGGTTTATTGCGGGACAGTTTGTGTTATCTTGGAACGCTTTCAAAAGCACTTCCTCTTTGGCATTATTCAAAACTGAAATCCATCTAAAAAGAAAGCAAAACAAAATTTTTAACTTAAAATTCAACACTCCGTCCCAAACATTATTTTTCTATCTTTGTGTAAATCAAAAAAAAAAGGGGAAAGGTTATATGTATGGTACTTTTAGCTTTTGAAATGCTAAAAGTTTCAAATTATTTATTCACAACTGGTTCCTTTTTCAAAATTGTAGAACATTTTTACTGGCTGTATATAGGTAAATATTCATCAAAACCCTTACTCTTCCATGTCTTGAACATCCTCCCCCTGAAAGTGGTATGTTCTGTTATCTGTAATTATTCAAATTCATAATTATACATTCATTTTGAAAACATTTTAAAAACATTTTGACAGACATTTCAGATTTAAGGGTAGATAGCATTAAAGCTAGATCTCAAATCAAAGTCAAAAGTCTGATATCTTGCATGTGCCAGTATAGTACACTTCTGGAACAATTAAGCCTTCTTTCTTTGGTATTTCTATATTTACAGTACATTTTCTACTTTGTAAACTTTGCTCTGATGATGAGACTTACTGGAACTGGAGACTAGATCAAAACATTTCTTGCCGACATCATCAGCAACAAGCTGTAATAAAAAAGATTGTTTTATTATACATAAATTAACACTTAATTTAAACTGAAACTGCTTTAAAACAAAGAGGCCAAAACTGAGCAAGTACGTTTTCTCCTCCTATAACTTCTGGGTTTTTACATTATGTTCGAGTTGTGTTCATGTTTTCTACATGTGTTTCTGACAGAGGTACCATAATGTAAAGTTAACATTAAAATGAATCAATTTTCACACTGACATTAAATAAATAATTAGTATGGCCTAACCATCTAACCTGTTTATTTACATTTCTTCACAAATGTTATATTTTCGAAAAATAAGGTTCAGTCTTGGAAAATTTATCATCTATACAATGTACATGTAAATTGATAGTAATTGTGGTGAAAGTTGCTATGAGACCAAAGTTCTACCATTGTATTTGATATTAACTTACCTTAACTTGGCACGTAAGGAGGTTCAATTTTACTGGCTCTTTAGTTTCCTGAAGAGAGTAGAAACACAAACCTTACAAAAAAATCAACTACCTTTCACAAACACTTAATTAGAAAATATCATTACCGGTACGCAAAATTTTTTGATAATGACGGAAAGATAATTTTAAGCACATGTTTTGAAATATCCTCAGTAGAAATGGTATATTAAAAATAAATGGAATTTCTGACTGCAAATTTAACAAGAGGCCCAGGGGCCACATCGCTCACCTGAGCAACAATTGCCTTAATTCTGATCAAATTAGCATTACAGTATCAAAATATCTTGACAACTGAGTACAGTAGATCTTGCTAAAAAAAATTTGAAAATCTGCCAATTTTTATCCACCTCTTATTTTTTAGTAAAGCCCCTTTTGTTGTTGTACCTGTAAGAAGATTTTTCTCTATTCCTATAACCCCCCCCCCCCTCCCCATTTCGTGGCCCCACTATTTTCTAGGGAATCATGGTTTCATCAAACTTAAATCTACCTTTAATCTCATAACCTGTGCTTTCACACTAAGTACTGAGTTTTGGACCGAAAACTTTCCCAGAATATTTTTAAGGATTGTAAAACTTGACCCCCTAATTGTGGCCTCACCCTACCCCCGGGGACCATGATTTGAACAAACTTGAATCAACACTTCCTGAGGATGCTTCCATTTTAATTTGAGTTTTTCTGGCCTAATAGTTTTTGAGAAGAAGATTTTTAAAGATTTTCTCTATATATTCCTATGTAAAACTTGATCCCCCAATTGTGGCCCCACCCTACCCCCGGGGACCATGATTTGAAAAAACTTGAATCAACACTTCCTGAGGATGCTTCCATTTTAATTTAAGCTTTTCTGGCCTAATAGTTTTTAAAAGAATTTTTTTAAAAGATTTTCTCTATATATTCCTATGTAAAACTTGATCCCCCAATTGTGGCCCCACCCTACCCCCGGGGACCATGATTCGAACAAACTTGAATCTACACTTCCTGAGGATGCTTCCATTTTAATTTGAGCTTTTCTGGCCTAATAGTTTTTGAGAAGAAGATTTTTAAAGATTTTCTCTATATATTCCTATGTAAAACTTGATCCCCCAATTGTGGCCCCACCCTACCCCCGGGGACCATGATTTGAACAAACTTGAATCTACACTACATGAGGATGCTCCCATTTTAATTTGAATCTTTCTGGCTTGATAGTTTTTGAGAAGAAAATTTTTAAAGATTTTCTCTATATATTCCTATGTAAAACTTGATCCCCCAATTGTGGCCCCACCCTACCCCCGGGGACCATGATTTGAACAAACTTGAATCTACACTACCTGATGATGCCTCCACACAAGTTTAAGCTTTACCGGCCTAATAGTTTTTGAGAAGAAGATTTTTGAAAAATACCAACAAATTTTCAATAATTCTCAATTATCTCCCCTTTAAAAAGGGCGTGGCCCTTCATTTGAACAAACTTGAATTCCCTTCACCTAGTGGTGCTTTGTGCCAAATTTGGTTGAAATCTGCCCAGTGGTTCTTGAGAAGAAGATGAAAATGTGAAAAGTTTACGACGACAACGACAACGACGACAGACAACGGACAAATTGTGATCAGAAAAGCTCACTTGAGCCTTTGGC
Source organism: Magallana angulata (assembly GCF_025612915.1). NCBI lineage: Eukaryota > Metazoa > Mollusca > Bivalvia > Ostreida > Ostreidae > Magallana > Magallana angulata. The sequence continues at coordinate 16,094,850 of NC_069111.1, forward strand.
TCAGGTGAGCTAAAAAGTAAAGAATGATATTCAAGATACATTGTATACATGTTTATCCAATAGAAGTAAAGAGATTATGTCCCTTACGTCAGAGTGACTGACTAGCATAATGCCATCGTGGATGATGCACTTCCTGCGCTGCCAGACTTTGCGGACTTTTCCGTCGCTCTTCTTCAGCAGGTAGCCCGTTTTCTGGCTGCCATGCATCTTGTTGCCATGGAGCTGGTGCAGGTTGTAGCCCGCTGGGCTTTTGTTGGCAGATGGCTGGACGAATAGAAGCAGAGATATTGGCAACCTTTCTTCACATTAAAACTTGCATAAATGTACAATTATACCATAGTAAAATGTATATTCAAAAATACTCTTATTAGAAGTCCACATCAGCTGCAATACAGTTATGTTGATAATAGAGAAATGTGTACCTTGATTAGTTTTTGGAAAATATATGGTCAAGAAATAATATGATCACCAACTAACATTTAATAAAAATGTGGTATACTTTAACTTGAATTTTTATTGCTGTTTTCTTTTCAGGCAAACAAATTTTATTGGGTTAAAAATTGATTGCATATAAACCAAAGAATGAAAGGCATACACCCAGCAAATAAAAATACCCATATCAGCACTTATAATCCTCCCAAGGTCAAGAGTGTCAGGGCCTACTCAATAATGCATTACTGTAGTCTTTGTCCATCTGTCTGTCTGTCAGTGCATTAGTACCTGGACCTTTCTGACCAAAGGCTTTTATCGAGGGGCCATATGGAGAATTATCAGATCAAAGTATACTTCAAGCAGACAACTTTGAAAAAGCTACAATTGGTAAATCCCCACATGAATGCCCAACAGAGGTAATTTACTTATAAATATAGAGACTGATATATTTTGATTCCATAGTATATGTGCATAATTTGTGGGTGAAAGTAAAACACATTTACAACAGATCAATTCACCCTTTGACCAAATCCTAAATGATAATCTCATAAAAGAGGTTATAACTCATAGTATATATTTTTTAACATAAATCCATTCATCAAATAAAAAATAATGTTTCACACTTATTTTATAGCTTACACACAACATTTATGCATACACATACCGGTAAAACAAAAAAATAAAACCCGACAAGAAAAAAATAATAGAAGAAGCAAGTCACAACATGATTTGATACCTTTGCCCAGCCCCCAAGAATTGAGAGCCTGTTGTTAGTATGCTAGATGGGTGGAAAGAAAGACGGTTAAATGAAAAATTATCACATGTACTCATACCCTCAATGTAATGGTAAATACAATCATGGTTTTCTAGGGAATCCTAGTACATATGTAGATCATTCATGTAACAAGTTATCAAAAGAAAAAGCTTCAGACTTAAATCATTAGTGTTAAAAGTGTTACGTAAACAAAGGTTGATGTTAAAAAGATCTTTAACTAGCCGCAACATATCTAAAATTCCTACAACTACCAATCAAACATGATCCACAAACTGTCACCAAGAATCAAGCCAGGGACATAATATACACATCCCTGATCAGACTAGTTAAAATAAGTCATTAGAAATAAAATCAAGCTGGTAAAAGAACTACCAGTAAAAAGGTGGTTAGGATTTTAATTAAGGACTGTTAATCAATTAATCATTAATTAGTTAGGCGTAAGTCTTCTGGTTACCTTCCCGGCTTCCTCTGGGTAATATGTGTTTCTAGATCCCTGTCACAGACAAGCAATGCAGTGTTTACATTCAGCGCTTTACAACATGTAAAAGCCTTCACTGGTGCAAAGTCAATTTCTTTTAGTTTCGTTTTTATCCGTGGGGAAGGGGGAGGGGAGGGGAGGGGCGGTCAATATGATTCATAAACTCAAACATTTTCTTTTATTTGACAGTACTGACACATGCAGTTAGATAGATATGACAAGTGATAGAAAATTATTCCTGCATCATGAATACATGTAAAATATATGGACAATATTATTCAAATATATAACTCTGGACAGGTATTGAAAGATACTTCAGGAGGGAAAAGTGCATTCTTAATACATATAGTATTTATTTGAAATCTGATAAAAACATCGAAAGAAAATATACATCTGCATTTTCTGTAGATAGTTTTCTGCATTATAAAGTTTTTTAGGAAATGAAAGTAGATTAATACAATAACTTGAAAAGTTATCATCGTTTAAATCTGTCTGAGATAAATTAAAGCACTGATTTAACTGTGTGGAAGGGGACACAATTATGATAACTACTTTAAAAGACAGCTGTTTGGTTTTTGTCTTCATGTGTTTTTGGGCGTCAGAAGCTGTGGACTGACCTCTTTGTAGGAGGACATGGAGTTCTTGAGGGCATCCCTCAGCTCCACCAGCTGCTGCCGGTCAGAGTACTGCTTCTGTTTGATGCCCTGGAGCTGGGAAATCAGCGTCTCTATGTAGGACTCAAACTTCCCTATGGACTCTAAGCTCTCTTGATGAAAACTATTAAAGAACAAGTTGAAACATTGTTAAACTTTAAAAAAAATCTTTTTTATATGCACATCTGGTTAAAACATAAAAAAAATTCAGGTAAAATTTTATGGATGTCTGGATAATTGATACATGTAATAGTTTGAAAATTTGATAATAGTTTAATCATGTTTTGCCTGCTCGCTCTCTCTCTCTCTCTCTCTCTCTCTCTCTCTCTCTCTCTCTCTCTCTCCACAAATTACTTACACTTGCAATGCTTTGTAATACTCCACTAGATGTAACAGCAGCTCCACGCCCTTCTTTGTCTTGATATCGTTTACTTTAATGAGGTACTGTTAATCAAATAGACACTACAGCTTAACACCTTTGATAAATAATCTCTTTCATAAATTCAAGACCAAACCTTCCAAACTAATAGTTTGGAAATGTGTTTCTTTTAATGAGATCTAAAATTTCAAGGCCCTTTTACCTCGCAAAGTTGTAACTGAAAAACTTTCCGTTCTTTCAACATATCTTCTGCAATCTGAAAAAGTACAAATCTTAATTAACCAGGGAAGCTCTGCTTTATCTAAGACTTGATAAATTTCTTTGTAGTTTCAAGATGGCATTTCATTCTAAAGTTCTCCCCCAAGAGGTTACATGTAATCTGCTATAGAGAAGATGCAGGTGTTGAGTAATGGAAACATGAGAAAAAGCCATAATGACTCTACAATATAATGCTTCATTTAGTAAGATCTGAATCTATGCTTAAGTAGATGAAATTGAAGGAAATTGGTCCCTCTTTTCCCTTGGTAATGATCATCGTCAGCCACAATCAATATGTCTAGTTTCTGTACCCTGATAAATGCCTGGTCAAAACTACCAATACATCTCCCCTACATATTATCAGTGTCCAAATTAGAACAAACTCAGACCAGGAAATTTCATCTTTTTTTTAATTCAACACTGTAACCTATATTTTTCTAAACTTTGCTGCAACTAAAGCTGATCAGAGATTGAAAGTTCAACCAGGATTTCCTTTTTTGTATCAGCATTTCAAATTCGTGACAAATCTTTCATTAATTTATCAAATTTAGATCTGTTATATGATAGCAACACTATAATTCAATTCATGATAATTTCACTCCTTATAATATTATATTGATAATGATAATGACTCTGTTTTTCATGATCCAGTGACCTTAACCTTTCCAGATGACCTTGTTTCAGTGACCCAGATATGCATTACCAGACTACATTAACACTTTCCCTTTTTTATGGACTCTCTCTCTCTCTCTCTCTCTCCATTTTTATATCAATTTTAATCAATCAAAAACTATCAAACAGAAATCATACCTTTATAAGCTATCTATGATGGAAGTTTTGTTGTTTTCTAAGTTAATGGGGGGGGGGGGTTAAGAAATTTATGTAATATAAAGAGTAATATTAGAACACACAAAGATATAAAAATGTCCATCAAAGGACCACACTTACCTCTGACCCATCAACCTCTGTTCTGTTCATCCCAGCATCCTTTGCCTGCTGTTTTTTCTCTTTCTCTATTTTTGAACTGTTAACAAGAAAATCAAATTCTTTTATTAAAACAAATAACAAAACATGTCAATAATGTTATTTACTACATGTACTGGTAAGAGCCACTGAGTCAGAGATGAGTTGATACCACATCAATTGAAACATAAATACAAATGTACCATAATTTCTCCAACTTTATAATCTCTGTCATTTTTTAATGTTTCAAGAGGTTTCTGAAAATAGACAACCCCTCAATATTTAATCATAAAATGGAAATTCACTGAACACCAGAGACGATAGAACCACATCTCTTTTTTTAATAATATATGGACTAGTTGACTAGGATCACCCCCCCCCCCCACACACACACACACACTTACAATTTGGTTTCGTATTCCTTGGTTGCTTTATCAAATGGTTTCTTCATGTCCCCCTTGACTCCTTTCAGGTCACCCTTTAAGAACGCTTCCAATGGATACAGCAGCATGGTGTGGAGTTTGGAGACCTACACAAAGACATTCAAGTGTTCACTTGGTTATGGTACCTTTCATAAGTGGTAATACACAGTATTTAGACATTTTCTAAAAGAAAGAAGGGACTAGATTTGAAAAGGCCAAATGTAAGCTTAAAGTTTAACATACACATATTTAGTTCGATACATGGATCAACAGATTTTTATTTCAACCATCTAGATATTGGTCTACAGAGCTGAATTCATTACTCTCTGACAAACTGTGAACCAACTTTTATTTGCATGCGAGAAATTTTTAGTAAAGTTGGCAAGAGCTTCATTGTCGCAAATATTTCTAGCCATAGACCAGTATTTGCCATATAGTTGTATTAAAAAAACAGGTGTGGATTAGGTTGGTTGCAAAAATAAGTTGCCGAAAACCAGTTCATATCTCAGGCAAATCGCAAAATAAAGTCATTTCAAATAATAGTTGGTTTACGTAAATGTAATAAAAGGATGTTATAGCTGTCTTCAAGTACACATACCACATTCACATTTGTCACTGTATGAATATTTACATTATTTTACTAATGGTATTTGAGTAAGCATGCACTGATGTTTCCTGGTAAAAAGCATATTCAAACAAACAACAGGAAAACTAAATTTTGCTCCAAAAATTGTTTTTTGTGATAGATGGTGTTTGTGATGTCATGTCTCTATTTCACACCATATCCTCAAGGATACTTAATTTTTACAGACTTAAATTCTACATAGTTTCAATAATAGTTCAGCATATTTTCAATGCTTTTTTGAAACTATGATTTCGGATGGAAGGAAATGACAAACCTAAAAGTTTGCAAAACAAATCGATAGCATCTTATTTTTTACCATAAGCATGTGTTTTTTTATATTGTTTTTAATTTAATTTTATTTTTACAGTTGCAATTATTAAACAACTGGTACATGTCAAGGTAGAAATAAGAATTATTAAAATTTCCTCTAACTGAGAAATTGAAATTTATTAAAATGTCAATTTAACTTGAAACTTTTCCTCATATAGATAAATAAATATATTTACAATAGATAGTAATAACCAATGATTTTATCAACCTACCATATCATTTAGGGAATTAGACAACTCTTTGGCCAATACAGAAAACTGCTTAAATCCCTCGGCTGAAAGGAAATGCGCCAAGATTGTATTTGCATATATATAAACAAGGCAAAATAGACATATAACATTTAAACGAAAACAATGATTTACACAAGATATAGAAACATGGATTTTTAAGATAAAATTCCCTCAAAACATACATATTTCACTTGTACATGCAATGTTTTGAGTTTTCAAAACTTTTATATGATTGTAAACATTATACATACATGTATATATTTACCAAGTACCCCCCCCCTCCCCACCATCACCATCCATTGACCTCCAATAAGGTCAGACCCAACAGGAAGTAAACTTCCCCACTTGGTTTGCTTTAAGAGGATAATATTTCAGTGGCAAGTGCACATAAATATCTGTAAACAAACAATGATCCTCTCCTAGTTACATATTTGCTGCATCTGTTGGCCACAAAGCATGAATCATTCATTAAGAAGGATTTTGCTACTTTTGTTAGCTATACAGTATAGCTTTGTTCTTTTTGTTTTTAAGATGGTGTACAAATGTGGCATTCACAACGGTGGACACATGTGGCATTCATGTGGGATTCACAGCTTCTCACTCAGATTAAAAATCTTCATGACATTATGTTTTGCACTCAATCCCCATTGATTTTCATTGTTGCTACCTATAATCTCTCTCATATGGAATATGTTTTATTGCCCTTAGAAACATCTTGCTCAACACTGAACTTTATTTTGTCAATTCTGCTCTTAGTTATGATTTATAATTTTTAATTTTCCAATACTGTTCCACATAGAACAAATGTCACCTCAAATGTCACGTTCGAAATATTCATTTATATATGAGCTTGTCAACAAACAGTATTAACTTTTTTGGGATAAGTTTTTATACAATGGGGGGGGGGGGGGGGGGGGGGGGCACGCTTATATTCATTGAGAAAGCATATTTCTAATCTTCAGTCACAGATTGATCATGTTAATATAAATGGGTCGGGGATTATGGCAAAATTACTGTGAAAAATCATAATATCTGGAGTCAACTAAATATCAGGGCAACTTTAAGTTGACAAAAAACTATGCTGTCAAAGTACAGTTGAAATTCGATATCTCGAACACTGATACCTTGGATATATAATGGATATGTTGAAGCGATTTGTAACAACTTATTTTTTAAACATTTTACCCTCCATATCTCGAATACTTGGATATTTCAAAGTTTTTAAACAGTCCCATTTTGTTCAAGATAACGAAGTTTGACTGTATTCAAGACATTCAAAAATAAATCTGGACAATAATTTCCTTTTTTTTCCCCATATGGAACATGTACAGTACTAGTGTGCATCTTATTTCCTGATATATAATTATGCATATGCTAAAGAAATCATGATATCTGTAGGAAAAATGGATGAATTTTTTAATATATTGAATGCTTATTTTTGGATGTCGGTCCTATGACACACCAAGCGGTGCAGACACGTTAGCGCGGTATATTTATATACCGAGTTTATTTGAATGAAATATTGTGTATCGCCGCTATAAAGCAATTATTTGAGCACTTAGTCAGGGACATGAAACATACATGGAACAGCCATATTTTCATGTTATTTAGTTAGCTTCCGCAACAAAAAATATAGTGCCAGAAACTTTGTGGAGAAAAATCTTTTATTTGATGGAGTACAGTGTAGATATTAGGCAATGAATTGGACTAACTTCACATAAATTTGTGAAGATATTTGGCAATGAAAGGGACTAACTTCACATACATTTGTGAAGATATTTGGCAATGAATGGGACTAACTTCACATTAAGCCTCAGTCTCTTGAATATACATTATGCATGAAGGCTTATCACACTTTATGCTTTAGGACTCCAAATTATCTGTACGGTTAATGAATCAATTAAGTAAAACATACAATATTCATGAAACATATTGTGTCATACATTGAGCCGATGTTGATAATGTTCGTTTCATTTGAGATAACTCTCTTATCAATTCCCTCCTACCCTAAAACAACTCTCTTCTGGATCTTTTTTTTCTGTCCAAATAATATGTTTTACTTCCACAAGTACGCCATCTCTGCCTATTGTTTTCCCATAACCCACTGGACCCCTCCCACATCCTGTGTAAGGCTTATTGTTCTAACCATACAATTATCTGTTCCAGTAAACTCACATACTGAGTGCACCACTCACCTATGTCCGTTTCCTGTTCCATGTTAGTTTTACTGACATTTTCCAGATTCTCTGATACGGTCACCTCGCTTTCATAATGTCCTAGGTAAAAACAAGCGAACACCATATTAATAATACTGTCCAGATCTCACTTTTAATATAGAGCAAAAGACTGACTATGGTAAAATATAAAAAAAACCTGCAAATTCAAGTTTTACATTCAAAACAAATTTGGAAGTTTTTAGAATACTGTCCCCTAATCACATTCCTTATTTACAATTCATTCATGCTATAATAATAATGGACTGAAAATTTAACTGGACAAAGTTTTGTTACTTCTGATATCATTATTTATATTTATCTTTCCCTACTATTTGTCTGAAGTACATAAACATCTAATATTCATTTATATATGAACTATGAACTTGTCAACAAACAGTATTAACTTTTTTCGATATGTTTTCATAATGGCCAGGGGTGGGGTGGGGATGGAGGGTGCTTATATTCGTTAAGAAATCTTCAGTCACGGATGGATAGTTGGACCAGAGTAAAATAAATTGCTATGAAAAATCATAATTTCTGAAGTCAACTAAATATTAGGGCAACTTTAAGCTGACTGTGTACTTTGCTGTCAGAGTACATCTCTGTTACTCAAGTCAGCTATTTAAAGTATTCAAGACATTTAAATATTCTGATGAGTCTGAGGAGATAAAACACAGAGCCACACAGAAGATTTCAATCTCCATTAGAGATAATACAGGCACCTGACCGCAAACAATCATCCCCCAGGACACCCGGCTATTCAATCAAAATGCAAAAACACAAAAAAAACCACATCAAATATCTAGGTCAAATCTAAAAGCCAAGTATACACTGATTAAGCCATTCATTAACATGAAATAGATAGTTCATGTGCATTAAAAGGATCCTGGTTTCTTGTACTATCCTCCTGAGATAGATACGTGATGGACTATTTCTATAACTTCCCCCAAGGAAGCACTTAAAGCTTGCTTTGCAACGGTCTCAATTATGATATTGTTTTTTTTGGCTTTGTTTAGCAATAGGTAACTTTGCAATGAATTATGCCATTCACTCTGGTGACCCATTTTTGTGTAAAGTAACTTGTCTTCATAAAAAAGGAAAAAAAAAATCAAATAAAGCATCAAAAAGATTGAAAATCATTCTTGCATCATTAAAGTAAGAACATTTCAAAAGAGGATTGTATTTTGGCATAACTTAGTATATTCCTTCTAGAGGACAGATGTATATTATGAGAAAATTTAATTGCTTAAAACTCATCTCTCTCTCTCTCTCTCTCTCTCTCTCTCTCTCTCTCTCTCTCTCTCTCTCTCTCTCTCTCCTCATCCCCCCCCCTTCAAATCAAAATTGAAATTAATTACATAATACAGTTGATAAAATACTCTTAATCACCATCACAACAGAACTTAATAAATCTAACTTTCCACACTGTTACAGCGCCCAACAGTGAAGTGTTTAACTGAAGGCACTTCATAGCACCATGGGGAAGCTACATAATTACTTGTTAGCTTGCTTCCTTTATCTTCCTAATAAAACCTAAGCACCAATTCTGAAGTTTGCAAAAAATTAACTAATGGTTCTTAGTATGTGGCATATTCTATAAAACTCAACATTTGAAATAAATTGCTTCTTTTTTTATAACTGAAGACAATTATTGAGCAAAGAACCTCTTAATTTTCTTGTTATCACTCTTTGTAAAATCTAGTAGTTTTTGGAAATGATATAATCAGCATTCTCTAGAGCAAGAACTGGCTATAATTGCATTATTACTCATTTGACTGGTGTTTTATGCATGCATGAGCGTTGGAGAGTTGTAAAAATCATTAACAGATGCTTTTTTCACAGCGGACTTACTTTTTCCTGCATTATACAGGGCTTTGACGGACTTCTTCATTTTAGTTAATCCACTTCGATCCCCATCAAGTCTCTGAAAAATATCATTTAAGACAAATAAAAAACTAATATGTATCAAATTTCATAAATATATTTCTGGTAATAGATATTTTGGTGCAAAATGTATTACTTTAATATAATTTTAAGAAGCAAATGCGACAGTTAATATCATAAAAATAAAAATTGCTTGGCTTTGAGGGCTACCTATCATATTTTCCCCCAGGGGACAGAAAAAGCCCTGGGGATTTATGTCACCCAATGCCTCAAAGTGTTGTGTTGCCATATGTTACACTGGAATCACTGCTTTAACAGGAAAGTGTTATAATTGTTTGGAGAGGCCTGTATAACTGTTACCAGTAAAATACATAACTATTTCCAAGAGGGCATTTGTAACTGTTTCCAATGTGATTCAGCAGTTTTCATGGGATATTGTCAAATCATAACATTTTTTTGTGATTTAACAAGGAAAATAAATAAAAAATATTAAATGTTACTAGTATATTATTCATATATTGACTTGTATCTAGGGCTATACATGTTTGTCAGATCCCAAGACCAAAATGTTGCCAGAGACCATATTAAGGGCAAAGGCAACAATTTGGTCTGAGGGCCATAAAAAACATATTTTGCCCGAGATCCCAGTCAGCCAATGTTTTGCTATTCCTTGGTTGAAAGGAAGCATCAAAGCAGAGCTTTCAATCCTTTATCATTGGACATCACTGAGGGTTATACATGTGTAAGTTTGGTCGGAAAGGGGGTGGGACATTCTCACAATGTCAGGGGTCCTGAGTGGGATCGTCACGAGTGGACTCAGGACCCCTGACATTGTGAGGATGGGGGGGGGGGGGGGGGGGGGTGGGACAGTACTGGTACATGTCTATGAATTAATTTGGTTTCACAGTACTGATACCTGAATTAATTTAGTCTCTTGCATATTAAATTACTGATGGATGCCTGTAAGTTAGAACCATTTTAACAAGAGCTTGGACTTTGGGTAGTTGTGTTGAACAGCAATGTGACGTAGGCCTGTCTATTTTATTCTAAGCCACGGCTCTCTGAAATCAACAAGATTTGTCTGGCTTTTGAGCTAAGACTACGCAATCGGTGCACATTTTGCTTGAAACCGCATCATTTTAAACTTGTTTTGACGCAAGAAATAGAAAGCTACGTCCCACTGAAAGTCCAAGGTCTTGTTAAAATAGTTCTATCTGCTGCTCTCCCTTGTAATTTTATGTATTTTGAATACAAGTTTTAATAACTAATTCTTTTTAACCCCTAATATACATCTATCAATGAACAACTACAACTTTCAGTCAAACCAGCCCCTCCACACAACAGTTTTCAAACACAGCAGGCAGATTAGTGTTGAAGCTTATAGATTTTCTTCATTTATAATATATAGCCATCTGATGTGGAGATTGTAGATATGCTTTGTCAATATATAACAACTACTGACACATTGTGATCCAGGGGGTCTACTTCCTGGCTAGTTGACATCCTGTTGGAACATATTTTGTGCATGTACTTGCGCTGCATCTTTATCACCTTGTGTTAGTTATATATTTAGATTCATATCTGTCATGAACACAACCTGTTTATTTTCATTTTTTTTTTTATCTTTCTCCGTCTAAGAGTCTTGTAACTTTTAATCACAATTTCATTAAAAACAACATACCTCCAAAAACCTAATATTTTAACATCTTTAAAATAAAATAAATTTGCTTAATATTCTATCACATTTCCATAGCTGAATTCAAATACAAATCCTATATATGTAACCTAAAATCATGTATACATAAAAGTCATTGTGGAACACTCACTCATATATGTTATATCGTATGTTATTACCGGTATATAATTCTTTTAAGGCAACAAATAATTTACATCTCGTTTCCTTCAAGTACTGCAACAAAATTTTAAAGATATTCTATTCTAAATTGAATATATACTACATCATCTTTGTTTTAAAGTAAGAAATCCACCATCAATATTAAACAAAGCGAAACTAACATTGCATAAAAATGTACGGTAGATGGAAAATTTTATTATATATATATGTATATATTGCATATATGTACATGTAGAGTAGTTATGTTGGCATTAATATCTGGGTCCTGCAAAATGATTTGAAGATCAAGCTACACATCCTTGAAGTGTCATGAAATGTCATGAAAAAGGAAATAATTTTTTTTATCAAATGAAATTTCCTCTCAATTTCTGTCTTCGTTAACAATATAATTAAAACTGATTACGACAAATCAAAGTTTGCCCACGGATGAAGCTTAAAATAAACTAACACAATTTCCCTATAAACCTATATGAATAGTAGTGTACATGTATAAATAAAATGGAGAAAAAGCCAGTCAAAAGGACTTAGTTCCAGGAAGAATTCTGAGTTCTCACAAAATTGAAGGAACTCAACCAATGATGTTTGTTAGATTTCATAATGTGCTTACTCTTAAGAGTCAAAATCACATACTGGGTATTGTACATGTATATACAACATAGACATGTAAAACAGTGAAATATTGTTGCTCCCATTGCTCCATTTCCATTTACTCTAATGACAAAACCTAACGATGAAACAGCCACATTATACAACAATATTCCCTTTGTGTAAGAAGTTAAAAAAATGTTAAAATGAAAAATATTAACACTATAACAAAAGAGAAGCACTCCTCTTTTTAGGGACAATCTCAGAATCAAATAAAAAACAACAGCATGTGTGTTATGCATCCTTATTTGGTAAAGTGTAGAAAAGGAAAAAACATCTGGTCTTAAGTGCAATATTTTTTTCCTGACTTGGAAAAATCTGGAAATGAAATAAAGTTTCTATGCATTATGATGCACTCTTAATGGACAGAATCTGCATGTGCATGTCAGATGAGCATTTGGTAAATGACTCATCCACTTCAGCAGGAAGAAATTGTTACAACCAATTATAGAACCACAGGTAACCCAGTAATATTGAACTCACGATTTTTAGGGGTAAATTTTATCAATAATTTGCAGATGTTTAATGCACTGTTCATAAAACACCTGTCTCCATGTTCATATTTACATGTACATGACGTCTAGTCATATGAATAAATGAGTAATCTTCCTACCACACATGTATTAATGAGGCCTAAAAAGTCACAAATTCTGCATATACAATACACTAAGTTTATCCTAATACTACTCTTTTCTCTTTCCACCTTTGTTTCAGATTGATTCTAATTTTGTGTACGCCACCTAATGAGTACTGGTGCTCTGGTTCCATTCAAAACTTCATCATAGTGAAGGCATTACATATTATGCATGAAGATGAATAACTGAGAAACTCATCACAATATTTTTTTTTTCAATTAAAGCTTAACTTTCCTCTTAGTTTTAATTCTAATTATAGAGAATGTTATTACAAAATTGGCAAACATATATCTGGGGCATTTCTTCCTTCTGACTTTGCTTTCAAATTCCAACATTCCGATCGAAAGCAAATATTATTTTTAAGAACAGAATCAGGAGTGGTACTATAATGTACACTGTACAGGTATACCTAGCACACACTAACACCTGAAGAAGCCCGTTATGAGCAATTGCAGAAGCATGAATACTGTCAAAACACATTTGTATGAGTGTGAAATTCTTCACAATGGCTAATACCACTCTTCCATGTAATCTATAATAAGATTAACAGAGGATTCAAATGCTTGATCATTGCTGGTCACATAAATATTTAAATAAGCACTTTAATACAGAAGTTAATCCAATTATCTATCAACCATACACAAAGAGTCAATTAAGTCAGATAAAGAGGTTAAATTTCATTGCAATTTACATCCAACATATTACTGATAGTTAATCATCAATGGGAATTTTAACACACTAAACCAATTGAAATAATTCAAACATTAGAATTCAAGGCTGTCACTTTTATTGTCTGTCATTATACGACAATGTGCTTTGAATAATAACAAAAAAGTAAAATAAAGGGAAAATAAAAGCTATATAAATAATTTTTTTACTAATATGCAAAGAAAAAGAGGAATGCATCCATGTCAAGCAAAACAAAGGATTATCAAAATTGGTGTTTGCATAAACTTTAATAATATATACTATACTCATACCTTACTATGCCATGACATTATCAAAATAGAATTCATCTTATAACATGTTATTATTATTAAGAGCATTAATGAATAGAAAAATGGGTCGTATAGTCGAAAAGAAAAATGTGGCCCCCCCCCCCTTCCCAGTTGGTTTTTATTTTTTTCTAGTCTTTAACAGTGTAAAGATATCTTAAATACTTGAAATTTTTGTTGGAATCAAAGTCGATTTTGTCACCACTGAAGATTACTGAATAAGATATTATAGTATACAACTGTCAGCATGAAAAGTGGGCGTTTTCAGAGCAACGTCTTTCTTTACAATTTTTCATTCAAAAACAAAGAATGTGATAATTCGTTCACTATTAGCCGTATTAACAAGCAGCTACTTTGTTTCACTTAAAAACAAGTTCAGTGCAACTAGAACGGAATTAAATTGTTTACTCACTTCCTCAAGACTAGATACGAAACTTTTATAACTCGACATGTTTTTCGTGAACGATGAGGTCGTTGGGGATTTGAAATCATCCCAAGTGTCCCTCATGAAGTCCGACAAGGCTACCTGTTCCGGCATCTTGCCTCCTTAGCTTCCCTGGCCTCAAAAAATTGTCATTTCTATATGAAACAAATAGCGGAAGATTTCCCTCTTCAGACTACAATCGCTCTTTTCAAAATGGCCTCTATTTTGTTTTGGTAATTGTTGTATATCTCGAGCCCGATCGAATTGTTAACGAACTGTGTCAGTGTGACACGAATAGAATGCTCCGCCCACATTTACTTCAAAGTCCAGATTCAAATAGAAAAAAAACATTTCTTCTTTTGTATTGTTGAATTTGCTGAGAAGTTATTTTTCTTTAAACCTTCTAGTGTAGGTTTATTGTGAATTCGGAGTTGCATAGTATAAATACAAATACAAATACAAATATTTTAAATAACGAATAAAGTCCGACATAAACATGAAAAAAAAAATGTTTATTTTCTACAAGCATCTCAGAAAAGTCAGATACATAGTGATAATCAGAAATTTTATCTAAAATTTTGAGGGAATTAAACAACTTTGGTGAAAAATTTCAATCAACGGGAAACTCAAATTTTATGTTAGTCACAGGTAAAAAGACACATATTTATAATTTACCCCATTGTCTATAGTTAAAAGCATCATTTGCAAACAAAAGTTCGGTAAATATTAAATAGCTAGAAGATTTGTTTGTCTTTGAGTAAAATAGATCATTCGACTCAGACTTCATAAGAATAACGATTATACATGTACCAAAATCATTACAAATGTTATCAACAAACTACATGTAGTCATGTATATGCGGAAAAAAGTCCAAAAACTAATAATACGAATATAAATAACGAAGTGTCGGACGGAAATTGAAAACGGTAGACGCCTCAACCATTTCATGGCAGGGCTTGAAGTGAATATGCGCAGTCTTAATTTAGTATTATTCTTGTACACATATTTATCCCATATTGACATATTTGCAGATTTAGATCACAGGAAGGTATTCAATGTATAACGACCACATTTTGTACCTAATACATGAATGGTCCGATATTCTTAATCATTATATCATTTTGAAGATGTAATCAAACAAAAATACTCCACCAAGGGAATTTTCAAAATTTTGATTATAGTCCAATTATTACACCTTGAATTTTGTATTGAAGTCTATGGGCAACGTATGTTTTATCAAGATTTTGTAAAAAGTAACTTAAAATTTGTAAAACTCTCTTGGTTAACACATGCATAAACTTTCTCTTTATTGAAAAATGAAATAAAATGAATCATTTACCACAGATATTTTGACGAAATTAACATTTTCTTTATTCCAACACGTGGAGATAACTCTTAAAAAAATTAAGGTGCAAAATAACCGGCTTCTTTTATATATATATATATATATATATATATATATATATATATATATATATATATATATATATATATATAGTCAGTCATGTGACATTGTTATCTAGCAATACATATTTAACTAGTTTAAAATGAGTCAAAATTGTTCAGTATCCCCTCATTATACATTGAATACCAATAGTGGGGAGTCGAGTCGAGGGAACAAGCAACGTCAACAAAGAATGTTATGTAAAATTGTAAAAGATTATCCTACCTTATTATTTTTTCAAAATTTTTTGCTTATTATCTGGCTTAATATAGTTTCACAGTTGATCAACGAGGATTATAAACTGTTAATTATAGTTTACTAACCGTTCTATAGTTAAAACGATATTTAACGATTGTAAACTATAGTTACGAATGATAATGTAAGTTTATCTGTCTGTAAATAAACGTTAACAATAGATTTTGCTGATAAATATAGATTCATAGTTGTAAACTATATATAATTTTTATTGAAACTATATTTAATTATCAAAAAAGTAATGTTTTGATATCGCACATGGTTGTTTTTAATGTTAATCAAAGTTCACAATTGATCGCTGCGTAAACTTTGGTATACAGGTGTGAAATATAGATTTACGTCTTTAAGAAAATTTTTAATATAAAGAAATATTTGAGATGTTTAATTTAACAGTAGAACCCCCCCCCCCCCCCCCCCAAAAAAAAAAGAAAAAAAAAAGAAGAGAGCAAAAGAGGACACTAGGGATAATATCGCAAAAGATAGACAAAATAATCCTACGGGAATCTACATTGTACTACATAGTCATTTTTCCAGGGGGGGGGGGGGGGGTTGCTACATAACAATTTTTCGGGGGGGGGGTGGCTAGAGGGGAAAGGCACTCTACAATACCTCTACCAAATATAATATTGAATTCACTTCTCTAAAAGAACAAAAATCAACATTCATCTACATATATGATAGCGAAGAGTGAGCTTGACACTTGGTATCAAATATTTTGAAACATTTTATAACGTTTTTACTCTGTTTATGGATTTTTTTTCCTTGTTCCCAGTTTTGATATCATCACACGTCCTAAATCATTATAATAAGAATACAAGAGGAGTAACTGTTAAATTCACAGCGGTCTCAAACGAAAAAAAAACGAACAGCGCGTCATGGTACACAAATAAAACCCTCTTCTTCTGAAGATGTCTTTGTGGTTAAGAATTTCAATGGAAAATGAATAATCATAAATGTAAAACAAACAAAGTTATTTAATTACGGTTGTCTTGAATCTGGTACCACTTTAAGAAAGAAGCACATCTTCGTTCAAGTAAGCCATTGGTCCTTATTAATGATCTTCAAACTTCCTTATAAAATTCATTATCTTAAGGACAAAAGTGAAATGAACCATCACAGTTTTGCATTTCAAACAACGAATTTATTAAAACGCTTTCACAATGATTAAATTTGTAATGATGAATATAGGTACCTTGAGGCAATAGAAGTTTACCTATGTTGTTTAAAAGATGTCTGAAATGGTACGAGTATACACATAATATTAAAATGAAAAGCAAATAATCGAAGACCTTATTTTACTCATTATTATTTTAAAGTGCAATTTCAATGTGTGTGTGTGTGTGTGTGTGTGTGTAAAGGAGGGGGTGTATTGTGTTGGACCCTGCAATCAAAATTTGTTTCTAAGGGTTTTTTTTTAATCCACATACACACACACAAACAAAAATTTGGGTCAATATGCTTCTTTCTGCATACATTCAAATTACACTTTAAAATATATTATAATAATGTATAAAGTAAAATAAGTTCTACAATTATTTGCTTTTCATGTTAATATTCTGTGTATTCTCGAACCTTTTCAGACATGATCTTTCTGCACTGACAGCGCAACTTACAGATACATGTAAATCCTTTTTTTTCTCTACAGTATTATTTTTAATCGGAATGAATCATGGCACCAGATATAATTTTTCAATTCAGTTTATTCGCTAACACCATGGAATGGTACATGAAGTCAATCATTATATACAGTTCAAAAGTCAGAGGTACATTGTATAAATGAATAGTAAATAAGCATAAATATACGATATATACAATGAAGATAGGTAAAAGTATAATAATGGAGGACAGACTATTATATCAAACTGTATATTTTGAAAATAAAATAACACATATTTTTCAGGTTTGTAACATTAGAACAAGACCTAAGATACAAGATACTAACTTATTCTATTTTAATTAGGTAAATTTAAAATAATAATAAAAAAAGCTTTCCAATTTCATTACCTAATTAACATTTTGATCTTTTTGTTTTAATTAAACGTTGTTATTAAACATTCAATATTCAACATGCAAATTCGTAAATTCTCAAATTATTACAGACTTGACAGAACCATCTTCTATAAATTCAGAAAATAAAATTAAAGAATCGGTTAATAGAATAAGGTTTAAGATTCTATATAATATATTGCATGAAATAAGCTATATTTAGGCAAACATTTTCTCTCAACTTTTAATCATGCAAGGAATATTTGCTAAATATGCCAAACTATGTCGATAGAAATCATAGGAAAATGTTACATGTAAAATCTGTTTTCTGAACAAAATGAAGATATCACAATGCACAACATAACTAGAAGTTTGAATTGCATTGAAATTAGGAATCTAAAGTTGTAGTGCTCTAATAGTAATTAGTAATAACTAATTAGTAATTGTAGTATTATAATATTGAAAAAAAAATGTTTATCATCATCCTGAAAACCTTTTGCCACAAAATAAAGTTCCTTACTAAACTCTTTAAATATGAAATTTTCCAGTAACACTTTTATCGGTGTACTAGAATTTTTTTATGGGGGGGGGGAGGGGGGGGGGTTAATTCATAGCATAAATATATTAGTAGGATCAAGAGATGACACTCAAAATGTTTACCAAAAACAGAGGTACGGACCTCTTTGATACAACCAACGGTCAACTTAGTTTTTATTACATTTAAATATTTTGTTATATTTTATTTTCTAATTTACATAAAACATGCACCTCATAATGTTCAAAAATTTATTCCTAATTCCTTCATTTAACTAAATGTTTATTGATTTGAATTGAATAAACTTGCATTCTGTGATATTTTATGTTCTTTGTTTTTTTTATATGAAAATGCCTTTTATATATTTGTTTTGCTTTATGAAAAATTGAGAGTATTTCTGCACATATAATGAATAAATAAGAAGCAACACGATCTCCTTGTCTACAACCCCTTTGTATGTCAAGTTGTACTGATAAAAGCCACTTTGTAAAATGCAGGCAAGGAGTTGTGTTTGAAATTTTTATTTACTGTATAATGTTTTATATATATATATATATATATATATATATATATATATATATATATATATATATATATATATAAAGCAAACCAAAAAAACAACAACAACAACAAAAAACAACAATAAAACCACCAACAAACCATACACACACAACAACAACCCACACACAAACTAAAAGTACAAAAAGTAAAACTTTAAAGAGTACCGAACATGACACAAAGTCTGCCTTTTCAAAATTAGGGAGGACCAGAAGATCTGGAATTTAATGTATCTCTGTGTACGACATTTGGTCATAGACAAAGCGAGTATTTTCCCCTATGTATCTACCTTCTATGAAACCAGACTGTGTATTTGAAAGAATAAAAGTTAATTTGTTTGATTCTAGAACTTGGACAACCAAATATAATCTTGAATAGAACATTTAAAAGGGTTATTTGTCGTCTATTTTTGTTGTTGTTTTTTGTTTTAGTTTTTTATTTTTAATATTAAACTGTCTTGGTTTGTCCCCTTTTGACAATCACGAATTAATTCCAAGCACTTTGAGGTAGGGAACTCTTTTTTAAAAAGAAAAATGCCCTTACATCATGTAAAGTACCAATACCCATTAAGTCAATCTTTTTTCATTGTTTTGTTTAATTAGTTCCAAGGCCCTAAATTACAGAAATATTTTGTCGGTTTTTTACCCTCCTCGATCCAGCGAGCTCGATGACGTGGCTAATAACTTTACCCTCCGAATGCCATTGCGTTAATTATTTTCATCTAATTTATCGAAATCAGTGGAAGCATCTGATTCAAAATCCATGATTTACTGCAATCGTGTTATATGCTACAACTATTTTTTAAGAGATCTGTAAGACTCATTAAAGGGAACAACATTGTATTAAGAGAGATATAATGTTATATGTCCCAGAATCGATCAAATAATAAGTGATTAACTGAGTTAACTACACAAGATATCGATTTTATTCAGCATTGTTTTTGAAATATGAAACGGGGCCATGCATATTTGATTAACAAAAAACCCAGACATGTAGTTTCGTTTTTGAAGGTAGGGTGTAGTCTCTTTTAAAAACAGTAAAAAAAAATAGCTTCCATTTATGTTCACTGTTGATTTCCTTATTTTCACATGCTCCCAAAGTGGGGGAGGGGGACAACTCCCTTATACATGTAATTCATTTTTTTTGTATGTAAATTTAAGAAAAATGACTACTGCGATAAAAATCCCCCCGATGTTGCGTGTCTGAAATAGAAAGCGCTCCTGGGAAAATGATATCACGTTATCTGTCACTGGTGGCCATGGTTACGTTGTATCCTGGCGCCATGGGTCTCCGATAGTCTAACACTAAACGCTTCCCCTAACGATCGTCTCTTACCATTTCACGCAGCATATAACTTTGATAGTAAATATGCATAAAGACGAAAGGAGATTTCGATGTCCAGTGTCCTAAGTAATTAGGAGAAATACGTAATTTTGGAGAAAACTCACGAGACCAAAATAAACTATCGGAAACACATGAATTTCGGAAACGCATGACGGCAAGATACCAGACTAGAAAATTGAGGATATCTAGATAAACACGCCATATTGGATTGAGGTTTGTATTTATAATAATATTTTGACTTTTACATGAAAATACAGCATGAACTGGCAATTTATGTTTTATTAAATTTCATCAAATATTAAGAGAAAGATTTCGGCGGTAAAAAGTAGGCCAACGGCCTGCCTATGGACGTGGTTTAGGGGGCCGTTAGGTGAGGGGAGGGGGTATCTTGAACGCCGTTTTCAGACCAAATATCAAGCCAAACTAAATATCAGCCAGAATGAGGATGTACTTATTTTGTTTGGGAAGGAAAGGACGCTGAGTCCTGTAGGAAGACTTTTTCGGTATTTGTATGTAATGTGTTCCTATCGTGCCATTCCATTTAAATAAGGGGGACGGCGGTCATCTTGTACATTAGCGAATAAAAATGTAAACATTTCTTGAACTGGCTTGTTTTTTGCCCAAAACTGAATAAAACTGTTGTCAATAGATAGATATGAGGTTCTACATGTTGTTTTGTATGGCAAATTACGCATACAAGAGCATAACAATGCCCTTTTAAATTTAATAGAACTGCGCAGCTACAAACTTAAGTTCAAGATCTAAACATCTGAAAAAAGTATTAAAGGAGGTCATTAGTGTCCACTCTACAACCATTTGTTAAGGAAGAAGTCTAAACCTGCTTATTTAAGTTGTAACTTTTTCTCAAAAGTAGGTACCCTGTTCTTAAAATGGTTTTCAAAAACCATCAATTCGCACGAGATATTTTTGTCTGTGTCTATGGGACTACATTGAAGTTATTTTTACATTGACAACATTATATATTTTTTTTTATTAAAGACAATCCCTTTTTGGACCCCTATCCTACTTCTAAAATAATTTTATTTGATTTATACTTAAAGAACAAGAAAAAAAAACCCAATTGGAACTGTTATAGAAATGTCTGTCACATTCAACACAAATTGTTTTAAATTGTCATTTATATTTTGTCTATGAAAATATAACGTCAATGTGCCTCCATAGAAACAGGAGTTCGAAGTGGATTTTACTTGTCCTAAAAATAAATCCCATGTTGACTGATAAACAAGAGGCCCATGGGCCACATCGCTCACCTGAGGAACAATAGATATAACTAGAGCAAAGCTCGTTGCAAAGCAACGAGTGGGTCTTCCGTTAATGTCGGAAGTAAAGCTAGAAGTTCCTGTAAGAAGCAGAGCTCCTAAACCAATAACAAAAGTAACTAAAATAAAAAGATGAAACAATTCGAATTATTTCTGGTACGACTTAACAAAATCCGAATGATTTAGGTACGACTTAACAAAAACCTTTCCGATTTCAAGAACGAGTTTACCAAAAAAAATCCGAATGTGATCAAGTACGACTTAACAATTATTTTTGGTACGAGTTAATTTTACTTTGAATATAACGCTATTTTTTAAACCAAGGACGTGGAATCAAAATTTCCGGAAAAATCAATTTTTAAACCCCGATATCTCTGTAATGCATCTTCCGATTCAAAAAAGGATTTCAGTTTTGAACTCAGCATGAAAAATACTGTAAGATACGTACGTAAAAGTTTTAAAATTGAAAAACATGAAAATTCCAAAAAATTGGTTTTGCTTCCGGTTTCGACCGGAAGTGTCCGAATTGAGTTTCCAGCCTTATGTCATAAGTAAAACGATAGTTCTACCTTCTCTGTAAATCTCATAGCTTTACCTTAAATCAAAAATGAGAAAAGCTCCGGACAAAATCACTTTTTAAAACGTGAAAAACGTCAATATCTGACGAAATTGATGACGTCATCAAATAATTTGTTCATATCATAGAGATCTTTCAGATACACATTAAACCTGCAAATTTCAAAACAATCGATGGAAGCGTTTTTGAAATATTTGAGTTGGAAAAAAAATAAAAAGAATAATAACTAGAGCAAATCTCGTTGCAAAGCAACGAGTGGGTCTCCCGTTAATGTCGGAAGTAAAGCTGGAAGTTCCTGTAAGAAGCAGAGCTCTTAAACCACTAACAAGAGAAAGTAAAATAAAAAGATGAAAAAATCGAATTATTCCTGGTACGACTTAACAAAATCCGAATGATTTTAAGTACGACTTAACAAAAACCTTCTTGATTTTAAGAACAACTTAACAAAAAAAAATCCGAATGTGTCTAAGTAAGACTTAACAATTATTTTTGGTACGAGTTAATTTTACTTTAACATTACGCTATTTTTTAAACCAAGGACGCGGAAACAAAATTTCCGGAAAAATCAATTTTTAAACCCCGATATCTCTGTAATGCATCGTCTGATTTTCAAACGGATTTCAGTTTCGTATTCAGCATGAACAACTCTACAAACCTCGTATACATTTAAAATTAAAACGAAAAATTCGAAAATTCGAAAATTTTAAAACACTTCCGGTTTAGACCGGAAGTGACGGAAACTAATTTCCAGTCTTATGTCCAAATAAAAACGATCATTGCTTCAACACAGAAAATTCCAAGTCTTTATCTTGAACCGTTTTCGAAAAACTCCCTGGACAAAATCACTTTTTTAAAATTTTAAAATTGACGTAACGTAAAAACGGAAGTGACGTTGTAGTTTAAAATTTAAGATCTTTGAGGCACAGTAATGCTACATAATCCCTGAAAGTTTCATGTAAATCTGTTGAAAACTTTTTGAGATATTAAGCTTTGAAAAAGTCAGAAAAATAAAGAAAAAGAAAAATAATAATAACTAGAGCAAAGCTCGTTGCAAAGCAACGAGTGGGTTTTCCGCTAATGTCGAGAGCAACGCTAGAAGTACGTCTAAGAAGCAGAGTTCTTTATCTAGTAACAAAGAAACCTAAGTACAAAAAGATAAAAAAAAATCGAATGATTCTTGGTACAACTTAACATAATCCGAATGTTTTTAAGTACGACTTAACCAAAAACCCTTAATCATTTCAAGAACGACTTAACAAACAAAAAACCAATGTGTTTAAGTACGACTTATTTGACTTCATTTTAGGTACAAGTTTACTTTACCTTGAACTAACATCTTTTTTCTTAACCCAGAATGCAAAATTAAAATTTACGTAAAAAATCAATTTTGTTTAAAACATAATTCTGAGCAACTTTTTCTCTTCACTGCTTTTCAAAGGGTTGACCTTTCGTACTGTGTGCTCGTTGCGTCATTAATTGTCAGAAACTTATCGATGTAAAGTTTACTTTACTGTACCTCTGTGAATATTTTCTATGTAAAATTACTATGAACCAGACAACATTGAAATGGTGAACATTTCAAAGGGCCCCGCTTATGTAATTTCAGAGAATTCTGCTTTGACCTTGACCTATAACTTGAAATTTTTCCAGCTGGCATAGAACTTTTAATTCAATTTCATTCCTCCTAACATACATGCATTTTTGTTCAATCTGACCAAGATTAAGCATATTTGGAAAATAATCTACTGTCTAAAACTAATTTTAAAAAGATCTGCTATGACCTTCCAGGGCTCTACATTAACTTTTTTTCCTACTTGTCCATTCGGACAAGTGACCAAAACATTTACTTGTCCGAACTTCAACTTCACTTGTCCGAAAAATTTTCAATATTAAAGATCAAATATTGTCAACTTGAGAACTACAGTACTCTATTACTAAAATAAAATCATTTATTGATTAGTACTCTAGCTATAATTAATAACCTGACTTTTTAAATGGAAACTTAAAGTGTCTTTCCTATAATTATGTACATGTATTTGTTCTATATAACATTAAACATGATTTGTCAGCTGTAGCTTTGTCATGGCAAATTACAAGACATCTTAAATTTAGCATCAGGTTTAAAAATACATGTAACTGTTATATTGATTTCTCAGCTGTTTTTTAAACTAAACATGGAATGTCATCATAGTCTATCAATGATGAATGAAACCTAAAATAAGTTACATTTCTTTCCATAATCCTTTATCTTTGCTACCTTTTCTTCCTTTCTTTTTCTTAACATATGTGTTTGGTACTTTGTAAGAACTAAGATCCACACCTTGAAAGTTGTTTGAAATTAGTGAACTTCAATCCCGATCAAGAGTAACTCAATTGCATTGCAATTTGATGTCGGGATCGAAATTCAAAATAACTAATCGATAAACTTATAACGAGACTACAGATAAACTTATCACAAAACTTTCTTTTCTTTTTTAAATGTTGGAGACTTCTTACTATAAAAAATGCACTTGTCCAGTCGGACAAGTGGCCAGCAATATTCACTTGTCCGCATATTTTTTTAACTGGTACCGGACAAGCGGACAAGCGTTAATGTCGAGCCCTGCCTTCACATTGACAGACTTGGTTCAAGGTCACTGCACGCCATTAACCAATAAACTCTGTAAAGGTAAAATATTAGCCAAATTGGGGCTAAAAGGAGAGTATATCTATGCTCTTAAAATATGGATTTTTGTGTGATCTGATATGACCTTGACTCTTCATCTACAAATATCATTCGAGGTCATTGCATATATTTTGATCAAAGGCATCATGTGGGTGAAGTATGAGGCTGAATGGAGCAAAGGGAGAGAAGATATACTCCGGACAAGGATTTGTAAAAATATAATTCTGCTATGACCTTCACAGTTTCTTTTCACTGAAAATAGGTTCAAGGTCACTACACACCCTTTCACCCTTTACTCAAACGCTCTGCTTATGTGAAGTCTGAGCCAAATAAGGGTTAGTAGAAATTATATATGCTCTCAAAAAAGGATTTTTGCATGATCCGATATGATCTTCACCCTTTACCTAGAAATTTCATGCAAGGTCACTGCACATCGTTTAACCATAGAGACACTCTGTGAGTATTAGCCAGATTGGACCAAAGGGAAAAAAGATATGCCCCAGACAAGGATTTTATATATATAATTCTGCTATGACCTTAACCTTATACCTAAAAACATGGTTCAAGGTCACTGCACATCCTTCAACCAAAGGAACCCTGTGGATGAGGTATGAGCCTGAGTATGTTTTCTTCTGTATAATGAAATACCAATTAACTGACTATTCGGACAATAGCAAGTTTATTGTCCCACTCCACAGCAACTATTTCCCTTGGCTTTGCCTCATTAAATAGTTGCTGTCTTTGGGGACAATAAACTTGCTATTGTCCTCATACCCAGTAAATACTAAATAGGCATATAATATCCCATCCACCTACATTTCATGTTATATAACCTCCCGTTTGTAACCTTCAATTTCACTGTAAAGTCAACATATCTGTCATAGCCGCAAGTTTCACAATTTATTTCTGCTTCTCATGTACTTAAAATCAGGGGCCTTAATATTGCTTACCAATTCCAACAAGAGACATCCCTCTAACTATTGATAATCATTAAAATTCATTTCATGAATCTACGCAACAATGATAAACCTTCAAGTACAGTCACTCTCAATTTTACAAAAATATTGACGGTACTTTATCCGAAACTGTTTCTTGTACCTTTAACTTAGTACACTAACATTTTTATGAAAAGACTAAGAAAGCTAATGCAATTTTGAGAAAAAGAATACCACATATTGCCAATTCCACTGAGGTTTAATAAAAATATGGCCATTTAAGTGAACCCACCATTTCCAATTTCCTTTAGTAAACACAGATTTACAGGGTTCTCCATAGTAAAACATCTTTACCTGACCTTTTAGAGGTCAACTTTTGTTCAACCACCTTTAAAAAGAAACCTTATTCAATACAACATACCCCTACATGATATAATCATGATAAAAGCTTCACATCACTTAGAAATACCCTTACATGTATACCCCCCACCCCCCAATCTTTTGATTTTCATAAAAAGTCATGGTTTGAAATGTTTTACCTAATTTTATGAAACGTGTGGCAATTTCCTTGAGTAATTTCTCACACATATGAAAACAATCATCAATGATTCTAAAATTTGATCTTTATTTGTTTATTGTATGATTTGTACCATTTTAATTAACAAATAGACAGCTGTCCTGCTTGTGATTTCTTGTTTTCATGAAAAAAGTAAGCTAACAATCATATTTAGTGAATATCTAATCTATTCTGATTTTTAGTCTCCTTCTAACCATGCTAAAACAGTAAGTTACAACCTACAAGTAAGACATCTGCCTTAAATTAAAATTAAATTCAAACACACCCAGGTAGCTGGAGACAGATCGAGTTGATTTCAATGAAAAATTTTCAAATTTGACATGTTTTTCTACTTTTTTTTATGCATATATACCTTAGAAAGGTAGAAATAGGTTGTTTCTTGTTCATTTCAAAAGTAATTATCATAGCAGATGTTATTTCAAAGTCAAATGTACATTTACATATCCTACATGTAATCTTAATGCAGACAATTAAATAGAGGGGGGGGGGGATTTTTCAATTATGTAAACACATCTAAATATCTTTATGAAATAAAAAATAAAGGAAACATAATTGCATACTTTTATTGAAAAACAAATTTTCACAGCAATTATGAATTTCTTTATAAACAGCCTTAATTTTGTTTTCATAATTTCTTATCAAACACAAACCACAACATGGCATGATGCTTTCTTCAAGTTCCATTATTGTTTATGCATTATCGGATTTAATTTGAATTACCGTTAAATAGTCTGTAGAACACAAGGAATATGCATGTGGATAGAGGTGACAGGTTAATCTCAGGAGCTGACCCACAAGAATCAACAGGTACCGGTAAAAGCCATGTGGTAACAAGAGTCTGTTTTGAGCTGAAATAAAAAAAAAAAATAATTAGCTGTGTTTACATACATGTACTAGTAATAGCTGTGTTTACATTAACATATGCATAGTATTTCTGGAAAAAATACACTGACCATGCAGTGTAATAGGTATGACATATCCCAATACATGACATAACATTTAGGCAGTACAAGATCAAAAATTTGCATATCAAGTCATAATATAATATAAAAAAATTTTCATAGGTATAAACACTTATCAAATTGAGAGAGAGAGAGTTTGAGAGAGAGAGAGAGAGTTTATTACCGTACTTGTAGTGCAACAGTCAATATTTCAATTCGTAAATTACAAACGAATATTACCCACCGAACAGCGTCAAAGTACATGTACTGGTATTAGCTTCTGGTATACCATTTTTTATCAATTCTACTGTGTTTTTTTTTTTGCAAATAAATTTAGCAAGTATTTTCTTATAAATTACATGTTTTAAAAACAATACTATGTGTAATAAGCATAAAACATGTATGAGTAAACTTAATGAAGAATTTTTAATAAATTATTTTTCACAGAATGTGGTACATTACATGTATGTCAATCTTTATAAAACTAGCGTATATTTCGTGCGCCATAAATTGCAAGTTTTTTGTAAATATCATTTACTTGCATGATAGGTATATATGGTCTAACCAAAATTTTCTTCACAAAGCTACAGCTGTATGTACCACATATATGTTTTGTCACAAGTATACATTTAAAAAAAAACAACCCCAAATTCCAACAGTTGAAATAAACTCAACTCATTCTCTGATAAGTTCATTGTGTTTTGTGCGTGCATATCTTATTTGTCTGCTGCAACAGCAGCCAATCAGCGGTAAGCTGAATCCACAAAAAGAAAGTTTGTGTTTTAGGAGCGGGTAAATTGTTTATGCGACACTGTCAAGAAAACCACACCAAATAATAACAGGAAACATAAATATTCACTTATATGTATTGTGTTGTAAAGTAAAGGTTTTTAACACTTATTGCATCTTGCAAAACATGTGATGACCCTTAATCATCTGTCATATATCTGATATACATGTATATGTAAAAGATGGGAGAAATAACGACGGAACAAACTGGGATTCGAACCTGGCCCTCTGAATCTCTAGTCAAGTGCTCTACCAACTGAGCTACATGTATCTGGCACCGGTATTCAAACCAGTCTGACCGTCACATTCCTTCCCCCTCGAAGATCACCCCTGGCAGGAGTTAACCTGTTAGTTCCAGGGGTTGGTCACAACACCAATATTGTAACAGGATGGGAGAAATAATGAAGGACCAAACCGGGATTTGAACCTGGGCCCCCTGAATCTCTAGTCAGGTGCTCTACCAACTGAGCTATCTGGCACTGGTATTCAAACCGGTCTGATCATCACATATATAAAGAATTATTTTAAACAATGTTGTTCAATAAAAAATAACACGCGCAACCTTCAGTTTTTGTCTGTAATTAATCAATATTGGCGTGCGATCAATTCTCGCCGAGTAGCACTTCTCACCAGTGCATTGTTACGTCATTTTATCAACACATAAAATTATATACGAAAATATGATGTTACAGTGCACCAGCGAGAAATGGTCCTCGACGAGAACTGCTCGCAGGCCTGTACTGCCAGTAGTCAGATTAAAAAAAGAGAATAAAAAATTACATTTAAAACATTAACAAGGACAATTTAAGTACACATCATAACTGCTAAACAAGGAAAATTATGTGAACTGGTAGAATAGTACGCATAGTTCTAACTTGTAACCTACATGTACAAGTACATGTACCGGGTACCCGTTGGTCTGCTAAACCTTTCTAATGATACAATGATTGGCATCATAAAGATATTAAAGTCATGTTTTAACTCTGAAGTCTGAAGTATACAATTTTATTTACTTGAAGTTATGTCTACAGGATATTCATGACTACATTTGGAGTCTTCTGCACAAGAATATATGATATGTTTCTAATTAGACCGCATAGTTCTAACTTGTAACCTACATGTACAAGTACATGTACCGGGTACCCGTTGGTCTGCTAAACCTTTCTAATGATACAATGATTGGCATCATAAAGATATTAAAGTCATGTTTTAACTCTGAAGTCTGAAGTATACAATTTTATTTACTTGAAGTTATGTCTACAGGATATTCATGACTACATTTGGAGTCTTCTGCACAAGAATATATGATATGTTTCTAATTAGACCGCATAGTTCTAACTTGTAACCTACATGTACAAGTACATGTACCGGGTACCCGTTGGTCTGCTAAACCTTTCTAATGATACAATGATTGGCATCATAAAGATATTAAAGTCATGTTTTAACTCTGAAGTCTGAAGTATACAATTTTATTTACTTGAAGTTATGTCTACAGGATATTCATGACTACATTTGGAGTCTTCTGCACAAGAATATATGATATGTTTCTAATTAGACCGCATAGTTCTAACTTGTAACCTACATGTACAAGTACATGTACCGGGTACCCGTTGGTCTGCTAAACCTTTCTAATGATACAATGATTGGCATCATAAAGATATTAAAGTCATGTTTTAACTCTGAAGTCTGAAGTATACAATTTTATTTACTTGAAGTTATGTCTACAGGATATTCATGACTACATTTGGAGTCTTCTGCACAAGAATATATGATATGTTTCTAATTAGACCGCATAGTTCTAACTTGTAACCTACATGTACAAGTACATGTACCGGGTACCCGTTGGTCTGCTAAACCTTTCTAATGATACAATGATTGGCATCATAAAGATATTAAAGTCATGTTTTAACTCTGAAGTCTGAAGTATACAATTTTATTTACTTGAAGTTATGTCTACAGGATATTCATGACTACATTTGGAGTCTTCTGCACAAGAATATATGATATGTTTCTAATTAGAGCCTGCTTTGAATTTTGAGTTGAAAATTCACAATCTGTTATTTTTTTAAATAGATAAATTCAGTTACCCTTTCCAGTCCCCCATGAACCTCGAGCGAGTCTAAACATCCATGAAACATGTAAAAATTACACGTTAACCTAGTAAACAAACACCCACACCATAACAAAAACAAACTGTGTGCACGTACTTACATGTACATTAATACTATATACTAAATTTTAACTTTAACTTTTTTAAACTTTAAAAGGAGTAAAAGCCTCACCTTCTTCAGTAACATCCACATAAATCACACACTTTAATGTCCATATTTTCCCCTGTATTACTCGTAGCTTATCAACGGCCGATCGTCGACAGAAGTGTGGCTGTCAGAATTTCCTCGTAAACGATTCACACGAGAAAAATATCCTCCTTAAACAAATATGTAGTATTGTTCCCTGTGCATGTTCATATGTTTCACAGTAAATTGAAAATGCATTTGTACGTCGAAAGAATACACAACTTCTCTTCTGCATTACGGCTCTCTCTTTTCTACAATGCCGTTCGTTACTGTTTACATTCGGCGCGCGCGGGGGTTACAAACAGGGGCGCCCCGACAAATAGTTGCACATAGAACGTTAAAATAATGTGTGTTCATTGAATTCATAAATGATATAAATGAAAAAAATGAAATTGAATCACAACTATTTAACTAAGACGCAACACAACGTAATGCAGTATATGCCTGGGCCTTAAAGTGGCATTTGTTCGCTTGTGTGTCTATGTAGACAAATTAACTCGTTCATGTAACGTTACGATTCACACATATTTGTTTTATGAAATTTGAAAAAAATAGGGCACAGAACTTTTTAAATTTGATACCAAATGACATTATTTAATATATTAACAATAACTGAATTAATTTTTTTTCATAAAATGATAACGATTTTTGCTATCAGAAAAATACGTGTATGAGCTGCTGACCCCTAATTATAGGGGCCAGCCCTTTTTTCTTAATTTTAAATGAAAGCTCTCGTTATTCTAAACAACTTTTGTTCTATATGTATTAACAAAATATTTTTAGTTTAAAGGTTATAATACAAAAAGCAACAAAATTTCAGCCCCGAAAAAATCTTAAACTTTGGCGACAAATAGCTCAAAAACTAACAAAGAAATTACCAAAATTTTCATGCCAGCAAAACTATAAAATGTTACCGACAATTTCGCCAAATTTCATGCATCTATCATCTGTAGTTCCCGAGATCAACTCTGGACAAAAGACCCCCCAATTTTCAATTAAAGGGCAATAACTCATAACCGGAAGTGAATTTTAAAAATTTGAAAAAAACGTCTAGAGATATTAATATCATCTACATACCCTGAAAGTTTCATAGCAATCAGACAAAAAATGTTCGAGAAATCTCGTGCACAAAATTTGCGGGAAAAAAAAAAAATAATAATAAGAAACAGTAGAATAACAGAAGGGTTTTCCGTTGAAAAACGGAAAACCCTAATGAAAAAGAAACAATAGAATAACAAGAGGGTCTTCCGTTGAAAACGGAAGACCCTAATAATAAGAATAAGAAAAAAAAGAAACCGTAGAAAAACAAAAGGGTCTTCCGTTGGAAACGGAAGACCCTAATAAAGTCAGCTTAATGGAGTCATAATACAAACAATCTGGACAATGTACAATAATACATGTAGATCCTGTATAAATAAAATCCATTTTTCCCCCTTGGAACTCGGATAGCCCTGATTGCTGCCAATATTTACAAGAGCAGACTTTAATCACCGCTCCTGCACATATATAGGGACTCAACGTTACGCAGGCAGGGATGACCGCACACCCACGCAACTCAACAGGTACCAATGTTTACGCAAGCAGGGATGACCGCACACTTGCGCCAACAGCTCAACCTAACGCAAGCAGGGAGTGCCGCACACTTGCGCTAGAAAGACCTGAACACCAGCAGGGATGACCATACATTAGTGCTCCGCCGCAACCACCACCAATTCAAGCAGATATGACTGCACACTTGTATGAATGCGATACAGGGCAGGAATGACCGCACACTTTGTATCGAAGGTTAGAAACCACGTAGATTAGATAGAGCTAGGATGTTCACACACTCAATCTATCCATACCTGTTCAAGTTTAACCCCAAACAGTTGCTCATCGAAATGCAATAGACACTGTCCCTATATATGTGCCAACCTAAAATAATTCATAGTATCTAAAAATTGGAAATCAAAAATAAACAAACTAATCCGGCCTTACCCAAAACGTCTTATGCAGAACAACTTATATACATTGAATATTTATTATTGTATAAAAATAATCATCACAATAATTGGTTAACAGTGGATGCATTAATTAAAATAATCAAGAATCAATAAATCAAGGGCAATAACTCAATACAGTAATACAAAAAGATTCTAATGAAAAAATAGCTGCCTGCTTCAATTTTATAGTCATATCACATGTTGAGTATTGCAGTTCTCAAAAAGATCCTTTACAATTGTTTATATATGGGATATTTAGCTACATCAAACTCTGAACCTTCTTGTGAGGCCGAAGAATTGTCCTGGAGCCAAAGTTTTAACAATTATAAAGAATCATCTTGCTGATTAGTTTCTGAGAAGAAGATTTTTAAAGATTTACTCTATATATTCCTATGTAAAACTTTAACACCCCCCCCCCCATGTGGCCCCACCCTACCCCCGGGGGTCATGAATTTCACAACTTTGAATCTACACTACCTGAGGATGCTTCCACACAAGTTTCAGCTTTCCTGGCTGTTTAGTTTCTGAGAAGAAGATTTTTAAAGATTTACTCTATATATTCCTATGTAAAACTTCGACCCCCCATTGTGCCCCACCCTACCCCCAGGGATCATGATTTTCACAACTTTGAATCTACATAACCTGAGGATGCTTCCACAACAGTTTCACCTTTCCTGGCTGATTAGTTTCTGAGAAGAAGATTTTCAAAGATTTACTCTATATATTTCTTTGTAAAATTTTAACACCCCCCCCCCAATGTGGCCTCACCCTACCCCCAGGGATCATGATTTTCACAACTTTGAATCTACACTACCTGAGGATGCTTCCACACAAGTTTCGGCTTTCCTGGCTGTTTAGTTTCTGAGAAGAAGATTTTTAAAGATTTACTCTATATATTCCTATGTAAAACTTCGACCCCCCATTGTGGCCCCACCCTACCCCCGGGGGTCATGAATTTTACAACTTTGAATCTACACTACCTGAGGATGCTTCCACACAAGTTTCAGCTTTCCTGGCTGTTTAGTTTCTGAGAAGAAGATTTTTAAAGATTTACTCTATATATTCCTATGTAAAACTTCGACCCCCCATTGTGGCCCCACCCTTACCCCGGGGGTCATGATTTCACAACTTTGAATCTACACTACCTGAGGATGCTTCCACACAAGTTTCGGCTTTCCTGGCTGTTTAGTTTCTGAGAAGAAGATTTTTAAAGATTTACTCTATATATTCCTATGTAAAACTTCGACCCCCCATTGTGGCCCCACCCTACCCCCGGGGGTCATGAATTTCACAACTTTGAATCTACACTACCTGAGGATGCTTCCACACAAGTTTCAGCTTTCCTGGCTGTTTAGTTTCTGAGAAGAAGATTTTTAAAGATTTACTCTATATATTCCTATGTAAAACTTCGACCCCCCATGTGGCCTCACCCTACCCCCGGGGGTCATGAATTTCACAACTTTAAATCTACATTACCTGAGGATGCTTCCACACAAGTTTCAGCTTTCCTGGCTGTTTAGTTTCTGAGAAGAAGATTTTTAAAGATTTACTCTATATATTCCTATGTAAAACTTCGACCCCCCATTGTGGCCCCACCCTACCCCCGGGGGTCATGA
This sequence comes from Magallana angulata, assembly GCF_025612915.1. Classification (NCBI taxonomy): domain Eukaryota; kingdom Metazoa; phylum Mollusca; class Bivalvia; order Ostreida; family Ostreidae; genus Magallana; species Magallana angulata. The sequence continues at coordinate 16,128,830 of NC_069111.1, forward strand.
ATTTCACAACTTTGAATCTACACTACCTGAGGATGCTTCCACACAAGTTTCAGCTTTCCTGGCTTTCTGGTTCTTGAGAAGAAGCTTTTTGAAAATTTCTCGAAATTTTTCATTAATTTCTAATTATCTCCCCTTGAAAACGGGTGTGGCCCTTAATTTTCACAACTTTGAATCCCCTTTGCCTAAGGATGATTTGGGCCAAGTTTGGTTAAAATTGGCCTAGTAGTTCTTGAGAAGATGTTGAAAATGTGAAAAGTTTACGGACGGACGGACAGACGGACGGACAGACGACAGACAAAATGTGATCAGAATAGCTCACTTGAGCTTTCAGCTCAGGTGAGCTAAAAACAGGGTACCCTATTTTGATGCAAAATTACTGAAATGTTGTGCAAAATTCAATCCTTTTCTCAACAAATGGTTGTAGAGAGGACACCAATGAATCTTTTTCTTATTTTATCAGATTTTTAAACCTTAAAAAAAAAGTCTGCAGCTGTGCAGTTCTACAGCTGTTCTAAGTGATTTAAAAGGCATTGTACTGTTTGTTCTTGTATGCGTAATATGCATACAAAAACAACATGTAAAATCTCATATCTATTAATTTTTCATAAACAGTTTTAGTTCGTTTTGGGCAGAGACAAACCAGTTCATGAAATGTTTACATTTTTATTCTCAATTGAACAAGATGTCCACACACCCCTTTAACTATTAATAATCAATATTGCTTTCAATATTAAGAAAAAGATGACAAAATAGCTTAGCCCAGTAAATTTTAATAGATATTGACCATGTTACTCCAACCACACACACTACGTAAAAAATCAGGGGTTTTATGTTCATTTTATATTTTTTATACCTCTACATCCGCTTTGTAGGCAATGTTTGAACAACCTTAACTATTTGTCCAAATCATACAATCTCATAAGTAAAATGTTTAAACATTACAAAAAAGACAGTCACTATATTTATATAATGTACTTTGCACACAAAATGACAGTTTATTGCTTAAAAAAAATATGAATCTAAGCGGTTTTAGAAATATGTTTATTTTTAAGGTTGTTCTACAATAAGTTAAGTGTCTGACCATGGATCCTAGGGCTTGGGTCAAGGATGTGTTCCAGTGTCATCTCTGCGAGACCCCTGGTTCTCCTATGTATTGTGATATTTGTCACATACATCTGTGTAAAGCCTGTGTGGGGGAACATATCTCTGATCCATCTATAGAACACAAAGTAGTCCCACTTGAGTACCGTGGATTAACTACTTATTATCCTAAATGTCCAAAACATTCCACAAAACAATGTGAACTTCGTTGTGAACAATGTGACATTCCTATTTGTTCACAATGTATATCCTCTGGTGAACATGAACAGCACGGAAAAGTTGACATTTTGGAAAGTATTGAACACAAAAAATCCATAATACAGAGAGATTTACAAGATCTAGAGAAAACAATATATCCCAAATACCAAGAGACTGCATATAACTTTCAAATGCAGAAAGCTGATCTAAATAAAAATACACAGAAATTGACAGCAGCCATCGACAAACATGGAGAAGCCCTGCACAGAGAAATAGACACCATAATACAGAAGCTGAAATATGATCTCGGTGAAATGGACTCAAAACACCTGGCTGTCCTTAAAAAAGAGGAGGATAAAATCAAACGCACCATTTCTGAAATCACACAGTGCATTGCAGCTCTGAAGGAATTACTAAACTCTAATGATGCCAGCCTTGTCTCTGCCTACGAATCTATCTTTGCTTATTTCGGAAGACCGCCTCCTAGACTCACTATTGTATTACCGAGTTTTACCCCACATAAGTTAAACAAAGAACAGCTTTTTTAAACAGTTTGGGTTTATATCAAAAGTACCTTTTAAAACAGAAAAACCTGTCTGCACAATGAATTTTCCAGGTGCCGAGTCCTCCCTTCCAGACAGACCGCTCATTGATGAACCAAGGCTCATCGCCAATATAAACACCGAACAAATAGGATTATGTGGCGCGTCTTGTTTGAGGGATGATAAAATATGGGTTTGTGGTGACGGTGAGAATACAATAAGACTCTATGATCTGGGGGGAAATCTAGCGAAGTCAATCCCAACCAAGTCAGGTAACAAGTCATCAGAAACGCATGTAACAGTTACAATGAGTGGGGATCTAGTTTACACTGATTTCAGTAACAGGACTGTGAACATAGTGAAGAATACACAGATACAGACCCTGATAAGACTACGAGGGTGGAAACCTTACGATGTCTGTAGTACCTCCACTGGTGACCTCCTGGTTGTTATGGAAAGTGATGATATGAGACAAGCAAAAGTTGGGCGTTACTCTGGGTCCACAGCGGTACAAAGTATTCAGTTCAATGACATAGGACAACCTCTCTATTCATCTGGCAGTTCGAATTCTGTTGGCTTTGTCAAAGAAACAGCAATGAGTTACAATTCAAAATACATCAGCGAAAACAGGAACCTAGATGTTTGCGTGTCAGACTTCGGAGCCTGTGCAGTAGTGGTAGTCAATCAGGCCGGGAAATTCCGGTTTACCTACACTGGCTTTCCCACTACTATGAAGGGACAGTTTCGGCCATGTGGCATCACTACAGACAGTCAGAGTCGGATCCTGACAGCAGACTTTCCCAACCAATGCATTCACATCCTGGATCAGGACGGACAATTCCTCCGCTACATTGACAACTGCCATTTACAGCGTCCAAAGGATTTATGTGTGGACACCAGAGACAACCTCTTTATTGCTGAGTTCAAAACAGGGAACGTGAAAATAATTCAATATCTAATGTAAACAAACTATGCACATACCTATATGTATTCAAGTTTGCATTGTGTTTGTAAATTTATAATTGAATTTGGCCTTACAAACTTGTAAACGAGTAATCATTTCTGCTGATTAAGCTTACACTCGTTTTGTAGATTTGGCTACAGTTAAAGTATAAAGAAATCATTTTTGATCAGTTTTGATATCATCATACGTCCTAAATCATTTGAAGAATACAAGAGCAGTAACCCTTTCCTTGTGATTGTTAAATTCATAAAGGTCTGAAACAAACAGCCCGTCTTGGTGAGGTACCTGTAAAGGGCGAAACGAAATAGAAACGAAACGAAATATACCGAAACGAAACTATCCATACCGAAACGAAATCAAAACGAAACCTACCGAAACGACGTTTTAAATTCTGTTGTAAAAGACTTGAACAAAAGAAATAAAGTTGTACGTATTGCCGACAAGTTTGGGTGGGATGTCGTGCAAGAATATCAAGATGACCTTAATACTGATGATGCTGATGATGCTACTAAGCTTAGACAAGCTATTTTTAGAGCAAAGAAAAGAAACAACAACAGGAAGCCTCATGAGCGTAACAACCGTTCGTATTCTGGACAAGATTTGTAGGGCATTCCGGGACTCTTTTTTTGCGTCCGCATGGGCAGGATTTTGGATCAAGTTTCACCAGAGCAGAGTATGGAAGATATCCCTATTATCAGCCGTTCACATCATCTCAGCAATGGTACAGAAAGGCGGCATCATCTTCAAGTGGAAGTAGCGGAGCAGCAGCCCGGAACATCTGCTTCTACTGCAACAAGTTCGGACACTGGGCCAACAAATGTTCGGAAAAGGGAAACGACAGTTTCACAAACACAGCACCAGCAACAGCATCAGGCAGCAAACAATGACTTGGTGAGAGACTGTATTTTGTACAATGTGTTCGAATTTAAAAACTCTACTTCATCCAAAGTTAAAGGCAATTTAAAAATACATTTAAATTTTTGGGAAAGCCAAATACATGCTTCAGATTTTATTATGAATGATATACGGTATGGTTATTTTATTCCATTTGTAACTGAGCCGATAGCAGTGTTGCTGAAGAATAACAAATCTGCATTTCAGCACAGAGATTTTGTTGAGTCTGCTATTAATGAGTAATTGGTTTCAGGAATAGTTGTGGAGCAGACAGATAAACCTTTTGTTGTTAATCCTTTATCTGTAGCTGTTGACTCGGAAGGTTAATGTAGGTTGATTTTAGACCTTAGACACGTTAATCATGTATTGACAAAAGAAAATTTAAAATGGAAGGTATTGTGCATGCATTACAAATGGTAATGAAAAGGGGATTCATGTACAAATTTGACTTAAAGTCTGGGTATCATCAAGTTGATATTCATGAATTACATCAAAAGTATCTAGGATTATCATGGAAGTTTGAAAGCAAAACCAGATATTTTATTTTTACATGTTTACCTTTTGGATTATCAAGTGCTCCATATTAATTTACAAAGTTGCTCAGACCATTGGTCAAATTTTGGAGATGTAAAGGATTTAAATGTATTGTTTATTTAGATGACGGATGAGGTATAGCTGAAGATTATGCTACCTGTGTAAAGGTTGCTATGGAAGTTGAAAAAGACTTACGTTGTGCAGGTTTTGTAGTGAATAAAGAAAAGGGTGAATTTAAACCTAAGCAAGTTATTAAGTGGTTAGGTTTTGTATGGAATACAAACAATGGAACTCTTGCAGTACCAGACGAAAAATATTTAAAATTTCAGGAAGATATTTAATTTGTTGCTCATAACAAAAATTCTATTATAGCAAGACAGTTGGCTAAAGTTACAGGGAAGATTGTTTCATTTTCATTTAGCCTTCGTAATATTTGTTATATTATGTCTAGATACATGCATGTAGCTATAGCAGAATGTTTATCTCAGATTATCTTATTCAATGATAATATAATTTACGAAATTATGATTTGGTTAAACAATTGTAGATTTCTAGCCAGAGTGTGTCATTTTGTAAGTGACAATCCTCCTGAGCAGATTTTATATACAGATGCAAGCAACACGACAGGAGCAGGTTATTCTGTTAAAACTCTGTAAAAATTCTGTAGTTCATTACATGTGGACACCCGAGCAGAGGTGTCAAAGTTCTACATGGAAAAAACTTAACGCTGTTTAAAGCTGTACAAGTTACATTAGAAAGTCTGAAGAATATGTTAAGTAAAAGGTTACTTAAGTTGTTCACCGATAACCAAAATGTTGTAAGAATTGTAGGGAAAGGCAGTATGAACAAAGAATTACAAAACTTAGCACTGTCAATCTTTACTGTTTGTTTGCAGAACAAAATTAGATTAAAAACAGAATGGATTCCAAGATATGAGAATGAAATTGCCGATGCTTACAGTAAGATTTTTGATTTTGATGACTGGTCTGTGGGTGATCATATTTTTCAATTGTTTAATAGGAAATGGGGTTCTTATGAGTATGATTTATTTGCAGATTGTAATAACAATAAATTGGAAATATTATATTCCAGATTTTGGAATCCAATTACAGCAGGAGTAGATGCTTTTGGGTTTGACTGGTCAGTTGGTAATAACTGGATTGTACCTCCAATTAATTCAATTGCAAGAACAATTAATCATTTGAAATTTTGCAAAGCAAGAGGGACTCTTATTGTTCCAAAGTGGCCGACAGCAACATTTTGGTCTATTTTGGTTTAACCATTTTCTGGAAATTTCAAGATTTGGTTAAAGAATGGGTGGACTATTATAAGCCTCATATGTTTTTTCAGAAAGGGTCTCATGAAGAGAGCGTATTTGCTGAACCACAATTTCAAATGAACGTGTTGGTACTTCGTATCGATTGTACAGATTTCTGAAAAGTTTTTGCCTTTGGTATTCCTAATTTTATCATATTGTGCCTCGATGGAGCAATATGACTAATTTAGCCTTGATGGGCACATGAACTGTTTAGCCTTGATGGGGCATTGTGTTTGATTTAGCCTTTATGGGACACATTGACTTAATAGCCTTGATGGGGCATATACATGATTGATTTAGCCTTGATTGGGCATTGTGTTTGATATAGCCTTGATGGGGCATTGTATTTGATATAGCCTTGATTGGGCATTGTGTTTGATTTAGCCTTAATGGAGCATTGTGTTTGATATAGCCTAGCTTAATGGTGTATTGTGTTTGATATAGCCTTGATGGGGCATTGTATTTGATATTTGATGAGAATTTTCTGTTTTGGCCTTTATTGGGCATTGTAATGTGTATTAAGTGTAATTAAAGAGATTCAAGATCCAAGACTAAAGGAAACAGTGTTTGGAATGGGTAATATAGTACTGAACAGCAGATCTGAAAATACCTATAAAAAGTATAGAACTTATTTTCTGAAATTCAAGGCTTGGTATAAAACATTTGATTTTCAGGATTTACCTGCTTTACCCTCTACAGTCGCAGTTTATTTGATACAGATCAATTCTTCAGCAGCGGTTATTGATGCAGCATACTATAGTATTCAATGGACTCATTGCATAAACCTGGTTAACAATCCGTGCGATAACAGTCTTATGAATTTAATTTTAGAAGGCGGAAAAAGATTAAGGACCTATAGTTAAGAAGAAACCTATTACACCAGAAACTTAAGAAAAAAATATGGATAAGTTTTCAGGTTGAAAATTTGTATCACTCCAGACTTGTTTGCATGGTACTATTGGGTTATGCTGGTTTTCTGAGGTACGATGAACTTGTACATATTAAGATGTGTGTATTAAGTTTCATCAATCTGGTTCACATATTGAAATCAAAATTGAAAAAAGTAAAACAGATGTGTTTAGACAAAGTAACATAGTCGTTATAGCTAAAACAGGAAATAAACTCTGTCCTCTTAGTTATCTTGAAAAATATATATCATACACTGGTCTTGTGTTTCAGTTTGAAGAATTTATTTTCAGAGCAGTCACATTTTTTAAGAAAGAAAATGTTTACAGGTTGAGTAAAATAAACAAGCCTTTGACATATAATAGAGCGAGAGAACTTCTGTTAGATGTTCTTAAAATTGTTGGAGTTGATTTCAAATAATATGGTTTACATCGTTTGAGAAGTGGGGGAGCTACAACAGCAGCTAATAAAAATGTTCCAGACAGGCGCTTTAAAGTACATGGTAGATGGCGTTCAGAAAATGCAAAAGATGGATATGTTTTGGATTATTATTTTGGAGTATTAACGAAAAGTTATCTGTTACTTTGAATCTTGGATTATGATATCTTTAATTTCTTAATTGCATAATTAGTATACCGTTGGTGTCGAACTGGTTGATAGGTCACTCACTCTAACACCTGTGTTGTTGTAATTTATAAAATACGTAGAATAGAAATACTTTATGTTCGGATGAGTGAAACGAAGGAGAACACAAATAAATTTCTGTAAGTGGTATTTTTTACGGACTACTTATTTTAGCGCTGTTATACAAGTAGTTGTTTGGTTGTAGTATATATAGAACTGATCAGTTATAGACAGGTCATCGAAGAGCAATCAACCCTTTCGAACACGATTTTTTTTTGTTTATAGGTACTTGTGTGAAATATAATTGAAATGTATTTATATATAATATTTACATTGTATTTTGTAGATATATTTGGAATTATACAATTATTGGGCCTAATTCCAGTTCATCGCTATTAAAGTCGCGTGCTGATTGTAAATTACGGCGAATAAACTGGTTGATAGCTCACTCACTCTTACACCTGTGTTGTTGTTATTTATAAAATACTTAGAATAGAAATACCTTATGTTAGGATGAGTGAAACGAAGGAGAACATATACGATTAAAGGCTAAAAATAAGAGTAAGTCATAATAAAAGAGAAGACTACGCATATTTTCAAATAAGTATTTTGAAATTAAATTGCAGGCACGAGCATATTTGCAGCAGCAGCTAATTTACAGTATGAACGTATAAATAAATTCCGAAGGGAACCTTTATCAGTGTCAAATTTTATATAACAAGTGTTTGAACTATGTAAATCTTATATGAAGTAAAGAATAACCCTTACTTATTATACATATAATTATATACCTTAATGATTTCAAAAATATTCTGATATTTTCGTTTCGGTAGGTTTCGTTTTGTTTTGATTTCGTTTTGTTTTGTTTCGTTTCGGTAGGTTCCTTTTTGTTTCGGTAGATTTCGTTTCGTTTCGGTAAATTTCGTATCATTTCGTTTCTATTTCGTTTCGCACTTTACAGGTACCCGTCTTGGAACGTAAACAAAACCCTCTTCTTTTAATAAAGACGTCTTTGTAGTAAAGATTTTCAATGGAAAATAAATAATCATAAATATTGATAAATGTAAAATAAATCAAGTAATTTGATTACGGTTTTTTGAATCTGGTAGCATTTTCAGAAAAAAACACATCTACGTTCAAATAGACTGGCGGTCAGCCATTGGCCCTTATTAATAATCTTCAAACTTCCTTTCAAAATTCATTATCTTCAGGACGAAAGTGAAATGAACTAACGTTATCGCACAAAGTTTCAAACAACGAATTTATCAAAACGCTTTCACAATGATTAAATTTGTAATGATGAATATAGGTACCTCGAGGCAACAGAAGTTTACCTATAGTTTACCTATAGTTTATTCACCGTATGTAATTTATTTTAATACAGATTCTTCACAAAATTAACTTAATATGCAGTAATGGCGAGAAAACGAGGAAAATTGTAGTTTAAGGACACATGAGACGTTCCTAAATTTAATATAATTTTCCTTGTTATTTAATTGTAAAATTCAGGGTACATTACCAGGCTCTTTTCGGAGCTAGAATATTTCGATTTTTTCTTAAAATAGCATGCAAAATGCATTTGAATACTTGTAAATAAAGCCATACTATACATTTTCAACTGAACACTTTATATCTAAATAAAAAAAAGAATCATAGTACATAAAAATATAATTATAAAATCACTAAGTGGAAATCTTCACATTGTGGAGAAAGGAAAAAATAGAAAAAATGAAAGATAGGTCGCATCTGACCTTAAAAAGATGTCTGAAATGTACATGTCTTCACAGAATAATAACACAAAAAGCAAATATCGAAGACTTTTAATTATTTTACTCATTATTATTTTAAAGTGCAATTTTAATGTGTGTGTGTGGGTGGGTGGGTGTGTGTGTGTGTGTTTTGGTGTGTGTGTGTTGGTGTGTGCGGGGGAGGGGTGGGAGGTGGGGTGAGGGGTGTATTGTGTTGGATTCTGCAATCAAAAGTTTTTATCTTAAGTATTTTTTTTAAGTCTACACACACACACAGCTTAAGTAACTTGAAAACAAAAATTTGGATCAATATTCTTCTTTCGGCACACATTAAAATTGCATTCTCAATTAATAATGTATAAAGTAAAATAAGTTCTTTGATTAGATTAGTTGCTTTTAATGTTAATATTCTGTGTATACTCGTACCCTTTCAGACATGATCTTTCTGCACTGACAGGGCAACTTACAAATAAATCGTTTTTTCCTCTATTATTTATAATCGGAATGAACCATGCAGCAGATACAAACTTATTCTATTTTAAAAAGGTAAAATTAAAATAAATATTAAAAAAAAAAGGTTTCCAATTTCATTACATAATTAACATATTGATCTTTTTGTTTTAATTAAACGTTGTTATCAAACATTAAAGATTCAACCTGCAATGTCGTAAATTCTTAAATTATTTCAGATTTGGCAGAACCGTCTTCTATAAATTCAGAAAATAAAATCAAAAGTATCGGTAAATAAAATAAAGTTTTAGATTCTATATATATGGCATGAAATAAGCTATATTTAAGCAAACATTTTCTCTCGACTTTTAATCAAGTAATATATGCTAAATGTGCCAAACTATGTCGATAGAAATCATAGACAAATGTCAAAATCTGTTTTCTGAACAAAATGAATATATCACAATGCACAATATAACTGGAAGTTTTAATTGCACTGAAATTAGGATCCTAAGTTGAAGTCCTCTAAAACTGTTGTGATAAAAAATGTTTATTTTCATCTTGAAAACCTTTTGCCACAAAATAAAGTTCCTTACTAAACTCTTTAAATATGTAATTTTCGGGTAACTCTTTTATTGGTATAGTGGAGGGTTTTTTTTATTGGGGGGGGGGGGGTAATTTATAACATAAATATATTAGAAGGATTAATATATGATGGAGAATTTTCAAAATAGAGGTGACTCAAAATGTTTACTAAAAACAGAGGTACGGACCTCTTTGATTCAACCAACGGTCAACTTAATTTTTATTACATTTAAATATTTTCTTATATTTAATTAGCGGGGTCATGACAATGATACCGTAAAATCTAAATATTTAAATTTTTCAGTGTCTTTGATAATTTTCTATCATAAAACACGCACCTCATTATGTTAAAAAATGATTCCTAATTCCTTAATTTAACTGAATTTTCATTGAATTGAATTGAATAAATTTGCATTCTGTGATATTTTATGTTCTTTGTTATTTATGAAAATGTCCTTATATATATATATATATATATAAATATATATATATATATATATATATATATATATATATATATATATATATATATATATATATATATATATATTTGTTTTGCTTTATAAAACTTGAGAGAATTTCAGCACAAATAATGAATAAAGAAAAGGCAATAGGATCTTCTTGTCTACAACCCCTTTGTATATCAAGTTGTACTGATAAAAATTCACTTTGAAAATCCAGGCATGGCAATTTGTATTTAAATTTTTTTCCCCACTGAATAATATACATGTATTATTTAAAAAAAACAAACGAACACCCCCCTGCCCCTTCCCCTGTCCCCCCCCTAAAAAAAAACAAACACACGCACAAAAAAACAACCCACAAACAAACAAAAAGTAAAACTTTAAAGATAAACGACCATGACACAAAGTCGGGCTTTTCAAAATCAGGGAAGACCAGAAGACCTTGGATTTCATTTATCTCTGTGTAGGACATCTGATCATAGACAAAGCGAGTATTTTCCCCTATGTATCTACCTTTCATGAAACCAGACTTTGTATTTGAAAGATTAAAAGTTAACTTGTTTGATTCTAAAACTTAGACAATCAAATATAATCTTCAATAGAACATTTAAAAGGGTTATTGGTCGTCTATTTTTTTTTTTAATTTCTTTTATATTTAATATTAAACTACCAATACCCGTTAAGTCAATCTTTTTTCATTGTTTTGTTAAACTAGTTCCAAGGCTCTAAATAACAGAAATATATTGTCGGTTTTTTAACCCTCCTCGATTCAGCGAGCTCGATCACGTTGCCTAATAACTTTACCTTCCGAATGTCATCGCGTTAATTATTTTCATCTAATTTATCGAAATCAATGGAAGCATCTGATTCAAAATCCTTGATTTATTGCAATAGTGTTATATGCTACAACTATTTTGAAGGGAAGTAAATTTATGTATTAAGAGAGATATAACTTTAATCTGTCCCAGAATCGATACAAAAATAAGTAATTAACTGAGTTCTCTGCACAAGAAATCGATTTGTGAGTTGATTTTAATCAATCCTCCTATGCAGTTACACAGACAAACCGAAAGTGAAACAGTGTTTGGACCTCAGCACAAATCATTGCTGCTGACAAGACTTAGTTCTTGTAAATAACTGATAAATTCGATGTAATGTATGCTAAAGCATTGTTTTTCAAGGAATTTATAAATACCTTGAAAATAGTCAGATTTTAAATGGTACGAACAATTAAAATATATTTTTGTAGTCGTATGTATTCCTACTCCAGAGTTCAATATAGTCTCGTTCAACTCGACGCTCGGCTATCTCCGTAAATCCTTGTCGGAGATTTACGGTGTCAGCTGAGCGTTTGGTTGAACGAGACTAGAGTTCAATATTGCTTGGATCCATACTTTTTTCGAGAAATATTTCTATTACTGGTACATAGTTTGATTGAATTAATTTTATCCCTATATATTATTTTAACATGATTCATATGGGGGTTTCTCGACATTCTTGTCGAAAAAGTCCAAAAAATTCATATTATAAAAATGTGCGTAATTCAAATTAGAAACTTGTCATGCAAAATAACATATCATTGATTTTAAAATAGATAAATATCGACAAAATCAACTCCCGTCAGTTCTTCAGTACTTTGATTTATATGTGCTGTGCTGTGCTGTGCCTTAAATTGATAAATTCGTACCACGAGCCTGTTAGTTGGGATCGACTATAGTGGGGAAAAAGAAATCTTAGAAAGGGTCGTATTTTTTTTTACAATATATAAATTGATACCACAATATTCAGCATTTTGTTTTTCTGATATTAGTTTTTTTCCTTATCTGCAAACTGATTTACTGATATAAGACCATAAAGACATACCGTATCAAATTTTCACGATTTTGTATTTTCATAAACAATACCAAAATAAAAAATTCAATTAATATTATAGAATATTGCTTCCAACTAGTTGTACTGAAAAATTCAATCCTGAATTTCTTTCATACAGTTGTTATTGTAACAAGTCGAGCGGTCCTTGCCACAAAAGAAAAACACCGTTTTTCTAACACACAATTTATTCAGGATGGCAAAATATCAATATCACAACACAGACTAAGATGCTGACCATTTCAAACAATACAACCTGAAACCCGGGGCTATCACCGTTTTAAAAACTACTCGTAATAAAAATAAAGAAAATGCTACTTGTTCTCGTATCTGCAGGATTTGTCGTTCTCAAGCTCAATATCAACAATACACAGCGTATAAGAATTGTACTGAATAATAAATATTAAAAATGCATAAACTTGCGCCGATCCGGACAGCTAGACTCGACACACGCAGTCTAATTCTATCTTGGTAAAATCACACCCCCACCCCATTTCTACTAAGTATGCTAATTAAGTCCTCATAATTTCCAGTAAACTGTAAATAATCTAGTCAGTCTTATCCGGACACCCGGACAACTCGTTATTAAAATGAATAACCTATCTGAACTTATGAACTAAGAAAATCCGAACAACAATAATGCGGATTCCGAACAATCCGGACAACTCGTAATTCTAAACTTGAAACAGTTCAAATAAATATAACAGTTCCTTTTATAGACCACAACTAATAACTAGAACTATAACACTGGAAAGACTGGTCTACATGGTTGTTATACTATACGGATTCTGTCCGGACGACGAAGTCCTTATAAAAATTAGCATCGTCTACGACCAGGTTCATCTTGGTTATCTACCTTATATGGAGTTCTCAGAGGAGTGCTCAACTGAACGGAATGTGATCGAGTGATCAAGTGATACTGCTGCTGGAACTAGCCTATATTTATAAACTTCTCCAACCAATGAGTACTTGTCCTTTTCTGTCCGGACACTAACAACCAATCAAATATCTGTACGGATTTTGGACATTCCGGACAAGTTTCCTAATTTCCGAACAAGCATATTTAAATAATAAATAAACATTTTATTCCTATACAAAGCCTTGTCCGGATTAATTTAATTACACGGACACATATTTCTAAGTCAAAATACGCATATAGCTTTAATACACATCCTTGCGATATTTTACACTAAAGGAATTTTGAAATTATGCGCCTTCTGAAGTAGTGCGCGTAGCGATATACTTGAATACGGAAGTTCGCTACGAGGACATAGTTCATCAATCGAGGTGACAGATAAAAGCAATCATCGATCATACTGAGGTAAAAATACGGAAAAATAGTGATCAGCATCTAAATACAATAATACATGATATAATAAGGCATACAACAATGTTGATAACACAAAAATAAGTGTCAGAATTAGTCTCGTTCAACCAGAAGCTCGGCTGTCTCCGTAAATCTCCGACGAGCCAGGAGAGAAAAAAAATATCATCAGAAAATTATCGCCTTTGCGCCGTACTGTTCTCTAACCAATGAAAAATGCAAATTTTCACCCCAGAGGGTCACAAAAGAGAGGAAGTGAACAATCCGGAAACAGTAAATTATTTTAACTCTTTATACCAATAAGGAAGACGGTAATAAACACGCCATATTGGATTGAGGTTTGTATTTAATGATATTTTGACTTTAGCAAGAAAAAAAATCAATACTCTCAACGCGTTGTAAATGTAGACCTGTGGCTTTATAGTAGGGCGTTAGGCGAGGGGGATAGTATTTTGGACGCCCTTTTTAGACCAAATATCAAGCCAATCTGAATTTCAGCCAAAATGAGGATGTAATTTTTTTTGCTAGGGAGGGGAGGGACGTTGAGTCTTTTTGAGACTTTTTCTGTATCTGCAGGCACGTAGCATCGGGGGGGGGGGGGGGGGGCTTTTTTTGCGCAGGAAAGAATTTTCTTACATTTACATACCAAATATTATTGAATTAGCATGGAGACCCAAGAGAAATTGAATTGACAATAAGGAAATAAACAGTGAAATTGAAGTAAAAATGTATACCCGCCCCCCCCCCCCCCCCCCCCCCCCCCGGTTAAGAATTTTCAGGTCCCCCACCCTTTTTTTTTTTGCTTGTCAAGATTTTTTGGATGAGTCTGCCCCCTCCCCCACTTTCAAAAACGATGCTACGTGCCGGATCTGTATGTAATGTGTTCCAATTATGCCCTTCCATTTAACTGTTTCTGATCAAAATTGCTTAAAATATTAAGAAAAAGATAGCAAAATAGTAAATTTTAATCAGACATCTCACTCCAACCATACAAACATTAAGAAAAAATTGGGGTTTTTGTTTTTGGGGGGGGATATTTACTTAATCGCACTATGTACATTTAGTTTTGTGATTTAGTGTTCATTTTGTATTTTTTCATACCCCCACACCCCGCTTTGTATGCAATGTTTAAACAACCTTAACTACTTGTTCAATCAAACATAATGTAAAATGTTTAAAAATTACAAAACAGACAGTAACTCTGCGTACATGTATATAATGTACTTTGCACAAAAAATGACAGTTTATTGCTTTAAAAATATAAACCTAAACGGTTTTAGAAATTTGTTTATTTTTAAGGTTCTTCTGCAATAAGTAAGGTGTCTGACCATGGATTCTAGAGCTTGGCTTCAAGACGTGTTACGGTGTCGTCTCTGCGAGACCCCTGGTCCTCCTTTGCATTGTGATATTTGTCACATCCATCTGTGTAAAGCCTGTGTGGGGGAACATATCTCTGATCCATCTATAGAACACAAAGTAGTTTCATTTGAGAACCGTGGATTAACTACTTATTATCCTAAATGTCCAAAACATTCCACAAAACAATGTGAACTTCGTTCACAATGTATATCTTCTAGTGAACATGAACAGCACAGAAAATTTGACATTTTGGAAAGTATTGAACACAAAAAATCCATTATACAGAGAGATTTGCAAGAACTAGAGAAAACAATATATCCCAAATACCAAGAGATTGCCTCTACAATTCTAATGCAGAAAGCTGATCTAAATAAAAACACGCAGAAATTGACAACAGCAATCGACAAACATGGAGAAGCCCTGCACAGAGAAATAGACACCATAATACAGAAACTAAAAGTTGATCTCGGTGAAATGGACTCCAAACACCTGGATGTCCTTAAAAAAGAGGAAGATAAAATCAAACGCACCATTTCTGAAATCACGCAGAACATTGCAGATCTGAAGAAATCACTAAACTCTAATGATGCCAGCCTTGTCTCTGCCTACAAATCTAGGAATGCACAATTCAGAAGACCGCCTCCTAGACTCACTATTTCATTGCCGAGTTTTACCCCACAGAAGCTAAACAAAGAACAGCTTTATCAACAGTTTGGTTTAATATCAAAAGTACCTTTTAAAACAGAGAAACCTGGCTGCACAATGAATTTTCCAGGTGCCGAGTCCTCCCTTCCAGACAGACCGCTCATTGATGAACCAAGGCTCATCGCCAATATAAACACCGAACAAATAGGATTATGTGGCGTGTCTTGTTTGAGGGATGATAAAATATGGGTTTGTGGTGATGGTGAGAATACAATAAGACTCTATGATCTCGGGGGAAATCTAGCGAAGTCAATCCCAACCAAGTCAGGTTACAAACCATCAGAAACGCATGTAACAGTTACATTGAGTGGGATTCTAGTTTACACTGATTTCAGAAACAGAACTGTGAACATAGTGAAGAATACACAGATACAGACCCTGATAAGACTACGAGGGTGGAAACCTCGCGATGTTTGTAGTACCTCCACTGGTGGCCTCCTGGTTTCTATGGACAGTGATGATTCGAGACAAGCAAAAGTCGGGCGTTACTCTGGCTCCACAGCGGTACAAAGTATTCAGTTCAATGACAAAGGACAACCACTCTTCTCATCTGCACTTGACGGTTCCTTTAGCTTTGACAAAGAAACATTAATATGTAACAACTCCAAATACATCAGCGAAAACAGGAACCTAGATGTCTGCGTCTCAGACTTCGGAGCCTGTGCAGTAGTGGTAGTCAATCAAGCCGGGAAACTTCGGTTTACCTACACTGGTTTTCGCACTACTACTAAGGGACAGTTTAAGCCATGTGGCATCACTACAGACAGCCAGAGTCGGATCCTGACAGCAGACTTTACCAACCAATGCATTCACATTCTGGATCAGGACGGACATTTCCTCCGCTACATTGACAACTGCCATTTACAGCGTCCACAGGATTTATGTGTGGACACCAAAGACAACCTCTTTATTGCTGAGTTCATAACAGGGAATGTGAAAATAATTCAATATCTAATGTAAACAAACTGTGCACATACATGTATGTATTAAAGTTTGCACTGTGTTTATAAATTTATATTTACATCTACCAAGTATAATTTCCTATAGTTCTAGGAAAGTTATAGTTAATTCATGGCTCTATAGAAACAGTCAGACTGAAATCTACACGTCCCATTTATCGATTGGTCGAAATCTACAGCGGCTGAAAGTGACAGGACTGAAATTGACACGCTCTTTTTATCGATTTGTCTGAACCTACAACAACCTAAGTAAAATCACGGACTGCACGAAATAATCATGATGATGCCAGACTCAAAGTCTCACAGGAGAAGAATTTGCTTTTTCTATTAGCTAACGTATTTATGTACATTAAAAGTAATTTAATTTATTAATTAGTTAAAGAAAGATTTTTTTTTATTGACATTTGTTCTTAATACAAGAAAGATGTTAATTTATGAAGGTAGCGATCATTGCAGGAAAAATATACAAAACCCGAATTTTAAGTTGATAGGTCTTGAAATAGCGGAGATGTACGTCATTGCAACTTTTAAAATCTTACATCAAACACACGCTACTTACATACAAAATTCCGATAAAATTCCTTAAATACTCCCCATACTGAACTTTTATTCTGCAACCACATTGATTTTGACAGGACCAGCCATTTTCACGTCTTCGACTGATTCTGACTGGACCATTAGGAATATTAACCAATGAAACTAAGTTTAACATTAGCGATCACAATGGCCGGTCTGGTCAGAAGTTGATGTGGCAGCAGAATAAAGGTTCAGTTTGGAGAGAATAATGACGTATATCTCCGCTATTTCAAGACCTATCAACTTAAAATTCGGCACGAGTGTATCTCAGACATTACTTTTCTGAAAAATACATGCATATTGCGATTGTTTTAAATATCAATTGATTTATAAGGCTTTTGAAGAGTTCGACCCCTTTCTTTATTTATGGTTACATTGAAATTAATGTTAAAACGGGCTTGGCCCCTGTGGATTCATATTGTATACTTATGCAGCTATGTAATCATGTACGTAATTTTGTGTGTGTGTGTGTATGTGTGTGTGTGTGTGTGTTATTCCTTTATTGACGTATGTTCTTTTTACATCTACACTAAAATGATGGACGACTGGCATGTATCGATATCCTCCCTACTTTTTGTTATCACTTATTTTGTGTCATGGTCATGCAAGTAAAGGTGACAAACAATAAGAAGTTCCTGAGGGTCAAACTACGTTTTTCTTCTCATTCTTTTTATTTTCTAGCATAAATGTTTAATTCTCTCAACATACATGACTGTATTTCTTTATCAAAACAACAACATAATTGTAATTTCCTTTGAAGTAAATAAACAAATAATTCATCGACAATAATGAATTAAGGTCAATGAACAGGTAACTAAATTATAGGAAAGAGGTTGAAAGTAGAATAGATCTCTCGACAAAACTGATTTATAGAATGCCAGTTTCACGGATTTCCTTGTGTCCACGCCTGCCAGAAATCACTATTGTGTCATCTTCGTTGTTTGTTTGTTCGTTCGGGCAAACTGACGACTCTGAAACAACTTTTGTTTCAAAACATTTTTCTGGATCTTTCATCGGTGACTGCAACTTTTGAGTAGTTGCAGCTTCACTACTGGTGTCAGTTTCTTCGTTTACGTAATCTGAAGACTTTGAAGAACTCTTTTGTTTCTCAGCTGTTTTGGGTTCCTCCTTTTTGCAATAGGAGACATTCACTGAATTGCTGTCGTTCCCATCTTCGTTTTCGTTGATTCCAGGTGTAACATCAACAATGAGCAAATTCTGACGTTCAGACTGTATTTCGAGGTCTTCTGTAGTTTCCATTTCTTTCCTTTCTAGAGAACGGTAGTTTGATAACTCTACCGGAGTTTTTTGGCGACATCTTACTTTGACATTCCTGACTATGCAAACAATGATAGACATTAGTATTACTCCAAGAACACTAACTCCAATGGATATTCCAATGACTTTCGAATGTCCATCTTGGGTAGCTGGCTAAAATAAGTGAAGAATGTAAATTATTAGATACCGTGCCAAACATCTATACAAAGACTACTAAACTATAATGGTAAATTGTAATCAAAAGTACTAGTGCTATAATGATACCACAGTTGGAAATGCTCAAGTATCTGCAGTCTAGATATATTGTCATTTTTAACTGTCGATATGGTTTTTTTTATTCCCCCTTCGAAGAAGTGAGGGCATATTGCTATGCTGCTGTCTGTCGGTCGGTGGGTCGATCTGTCAGTCGGTCGTTTGGTCCACCAACAGTTTCCGTTCATTTACTTCGCAAGGGATGCACATATTGAAATGAAATTTGGTATACAGGTTAATCATAATAATATATAAGTCAAGTTCAATTCTGGATACGATCGAGCATTTTTCGACAGAGTTATGCCCCTTGGACGTAGAACAATTCCAACTATTTGAAGTTTCCGTTTATTTTCTTTGCAAAGGATGCACATATTGAAATGAAATTTAATATATAGCTTTATCATAATAATATCTAGGTCAAGTTTATTTTGGGTACGTTCAAGCATTTTTTGAAAGAGTTATGTGCCTTAAACGTAGAAAAATTTCAATTATTTGTAGTTTCCGTAAATTTTTTTTGCAGATGTTTCCAAGGGAGGGGGCATAAGTGTTTTCCAAACATCTCTGGTTTTTTTAGAATTGCTTTGACTAATTACGTTGCCTGTTTAGCAAGTGCTGATACATGTACTTTGAAAAAAAAATTATATATATATATAATACTGAAATTATCATGATATAAATATCTGCTGTTGCCCTTACGTGTGAAGATGTGATTTCTTTGAGTGTTGTCAGTTCTTCTGTTGTGGTGTGGTATTGCACAATGGTCAGTGGTTGTTTAGAGAGTGTAAAGCTGCATTGGTCGAAAAACCCGTCCTTATCGATGATGGATAAAACGACAGTTTGAATACAGCAATGGCCACTAAAAAAAGTGTGGTGAAGGAGGTATCAATCCACATTGTTTGTAATGTAATAAAACGATAGTTTGAATACAACAATGACTTACGGCAGAATGATTGTAAAATAGGTATCAATAATCCACAGTACTTTTGTTTTTGTTTATTTTCAACATCACGTAATTCATTTGTTTAGGAAGTCTTGCTCAAAAGTTTATAATATTAATATTATTTCAAGTTGTGTACTCTTCTTATAAGCCAAGCATTGTGTTTACCTTATCAATATAGGTACAGAGAAGTTTGAGTCTGTTAGATTCATATGATCTAGAATAACATTGTCGGTAGATACTCTAATGAGCGATTCCCTGATGGTCGCCGAGGAAACTTGTACCGACCCGTTCCATTTATAGAAGGTGCAATTTCCTGTATTAAGCGCCTCTGTAGGACAAATCTTTGGATATTCAGTGACAATGCAGTGTGCTGTTCGTGAGTCCATAACCTTTAGAAAAAGAACTGAAGTTAAAACACACGCTCAAGAGAAATAAAATGGTTATTAGGTTGAAAAAAAAAGTGTTTAGAAAATATTACGTCAACTAAAACAGATGTAAATGTAACAGAATTGATAATAAACTCACAAAATATCGTCTTTTCTCTGTTTGAATAATTCCTGTGTAGTTTTCAAGAGTAACCAAAAAGTCTAATGTTCTGTAATGAATGGATAAGTATCGCAATTTAGAAAAATATCAATATTAACGTATAAAATTAGTATAAAGACCCTGACTCTATAAAAAAAAAACTGTAGCAAAACACGATTGTGTGACTATTACCGGTATGACTCGCTTGCTGTATCAGGTAAAAAAGGGAATATTAACGTCCAGTAAAATTTTCTTGACATACAAGCCCAAAAAAAAAAACCAACAACAACAAAACAACGGGTATGTGCACTCAATTATACAGATAGAAGTAAAAGATAAATTATGAATAGATTTATGATCTTACAAAGTTTGTAAGGATGTCGGGGTTATCGTGATTATACCACCATAAATCTTTCCGCCATCTAAACTACCTCGTTGAACACTGATGTCGGAATAGCCATCAGTAATCGTGATGACAAAATCAAGTAGGTCTTCACCGATGTTTGTAAGGGAGAAAGTTATGTTGCTAGCATCATGAAGTCGCAAATCTCCTAAAAGTAATTGTAGTGCATTATGTAAAACGAATGTTATCAATCCAGTAAAATAATTGGGATCTTAAATAAGTTAGATGCAGGCGAAATTTTTCAAATACCTCTCTACTTTTCTCTAGTACTTACCCAGAAGAGGAGATATATGAAGTTGGACGGATACCGGCATAACAAATAAAGGTCTTGTTCGCAAAAAAGGGTTCCTTTGATCATCTGTTCCTCGTATTTGCACATAGCTTGACTAAAATGTAAAAACAATTCACATTACAAGATTTATAAACGTTAATTTGAATAGCCCATTCCCATGTTTTGATTTTTAAAATATCAAGAATATATAATAGATTTTCACAAAATTATGATTATTTTATGTTTTTTAGTATTTCTGAGTAATTTTAAGTCAGTAAATCTCATCATAAGAGTTCTATCTGACGAGCATATATTGAGATTTTTTGATAAACCAAGAGAGTCAGACATCCTTGATAGAAAGAAAGACAAATGTTGGTGCCATGCTAATGTTTACCCTATTATATGGAGTGAACTCCCCAATATAGCGAGCAATCTCTATCAAATACATTCTAGAAACAAAAATTTCCGTAACGTCATTCCCGTTTTCATCCAATAAAGCCACACTTGTACATGTGGACTTTGTACCCAAGTTTTCAATATCAACAGCAACGGAATAATTATTGCCTGAAGCAAAAGAGATTGATAATGAAATTGATAAAATATCAATTTGAAATTATGAGAAAAGGCATGGAAATGGCGAAAAAATGTACCTTTAATCGGATTTCCCGAAAGGTGATAGGAATTACCATCTGTGCTAGTTTCTAAAATAGTTGCTGTGAAACCCAATGCACTTTGAGCTGTAACGTTTATGACCCAAGAGTAAGCGGATTTTTTCTCCAGTTTCCATTGTCCTGGCTGAGGATTCTTTTGATATATAATCGTGAGAGTATACAAAAGAATTAAAAATTGGTTTATTCATTAATACAATACGGAAGTTTGCATATTATCTTTTCTGCTGTTATGTATATGTTTGCTTATATTGCTCACAAATACGCAGATAGTTATAATTGCTAAGTCTCAGTATTGAGAATACATAAAAACATAACACTGACTATCTTTAGGAAAAGTACACTAAAAACGCACTTACCTTTACCGATATCGTCAAGACGTTGTTTGAAAGATCACTTTTTTCATTTTTTAGCGAAAACGAAACATTCGTACCTGAAATTATAATGTCAAATTGAGCTTTGGTTATTATATATTATTCAGCTAGATATAAAATTTCTTTGAAAAAACCCATTACCATTTGGATAATAACACACCAACTCAGACAGAGAGAATACATTTTTGACCATTATCTTCAGGCTCTTAATGTAATCATCTACTGGTATGAAGATTTTGCCGTCGTGTGTGGACGTTGCTGGTATCTCAAACCACGTGACAAAAGCGTTGGAAGATGGAAATGTGTCCTTAAACATGAATCAAATAATTGTTCGGTTGTTGAATATTGTAAATACAATTGCCTTATATATAACAGTGATGATGAACTTGTTTATTAAATGTGGAATTTAGTCCATTTGTGTACCTTTATCTCTTTCTCTACAATTTCTCCAACATTGGCTGTTGTCGTCTCATAAACCTTCCCGCCTGTTGCATTTGCAATCGCTTCAAAAACACTTATACTCGACCTTCTCACTCGGTGAAACTGAAAACTACCACCACGGTTTACAGACAGGTAATACTGTCCTTGAATATACAAAAGAAACTGTATGTATATTGTGACAGTTCAGATGTTGATAGAAAGCACCCCTTTTCCTTCTCCGGGAACAATTATCATTAAGAAAGGCTATAAGTTTTAAACTTTTAGCTTTCAGTCCATTAATAACACCTTGCTTCAAGTAAACATCTTTGGCGTCAGCACCAGTAACGAAGTAAATGTTGGAATCATTGTTAGACATTTCTATGCCTGCAAAACACCCAATATCCATGTTGCTCACCATTGTAGATCAATAAAATTGATACTGTGACAGACTATTAATTTTTCATGATTCAATTTTAAGTTTACCCTTCAGTATTCCCGTCATGGCATATTCCGCACAACCATCTCCTCCTCTCACAGTGATCTCGTCAAGCCATGTTAACATAATTTGGAAGTCAGTTGTGCTTTTGATGGTCGTCAAATTTGCTGTCGGACATTTGTTATAAGATTTGTGAAGAGTTATGTCATGTTTTACATTTTGAAATACATGGGTGGCAGTAAATGCAAAATATATAGAAGTTATATGAGACTACTTCAAATATGAGTAAGAATGTAAATGGGGAATAATTACAAACCTTGGTCTGAAAATGTTACCAAAACGTATTTCCTTGGTACAAAATTGGAATCTTTAGCCTCATGCAATATATTCTTAGTAGCAATTTTGACTTTCTCAATGTCGTCGCTGATGGAGCCAGTGACGTCAATAACAAAAGTAAGTGACGTCTTCACTATTTCTTCTCTCGAGTGAATGCCAAATATATCCCGGAAAACATCTGGACCTACTAGCTTCAGAAGTCCTCTATCTAAACTCAAAATGAATTTAACAGGACATTGCAATTTGAAAGTTTAAAATTGTCATACTTGCATGTTTTGATTCCAGCATTGCTCGTAGTGCACATTTCAAGATCATTTCCATCGAAACTTGAATTTATCTAAATTACGCATTAAACGTATGATATCATTACAGTTGATATTTAACAAATCTCATTTTATGGTAAACTGTGTATTACCAAAAAAGGTTGATTGGAGTGACATATATATTGTTTGATTAAGTAATTTAACCTGCATCAACTAAGTAGTACACCGTAGCTTTAACTGCTGCTTCTGCTGCGACAATGTGAAGATGGCTGTGAGGTGTCTCGTGTTGGTTAGAGCTTTCTTTAAAGGTACCACCAATAGCTTTCAAATTTCGACTGGCATCTCGTGTTCCATGACTGCATTTACTACCACTTTCATTACTGAGGCTATTAACTATGATAAAATTAATGGAACATTCATTTGTTTGACCAAAAAAACAAAACTAATAGATTGGATGTCAACCAATATATTAACCAACAAAGTCTTTTTTAAATAATACATGTATCTACGAATAAGACTTTTTTTCCATTGAAACATTTAAGCCACTGGTTAAATTGTCAATGTATATTTCAATACAAAAGTATTTGGAATTTTAGAAATTGAATAAAATGTAAACAAATCATCAATATGTAATAAATTGGAACCTCACTCGGTTTCGTCACGTTTTGTACCGATCGGTGGCCACTATTCAAGTTTAAACCAACAGTGTTGTTTTCAAAATGTTTCATTCTGTTAAAAAATGAAGAAAAAAGTTACATCGACACATTACTGTGATGAAGAAGTATAAAGTTGCTGTTTATCAAATATCAATCACACTTGAAATATAAGTTTGAAATATAAGTTGTTTTTTTCCAATAATCTATTTATCAATATTTAATGCCTACAAATATGTAACAATTTTGACAATCCATACAAGTCATTTAACGAACATTTCTTTTGACGTTTCTAACATACCCAAATGGAACCCCTTTTTATATCTTGCTAGCTAGATAATGAAGAGGTTATCAATATTTTCGGTGAAATTATTACCCATTTACATATCTACAGTTAATGCACGTTTTGTCCCTAAGGCCAGCAACTGCAGCCAAGCTAACATTGTCTTGACCTGTAACAACAACGACAATGTTACAAGCGTATGGAACAAGCTGAAAACTTCCTGCAAACTTGTAAGTTAAATAATGCTTTATGTCAGTACGAAATTAATTATAACAAATGAAGAAAAACGAATTTGTAACGCGGTTTACATTGTACAGTTTAAGAACAGCTCTTAAAAAAATGTCGATTTCACTTGACACGAATATACCATGTTTATATGTTCCTCTTGTTACGAAAATTTTTTTACAAGAGGCCCACTTCCTTTGCTCATTTGGCTAGTGAAATATTCATTCTAGATAAGTAAAAAAAGAATTGTACACAGTGAACTCTACTATCTGTTTAAATAAAAAAGCGAAAAACCACGGCCGATTCAAGATGGAAGTAACAAATGTAATTTCTACCTTGAACTAAGTATTCATATAAGTATTATCCAATCCATTTTAAAAATAAAAATATGATGCAACATTCCTCAAAACAGTCATGTAAACTTTAGATTTTGGAAAAATTCTTTCACAAAGCAAGCAACATTTTATCTAAGATGCATCTTTTGATAAATTTCGATCAAAAGTAAGTCAGAAACAACTGTTATATCGTGGCAAATTTAATAACCAAGGGATAACAGTCCCTAAAGTTTGAGAGAAAACAATAATCTTTACGGTCAATGAGTATTGAAGTCAAAGTGTTATTGTTTTTACCAAAATCTTTGTAGATTGTGTTTCCATGAAGATCAATCCAGTTTGTATTTCTGTAAAATTCCTGTATAATATACAGAATTGTTGCCACTAGTTCTCGAATGAACGAGATATTGGCTTTCACTATCGTTTTGTTGCGTGATAAATCTTTTATCTTACTTCGTATGTTCTTAATTAAGAAGTGACCTGTAAAGAAAAAAGCCATATAGCAGTCAACTCAATCATGCCACCAGCTGTGCCCGTTTATTTTTGTTCACCATATACATGTAACTACTTTTCTCAGTTCTTTTCATAAGATGTTGGAAACACACTAACAGCATTGCAATAGACATCATACCTATTTGAATTTGTTCTCCATAGACGTGAAAAAATGATTTATCTGCTTTGTCTCTTTGAACAATGCTTTCGTATCCGCTTATTTCGTGAATAATCTTCGTAAATTGTTGTTTAGATTCTTGATCTAAAACACAAAACATGTATAATTACATACTAAGTAGTATGATGGCATGGACTTTGACTCTATATATTGACCTAAGTACAATATTTTGCAGAAAATATCTGATTTTATTGGATATGCACAGTATGAAAATACAAACCACTTGCAAATTACGCCAGGTTAAAGGACGTTTAGGGAAGTTCTTTCAAGAAAAGCTTGGAAAAGTGTATGTAGGACATTTATGTCCTTTCCAATGTATCATTGGGGCACTGTACATTGAAAAGAAATGTACCTTGTGTCTTCTGTCTCAGATAACAGTAAAATATTTTTTTGTATCACATATGAGAATATACAACTTTGAAATAATTCGTGCATTTCGTAGTATGGTGTGTTGTTAAATATAATAAACATTTGTTGTTTATATGTTAGTTTTTTTGTTTAATTGTTTTCAAATTTATGTCATTTAAATGTTTTGTATTCAGTGAAAATGTGTTAAAATTGATTTTACTTGAAAACTCGTCAAAGAAATTTATTTGCGTAAAGACCTGAATAGATTATTCCATTATTCATTTAAGTTCAATGAATTTTATAGGGGTTTAAGTTGATATAACTATAATTACGAAGTTAGATTGCTATCACATATACCTATCTGTGTCTGTTGCTCATTTAAAACTAATTGAATATATTGTTTCTTTGAAGAAAGGCTGATTAAAGAAATGTGAGCTTGGCAGCAAATGACAGAAAGATGAAAAGGACAATAATGTACATAACTAACAAATTAAAGATATCCAGGTCATTACACAAATATACATACTACGTATACTTTGACATTGAATTTTGACTTACAATTTACCCTTTGGTGTTCTTTCGCGATGAGTGAGCTACATGTGGCATAGACAGATTTAAACATAATCAATTCAAGGATTTTGTTTCAAAGATCTGCGACCATGACCTAAAAACTTGGTTTTAGATCACTGCACATTGCACTTCCTCTACTCACGAGCACCAGAAATCTAATCCGTTACAAACTCAGAGAATTGATAAGCAACATAAAACATGTGCTGTATCTCCTTAATGTCTAAGGTACATTATGAAACTCTAACGAACTTCAGTCTTAAATACACATGTGCTGATACAAAGGACTTCAGATAGCCTCTGCTTATTAATCATGACCATGCATATTATTTATCATTATTGATTTTCTTTCAATTCTGTCCCATGGTATTTCTGTAATTCAAAATAACATACTGATTATCTCCGTGCAAAACGTGAATAAATGGGTTTTTTTCTATTTTAAATCATGCACTTATGACAAAAGGCCATGCTTCTTATGTCAACATTTTTTTTATCCCATATAGTTTAAACACAGCTAGGTGCAAACTGTCAACAGACGGAGCCATGTTAATTGATTTAGAATAAGCAGTAAACTTGAACAGCGGAAATTGTAAAATTGGAAGGAATGCTGGTAGAATAGATATAATTAACAATTGAAACGAATGACATATTCCCTTACAGTCTTAAAATAAACTAAACACTTGCAATCCAACTATCGTTAGGTTACTTTTTCAAGTATCACGTTATGTTATCAATTCGTTTCATTATTGACAAGATTCTCATTTCATTTTTACATTTTAGACTGACAGATAATGCGTAAAATTTATCATATTCTAGTGTCTTACCTGTGCCAAAATATTCAAAAACTTTCAGGCCTGGCGATTTCCTTGTGTCATTGACAAGCTGCATTCTGTCCAGAAAAGTTGCAGTTGTTATGTAAATGGCCTCCAATGTAATGACACCGTGTGACTCACTTCCAGTGTCCTTTAAAAAGTCATTTGCTGGGAAACTAGACGTAGAAATAACGAAGAGACAAATGATCAAAAAAGAAATTGACATGGCTAGTTCTTTTCCGAGCAAACGAAAAACAAACATATTATGTCGTCTAATCTTGGAGAGGTTTTTTCATCCTTTGATAAAGAGGCTAACGTTTTCAACACAGTGACGCATCGCATACAAGGCGCATTGTAGAGTTATTCAATCGCTTAAAAGACCTTGTTTCAAGTTTGCAGACCGAATTTTTCTAAATTCCCTATTTTAAAGAAAGGTATAACAGTATAAACTTAAAACAAGAATGACATATTTTTTTTCATTGTTAATTACGTCATGGTAACTATCACAGATACATGTACCAGCCTGTTTCAATCAAAAAATAATACTGACATTAAACTACTAATGATACAGTCTATTACCTAAGTCAAGTGTATGACAGTATGAAAGTTGTTGTGCCGGCCGCTCTGTATGCTTCGTTGTGTTGCAGTCGTTTCCTCCGACGCTGTAGATCGTTAAAAAGTTTCCGTAGATGTGATCCGCTTCCGTTGACAAGCTTTTCAGTGACATCGAAATTTCTGTTCAAGGCCATCCATAGACCACACTAGTGACTTGTCCTTGTCGAATATTTTTACTTTAAAAGATCATAAATGACGGCGTCGACGCCCACTTACACTTTACCAAAGTTCTTGGTTTGTGGGGATGTAATTTCGTTGGTGGCAAGTTCTGGAAAGTTTAATAAATATTAAAAAAATGCTTGTATATAAGTTCGTGGGGATGTCAGTACGTGGGAAAGGTTTTCCCACGAAAGTCACGAACATTAGTCCCCCTCGAACAATTGTGATTTTAGAGTATTTGTCATTGGTGACCTTTTAAAATCGACGTGATTTTCGTCTACATCCTTGTTCACATTTACACAATGAAGTTCAGGAAAACGCGACATAATATCGTTACGACTTTGTTTAAATATTGATCCAAGAAACTATAGGTAAAGTATTGAAAAGATTAAAAAAATGAAGGTTAAGTTTCTCAAAATAAAGAGTCAATGATTTAATTACACGACTCACAAGATGTGTTTCAGCACGTGGACCGATATGACAGTACAACACAGCGAAACCCTCTGTAACAGGATTTTAAAATATTTCAGTCTGTTGTAATTTAAATTTCATTATAGCGTAAAAAAGAGTTTAAAAACTAAATGACAGCAGTCATAGATTTAAGCGGGTCGTGAATAACGCGTATTTATGAATACATGTCAGCTATTATCACCAGGATGGAAGATAATTTAAATGATCAATCAGCCAAGGTGTATGAGTTTCAATATTTCACTCCTCAAAAATCATTCAATTCAATTACAAACTTTGGTGATAATTTAGTATATTCATATACTTCATTCATAAGTAACATTATGAATTTTCATGTATAATTTATGCACCAAAGGGACAAAACACAAAACAGTTTCAGCATTTCAATTTTTATCATGGTCAACACAATCGTAGATATTGTATGCCATATTTTTAAACATCCTATTTATGAATTTAATCAAGTAAATAAGAATTTAAGATTGTGTCATATGTATTTTAGGTTACAAAAATGACCCTTATGATTTGACAATATTCTTAGTCAAAACACAGTGTCAAAATTACTTTTCATCTTTACTTTTTTGTTTTCATAAAACAATATCCCATTGAGTATGCTTATTGTTGTTGTTCCATCATTTGTATTCGCAGGATTGGTCAAATTTGTAAACCAGCCCCTATCATCTAGTCAGTCTACTTACTTCTTACCTGGAAGTGGCGTAAAGAACTATTTTTCAGGTATGAAATAAATTTCCACATTGGTCTTTGTCTCTTTAACTTCCTCTAGATCTGTGGCATGGTCATAATGATATTCTGGAATATTCTTGTTTAACCACCCGATCCTTACCGTTATCATCTTTTCCTAAAAGAAATCTATCAAGTTTTTTCATCTTTTAGTAGGAGACAACGGAATTCCGTGGTTCCGTACAGATTGACAAGAGACTTTTAGTAAAAGAGCTCTGTCTCCTAACATAGGCCTTACGCGAAGAGCAAGACTTGATAAAGCGCTGTTAGAAAAAGAATCCGTGACGGATTGAAAACAACTGTTAGAAGAAGACAACGTTCTGCAAGCCGTAATTTATGGACGAACCCGATTTAAAAATAATTCAATATGTGCTTTTGTACAGAACAATGAAATGGTTAAAAAAAATTATTATTCATAAATAAACTTCTCTATAATACGGAATACAAACTGTACCGCAATCCATGGTACATAGGAAAACTTGATAGGCTAATATGTACAACATTTACGTTTTTTATAGAGTATATGATTTAAATGAAACTTTCTTAATGCAAATAAAATCATTAAAAATGTAAAAACATTTGACAAGTTGAATGATTAATTAAAAATAAGACCCCCCCCCACCCCCGTTGTTAACATCTTGACTTTTCACTTTTAATATTCTCCCCGTACAATGTAGTCGGGATCGTCTTCCTCCATTTTGACCTTCGGATTCAGCAACGTTCCTAGAAAAGGTGATGCATAAAATAGTTGTTTTCATATATTTCCATGGATATAAAACATTTTTAACAAACTAATATCGTATTTATATACATCTGTACCATATCGTTCACAAATTTGTGGAGGTTTAACGTTAGCATATCTGTTTCAAGGTGGTTCAAACACATTGTAAATAATCCCTCTTTTTGGGAAATGGATCTGTTTGTACACATTGTAACCTACATGTCATTCATTTATCAGATGATTGGAATCCACGAGGCTATATTGGGGCATTGACCGGATATAGCTTACCTTTATTCAGACAAACCGAGGGTGGCTGCAGAATACAATAAAATATTGTCCGGGGGGGGGGGGCATGAAATACAGATGTGAACTGGGTTTTTTAGCTCTCCTGAGCTTAAGGCTCAAATGAGCTTCTTTTTTTTTATCTGTTGTCTTTTGTCGTCATCTTTGTTGTTGTTGTTGTAAACTCTTCACATTTTCATCTTTTTCTCCAGAACCACTAGGCCAATTTCAACTTATACTTGGTACAAAGAATAATTAGGTGAGGGGGTTTATTAAAATAAATGGTTACATCCTCTTTCAGGAGAAGAAAAATCAAGAATTTTTGACATTTTGGTATTGAAAAAGAATTTCTTCTCATGAACCATTGAGCCAGAAAAAATGAAACTTGGTTGGAAGCATCTCCAGGTAGCGTAGATTCAAGTTTGTTGAAATCATGATCCTCAGGGGCTACAATAGAGGTTAATTTTTTCTACATAGAAATACTGTATAAAAATCTTTAAACATCATTTTCTTTAAAACCAATAGGCCAAGAATGCTGTTACTTGTCGGGTAATGTAGATTCATGATTTCCAGGGCTGAGGTGCCTCAGGTGGGGCTACAATTTAGGAATGTATGGAGAAAAATCTTTAAACATTTTCTACTCTGAAACCAATAGGCCAGGAATGCTTTAGAACCATTTTAACAAGGCCTTGGACTTTCAGTAGGACGTAACTATCTATTTCTTGCGTCAAAACAAGTTAAAAATGACGCTGGCTTCAGGTGAAATATACACCGATTGAGTAGTCTTAGCTCAAAAGCCAGACAAATCGTGTTAATTTCAAAGAGCAATGGCTGAGTGGCCTACAATGAAATAAACAGGCCTACGTCACATTGTAGTTTGACGTTTGACACTAACTACCCAAAGTCCAAGCTCTTGTTAAAATGGTTCTAACTTGTGTTGAACCAGTCCCAGGTAGTGTAAATTTAAGTTTGTTCAAAATTCCTTGGGTAGGCTTGGGCCACAATGGGGTGAGGGTCAAATTTTTTACATAGGAATATATAGAAAAAAGTCTTTAAAAATCTTCTTCAAAAACACCATTTGGCCAGGAATGCTGTAATTTGTGTGAAAGCATTCCAAAGTAGTGGTTATTCAAATTCCTCAGGTGTTGGTTTGGGCCACAACGAGGGCGTCCAATTTTTACATAGGAATATATAGAGAAAAAAATTCATTTAAAAAATTCACTCTCAAATCCGAGAGACCAGGTATGCTGTTACTTTATGGAAAGCATCAACAGATAGTGATGATTCAATGATCCCTGGGTGTGAAAGTGGGCCACAATGGAGAATCAAATTTTTATATAGGAATGAATATAAAAAAATCTTTCATAATCTTTTTTAACCAATATGATATGATTAAAAATCATCTTGTTACCATAGGGGCTTTATGTTTCACATATGAGTATCATAAGAAAAATTATGAAACTTTGTCCATGTTGTCAAAATACAAGCATCTTTCCTACTTCATTGTCCAAAATTTTTGTATGACTCCATACAGCTGATTGTTGCTCAGGTGATCAATGTGGCCCATGGGCCTCTTGTTTTTTATTTTGATTTTATTCATTATGATATTCAGTGTTTTGTGGATTGATAGAAAGTTAGTTCATGAGTGAGGTAGGATTTTTAAAGAATATTTTCACGAGTTCTTTGGGCACCAGTGTGTAATTTTTCATGTATTCCACATCAATCATTATAAAACGTATTTTATTGTTTATACCATACATGAATTGACATATTAATAAATTTATCATAGAGAGTAAGTAAAATTACCTAAATTATTGTTGATACACGTCAGTGCGTTAAAAAGAAATAACCAAATCGTCTTAAGGTAATGATCCATGCCCCATTACATAAATAAAATGTGTACAGATTTTTTTCATATTTCTTGAACATGTATCACTATCAGATGATAGGTCCTTATAAAATTTTACCCAGTTCACTTTTCCTGACCTACTTGTCCATTACTTTTATAAAAGCTAAGGCCATTGCTACATGGTGCTTTTTCATAGATTAAGTATATCAGCCTTAGCCAGGAATTCGACTTTCAGAAAATCATTTTTTGACTGATATCCTATGTAAAATTAATGAATTTTTTTTTCTCAAAAGAAATGATTTCATCAGTTTAACTGTCTTATTTATTAATAAATAGATAATTTTGGTTACCATTGGCCTAAAATTAAATAAATCAATCTGTTGATCATCTTGTACATGTATTATGTAAATCATATAAAATGGTTTCTGTGGATACAGGAAAGTATTATGGATCGAGATCAGTAGTTAGAAATTTATTAAGCAACATAATACTGATAACTCTATTTACCTCATATGCTTTCAAGAGAAAACCCTAGCTATTTACCCGGTAACTCTTGTTATTTTTTTTTAAAGACTTCCAAAATTATAATGAAATATAATTCTAACAACAATATTTAGATAAAATATATTTAATATGTTCGTTTCTAAGCATATAACGTAGAATAAAAACAAAATAGCTTTAAGGTGGATCACTATACACCCTGAAGTATTTTCTCAGATCAGCAGATAATTACTTGATTATGATAGATATCATAATGGATAACAGGATAAGAAGTGTATGAGTCAAATAGGCAAAAAAAGTGCGATTTTGGATGAAAAATTACGTTTTCAAAAATTTAATTCAGTAAACATGAACAAAAGCTCCAGGTGGATTCGAACTCATGATATGCGGCCCAGAAGCCCAATATTAATACTTTAACCACTGAGCTACGACAATATACAAACCACTCGAACGATATAAACAATTTAAAAAAAAATTAAAACGCCATCTTGTGACGTAGTGTCTTAAGAACTATAAGTGTAAGTGTAGTGGGATACCTTAACAAGTATGCCTAGATCAAATTATTTCCCTTTTTGTGTTTATCTCCCTTATTACACTGGAATTGATCACAGGCAGTATGGACCTCCCGTGATAAATGTTCAAAAATTTTATAACAATTATTCAGGTTTTATTTAACCTTGCAACGTATTGAACGCAATGATGTTTATGCAGGAAAATGTAAGCAATCTATATTTTCAAATAGATTATGCAATCAACACAGCCCAGTCATCATTTAATGTTAATTAGGATATGTGATTGCAGATGTAGTATTTTTAACAGATGTGTTCTAAATGAATTCCAGCTTGGTTTCTTTGTAATAAATACATTTTTAAGGTCTCAATTAAAACAGGAAGAGACATACCAGTAATAGCGTGTGAAATACGCCAGACGTTTCGTGCATATGGATGATTATACTTTTACATTGGAATTTGAGGGTCATTTCTTGCAGTCCATGATTTTTCTTATGATTGAAAGGTTTAGACCAATCGATTTCAGTCCTGTCAGTTTTACAGAGTTATATGATTTACAATCAATTTTCGTAAGAAATAGATGAAATTATACTTGGTGGATGTAAATATTATAGATTGATATTAACCACATTAATTGATTTAATTATTTTAAGCAAAAATATATACTTCTAGTTAGTTTGACCTCTGCCATATCATAAAGGTAATATTTTAATGCTTTAAACATGTCATGTCATGTTCTCTATAAGAGCACAAATGATCATAACAATTAACCTAAATATACACCATGGTCTCATTATACCATACATAAGACCGAGGACCATTGCAACCTTTAAACTGCAAACCAATTTTTTTCTTCGCGTCTAAGAAATTTTTACAAGGTTAGCAAGAACTTCGTCGTTGCAAATATTTCATGCTGCAAACCAGTCCTTGTTGTATGGTGGTTATAACACCATGAATATGGATAAGGCTCGGTTGCAAACATAATAGTTGTCGTGAGCCAGTTTATCGGAAGTTAATCACGAAATAAATTCACTGCGAAAAAAAGTGGATTTACAGTACAGTTTTATCTAAGAAGGTATCAATCACAAGACGTAATATTTTAACACACAAATTGTATTGGTATATCAGGAACTTTGAACACACACATCATTTATCATATGTTAAAGAAGAAATCAATTAAAACATCTTAGTGACAGCATCATTTAAAGGTAACTCAGGTGACCTATTGCAATCTGTGTTTGACCATTGAGGCCAAGGTTTCTAACCAATACACTGTATGTAATTGGTATGTAGTCCTTGTTCCCTGGAGGAGAGGGAGAGGGTAGCATGAATCAGAGGATCTTTTACTTTTAAAATGTAAATGCTCTCAAATTTTTGAAATTGGTTTTATATGTTAGAGGAATCTTTTATCTGCTCACGTCAGTAAGTTGCGGGAAGGAAATGATGAAAATCCTTATTCTTAACCCATATTTTCTATTTTATATGTATTCAGATGGAGGGGCGATGGATAAAATTAAGACCAGCAGATATCAAGCAAAGACGAATGCAGGTTATGGGACATGCTGGATAGAGAGCCTGACAGGGAGCTCAAAGTGGATCTTGATGGGAAGTTAGTTGTCCCCAACATCATTGAATTAACCTGTATACAACCAGACACAATACTAGTGTTCCAGCAGTCAAAGACATTGGTTGCAATATACTGACAGTGTCACTGTAAGAAAAATTGTGAGGAGACATATGAAACTGATAGACTCTGATGCTTAAGTATGCAGACTTGATGGCAGACTGCAAAGATGGTGCTCTTGGTTGTCTTTGATAGAGGTTGGTTGCAGAGGGTTCCCTGCACAATCTATGGGGAACTCCGATGCTGCTCACAAAAACAATTGGGAAGAGCATGTAAAAAACTAATAAGAGGACTGGAAGAAACAGCAGAGTGGTCATCTTCCTGGTTTTGGCACCATCCAGATCTTTGCTGGATGTCAGGTCCATCAAGTGGTAGATTGGAGAATGTCATTGCCCGGCAGGGTCAAAACATTTTGAGATGGTTAGAGACAATATTTTGGCAATCTGAAACAAGCACAAGAAGCGGAACATATTTATAGAGATTGGCATACATAAGAGTGCCAAGCTGACAGATAGATAAAAGAAATCCATCTTTTGTAAGTGTATACCATCTATCCCTTGTGGCTCAATCAAAACATATTTGAAGTCATTAATTGTATACATATTGATATGTTAATCAAATTGTACGAGGTAATTTTTTTCTTACAGATCCCAATGTCATTTGATGATCATTCATCATAACTGCCTAAACAGCTACTAGAGATCCATTTGTTTTCAAGCAGAAAGAAATTCTTTGTTGATAGTATTTTGTGGAAAACAATACCAGTAAGTTGTTTGTCAATATAAATTTTATCCTAAATATAGGTAACAGTAATATTGGTGGGTTTTTTTTATATTGCAAATTGCAAAAAATTATGATGAATTTTTCAATTTTACATTTATTAATAAGTGATCTATAAGAGATTTACCTGTCATAGTAACAACAACACACTATTCATTTAAGGTGTGATGCCAATGTTCTAACTTTTATGAAATCATAAGCTATAAACCATTTATTTGTGTATGAACCATAAATTTCTATAATTTTTTAATTAAAGCCCTCTATGCGGGCTTCTTATAGTGATCAGTCGGTCCATTCTTTGGTCTGCCTGTCCATCTAATATCTTCTGTCCCCTTGGCTTAGTCTGGATCATACTTCACTCACAGAGTGCCAATGGTCAAAGGATTAACAGGGACCTTGATTACAGTCCCTTAAAGTAGATCCAGTGTTCTGTGACGTCACACTTTTTTGTAAAACTTTGAATTCTTTAAAAATTGTGCAAAATAGTTTTATTTATTTTATGTGAATATAATCACATGGATGTAATTAGAATTATTTGTACGTTAAAGATATTTTCGCACTTAATTTTATACTAAATTTCCAAATTTTAATATATTTTATCTATGCAAAGGGGAAATAACTCTTTTTCTGACTTTTCTCTCAGTTGTATGTCTAAATGCTATAGTTTTTCTTATTCCAACAATTAATTTTAAAATATTTTTGTAATTTTAGTTTTCTGATAAAGTTGACATTAAAATTAAACAAGAAAAACAAATTTCTGCCTACAAGATTTTACTCTTAACAGAAAAAAAATACATTTTTCTAATGCTAAAATATGCTTTAGTTTATGTTTATCTGGCATCTCAAAAAGTGTGATGACATGTATATTTTTTCTAACAATTGATGACATTTAAGTCTATTAAGTCGAAATCAGTTCGGTTTTTCAACTTTCCTCAGAGAATTTTACGAGTATGGAGCTACCTTAAACGTTCTAATTTCCCACGTGAACATTGAGTGTATGCTGAGCAATATTTTTAACAGTGAGCTCACGCTTAGTGGAATTTGGTGAGCGCTTATGAATGGTTAATGTTGAATGAATTAACGCAGAGTGGAAACAGAGTGCAAACGCAAGAGCAAAGTGAAGAGTAACGGTATGTGAACGCAAGATGAACGATTTATTTGGGGTGCCTTGGGAGTTATCCTTACATTGGGTATCAGGAATCAGGAAAAAATAGCAAAAAAACTACATGTATGTATAATGTATTGTTATCAGCCTCAATATAATATATTCTGACTGAACGATAAGTGAACATAGAATGCAAGGCGAACACTTTGTGAAAACATGGTGAGCTAACAGTGAGCGCTTTGTGCATGGTGAGTGCGAACGGAGCGAAGCGGAGAGGACAAGTGAGCGCACAGAAAATGAGAAAGTAGAATGTTTCAGAGACTGTAAACCTAGTTTCAAGCTCAAATGTGAAGGTCATAGCAGAATGATATGACTCCAGAATTGTCTGGTGCATATTTTCTCTCCTCTCCACATAAAGAGAGCTCTTAGGTTAATGGTGTGCAGTGACTGAACCAAATTAATGGGAAGGTCATAACTTATCTCATTATAATCAGTTGCTTAATCTTGCTCAGATTGAACAAAAATGCCTGTATGTATGGTAAGGGGTAATGACATTGAATTAAAAGTTCTATGCCAGCTGGAAAATTTATTAAGTAAGTTACAGTACAGGTCAAGTTTCAGCAATTCCAGCAATATTAATTTTCATCCTATTGTCCATTATTTGAGCAGGGCCCTTTGGGATGGTCACCACTTCAATGATATGTCTATAGTTAATACTGGTATATACTTAACATACCGTATATCCGGTAATTTTCTCGATGATCTAATTTCACTTTTCGCGATGTCTTTTAAATTGCAAATTTTTGAATACGCAGAAATTATATTCTTTAAGAAACTAGTTAAATCACAAAAAATGACTGGCGCAAATTATAAATGCTCCAAATTTTCCCCATTTTCGCAAATTTTGTGACACGCGAAAAAAACCCCGGATATACGGTATACAGTAGTTCAGTATTGAGGTTATCTAAATCTATATCTGAACCTTATTCATTGATGGTTTAAAAATATATTTCAGGTTGCATTGTTTCGTATGACATCTCCTAATATCCACAGCTTAGTAGGATCAACTGTAAGAGGAATGGTGAACGAACAAGCCAGTTCGGAACTCCCTTTCATCTCATTTCTGTGAAAAGTGGTTCAAGCGCACAGAAGATCATTTGGTGTCAAATAAAGTACATGAAATTTACCAATCTGCATACAGAGTCAATCATTAATCCACAGAAACAGCTCTCCTTAAGGTGCATCTTGACGTCGTGTCATTGATTCCAACTCGTGTGCCATACTCTTGGTGTTAGAATTCCCTGCAGACATTGACTTGATCGACCATTCTATCCTCATTGATTGCCTTAAATTTTTCTATGGCATATGTGGCGACACTTTTTGGGGGATAAAAATCTTACCTTAACAACAGATATCAAATACCTGTGGCTGCAGTTATCTTACCTGTGTCATCTGATTATGAGCCAATATTTGGAGTTCCACAAGGATTTGTTTAAGCTCCTAAATTCTACAATGTTCTCGAAAACTATGAGCAATGGCACTCTATCAAGACTTCAGAGAATATAGAATACTGCAGCTAGCTTAATAATAAGGACTATGAAGCAGGATCATAATACACCAACCCTGATTTCTCTGCACTGGTTGCCAGTAGAGTTCCAGTCCCAGTAAAACATTATTGTAACTGTATTCAAAGACTCTATGGATGTCTCCTTTTTATATTCAAGGCCTTGTCAATTTTTATATCCCAGCAAGATCATTGCACTCTGAGAATTCCATGTTTAAAAGTTATCTAAAGACTCAGTTTTTAGGATGGCCTTTTACTGTTAACAATATTAAGGGTTATTTTTCTTCTGGGCTATATTTATGACTCCATTGTTTGAATTCTTTGTTAAGCCAGTAGAAGCCTTAAAGTATTCAGAACTTTTACTATTACTATTTTTATTTTTCTATTTATAGATTAATCTTTAATTCTTATGTCAGTTAAAGCTGAACACCGCTCTTAAATAGACACTGTCCGCCATATTTCTCTTTAATCACTGCTGTCCCTACAACCCTTATATTAGGGACAGACCTCTAAACAGTTCAAAGTACTTCGCTGTAGAGGTCTCACCTGTGTGGACGTACATTTTGCCTCGCCGTGTTACCCGGTCGCGATGAAATTATCAAATTTTACGAATTTTTGAAGCCAGGCGAATACTAACATCAAATAAATTGGTCAATGCATTATTTACGAACAGAAAACACTGGCGTCGGAAGCAAATTGAAAGTGGGGGGGGGGGGGCTATACTAATCCTCAGAAATATTGAGAAAAAAGTAATTCCCAAAATCATGGAAATCCTAATCCGTTGGGGGGGGGGGGGGTATACCTTCTCAATCTTTCAATGTATATTTAGGAACAATAATCTTTCCTGCGAGAAAAAGTGTGGGGGGGGGGGGGGGGGAAGGGGGGCTGTACCCTCTATCATGCTATGTTTCTAATGGTTAGGTATAACTTTGCGAAAAAAAATGGGGGGTTAAGCCCCCCCCCCCCAGCCCCCCTGGTTCCGACGCCTATGGAAAATGAACATAAAACAAGAAAAAAATGCATAAAATCTAAAGACCACGAAAGGAATACTACATGTCAGGCAGGAGGTTCAGGTGTGCAATCGGGTGTAACAAAATCGAAGGGTTTATATACCTGTATATGTATCTGTGTGACGGTGCCTATTTACGAGCAGTGTTCAGCTTTAAATATCATTTATTTGTACATGCATTTTAATGTTAAAGCGCTTATGGGTATTTTCATTATATTTAGTGCTTTACAAATTTTATAATTATGATTTTAAAAAAGATCATTTGCCTTATTTTATGTTACAATCTTATATTACAGTCAACAATTTCATCATTTTTTGCCTTTTTATTTATGGTAGAAAAAAGCAATATGATACAATTTGATACAGTGTAAAACAAATTTCAACTGATTTATTTTTAATAGTTCTAACATTTTACAGATATTGTTCACAGGCGCTCTCTGTCTTTATTTATGTATAAAAAAAATTATATGCATGGATCCAGAAATCTGTTGTGTTTCACTGTATATTTTAAAACTCTGTTTTAAATATTATCTTAAGAACATTCAAAATGATTATGATAAAGTGTAACATTATTAGATTTAGTTACTTTATAATAAAAAAAAATATAAATACCATTGATTTTTTTTATATGCATGCATTCCTGCACAATTATATTTTCATATATTTACACAATCATGTAATCATTAAAAAATTAATCAGCATAACAACATGTTTATAATCTAAACAGAATTGAACCTAATATTTAATATGGTATAACATAATTCCAGTTTAATGGTCTAGTATGTCAAAAGTCTCTTACTGTATCATTGCAGTGGAATAACATGTCATACTGTGGTATCTTGCATTTACATCATGGGGGAATGACAGCATGGTTGGAAAATCACAGTGATTGGACTTTTACACACTCTCTCTCTCTCTCTCTCTCTCTCTCTCTCTCTCTCTCTCTCTGTGTGTGTTTAGTATGCTTTATACCAGTTATATATACCAATGATGATAATACCAATTTTTCCATGATTTCACAACTTCACAAAATCAATCGTAAAGGAAGTGATCGCAAATTCAGAAATATAAAGATTAAGTATGCTTATTTTAAAGTACCTGTGCAAAACTATGCACCTTTTGAAATACTAAATTATCATTTGCTTTCTTTAAAAATTTAAAGCATCATTTGCATTCAACTTTGAAGTACAGAGCAATTTGTAGTAAGATATTCCATCGAATCAAAATTTTGTACACTCTGTAATATTCAGATTAAATTACAGAGGAGATCTATTTCATACTAGAATTTTACTCTGTAAGAACCTTTTACATCTAGAAAGATTGTGATATTAGTCGTATATAATACTATTTGAGTCTTCTGGGACACCTCCATATTATGACGCACTACCGATTGAAATAAACAATAAAATCGAGTAGGATTTTATAAAAAAAAATCTTGGGTGAGAGGTGTACCAAGACTATGGAATTCATGAATTTGAATCCGCTCGGGCTTTTATAATTTCTGAAATTCCAAAAATTTTAAAAGACATACTTATAATGTTCTTTTATCTATATTATATCGGCAGGTGTCCCATATCACCTCGAAATAATCCACAGTAAACACACTCTGATAATACAGTCTCATTAATTGTATCTTTAAAGACAAAGCACCTTTTCAAACTTCAGGAATAAATACACAACATAACCAGTGCTAACTCCACTCCAAAAAGCAGCTTTAAATGGTCAAACTCTTAGTCAAAGCCCCCTTTTGTGACTACATATATATTTCAGAATAAATACAAAACCTTATTCACCGAAGCAGGTGTCATTGGTTTCAACTTAATTAATGATTACTCATCTATAATTACATTTTACATACTCGTCAAAATAAATACCTAACAATTCAACATTACGCCTATAACTTAACCCCCCCCCCCCCTTAGCCTAAACAGCCCCAATTCCTCCCACCTCAACACTAACTCTAACATCAATCCCTACAGCACCCCTGAGCCTAACTTCAACCCTAACCCTAATTCAACCCTAACCCTAACTTCAACCCTCAGTTAACCCCAACCTTACACCAAACCCAATCTTCAACTCACCATAACCCTAACCCTCACTTCAACCCTAACCCTAACTTCAACCCTTACCATAACCCTAACCCTAACTTCAACCCTAACCCTAACTTCAACCCTTACCCTAACTTCAACCTACCATAACCTTAACTTCAACCCTTTCCATAACCCTAACTTAACCCGTACCTTAAACCAAACCCCCAAAAATTCAGCCATAATCCTAACCCTAACTTCAACTCTCA
The DNA here is from genome assembly GCF_025612915.1 of Magallana angulata. Classification (NCBI taxonomy): domain Eukaryota; kingdom Metazoa; phylum Mollusca; class Bivalvia; order Ostreida; family Ostreidae; genus Magallana; species Magallana angulata. Next base: position 16,170,226 of record NC_069111.1, read on the forward strand.
CCATAACCCTAACCCTCAGTTCAACCCTAACCCCAACTTCAACTCACCATAACCCTAACCCTCACTTCAACGCTAACCCTAACTTCAACCTACCATAACCCTAACTTCAACTCTCACCATAACCCTAACCCTCACTTCAACCCTAACCCCAACTTCAACTCACCATAACCCTAACCCTCACTTCAACGCTAACCCTAACTTTAACCTACCATAACCCTAACTTCAACCCCCACCTTAACCCTAACTTCAATACCAACCTTAACCGTAAATCTAACTTCAACCCCCCCCCCCCCCCCCGCTTTACCCTAACTTTAATCTCCATCTCAACCCTATAGCTAAGCCTAACTTTAATCCCCCACGTACCTTACACCTAACCTAATTCCACCCCAACCTCCACCCTAACCCCTATCTCAACCCTAATCGTAACCGCTATCTTAACCCCAACCCTTAACCATTTACGGGTCCAACACACAAGAATGGAGAGTGCACGACTGTTGAAACTTAGCTTAGCGAGAGACATTTCTGGTATTTTATATAAATTCATACCAAACGAAGTATTTCATATTAGACAGACGGCGGCACCCATAGTATCAGTTACTTAGAAATACTATCATATCAGTTTTAGTAAATGATTTACCAAATGAAACAGGAATTTAGGTGGAAGATGTAATTAGAAAAAAAGGAATCTGTACTAACATAGGAGACGAATGTCATTATTTTGCGTCCAGTTTTTATTGAAAATTTCAATGGTATATGTACCATTGAAATCTCTTAAATATATCTTCGTGTTTAACAATGTACATGTACATGTATCTATGGATACAATTGTTTTATTGAATTTGGAATGGGAAATGATATCGAAATGGTTTCGCAACATGTTATAATAATGACATGTACTTCGAAACCAAACGAAATAGATGAGATTGTGTCAGCAACATGTAGTCATGTCGAAACATTTTGAAAATTGTGTATGTCCTAAAAATTAGCCCCTTTTATCTGTTCTGCTCTTCAGATTTCAATTTTCAATAAATTATAATTAAATTTTCTATACGCGATATAAACAACAACTGCATATATTAATACACATCGCGTACCATCTCTACTACGGTGTGAATAAGTAAAGTAAAATTAACAATAAAAAATGTTCAAGAATAAATGAATCGGAAAAATGAAAAACGTGCACGTATATTTCATTCAGTGATAAGCGTATTCAACACACAAAACACATTCATTCCGTTCTTGTATAGCGTTTTACTTGAAGCAGGTGACTTTTCCACTCTCACGCAAAATTGTTGTGATGTTTATGGGGAGTACGAAAATCATCATTTATAGAATAAAAAGTCTCATCTACTTGTACAAAGTGACAAACAGAAACATTTGAAGACTATATAGACAAGAAGACACCAGTTAGCCCTAAAGTCACACGAGAGTCTGTAAGTTGTTTTTATTTGTAGTTTAGACAAATATGAATAATATTTATTAATAAGGTCAACAATTAACACATACATAATCTCCGGGATAATGCAGTGACCTAACTTTGAACAAATGTACTTTATAACTAAATTTAGATAAATATTTGGTGTGTTTTAGTAAGGAGACAGTTACAGCTGACTTATTTTGCTATTCGAACACCACTCATTGACTCTTCCTCTTCTTCGTTCGTATCGGTAAAAATTTGACTACTTAGCAATTTCCAATGCACATATCGTTTGCCCTGAAAATAATCAGATATCCGGATTGTGACAGGCTATAACCATTTGGATAAATTCCCCCGAATAAACATGAAAATTATTTTCTGCTAACCTCCGTATCCAGCAAAATTTTACTCAGTAATTGTTGTGCCGAAAACATTTTCAAGAACGAATGAAAATGTCTTGAGATATTACTATCGGGAATATTTCATTTAACTTACCGGTAAAATAAATGATAGGATATATTTCAAACATTAATAAATGTCCTCTTTAGGAAAAGTGTAGATGTAGAATGAAGTGCAATTGAAGATGCATCATAAATTACAAGAATGCATGCAATTTCCACATTGGCAATGCTCCCACGGAAGAATTCCACATACATATCTTATTAATACAAACAAACACAGAACATCATTCTGATTAAATTCTTGCTGATTTATTAGTGTTTATGATACATATTTCATTATAAGCACAGTCTATGTAAACTAATTAATTCTTTAAATTAAGAAGTCATGTTAGGCCACACCAATATAATTTTTTGTTTGTTTGACCCACATGATCGTATTTAAATAAAAACTAATTTAAAAATAATATCATTATAATTTCCCGCATCCAGGAAATTCTGCACTGTTTTCTGTTCTAAATCTGCCTTATTTTTTTGTGTTTTAAATCATTTTTATTCATATATCAAGAACAAGAAGAAAAAATATAATCGCCAGCACAAATTTATTTATGTACTGCCCAAATATGTTGGCTACAAAAAAATTATAATTTTATCAAGCAATCGCTCACCGGCTTGTACCTCTTTTTATTGGATGTCTGATGAACAAGAAATTACCGGGTATATTGGTGTGGCCTCAGTAATACATACAAAACTTTCAATATTGGTTATAAATCTAAACCCAAAAGTTATAATAAATCAAAAAATAACTCCATTCAGCTTTGTTAATATAGTAACACACATAATAATAATACATGTAATTCATAACTTATCAATATAATGGTTTGCAAAAAAAAAAAGCACAGCAATACAGCCCATCAATATAAATATCATATCTTTTTCTAGTGTTGTATAGTCCATGTAAAAGATCAGAATATAACACATTACATGCATGTAAAACAAGCAAGATGATTGTAAAATATGAAGAAATATAACAAAGGAGGACTTATCTCTAACACATAAATTACATGCACAACTCCAAGATTCAATTATCAAAAAGGGTGAAATAGTAAATAAATACTTTTCTCTAAGTTACTCTGGATATTTTTTGTAAGTACAGTGTATAACAGATTTTTAAAGAAGCTGTGATACATAAAAGAGTTTTCAATAAACTCCTAAATAATAAAAATTATGATCTTTGTTTGTGAAATAGATGTATGATACATGAAAAGAAGCTATATGTCAGATCTTCTTGTCTGATTTCACATGTAATTTTCTCATTAGGGCTTTTTTAAAATTATTTTAAGAAATAGGCAAAATTAGAGTTTGCAAATAAAAAGAACAAATGATCAGCATACAAAACAAAAATCTTCCCAAACATTGCTATTAAACATGTTAAAGATACCTTACATACAGTCCTTCATATTGAACTCAATAAGTAAAAGCATGCCATAAAAATATAAACAGCACAGATAATGCATTAAGTTTATACATATTGTAAATGACATGTACATGTATTTTCACAAGAAAGAAATAATGCAGACCAATTGTATAAAGTTAAATCTACAAATCATATAGCAATACAATTATCAACCTGAACATGAAAAACAAGCATTCTGAGAGTATTGCATAAGCAATACATGTCCCCTACCGGTTTGTGGAAATTGTGAAAACAATTAATATAATGCACTGTTATGCAGAATATCGAACCGAACATTAAAAAATTTGAATATAAAAAATAAATTTTCTCGAATTATATGTCAACCAGACACTACAAAAGTGTAAACTTGATCTTTAGTTTGACATTTTGAAGCTGTTCAGCAAATTTCATATTATTCCTCAAACGCATAGAGAAAAAAGTGTTGAAAACTGAAGTGGGACAGACAGACGGATGGACAGACAGACGGACGGACAGACGCAGAAGAAAACTATAGTCCCCTCCGGTGAAAACCGGTAGGGGACTAATAAAAACATTGCTTTCTATAACTGACTGTGTTAAATGCATATATGGAAAAGTCATTGTAGAATAAGTATATATATACACTGTCAGGAGTTGAAATTAAAAAAAAAACAACCCAAAAACTTAAAATGCAGATCAAAGTATGCATTTACATCCAATTTTAAACCTTCTTCTAAAGTTTGTTAATGCTAGATAATTAACTAATCAATATCTTTAAGAAAATATCAAATCTTGCATTTTACACTCTATCAATAATTGAGTAGTCTATAAATCCATTAGGATTTGTATTATACATCTTTCACAATCTGATGGACAATGAACTCTCATAAGAAATAGCATGATAATCTTAGTATGATTAACAACATTTTTACTTATTCTTTATACATTGTATTATCTAAACACACACTACAGGTGTACTCTTGCTTGGGAAGGTTCCTCAAATGTCAACGATTAGCGTACCAAGAAGCTCATCCAAGTTGAATCCCTGTGATCGACAGTGGCTGTGTGTGAAAGGGTATCTTAGTCATTCACTTGGACATGTGGATTTTCTTCTGGCTTTCCAGCTTCCTCCAGAATCAATGATGACCTTGCGCTATCAACCCTGCCAACAAAAGTTACTGATATAAATTGTTATCACTTGTTTACAAATTATTGTAAAATAAATGAAGCTAGTTCATTTCATCTGATTGGCTCTTCATTCATCTAAAATGACTCCAATATATACTGTGTCCAAAGCAGAGATTGGAACAGGATCTTGTTCTAAAATATTAGTTCAATGATTTTTTTATTTTTTTGTGCGGTTAGGTGCTGATTAAATTTTTTTTTATCATATTCTTCTCAAAGTTTTATTACCTAACTTTTCAAAATACATGTGCTTCCATGCTAAAATCATCTGATAATGCAGAGCAAGGTATGGCTCCTTTATTTACATATGACCTAAAGTATAGTACATTTGAACTTTGATTGCTCAAACACTGATATCTCGAATACAATGGATATGTTGAAGTGATCTGTAAGATTTATTTGAGTATTTTACCCTCGATATCTCAAATACTTGGGTATCTTGAAGTTTTTAACAGTCCCATCTAGTTCAAGATAAAGAAGTTTGACTGTATGTCACATCATAGTAAGGAAGGGTATAAAATATTCCTTTACATGAAATATACACAATACAGTGATTAATCCTGAGGAAATGCCCAGAGAGGTACAAGGCCTAGCTAAGTATCTTCCTTTAAAGTTTGACAAAAACAATGCTTACTTGGACCTTTGGACACTGCAAAATGAGGCATGGCATCTTCTTTTGATGTGAAGCATGGCAGAATATTTTTATCCACATCTACAATATCTACAAAATAGCAGCAGACAATGATGAATTCCAATGAAATTGAAGTATAATTGAACACAAGAACAAAACAAGGCTAATTGAACCATCTGATGTTGCATGATTCTAAAAGCTATTTTAGCTTACCTAAAAACCCTTTCGCAATTGGCGCACTATACATTACTTTGTGATCAGAATGTTTTGGCTCTCGCATATGTTGCATGATGTCTTACATTTGTTGCATGCATTTTAGTAATTGCGTCCAGTCTCCTCAAAAGAGTAGACATGCACACTTAATTCAGACACGACCAAATGCAATCCAAATTATCGTAATGCAATGCACAAACAGAAATACAAATGTCTTGCAGTGTTTTGTCTATTCACACTTTTTAACAGTCAAAAGAGAAATTGCAGCTGCCCATGCATATCTATGTGTGTTTGCAACCATGTTGTTCAAATGGTCACTAAAATCTCGGTGTGATTTTAAGGGTTTATTAAATAACAAAGATTCACCTTTGAAATTTTGAAAATGCCAAAAATTCATTATTTACCATACATATTTTGGGAAAATGATTTTTTCCTAATGTTTGTAAAGGGCAGACAACTTTATAAAGATAGTTTTAGAGCAAAAAGCTCATATAATTTACTGCATAATACATACTCCTAGCTGAGTTTGGTTAATGTTTTTAAAATTTGTATCTAATGTAGTTTAGATCTTTCTGGCGGCACAATCTTGTTATGTTATTCAGTTCACTTCCACAACTAAAAATATACTGCCAGAAATTAGTCAGGAATTTTCTTTTTTAATGATTAGATATGATTAAAGAATTATTTTTCATAATTACATATCAAATTGGTTATGTAAGTTTGAACGTTTCATTTGATCTTCCAATAATAAAAAAATTTTAAAACCTGTGATGACAATACTTATTTGCTCATGCACTCTGACAAGGCTAAGTTTGTTTACAGAAAATCAAATGTAATGCTGGCTTCCAATGCAAACATAAGGGGAAATTACACTAAATGTGAATATTTGACCATGGATGCTGAAGCAACAATACCTCCTTGACATCACTAAATCTCCAAGCACAGCGTTGGAATTGAACAAGCGGTATATATACCCAATCTGACTTACATGAGTGTTCGTACATGTACCATGTAACACATGATCAAATAAACGCCGCACATCCAATTGCATTGGCGCACATTTAAATGTCCAATTTCCTGATCAGTAGAGTGGTCCTACTGCATTATCTTACAAAACTTGTTTTCATTGTACAACAGTTGCATATAGATACAATAAATATTGCAATATTTAATGTGTTTACCTCACATAACAGTCGCTTTAGATAGTGCAAATTTGGTATGAATATTTCTTTTTCATATGTGATTATTTCAGCAACAGTTTACAATCCAAATCTATATTTTATTTTATTGCTTCTGCTCATGCATCAATTGTGAAAGGGTCTTTACAACTCTTTGAATTTAGGGAAAAAAACATAATACAATACTTCATGTAGTCTTACAAAAAGGACAAAGTCGTATGGTATCAAACAATATTACGGTAAATCATCCTTTTTTTCATTACCTGATAAACAACACCCACCTGAACCTCCTCATTCTGTAAAGCTGCATGGGCCCAACTTTTTCTTTTTTGTCACCAAGACCATTTTCTTTTTCTCAGCCAATGTTACACTGCAAATTTAAAATATTTATTGGATTATCTAGCTAATTGGTGTAACACATCTAGGTGTTTTCTAAGTACATGTACAATATAAGTAAGGTTACTAGCTCAATACAGTGTCACTGTGAACACTTGTAGATGTTTTGTGCACATTTTCTGCATCTAGGATTCCAACCCTGACCCCCTGAATCTCTTGTCAGATGCTAGCTATCAACTGAGCTATCAAGTGCCCGTATTCGAACCGGCATGACCGTCACATTTCTTGCACCTTAAATGATCTTTACCCTCCAAGATCACCCAAGGCTCTTCCCCTGGCAGAAGTTCACCTGTCAGTTCCAGGGGCTGGTCAAGCCACCAAAGGTAACGGGATGGGAGAAATGAAGGACCAGACCGGGCATCGAATTGTTCCCCCCGAATCTCTAGTCTGATGCTCTACAAAGGGTATTCGAACAGGTCTAACAATCACAGATACAAACCACTAAATATTATTGAATTGTTGACCATCTTAAAGGGCCCTACTCAAGTAATAGACAATAGGATGGTTTGTATAGTCTCATGTATGGATTAGGTTGATATAATGAGACCATATGACATGTATGGACTGTAGGTTGTAATGGTCCTGAGTCTCTTACATGTAGTTGGTATAATGAGACCATGACACATATTTAGGTTGTAATGACCCATGATCCTTTTGTAGAAACTATGTTTTCAAAGCCTAAAAATATTACCTAAAGATGGGTTAAGTATGAGACAGATTGGGCAAAGGGGAGAGAAGATATACTCCGGACAAGAGATCTTAGATAGACGAATGGACGGAAAGATAGATAGACAGACAATATGGTGCCAGCAGAGCTTAATTGTCTCTAATAAGATGTCCCTTTTTTAATGTACTATTCTGTACTGACAAACAGATCGTTAATCAATCACATAGTTTAACCATAGGATCCTGGACATGTTTTTTTTAAGGATTTTACAAACAAAAAGTTACCGTCCAACCAGGTTTGTTGTTGATAAAGACACTGATATTTGCCTTGCATGGGTATAGTCCACCAATGCATTTTCCATAGGCGGTAATGTTAACATTAAGGTTCATAGCTCAGGCAATATTTTTGTTCAGCAACGAGGGACCTCTTGAATGAAAGCTCATCAAATTGTCTCTTTCCTGTTAAAATTTCGTGGTTTGAAGTCGGATTCGTTTTCCGGCAAAATTCGCTGTATTGAAAAACTCTGAAAATGAAAGTCAAAGTGGGAAATTTCTCAGTTTTGGAAAGGGGTGTACATCAAACAATTTCAATTCTTTCCTTCAAATGATTAATCAATTTTGACACATGTTTTTAAAATTGCAAATCCTATTTTCTGACATGTGTCAAGCATTCTGATTTAAAATGTCCCAATAAATGTATATACACTCTGCAAGTATAGGGACTATTTTGCTTAAAGGCACTACTTTGTTGTCCTACCGATTCTAAAAATACTTAGAAGGATATACCCGCATGATACACCGACAGATGTCTTACCATATGGTTAACGTTCATGGTGTCCAATATTAGGTTGTTATGTAGAGAACATGACGTGTGTTGGATGTTATTATTCATAATGTCTTTAATGTGGCTGCTAATAATAAGCCATGCATGACATGTATGTAGAATGCTACAGTATGGGTCTCATAAATGTACAGTAGTTTTTATAATGAGACTTTGAACGGTCCATGGTCTCATGTATGAAGTTGTAATAATGAAACGAAGTTGTAATAATGAAACCATGTTGTGTATGTAGGTTATATAATGGTCTGGTGTCTCATGTATTACGGGGTAGGTTGTTTTAATGGGACCATGATAGGTTTATAACTTTATATGGTTGTAATGGTCTGCGGACATGTGGTTGTTATGTGGTAGAGTCAGGTATATGGCATTCCTACTAGCTCTGGTTAACCCTTTTGCTCGATCATAAGCTGGACTTGCGTGCCAAAGGACCCGGGTTCAAAACCCCAGCAGAAGCAATAAGTGTATCTGTTACAATTGGCGTTCACGTTGGGACCTGGGTATTCTCTGGCGGGTGAAAGAGCTGATTGTCTCTAGTACTTCGCCCCATAGGTGCTGGCACTCCAGGAGAGTAGGGATGCCTCTTTCCTTGGAGGGGGACAATGTGGTAGAGTCAGGTATATGGCATTCCTACTATCTCTGCCTAGTGGGTTTACCCTTTAGCTCGATCGGTAGAGTGCTGCACTGGCGTGCCTGAGGACCCCGGTTCAAAACCCCAGCAGAGGCAATAAGTGTCTCTGTTACAGTTATAACAAGCATTCTGAGAGTATTGCATAAGCAATACACGTCCCCTACCGGTTTGTATTATTCTATGAAAGCTTCCAAGCACACAACTATTTCAGAGCTATTGTAAATGAGATGTCATGCTTTAATCAGAGATAAAAGAACAGAGGAAATTAAAACTATATAGTTGATATAGAAATTAAATAGGAAATGGGTAAAATCATACTCTTTATTTCATCTCCTGTAATTTCGCCAAGTCTATTCTGTATTCGCTGGTAAAAATTTGTGAAAACAATGCACTGTTATGCACAATATCATTTCTTACCGTCTTCTGTACCCCGAATCAAACCAAACAGTTAAACAGCCCAACCCGACAACGAACCCGATTGTAATAATAATACAAAAAAACCCTGCCGATTAAATTTACAACACAATGCTTGACACTATTTTATAGAATTCATTTGTTTGTTAGAAATGATAAAAGGAATGGTACAGGAAATGAATGGTACAAGTAACGCACAGTATACTGACTACATACTGACCTCGTTTATTCAGTTACACACCTAACCCGATAACGAACCCGAACATTAAAAAATTGGAATATAAAACATTAATTTTCTCGAAAATATGTCAATCAGACGCTACAAAAGTGTAAACTTGATCTGTAGTTTGACATTTTGAAGCTGTTCAGCAAGTTTCATATTATTCCTCAAATGCATAAAGAAAACTAGAGCAGAGCTCGTGGCAAAGCCCCGAGTAGGTCTTCCGTTGTTGCTGCGAGTTGAAAATATATGTTATATGGTGTCAAACGATTATAATTACTATACTTTCAGTTCTGCTTTTGTTATAAAAACGTGTTGTGATTGAAAGCCTGTATATAAAACGTGTTTTGAAACAAAGAAAGGAAGAAAATATTTTAGGAAAACTATTTGTCGAGCAGAGTTTATGTAATCGTTTCAAACATTCTTTAAAAAGTGAGATGTTTAATGGCGAGTTAAATGTTCAAGGGTAGCAAGCATTGTTATAAACAGTATGTACTCATGATTCATGTCAGGAATTGTAATTCTTTTTTAAACTGAACCCGCCTACAAAACACGTAAACCTTTCTCAAAGATAACTTCTATATTAAAATATTTCTAAATTTTTGAAGACTATGTGCACGTTTAGAATTGCGTGCTGACAAAATTTACAGACCCTAAAACGTACTACTACACCAAAAAAGCGTGCGGCCTACGTGCGAGAAACGTTTCGTGTAAACCTTTTAGAGTTTCATGTAAACCGTTTAGCGTTTCGGGCAAAGCGTGTAAATCGTTTCGAGCAAAGCGTGCGAGAACCGTGTGAAACGTTCATCAGATTTCATTCGGAACTCTCTGACAAGTTAATTGTTTCAAAATGGCGCCCGTGTTTTACATTACTTTAACAAAATTGAGCGAATTTTTAACAAACAAAAGAAAGGTATATATATTAAAAGACGACTAGTAACAGATAATTACATGTATATTTAACGTTTTCATGCGATGTTTCAGTACTGAAACAATATTAAAATTCGCTATACATAAAAAATATTAAATACAGTTAGTGAAACATGATTTCTATTGGAACAAACCTAAATCAACTTTAACTTGCACGATCATGTTTTGATAAGCATGTATTTTTATTATTTATTTACATCGATAACTCTTACTGAGACCATTCGGCTGTGTACAAGCAGCACACATAACCTTGGACATCGGGTGAGACCTGCACCTGGCTAAACCTGTCAATCAAACTCTGTGTATTTGTTTTCATTGGATGGTCAGGCGTCTCTCTTTTGTCAAAAGCCAATGGAAAATTAATGACTTCAAGGTAATCGGAATACGTATTTGATGAAGCACACAATTTAAATGATAGAAAATTTATTAATTATTTGAACAAAATTAAATGTAAACATAGAAAGGTAATAAAAAAATTAATTATTATGGGAATCTATACGCATGATACTCAATTCAAATAGATTATATTATGATTTTATTATTTTATGTAGTAAAATCACCCTTCCAACTGTTACTCAATTACATAACAATTGATGACCTGGGGCTATAAATGTTCTGAGCTGTGTGCGCTGAAGCGACACAAGATTATCGGTCGCATGCGGCAATTGAATTAACACAGACTGGCCGAATAAACAAAGGGGTGGGAAAGTGAAACAAAATGTTACACATAAGAAACCACCAAAAATGATTTTCGACAGATCTTGCTATCTTTTCTCCAATTAAAAAAAAAATCCAGCGCGAGCACCAGTCAGCGGGGCGGGATGAGGGGGGGGGGGGGGGGGCAGCAATGAGTTCGCTTCCACAATGAAACTACAGTAGTGATTAATATGTGACCGATAGAATCTAATCTAAAGTTGTTTAAACTCATGTGAATATTTTTTAAAATAATCATCGAATGCCTCAATTCAGGGCATTCCTTTATCGTGCTAGCACCTACCGCAAACATGTAACATGGAACTTTGATTATAATTTGATTTGATTTTTAAACTACCTTATACGCTATCGTATAAATCAATGCTTAATCAACTGTACAAGTAAAATAAATTTATCTTTTCATCTTAAACCAATATAATAGTTGAAAACATAATAAAATATAGTTGTGTCCGTGCAAAATATGAAACATAAACGCGTCATAAGGTACATGTAGAAGAACGCGAACCGACCGCGGATCACTTATCCACTCTCGCCGGATCTCCTCAGCCATGTGCGAGGGATTATCATCATTTAAATGTTTAATATTTGAGGGGGGGGGGGGGGGGTTGATTTAAAACATTAATTGTACAGTTTTTAAAGTAGTTTACATAAACAAACCAACCATTAGTTTATGTCTAACGATTTTTCCGATTTGGAGTAATATCGTTCATTAATATTCATTTACACTCAAATATTTAATTAAATATATACAAGTAGGACAAACTTTTATAACATAAAATTAAAACAGTTCTTGTATATACGGCTATATTAACTCAAACACGTTCATATGCATGTAAGTGTAAGTCGCGGTGTGCGAATCTTGTGTATTAAATACCCGCTTACCGCTAGGTAATGCAGCCGTCGCTGATCTCCTCGGCCGTGGGCAAAGAATATATTTCGTAAAGGTACAACGCACAGAAACGCACAGCTCACAACCAAGGAAGATTTGAAAAGTTTGCAATATAATGACCTTACTCTATCAAATAGAAGTTATATATTTTAAACTTAAACCCCACAATTGATCTTAGTCTATTATTGCTATAGAGAATGACATTGCTTTTATTAATTAAATGAACTATTTCTTACTTGACATCCAATCGTTTAATCCACAAAAGATTTTGTGTAATCAAAACTAAAACAATTCTTGAGTTCGCGGCTAAATAAACTCATATATGAGAGACGCAACTCTCGTGTATTAGATAACCGCTGACCGCTAGGTAGTCCAGCCGCGAGCATGGTGACCGATTTTCTCGGCCGCGGGCGAGGGAGAGCTTACGTAATGGTACACACACACACAGCTCTGATTCAAGGTAGATTTTAAATGCATGGAGTTAATAAATAAAATGTAATGCATAGAGTTTTTTAATTCCATATTTTGTGGTTAAAAAGAAAAGAAAAAGAATGTTTTGTTTTCCAATTGCCGTTTTTAATGATTGTGCACTAAGAACTTAACAACAATGACTTAAACTCCTAAAAAAAAAGCATGTACTCCAACAAAAAAAAAATTCTTATAAATTAATGCCTCCTGTATAAACCAGCATACTTTCTGCGGCAACTTTATGCCAGTTGTACGCACAAAGACTTTCGTTAACTTGTCAAATGAAAACAGGTACATGTCAACATGTAAAGCTTTTTACACTCATACTACACAAATCACTTACAAAAAAATATTTTTACGACCTTTATGAGATCCCAACAAACAACTTTTCCAGCGACATCTATATCAAAATCCAAACCGTTTTTGAGTTATTAAGCAAAAACTTCTAGGGGCTATTGGCCCTTAATTTAAGAGGCCAGCCCTTTTTTATTGGTGTCAAATGAAAGCCCTTGATATTCTGCACAACTTTTATTCTACATGTTTTAACAAAATATTTTTCGTTAAAAAGATATAAAGGAAAATATGTCTAAATTTTTGCACTTTTTGGAATCCTGTTTTTGACCCCCTACCTTTTCCTAAATAAGGAACGTAATTCAAAAACAAAAACCGATGTATACAACTTCAATGTCTTTGTTATTCAAATTCGTTAGATTCCCATTCCCTGCTATCATAGTCTCGGAGCCTTTGTCTGGAAACCAAAGGCCCTAAAAAATTTTAAAAGGGGAATAACTCGTTAACGGAAAGGGAATTCTAACTTTTATGAATTGGTGAAGATAGTGTTTTGTAAATTCCATTAGCCCTGAAAATTTGAGCAAAATCCGTTCAGAAATGAGCAAGATATGAAGCCTCAAAGTTCGCGTCTAGGAAGAAAAAAAAAAAAAGAAAAATAAGAATAATCTTAACCCGCACAATAATAGAAAGGTCTTCCGTTGGAAACGGAAGACCTTAAAAAGTGTGGAAAACTGAAGTGGGACAGACAGACGGACCGACTGACGGACGGACAGACAGATGGACGGACGGACAGACGGACTGACGGACGCAGAGGAAAGCTATAGTCCCCTCCGGTGAAACCGGTAGGGGACTAATAAGACCATCACATGTAAAGAGGTTGTCATGGTCCCTGGCCTCATGTATATAGTTGTATAATGAGACCATGACATGTTATACATGGTTGTTATGGTATGTGGTCGCATGTATGTGGTTCTTATAATAAAACCATGACATGTATACATAGTAATTTGTAATGGTCCGTTGTCTTATGTAGAGACCATGTATTTTGTTATTATTTACAATTATTTTGAAATATTATTTATAGATATAAAAATAGTCTAATTCACACTTTGCAAAAATTGCTTCGCCTCAGGAAAAAGGCTAGCTTGAGGGGAACTGGAATCTTGCTGACTCCCTCAATGATATACTTTTACTGTTTTACCATACCGATACAAAGAATCAAATTCAAATAATTATAATTCTTCGTGTATCCAACAAGTTATAACGTCAAAATAAATATAATTAAATTGCAAGCATGATGTACTGTGACAAAGACAAGTTATGCTATATGAAAAAGATGAAGACTTATAGCCAATCAAAAAGGATATTGCAAATGGAATTAAAAGATATTGTTATGAATCATTACGTTTCAACTTTTGGTAAAGTTGGACCTCCAAATGCAGGAAGGATTTTTGGGAGTTGATTTTGATCAACTCTCCTATTTACTCAGACAAACCGAAGTGAAACAGTGTTTGGACCTCAGCACAAATCATCGCTGCTGATAAGACTTAGTTCTTGAAAATAATTGATAAATTCGATGTAATGTATTTTAAAGTATTGTTTTTCAAGGAAACTTATTTATAAATACCTTGAAAATAGTCAGATTTTAAATGGAACGAACAATTTAGATTTTTTTGTAGTCGTATGTATTCCTACGCCAGAGTTCAATAAAGTCTCGTTCAACTCGACGCTCGGCTGTCTCCGTAAATCTCCGACAAGCAGAGAGTCTCTCTGTCGGAGATATACGGTGTCAGCCGAGCGTTTGGTTGAACGAAACTAGAGTTCAATATTGCTTGGATCCATACAATATTCGAGAAATATTTCTATTACTGATACATGTACATAGTTTGATTGAATCATTTTTATATTTAAATATTATTTAACATGATTCATATGGGAGTTTATCGACATTCTTGTCGAAAAAGTCCAAAAATTCATATTTAATATAAAAATGTGCGTAATTCAAATACAAACTAGAAACCACATGTATTTGTCGTGCAAAATAACATATCATTGATTTTAAAATAAATAAACATCGACAAAATCAACTCCCGTCAGTTCTTCGGTACTTTGATTTATGAATAGGCTAGCATAGACAGGGTCCATTTAAACATTATATTGACACATGCAATCAGCCTTAAAACACATAATAATATTTCCATTTTTGATATGCCTGATAAGTAAATGATATATCCATTCATTCAGCTTACCCATACTTTTTCGATTTCATGCCATGTTTCTGATTGTGACGTCACACGTGACGCATTGTACCATGTACAGTACCAAGTATGGTTGAAATAGGCCCAGTGGTTCTGGAGAAGATGAAATGTGAAGAGTTTATATGACGACAACAATGACTTAAGGCTCATGATCAGAAAAGATCATTTGAGCCTTTAGCTCAGGTGAGCTAAAAACAAATGTGTTTCCTGCAACCCCCCCCCCCCCCCCCCCCAAAAAAAAAGACACCATTTTTGAATCCTGCAACCACCCTCAATTTGTCTGAGTAAAAGTAACCCATTAAACCAAAGCTATATCCGGTCAATGCCCCAATATAGCCTTGTGGATTCCAATCATCTGATAAATGAATGAAATGTACTGTACAAAACCGATTGAAGGATTTTTTACAAATTAATGTACAATGTGTTTGAACCACCGTGAAACAAAAATGCCAACGTTAAATCTCCATAAATTTGTAAACAATATTACACAGGTGTATATAACTACGATATTAGTTTGTTAATAAACGTTTTATAACTATTTTATACATCACCTTTTAAGGAACGTTGCTGAATCCGAAGGTCAAAATGGAGGAAGACGATCCCGACTACATTGTACGGGTAGAATCAACCGGGGGGGGGGGGGGTCTTATTTTTAATTAATCATTCAACTTGTCAAATGTTTTTACATTTTTAATGATTTTATTTGCATAAAGAAAGTTTCATTTAAATCATGTACTCTCACTGTATAAAAAACGTTAAAATTAATGTTGTACATATTAGCCTATCAAGTTTTCCTATGTACCATGGATTGCGGTACAGTTTGTATTCCGTATTATAGAGAAATTTATTTATGAATAATATTTTTTTTTAATCATTTCATTGTTCTGTACAAAAGCACATATTGAATTATTTTTAAGTCGGGTTCGTCCATAAATTACGGCTTGCAGAACGTTGTCTTCTTCTAACAGTTGTTTTCAATCCGTCACGGATTCTTTTTCTAACAGCGCTTTATCAAGTCTTGCTCTTCGCATTTATAAGGCCTATATTAGGAGACAGAGCTCTTTTACTAAAAGTCTCTTGTCAATCTGTACGGAACCACGGAATTCCGTTGTCTCCTACTAAAAGATGAAAAAACTTGATAGATTTCTTTTAGGAAAAGATGATAATGGTACGGATCGGGTGGTTTAACATAGCTTTTTCACATTTATTTACTAGAGTTTTTCAACATTGCGTGATATTTGTAAATATATTTCATTTTTATGTTGTTGACGATGAGAACGTGGATAAATATGATCATGATTCCGAGGAAACTGAATCCAAAAGACGTTATGACATTTGATTTCCCTTGATCGATGATATACTAGAATAAAATAGAGAATACATTACAATGTATTGGAATGTTCATGGACCAAAGTGAAACAATCATTATCAGAATACTAACCTCTTTGTAAATCGTTTGTATTTCTTGTAGTTAAATGATGATCATTATTTATAGTCTGTCCCAAGTTATTGCTTCCATCAATTTTTGATGATATTTAATAAAAATACACATACCTGTGAAAGAAATACAATTGAAATCGATGAAAGGGAATATATCCAAGATATCTTCATTGAACAATTATCTCTTTTCACTCATAAAATTTCACAGGAACGAAAACAATTTTCTTACGGAGATTTGTAATGGGAAATGTTTACATCTTTTCTCCATTCGGAATACACTCGGAATACATCGCGCAATTTTTTAACATTATCATCCGGGCTTCTTAATGGCTGATGCAATGCAAAATCTCCGTAGACTTTCAAATTTTGGATGTGTATTGAAACCTGAAGCGGTAGAGGGGGCGTTTCAAAACAGATAATCTGGACATTTTCATATTAGTGGATGAACGTAGTTTGAACACAAAGGTATTTACTATTATTTAAATATCAAGCAAAAAGTGGTGGAAGCAAAAACTCGGGACAGAGTATAGATGATTTTCAGAGAAATAGATACTGCATTGATCGAAAAGTCCGTTCTTGTCGAAAACGGTTAGGACAACAGTTCGAATAAAGCAATTACCACTGATAGAAAAAAACAATGGTGAAGGCCAAATCAATAAATATCGTTTATTTTTCATATGTACCATCCATTTATTCATATCCATAGACAATTGAATTCTATATTCTGATACCAGTACCAAACATTTTGTTACTTTCATACTTCAGGAAATAAATCTACAATGAATAAAATAATATAGAGTTGATTTTTTCTGTATCGGTAAAGAGAAGTTTTCATCTGCAAAAATCACGTAATCTAACATAACTTCATCGTTTTAATTTTCAATGGTTGACTCCATGACCGTGGTTGACAACATTTGGACGGATTCATTCCGGTAATAAGTACATTTTTCGGTAGTGCGAGAATCTAAAGGACACGATTTTGGACTTTTGTTAGTTGTGCAGCCTGCTGTATGAGTGTTTTAAAAGGAAACCTGTAAGTCATTAGATTTAGATTTTTATTGTTTTTCTATTAATAAACTCACTCATTGTACACATATTCGGTTACCACTAATGCCATGTTGCTTTTTCGTATACTAAGTACACAATTTTTTTTTTACTAATTTGAACATCTTTTTGTGAATGTATATGGATCGTTAGATAAGTAAAAAACCACTTACAGAATACTGTATTTTCTCGGTGTGAATGTTGCCAGAATGGTTTTGTAGAGGTACAGACAAGTGTAACGAACTGGAATGAAATACTATAGAGGGAATGCACATAGCATATTGAACATTTATGTTGGCGTGATAATCAATTAAAAATTTAGCTGCAGTGTCAATATAAATCCGGTGTTGTATAGCAGTTTTTCCCCCATAGTAGCTTTTCCCCCCGGAAAACCTACTATATAGTAGCCTTTCCCCCCGGGGGGAAAAGCTACTATATAGTAGCTTTTCCCCCATAGTAGGGTTTCTCCCTCACGTTTTTGGTTCAGATTTTATAAAAAATATTTATGGAAATCCAGTAAGGATTAAAATCAATGTTTCTACACTTCCAGGTTGCATACATGTATATCTGCATTCATATGTACAGGTTAACTTTCGTTTTGCCGATTTATTATTTTTATAGACAATGCTGAAAGTTAAATATGTGTGTAATGGAATTACACATAGAACTTAGTTTAAGTAATTTATTGAAAAAAGTTTTACAAGTTATACACTTATATGCATAATTCTGTGTTCTGAAATTGTATTAAGCGAGAATGTTTTAAGAATTTTTTGACAAATCTATCAGACTGTCTGTCTGTTTGTGAAAATTTCATCCAGGCTAAACCTCTGTTTTAGAGAAATTTTGTTTCCGATGTTTCAGAGCCCGATTTTTAAAATCCTATTATAATAATTATAGTGCATATTCTTTGGGGTCCAATGTCTCATAAACTAGAGATGACCATATCACCATATTTTTATAATGGCAGTGGCCACTTGAAGATGACTCTGAAAATTTCAGCCCTCGGGGTAGGGGCCCTTGATGTTTCAGGGCCTGATGTTGAAAATCCCATTATAATGATTGAATAGTGTTCTATAAGTGGGGACCCGAATCTCAAATTCTAGAGATGACCAATTAACCATATTTTCACAGTGATAGTGATATACCACTAGTAGATGACACCGAAAATTTAAGCCCCCATGCAGGGTAGGAGCCTTTGTTGTTTTCGAGCCCGATGTTTGAAATCCAATTATAAAGAATATGTATTTTTTGGGGCCCCATATCTCAAAAACTATAGATGACCACATGAACATATTTTTACGGTCTTTTAAAAGTAAAAACATCATTTAAAAATACAAAATCACTCATATATTTCTTTATCAAAATGATTGAAAATTACGTTTAATTCTGCTGCTTTTTTTTTAATTTACGAACAAAATTTTTTAAAAAGGTACGCGGGTAAAATTCATTATTCTTCAAAATATTTAATCAATTCATAAGATGACTAATGATATAATAAATAATTAGATAAATAAATCAATGAACTTTTATTCATAAAAGGAGAAACCGAAAATCAAAAATAAATAACCAACCTTAGCGCATATACGACTTTTTTTACTTGTTAGTTGATTAGAAGAACAAGCTTATATTTAAAAAAAAAAGTCAGCTCATCACAATATATGTGTTGGTTGTTTTTTGGGGTTTTTTTTTTGTTTGTTTTTTTTAATTACCCTTGTTTAATTGTTCGAAGAAATAATATGGTACACAAGTAAATCTTAATTGCAAAAATATGAAACAAATAGTATAAATTTTTAAGGTAATTGAATCGTATATCTTGATTTATATGGCATCGTTTTCAAAATTCTATATTTATAAATCACGTTGCAAACTTAAAAGTGGAAAAATTAGCAAATAGTGAGTGACAATATAAACATAAAGTTAGTTCAGGCTCCATTTCACATTTTCCAAAGTAACCAGCAAAGATACCGACATTGTTCTGGTTGTGAAGACATTTCATTGTTTTTTTTTAAATGTTTACATCATAATATCTCGCGTTTCGTAGAAATGTGCTTAAAAATATGAATTTGCGTAACTTTAAAACGAAATGGTAAACACTAACTTTACACATGCTTTTAATACATAATTAAAATACCCCTTACCTATGATTTAGAACCCAATCAATCAAAGTAAAACTAAAACATTTCAGTTTTTCATCATATCATTGCATCCTGACTCCCGTTTGATATTTAGAAGAAGAAATATATAATTGTTTTTAAGATCGTCAATTCTAACGGTATTAGTTTTAAATTGATAGCCTTTTGGACGAAGGGAGTAATACATTTCCACTTTTTATTTCCTTCCTCTACAAAATTAAGTCAAGATTGGTCAGTTAGTTCCCTGGGAGAAGCTGATACATTGATGGTAATACATTGGAAAATTAAAGTTCAAACCGGCGTATTTTCACTCAAATGTGTTCTCACATGTTCATAACGTCGAAGTTAAAACTGTAGATAAGCATCGATTAGATGAAAAAGATTCGAGGTATTCCGAAATCCGTGTAAAAGGTGTTCCAAAAAGGTGTGAGAACAGGTGAAATAAACGATGATGACACATGAATGTTTTGAAGGCGCATGCCTAAGTTCATATTTGGGGTTGAAAAACCATGTATTTTATTCTATGTATTAATAAATGCCATAATTATCCTTTTATGTGGAAATTAATATCATATCAGTTTTTGCAAATTATTGTCACGAATGGTCCGCAATAAACATGGCCGGAAAGTAAAAATGGGGGAAAATCCACTATATAGTAGGTTTTCCGTGGGGGTAATCTGGCTATAAAAAGGGGGAAAGCCCACTATATAGTCAGCTTTCCGTGGGGGAAAAACTGCTATATAGCCATTTTTCCGGGGGGAAGAACTGCTATATAGCCATTTTTCCGGGGGGAAAGATGGCTAGGGGGAAATGGCACTATATAACACCGGTTTGGGCGGACTGTCTTTAAAACGTATATCAAATGTGGATCGATCTTAATATTAGAAGAAAAAAAATGTAAATACATAACTTCAATATACTATTCTAGTACCTATAATGGTATATGGATATCAATAGATATTTACACTTACAAAGTTAGTATGGGCTTTGGGATTACCATGACATCTCCGCTATATACTTGTCCACCATTTAAACTAACTATTCGTACCTTTGGATCAGAATGACCATCCGAAATGGCGATGACAAAATCAAGAAGGTTTTTACCGGTGTTAGTTGTAGTGAAAGAAATTTTGATAGCCTCGTATTGTCGTAGGTTCTCTAGTTTTTTTAGCAGTAAGATGAGCCACTTGATCAAAATATTGGTAATCAAAATAGTTTAAATTTTTTCTTATGTCCATCAATTTCGTTTTTAATCAAATTACTTCAGATTGAGAACGTGGAGGAATATTCGGACGATATTGGTCAATTTTTCCATTAATTTCTAAGTACCTAGGCTTCAAGATTCATTCAAATACCATTTATACAATAGTGAAATGTTTTATGACTTTGATTAAAGTTTTTTGCATAGACTAGTGGTATACTTTTATCTTCCAAGTCATTTTTAAAAGAGTGTGCAAATTTTAGCCTAGGAAAAATCTACAAACTTGATTACAAAATGGACCAACACGTAAAACTCGTCTATTCTTCATAATGTGGGACAAATTCATGCAAATAATTTTGTGAAAAAAGAACTTGGCTAATCTAAGGTACCGAATACTGACGTTGATTGCAAGTTATGAAATACGATTTTTAACAATAGAAGAATATCTACCAGACCCAAATTATTGTATTTGGAAACCATGAAAAACGGCGACTGTCCTGTATAATTGACAAGTTGTCTTCTCTCTAAAACTTTTGCAGTTGCTTTGAAGAACGCTTCAAATGAGATGTCACTGTTTGATTTACTTTCACTATCCTTCGGTTTATCATCGGCAGGGAAACTGAACAGCGATAAAACGTAAACACAGAGAATTATCAGGCAAAGCCATCTTGAAATTGATCGCGACATTTTGGGCTTTTTAAATAATCTGTGCGGGTTTTCTGATTTGAAAGACAACTCTCTATGATTTGTAAAAAGATTTTTTTAATATTGACAAACACGCTTCTATTTTAGAATTTTTTTTTTACATAAATTACGGAAGTTTTGTTTTATATGGGTGACATAAAAAGGTAGCAAAGTTCGTCGAAGTTTTAAAAAGTCATAATAGAGTATTACTAACTTATACCTTATTACTTCCCATTTAGATCAAAATGTATCATTGTATAATTTGGGGTTTTTTTCTTTTCAGTAAATGTTTTATATAGGATTACAGATTATTTTTTCCTGTATCACATTAAAATGTCCTGTATAAAGAAACATTTTTGGCTGAAATACACAAATTATCATAAGTGAAAAAATTACCATAGAAATTAAGCATTGAAAATACATTCAAATGTAACCTATAAAGTATTTGATAATGACAATTTTCTATGCTTTATCGTATTTTTGAAATATTCACCAATCAGGCTTGGGGTAATGCTAAATGTAATGGTAATGCATTGCAATGCATTACATGTTTTCAAAGTAATGCTAGTAATGTGTAATGCCTCAAAATTAGCATTACAAGTAATGCTAATGTAATGCATTACTTTCCAAAATCTAGTGTAATGCTGGCATAACATGGCATTACTTTGCATTACTATGCATATTTATGCATGTTCACTTTTAAAAATGTGATGAATAAATGAATAGTTGAAATTGAATTTGATTAAATTTATTTTTAAAGAAGAAAGAAATAATTCTTATTAGGAAAAAATGTTTTGATTGTACATGCTTTATTAAAAAAGGTTTTTTAAAATTCATTTTTGAATTGTTTGTATTACTAAAGATAACAGCACAATTTCATAACATTTTTAAGAGTGTTGTTATTAAGAGTTTTTAATCATTTTACTCCAATTAGTTTGCACAAAACAATCTATTGTTATAAGAAGTGCTAAACACCCCAATCCCCTTCCCTTCGCTATGTCACAATAGAATAGGAGACAGACATGCACCTTTAAAAGCAAAATGAATGCACTGTCCATCCATGATGAAAATCAATATCACTTCCAATATTATAACCTATTTGAAAATAATCTTACTTATTCTCTCTCTCTCTCTCTCTCTCGCTCTCTCTCTCTCTCTCTCTATCCCTCTCTCTCTCTCTCTCTCTCTCTCTCTCTCTCTCTCTCTCTCTCTCTCTCTCTCTCTCTCTCTCTCTCTCTCTCTCTCTCTCTCTCTTGTATATTAATTACACTGTACATTATTTTGGACTGATAGAAAATACAAGATTTATGTATTTAATCTATTATTGCACTTAATATATCCTAAGATAAAGATCGTCAAACAGCTAGTATTTTCCAGTCCAAGCGTTGACTGCTCATGCAAAACATTTATTTAGTATAGCCCGGAAGATGGATCCATTAAAAAGATTAACCCTTTGAAACTTCGATCATAAAGTGCAACAGCAATCTTTTGTCTTAGAGTGTCCTCCGTATAAAGAAATACGATATTAAAATATATTAAGAAATATAACTGGGAAAAATCATCTGTTTATAAATTAATAAAATTAAGTGTCCAAAATTATAAAGATTTGTGTAATCTGGGGATATATCTATATTTAGCTTTTAAAAACCGCAACATTATTAGGGTCTTCCGTTTCCAACGGAAGACCCTCTTGTTATTCTTCGGTTTCTTTTTAGGGTCTTCCGTTTCCAACGGAAGACCCTCTTGTTATTCTTCGGTTTCTTTCTATTATTATTATTATCAGGGTCTTCCGTTTTCAACGGAAGACCCTCTTGTTATTCTTCGGTTTCTTTTTATTAGGGTCTTCCGTTTCCAACGGAAGACCCTCTTGTTATTCTATTGTTTCTTTCTATTATCATTATTATTCTTTTTATTTTTTTTTCTGACTCCTTTTCGGCTTTATAACTCAAAAAGTTTACAACCGATTTTAATGAAACTTTCAGAGATTATGTGCAATTATAATACCTCGAAGTTTATGAAGTTTCTTTGACAACGTCACTTCCGTTTTAACGTTACGTCATTTTTAAAATTTTCAAAAAGTCATTTTGTCCGCGGCGTTTCTCAAAAACGCTTTAAGATAGAGGCTTGAAATTTTCAATGCTTATAATTTGGTCGATTTACCTCTGTAATAAGGCTCGAAATGAAAATCTGTTACTTCCGGTCGAAACCGGAAGTGAAAGAAATTTTTCGAAAAAATGAATTTTCTGATCAAATAAAAAATGAATATGTGTTTTGTAGAGCTTATTAAGCTGAATCTAACACTGAAAGCCGTTTTAAAATCGGACGATGCATTACAGAGTAATCGGGGTTTTAAAATTGATTTTTCCGGAAATTTTGATTCCGCGTCCTTGGTTTAAAAAATAGCGTAATGTTTAAAGTAAAATTAACTCGTACCAAAAATAATTGTTAAGTCGTACTTGAACACATTCGGATTTTTTTTGGTTAAGTCGTTCTTGAAATCAGAAAAAGTTTTTGTTAAGTCGTACTTAAACTCATTCGGGTTTTGTTAAGTCGTACCAGGAATATTCGATTTTTTTCATCTTTTTATTTTAGTTACTCTTGTTATTGGTTTAAGAGCTCTGCCTCTTACAGGAACTTCCAGATTTACTTCGGACATTAAAGGAAGACCCACTCGTTGCTTTGCAACGAGCTTTGCTCTAGTTATTATACTTTTTCTTTTTTTTTCTGACTCCTTTTCGGCATCATAACTCAAAAAGTTTTTGACTGATTTTTATGAAACTTTCAGGGATTATGTGAAATTATAATGCCTCAAAGATGTTAAAGTTTCTATAGCAACGTCACTTCCGTTTTTACGTTACGTCATTTTTAAAAATTTCAAAAAGTCATTTTGTCCGCGGCTTTTTTCAAAAACGATTCAAGATAGAAAGTTGAAATTTTTCGAGCTTATATATTGATCGTTTTTCCTCTGTAATAAGGCTGGAAATGAAAATCTGTCACTTCCGGTCGAAACCGGAAGTAAATCAAATTTTTCGAAAATTTGAATTTTTTGATCAAATAAAAAACGTATATGTATTTTGTAGAGCTTAATAAGCTGAATCTAATACCGAAAACCGATTTTAAATCGGATGATGTATTACAGGGATATCGGGGTTTGAAAATTGATTTTTCCGGAAATTCTGATTCCACGTTCTTGGTTTAAAAAATAGCATAACGTTAAAAGTTAAATTAACTCGTACCAAAAATAATTGTTAAGTAGTACTTGAACACATTCGGATTTTTTTGTTAAGTCGTTCTTGAAATCAAAAAGGTTTTTGTTAATTCGTACTTAAAATCATTCGGGTTTTGTTGAGCCGTACCAGGAATAATTCGATTTTTTTCATCTTTTCATTTAATTTACTCTTGTTATTGGTTTAAGAGCTCTGCTTCTTACAGGAACTTCAAGCTTTACTTCCGACATCAACGGAAGACCCACTCGTTGCTTTGCAACGAGCTTTGCTATAGTTATTATACTTTTTTTTTCTGACTCCTTCTCGGCTTTATAACTTAAAACGTTTCCAACCGATTTTGATGAAATTTTCAGAGATAATGTGAAACTATTATCCCGCAAAGATGTTAAAGTTTTGTTGACCACGTCACTTCCGTTTTTACGTTACGTCATTTTAAAAAATTTCAAAAAGTCATTTTGTCCGCGGCCTTTCTCGAAAACGCTTAAAGATATAGGCTTGAAATTTTCAATAGTTATGATTTGGTCGATTAACCTCTGTAATAAGGCTGGAAATGAAAATCTGTCACTTCCGGCGAAACCGGAAGTGAAACAAATTTTTCGAAAAAATGAATTTTCTGATCAAATCAAAAATGAATATGTGTTTTGTAGAGCTTATTAAGCTGAATGTAACACTGAAATCCGTTTTAAAATCGGACGATGCATTACAGAGATATTGGGGTTTAAAAATTGATTTTTCCGGAAATTTTGATTCCGCGTCCTTGGTTTAAAAAATAGCGTAATGTTAAAAGTAAAATTAACTCGTACCAAAAATATTTGTTTAGTCGTACTGTAACACATTCGGAATTTTTTTGTTAAGTCGTACTTGAAATCGGAAAAGTTTTTGTTAAGTCGTACTTAAAATCATTCGTATTTTGTTAAGTCGTACCAGGAATAATTCGATTTTTTTCATTTTTTTCTTTTAGTTACTCTTGTTGTTGGTTTAAGAGCTCTGCTTCTTACAGAAGCTTCCAGCTTTTCTTCCAACATTGACGGAAGACCCACTCGTTGCTTTGCAACGAGCTTTGCTCTAGTTCTTTTTATTTTTTTTTCTGACTCCTTTTCGTCTTTATAACTCAAAAAGTTTACAACCGATTTTAATGAAATTTTGAGACGTTGTGTGCAACTATAATAGCTAAAAGTTTGTGAAGTTTCTTTGTAAAAGTCACTTCCGTTTTTGCGTTACGTCATTTTTAAAATTTTCAAAAAGTCATTTTGTCCGCGGCGTTTTTGAAAAACGCTTTAAGCTAGAGGCTTGAAATTTTCAATGGTTATGATTTAATCGATTTACCTCTGTAATAAGGCTCGAAATGAAAATCTGTCACTTCCGGTCGAAATCGGAATGGAATCAAATTTTTCGAAAAAATGAATTTACTGATCCAATCAAAAACGAATTTGTGTTTTATAAAGCTTGTTTTGTTGAATCTAACACTGAAAGCCGTTTTAAAATCGGACGATGCATTACAGAGATATACGAGTTCAAAAAATGATTTTTCCGGAAATTTTGATTCCGCGTTTTTGGTTAAGAAAGCAGTATCAAGTTCTTGGTAAAATTAACTTGTACCTTAAAATTAATTGTTAAGTCGTACTGTAACACATTCGGATTTTTTTTGTTCAGTTGTTCTTGAAATCGGAAAGGTTTTTGTTAAGTCGTACGTAAAATCATTCGGATTTTGTTAAGTCGTTCCAGGAATAATTCGATTTTTTCATCATTTTACACAGGGCGAAAAACCATCTTTAAGCAAGTCCTTAAAGGTGGCTTAAAGGTGACTTAAAGGAGCTTAAAGGCTATACAACCTTTAAGCCGCCTTTAAGTCACCTTTAAGCAAGTGCTTATAGGTCCTTAATGTCCAAACTTCTTTAAGCCACCTTTAAGCCACCTTTAAGCATCTTTAAGTGGCATTTACGCTCTCTTTACACTGCCTTTACACTGTCTTTAAGTGGCCTTTAAGTCAATATTGATCAAGCTGAACAATAAAAACATATATTAAATGCAAAAGCTCTTTTATAGAGATGGGAGGGGGTCATCCGAGTGATAATAAAATTTCCAAGGAAGGGGGGGGGGTGTTCCAGTTGGTTTTAATCGTCGCTCCATTAAACGCAGATCGCTATCATCAGCACCGCTCTGATTGACACAGATTGCCGTTATAAAATTCTTTATTATTTTTTGGGGGTTTCAAAATTATTGAAGGGATGAGCGCAGTCTCTGTATCTTAATATGTGCATAAAACTAATTAAAGTATGTTTGTTTTCTATTATAAATTAATCGGTGAAAAAAAATCTCTCTCTCTCTCTCTCTCTCTCTCTCTCTCTCTCTCAGTTCATCCGGTTATTAAACAAAATAAAGATAATGAACCAAAAATGCATGATTTAATTTGTTAATCGGTTTAAGGTTTGTATTTTTTTTTTCAATTTTCATTATTTCTAACTCTAGATCTGCTAGATACATGTTAAAGATGAAAAGACTCTCAACTGCCTTTGTTATATCGGGCAGGATATTACTGCTTTGTTTGTCTAGACATAGTTTTGTTCGTTTGTGTATATCTAATTAGAGTCTATTGTTTGTCCAACTTAAGAAAACCCCTGGAACTAACACAGAATATACAAGATATACACAACAGTTGTGTCGTGTGCCCAGGTGCATGTTTGTGTATATCTAATTAAAGTCTATTGTTTGTCCAACTTAAGAAAACCCCTGGAACTAACACAGAATATACAAGATATACACAACAGGTGTGTCGTGTGCCCAGGTGCACGTCAGGGTTTCTAAAGGCGTTGAATCTTAGTATGTACGAGTATACGATAAGTCTAGTGAATAAAAGTTAATTTACATTTGTAATTCATTTTCAAAGTATTATTTCCTAGCTCTGGGTTTCAAAGATGTTACGTCTACAAATTAACGATACATGTATGTAAGAGTAAAATCTTGAGGCTCATTAATTAATGTACCGGTGATCATAAATAGGGGTTGATTATTTAAATATATGTACAGTGTATAAGGGTAAATATGTCAAATATACCCGGCCTGGCACATCATACAATTGTATGTACAAGTCATTTGTAATTGCCACATGCAGTAAATACGTCACCGGTAATTGGTAATTTTGTTTGTTATAGAATTGATAGTTTATAAATCATGTACATACAATTACATGTAAATATTTAAACATATTGGAACGGCGCCGCGATCATGAAAACTGGGAAATTGCGGGAAATTGAACAAATACCCAAATAGTATCAATGCATTTAATAAAAGAAATGATTTCATTTTCTTTCTTACATTTTTATAGCTATAAATAAGATGAACGTATATCTACTCGGTTTAAATTTATTAACTACATGTAAGAAAGCCTACTATAGTGAACCTAACGGTTTCCATTTAGGTATAATATATTTTTGTTCACTGAAGACCAAGTTCCGTATTTCATTCTAAATACATGCATGCATGTAATTTATAAATTAGATATAAGTGATTGTTACAAACTGAATGGTTTGTCAAAATCTTTTCAAGTAAACACATTCAATACAGTGATTCAATATCCACTGACATATAGGATATAAAAACGCTCTAATAAATGTAAGTTGCCGTGGCGCAGAGGAAGTGTGGTGATGCTAGTAAACTAAGGGTCCCGGGTTCAATTCTCGCCGTGGCCGGTTTTTTTTGGTTTTTTTTTTTTCATTTTTCTTTCTAGAACAAAAACCGTTTTAATACCTTTTCTTTCATAAAGTTAATACATTTTGTTGGAAATTAAGCACAATATTAAATTAATTTTTTTTAATGGCTTAAAGGTGGCTTAAAGGTAGCTTAAAGGTGGCTTAAAGGTGGCTTAAAGAAGTTTGGACATTAAGGACCTATAAGTTGTCCTTAAAGGTGGCTTAAAGGTGGCTTAAAGATAGTCTTTAAGCTGCCTTTAAGCCATCTTTACGCTTTCTTTAAGCCACCTTTAAGCAATACATATAGCTTAAAGGTAGCTTAAAGGTGGCTTAAAGATCGTCTTTAAGCTACCTTTAAACACCTTTAAGCTATCTTTAAGGAGGACTTAAAGATGGTCATTCATCCTGTGTTATTTAAGGTACTTTTGTTATTGGTTTCAGAGCTCTGCTTCTTACAGGAACTTCCAGCTTTACTTTCGACATTAACGGAAGACCCACTCGTTGCTTTGCAACGAGCTTTGCTCTAGTTATTATTATTATTATTCTTTTTCTTTTCTTCTGACTCCTTTTTTGCCTCATAACTCAAAAGGTTTTTAACTAATTTTGATGAAATTTTCAGAGATTGTTGCAAGTTGGCGTCCCTCAAAAATGTTTAAGTTTTAAAAAGAACGTAACCTCCGTTTTGACGTGACGTCATTTTTAGAAATTTAAAAAAGTCATTTTGTCCCGGACTTTTCTCAAAAACGCTTTAAGATAGAGGCTTGAAATTTTGAATGGTTATGATTTGGTCGATTTACATCTTTAATAAGGCTTGAAATGAAAATCTTTCACTTCCCGTCGAAACTGGAAGTGAAACAAATTTTTCGAAAAAATGAATTTTCTGATCAAATCAAAAATGAATATGTGTTTTGTAGAGCTTAGTTAACTGAATCTAACACTGAAAGCCGTTTGAAAATCGGACGATGCATTACAGAGATATCGGGGTTTAAAAATTGTTTTTTCCGGAAATTTCGATTCCGCGTCCTTGGTTTAAAAAATAGCATAACGTAAATAGTAAAGTTAACTCGTACCAAAATAATTGTTAAGTCGTACTTAAACACATTCGGATTTTTTTTTGTTAAGTCGTTCTTAAAATCAAAAAGGTTTTTGTTAATTCGTACTTAAAATCATTCGGATTTTGTTAAGTCGTACCAGGAATAATTCGATTTTTTTTCATCTTTTTATTTTAGTTACTCTTGTTATTGGTTTAAGAGCTCTGCTTCTTACAGGAGTTTCCAGCTTTACTTCCGGTATTAACGGAAGACCCACTCGTTGCTTTGCAACGAGCTTTGCTCTAGTTTCATAAATAGTTTTTTGTTACGCATGTTATCCTGTGTCTCTATTTCATATCTGATATTGTATCATGCCAAATGTCATATTGCCACAATATGATTATATATTGAGCAAATAAAGAATAACTCTTGTTTATTCATTGAATTTGAACCTGATACTGAGCATGAAGCTGCAGATATGTTAAAGAGTGTTGAATATTTGAAACATTTGCAAAAACTCTTTATTAGCCTTACTTTAAAAAAAAAAGTAATGGTAATGGTAATGCATTACTTTACTCATGTAATGGTAATGTAATGCATTACTTCAAGAAAATCAAGTAATGGTAATGGTAATTTAATGCCCAAATTCATGAAGTAATGGTAATGTAATGCATTACTTTACAATGTAATTCGCCCCAAGCCTGTCACCAATTAACAAATGTGTTGATTTGAAACATGTCATTACAGTATAACGACAAGTTATTTGAATTTACTTTAAAAATTACAATTAGTTAGTACTCAAAAATTTTGGTAGGGTTATTTAATGTCCAATGACTATGGATGACCACCACTATTAGGCCTGAAATATACCATGTTACTGGCTAGTTAGAAGATGTACATGTATGTAATAAAGGCACCAAAGGTCAACTGCTACAAAGTATCAGAAAATAATTCAAGAAAACAACAACTAAACTCTAATATCTGAATACAAATATACATGTATATTTTGAAATATAAATGGTATCGAAAAAAGGTGGGGGAAACATGTGACGTCATGGCTATGCAAACTAAAGTGTGGCCGTTGCCAGGACAACATTAAATTTCCTTGAAAAGTAAATTAAAATCCCATAATCCAAGATAAATAGCTACATATACCAGTATTTCATTTCGATAAACAAAAATTTTATATGAATATTTTATTAGAACAGAATATAGTAAATAAAATCTTCACTTTATTAGCATGTTTTTCTCTTTATTTATTAGTGCATTTTTCACTTCGAAAATTTTATGTTGATTCCCAATCGAGGTTAATGAAGATATTTTTAGAGGAAGGAAGCCGTTTGTTAGTTTAATAAACACAACATTCTTGGTTACTACTTCATTTCCAATTATATATCAAGCGGTTAATAAGCTCTTTAAAGTTGTGTTATGAATTTAAAAATATAAAAACTATCTAATTATTTAAAGCAAATAAGATGTACATTTAAAAAAAATGCCTTTATAGTTTAACCGTGTGTGCATATTGACTGCATTTATTTGGCCCCATGATCATGAATCGATCATAGACTTCAGTCAAAAATTGTATACTAACTTAGTGGCTCTTGATTGAAAACAATGACAAATCTGAAATGCTGTTAAAAGTGTCTTGATATAACGTTGTTTATTACAAATCAAAATTGTCATTTTATGATAGATATAATCATTTTTACAACTGCTTGAAATTTTGACTCAAGTCTAAATTGCTTCATGATCCCGAGGCCTGTTGTCTATAATACAAAACGACATTTTATTGCACAACATGTTCAATGTAATAATGAAACATTTTTAATTGTTTATCACTTTCATTCACAATTAACACTGTGCAAGAACCACAACTGTTATCTGATGGTGACACTGTTTCTCGCATTTGCTTGTATCGTATTAACATTTTATTGGTGTTTTCCCCTTCGTTGGTTTAAATATTGCAAAAAATGTTTCAATAATCTATCTATTTGCTTCAACAAGGGGATGATTTTCAATATCTGATAAGACTTAATCAGTTTCTTCTCTGCTGCGTTCTTCGGATATAACCTCAGTCCCCTCTTTGTTTTGAAGAACTTGAGAAGTTCGGACACTTATATTGTTTGATGAGCTGCCATTCTCAGGTGGAGATTTCTGATTTTTCATATCGTGTTCTTCACCTGAATTTAGAATTGGGAAATCCGAACAAACATTCAGATTAGTGTTAGAGCTTTCCTTTTGACCAATGCTGCTGACTGACCCCTGAATGGCGTCCTGTTTGGGGATGCCTGTGTGTTCCTGTGCCAAGGATTCCGACACTGATTTTGCTTCAATGATTGTTTCGTTGAGCGACTTGTTTGATGTCAACTTTTCGTCGTCCCTGCCAGTGTCCTTTTCTGCTTTATGATCTGAAGAATCTGCAGCACGGGCTTGGTTATCATTCGTTTTCGATTCTTCTTTTGTGCAATCAGTGGTAATGGTATTGACCACATCAATTTTCTCTTTTGTTTCACTTCCTTGACAATCTGCGACTTCAAATTCTTGTGTGACTTGTTCTCCGTTATGTATGTCGTGATATTTAGACAGGATTTCGTTGACCCCTATATTTATGTCATCTTCCCTTTTAAGAGTGCGATAGTTTGATAATACAACAGGTATTATGTTGTTGGATCGTGATTTCATAGTATAGACTGCAAATATGATTAGTGCTACAAGAGTCAATCCGAGGACACTAAAGCCTACCGACATTCCTATTACTTTTGAATTCCCTTCGTCGGTAATCGCCTACAATAAAACAAGGACATAAATTACCAAAAAATGCAGTAGAGACAAATTTTGGAGAATTACTGAATAATATAAGTTTGTTCTCATAAAAATGTGAAAAAAATATTTCAAAAAGAGTCTAACCTCTTTATCAAGTCCTGTTAATGTGCGTTTTTCTATCGACGTTACATAGACTGTTACTTGTTCCAATGTTGTGGTTTCTGCAACAGGTGTTGTTTCTTCAGCTGCTGTGGTCTCTATAACAGTTGTTGTTTCTTCAGCTGCTGTGGTCTCTATAACAGTAGTTGTTTCTTCAGCGAATGTGGTTTCTTCAAATGTTGTTTGCCTTTCTGTAGTCGTTGGATATTGGACAACAGTTAGAGGGTGCTCAGAGACAACCAAATTGCATTGATCGAAAAACCCGTCCTTGTCTATAATGGTTATCATAACATTTTGAATACAACAATGCCCTCTGAAAAAAAAGTTAGAAAAAAATCATTAGATCAAATGCATAAATCAGCCAATCAAAGTAATGAAATTCACAAAAACAATTATTCAATAAAATAGAAATCATTGACATCGTATGATAAAAATGCAGTTTTTAATTTCAAGTTCTGCATTTTTTTGCAAACAACATGCGTTTTACCTTATTAATATCGGTACAGAGAAGTTTGACTCCGTTAAATTAATGTGATCTAGAATAACTTCGTCGGTAGATACTCTGATGAGCGAATCCCTGATGGTTGCTGAAGAAACTTCGACTGAGCCCGTCCAGTTATAGGAGGTACAGTTTTCTGTATTTCGCGACTCTGTAGGACACATTTGTGGGTGTTCAGTCACTGTGCAATCTGCAGTTCTTGTGTCCATAACCTTTAGTATGAAATATTTAATGGTTATATGACAAATGCCAGAGTAAAATGAATTTAATTGATTAGTATGCAGTGACCAGATGTAATAGTAAGGTTGGAAGAGCTGGTACTCTGTTGGTAATATAAACTCACAGAATATCGCCTTTTCTCTGCTTGAATGATACCAGTATAGTTTTCTAGAGTTACCGAAAAATGTAAAGTTCTGCAACAGAAAAGGTGAAAAAAGAAATTCAAAAATACATATAAACATTCATTAAAAATAAAAAACTATGTATGAAACACTTCCACATAAAGCCTTTAAATAAATAACAAAGCTGAAATCCCCCTTTATTCCCAATATTTTGTGCAAAGTGGTGATAAAATGGGCGCAAATATTCATAAATAGTTTTAACCAAGGCAAAAGTAAACGCCAGGCATTTTCGTTTGATAGTCAACCGAACCTGTTCAGACATTTGTTCCACTGTTACCAAACTAAATGCGTGTAAACTTGAAAAGCAACACATCACATTTTGATACGCAATGTGATACGAAAGGCCCAGAAATATTTAAGAAAAATCAATGACCCCCCCCCCCCCCCTCCTCAATCACAAATTTGGTTATTCAATGATATAAAAAAAATATGCATAATTATGATAAAAGAAGAAAAAATCACTTACATAGTTTGTAAAGAGTTTGGGATTACTTCTACTACATCACTATAAACATCGCCGCCATATAAACTATCTTGCTGTATTTTGAGGTCAGTATTGCCATCCGAAATCGTGATGACAAACACAATTAGGCTTTCTCCAGTGTTTGTTAAGGAGAAAGATATGTTACTTGTCTCATTAAGTCGCAAGTCTCCTTAAAAATGTAAACAATAATTTGGTACTTTCAGTATAGGATATTGACATGTTAACAAACACAAACTGGATACATCTTTACGAACTTGGACTTACCAAGATGAGGAGATATTCGAAGTTGAACTGATACGGGAATAATGGATAAAGATCTTGTCCGTAAGAATGGGTTTCCTTGATCATCTTCTCCTCGTATTTGCACATAACTTGACTATCAATCCAATTTGAATGAATTATTAATAGGAGATTTTCATTAAATATGAAAATAATATACACAATTTAAAAAAAGAGGATAATTATAATTGGAAAGCAATATGACGTTTACAAAACTCCGTAATATACAACATTACATTTAAAGCAATTTGAAATGTTTGATACAAACAATCACCACTTTAAATAAAAACAAATTGCTACATATTTTGCCTAAAGTTGGTCTTAATAAGAATGTACCTTATTATATGGAACGAAATCTCCGATATATCGAGCAATTCCCATTAATTGCACTCTGGTGACAAAAATTTCAGTTATTTCATTTCCGCTGTCATCCATGAGAACTACGCTTAAACATGTGGAATTTGGATTCAAATTTTGGATATCAACAACAACAGAGTAATTATTACCTGCAGAAAGAAATCGAAAATAAGTTAAATTGGAATAAAAATTTAAACAAAACCATCGATTCTTTAGAGACATTAATTAAAAAATCACCCTTAATCGGGTTTCCTGATAGCTGATAGGAATTGCCTACGGAGCTAGTTTCTAAAACACTTGTTGAGAAATCCAATGCACTATGAGCTGTGACGTTTATATTCCATGCGCTCGTTTCCATTTTCCGAAGAGTCCACTGCCCCGGTTCTGGGTTCTGTCAAAGTCGACATTTATTATTACCGTATGAAAAAGTTCCATGACTTTCTGCCTTTCAAACAATTCATACCCAAATTATGAAAAGGACTTTAAAAATCCGCATAAATTGGTTTTGTGTCACAAAATTTAAAAAATTCGAATTTGTCTTCGATTAAGTCTTTTTATCGATATTAAAATAATTTGAAAATGATGATTAAAAGCAGCTCACCCTAACCGATATTCTTAGAATATTTCCCAAAAGTTCTCTTTCTTCATTTGGTGATGAAAAGGAAACTACTGTGCCTAAAATCATACTGTTCAGTTAAGAAGAGGGATGCTAATTGAAATTCGATATGTCAATATATCAGAATTTTTTCTATACCGTTTGGATAATAGAAAACAAACTTGTCCAACGACGATACGGGTTCAACCATGATCTTGAGCGTATTGATATAATCGTCTACCGGAATAGAAATTGTTGAATTGTGGGTGGAGTTCCTAGGCATCACAAACAGTGTAACAAAAACGTTGGAAGAAGGAAATGTTTCCTAGACAAAATAGGTCTTTTAAATTAAAATTACGCATCTTTGCAATTCTCTTTACCTAAACACACCAAAAATTCAGTTAACCATTACTTTATCTTCATTTCTATCTCCATATGACCCCAATCTTTTACACGTACCTTAATCTCTTTTTCCACTATTGCCTCAACTTCTGAAGTGCTGGTAACATAGACTTTCCCGCCTGTTTCTGCTGCGATTGACTCAAACACATTTATACTTGATCTTTTCACTCGATGAAACAATAGACCAACTTCATGTTGAAAAATTGTAGAACCATAATTTTTTCCTTTAATGAAAAACATGCGTTGCGAATGCAATTCTTGTGAATTTAAAGCAAAAAGAGGATATTCTGGTAAATTAGTTTTTTCAATTTTTAATTATAAAGCAACAAGAAGTAGTTTAAGATTCATTAAAGGAGAAGAGACGATTACAAATCAAATTAGAAATTGTTAAAATTCAGCACACACAATGTGAAATTCGAACTAAGATTATCCAAAAAAGTAAAACAATTTATACTGTAATTTCATCAATGTTCGTTGATTTCGTAAGTTTATCCTTTAAATTAAATATTCATTGAACTGCAGTTTCTACTAATATTTTGTATCGATAGGGTCATTGGCCACGAATTTACGTATCCTTGAAACTGTGATTTTCACTTTATCCACTAAAATTGAAAACCTTGAATATTGATGAAACCACAGTATCTATGTTTATTAACATTATCCTTATGAAACAGTAAGGCGGTCTCAAAAGAGTGTTCGAGCTCATAATAATTTAAAGTTTTGACAAGTTTTGAAAATTTTGTATGT
This sequence comes from Magallana angulata, assembly GCF_025612915.1. Classification (NCBI taxonomy): domain Eukaryota; kingdom Metazoa; phylum Mollusca; class Bivalvia; order Ostreida; family Ostreidae; genus Magallana; species Magallana angulata. The sequence goes on from NC_069111.1 coordinate 16,206,532, forward strand.
TTTGTGCAGATATTTTTTCTAACTTGGAGAGGAATTTTGATCATAACGACTTTGTGTTTTGAGTCAACATTATTTGTTAAGATTTTTTTTGCCAAAAATATTTCTTGTTTCCATCAATTTTGTTGTAAATATAGGCATCTTTGCAATCTCTCATTAATCCCGAATTGACAATTAAAACTGTTAATTTTAATTTTCTACATCTCTTTCAACAACAGATCACTGGCATTTGCAAAGCCAAATCATTCAGATAATCGTTCGTAAAAGTTTTAAGGCCAAATATACAGGAATACAACAATGAACTACCAAAGGGTCAGAAAAATATTCTTACCAGTACCGTCTCTTTTTCTTCTTCCAGGACATTTACCAGTAAGTATCATAATGAGTTCCAGATTTTTTGCCTTTAGTCCGTTTGTTACCTCATTTTCTAGATGAGCGTCCTTTGCGTCTGCATCAGTAATGAAGTAAATTTTTGAATTGTTGTTGGACATTTCTATGCCTGAAATTAAGACGGTACTAAGCCTTATCATATAACCCATCAATACTATTGCTGCAAATTTTAATTCAAACTAGTTATATACCATTACCTTTTAATATTCCCGACATGGCATATTCCGGACAATCACCCCCTCCATCCACCCTAATATCATCAAGCCATGTTAACATGGTTTTGAAATCAGTCGTGTTTCTCCCCATTGTCAAACTAGCTGTCAAACATACAAATAACATTTTAATCTATTTTAAATCGTAATAAAAGGCTCTTTAGTTTCTTATGTAATCATACACACATGTTATGCTTTAATGAAGGTTTGAGGATACATAGTTTGGATTTATTTGTTTTGATTTGATTTTGTTTTTCTTTTCTTCTTCGGTAAATAATGAACTTACTTTTTTCCTCTGATCATGGAAGGATTTAAAACAAACAACACAATATATAATAAATAACATATAAACTCTATATGAATCATTTTAAAAATAGATAAAAAATATATATAATTACATACCTGGGTCTGAGAATGTAACCAAAATGTATTTTTCTGGTACAAATTGCGAGTCTTTGGCCTCATTTACTATTTTCTTAGTGGCAATTCGTACATTTTCAATGTCGTCGCCCATGGAGCCAGTGACATCAATGACGAAAGTAAGTGACGTTTTCACTATTTCCTCTCTTGAACGAATGCCAAAAATATCTCGGAAAACTTCTGGACCGATAAGCTCAAGAAGTCCTCGATCTAATTTTTTTTAATATAAAAAAATCTCAATTAACAAGAATAAGATTACAATGATTTTAATGTAATTTTGCAGTGCAGTTATTTCATTTTATTGAATAGCAGATTATTTTTAATGAACTACTCTCAAACAGAAAAATAAGCTTGGAGAGCAATTAATGTTTATGGCATGGTTCGAAAATAATCATAGATCATGATGATAATGATAATTATTGATAGTACAAAAAAGTTATGAAATTTATTCGAGTGTTTTATTTTACTTTGATCAATTAGATAGTATTCCGTTGCCTTAACCGCTGCTTTCGCTGCTGCACTGTGGAGATAGCTGTGAGGAGCCTCTTTTCGGTTGGATCTTCCTTTATAAATACCACCGGTAGCTATAATATTCCTACTGGTATCATCTGGTGTTCCGTGACTGCATTTACCACTTATAATATCATTGGGACCACCTTCTGTGATAAAAATTTTCAAGAATGTATGTTAAACTATTTTTCATAATAAAACATTAAATTTTCACCAGCAATGTGTATAAATAAAATCAGATTTAAAAGGAAAAGACGCTAAGCGATCTATAATTATACCCAAAACGAGTATGAGTTTTTTCCTTCTAGATAAGTATAATATACCAAACTATTTTTCTCCTTACGCATATAAGATATTCATACGTGCCCCTGTAAATCGTTATACTATATTTGTAAACCAAAAAACATGTTACCCAAAGGTTATTTCAAAGGCGAAAGAGTATGAAGAATAAGGTGGTCTGGCACACTTCCATGTTGTGACGTATTGTTTATCGAAACAAACAATAAAATCGAGTGTAATTATATAACTAGTTTCTTTCTCAAATTTGTCAGATATCAGTGTAGCGCAGTGGTTTATAGGGTTTACTAGGAATCTGTAAGTCATGAGTTCGAATCCTGCTGGGGGTTTACAATTTTTTTTTCTCCAAGTAGTTTTAAAAGCTATCTGGTAAAATATCGTAAAAATTAAAAATTATAAACCGGTAAAAGTATTTCAGTCATAATGTACTTTAACCCATATTAATATCGACAGATGTCCCATACCACCTGAACGAAAAGAATTAGATAATGATAGGTAATTCAACTCACTTGGTTTTCCCACATTTTGTCCCGATCTATAGCCACTGGTCAATTTTGTACCAATAGTATTGTTTTCGCAATGTTCTATTCTGTTAAAGATAACAAAATGCACAGCAATGGAATATGTTTAAATAAATAAACAAATCTCTGTGTAATGGGTCATATATACTTATTATCTATTTAACTTGTAATTAATAAATGACGCCATTTCTTACCCATTCACATATTTACAGTTAATACAAGTTTTGTCCTTGAAATCTGCAATTCCAACCAATGTTATGCCATCTTGTCCTGTGAACAAATTTTTTTGACACATTTAAAAAAACCTTAGTGTGTTATCAAAGGGACTAAGACACGATTTGAGATCGAAATTTTATTGTTTTTCTTATGTCTAAAATTGTTTACTTCAGCATTGTGAATGATTGACCAACATTTAAATGTTAGAAGTTAAAAGCGAGATAAAGAGGTAAGTATTTATTATTTTGTAAACAAAGTTTGAGTCTTACATTTGTTTAAAATGTTGCAACGTAAGAAAATTACCATTTCCTTGACAAAATGGCTCTTGGTAAACAAGAAAAACTGATCAAATGTGTTCATAAATAATATTATCAACAAAAGAAAGCACCAACTAATTGAAATATATGCCAATACAACAAATATGTAAACGATAACAAGACCTGAACTTTGTTTAAAAAAAACAAAGAGTTTCAAACTGTATATCTAGCTTGGAACTCGAATTTGAGGAAGCACCAACAATACTCATATTTACCATTCTAGACTTTAAGAAAGGAAAAATGAAATTTGAACGCTTTGAGCTCAAATTGTGTCTAAGTCCCCTTAAAGATTTAATATTTCTCATTAAAGTCATTTTAAATTATTTTCGTTTTCGACATATTTTAAAAGAAATCGCTTATTCTATATATGCATATCTACATTTTATCTTAATATGATTTTAGATGGTGACAACATAATTTAAGAAAACAAATTCACCAAAATCTTCGTAGATAGTCGAGCCATGGAGTTCGATCCAGTTGGTATTGCTGTAGAATTCCTGTATAACATACATGATTGTTGCAACTTGTTCTCGAATTAACGTTATATTGGATTTTACTATCGCTGTGTTGCTCGAGAGATCCTTTACCTTACTTCTTAAACTCCTAATAAAGAAGTGAGCTGGAAAGTTAGACAAGAAATCATATTGACGCAAGTGTCAAATGGGCCGCAAAAAATATAATTGGTGTATGAATCATTGGTTGTTTTCATAAAACACACCACAAAGAAGAAAATAAAAGTTGGTTGCACTATTTTTTATGGTAAATTCTAACATACTTTCAGCAACTTGTTTTGAAGTTTAACATTTTACTATCATCATAAAGAATCGAGTTCATTCATTACTGTAAGCATTTCTAACGGTAATTGTATGGTCAGTGCCATAGTATGAAGTAATGGAGAACACATTGATTTGTGCATTACTCTAATACAAAGTTCAACTCATCATTTTTCTCTTGGAGATTATGTATTTCAAACCATTTTTTGTTGCATTGTATTGAATGAAAACTTAATGCATTAGTTGATATGATTTTAAGGGACCACATGATAAAATAGTAATGTATTAGTTCAAATTTTCCAGTCAATTCAAATTTTCATTTCTGTCATAACTTTGCGTAAATAATTGATATGTATGTCATTTCATGATAATTTCTACCACATTTTACATGGAAAAATGATAAATACACACACAAAGTCATTTTATTTGACACGGCACATAGAAATTCAAATATATCATTTATATAAAATTTAATGACATTCAGGTCTTAGTATTTCAGGTCTATAGTATGTCCCGCACACCGATCCCGATGCGTTGTTTTGAAAAGAATGAAGAATTCCGAAATTTTCCGAATAGATTATAGTCTCGATAAAAACGCGCCAAACACGACAGTCTACTAAGTATGACCTATTTTTCATTTACGAGTAAAACAAAAAATATGTGATTTTTCTTAAAAGGCATAAAACATATTTCTACATGCAAATTTACTTTCAATTCATATAAAGAAGCAAAATATTAATTCTATTAAAAAAAAACTATACTGCAGAAACGCAGTAACACTATTTAAATGTATATCAAACAAGTTTAGCTTCTTTAAAAAGCTTACCGTCTTTAGAAGAAACCCTAAACAGCATTTAGTTATCAAAGACAGTTTAACTCTTTTTTATATAAATGTCACCTTCCTCTACATAGCATGGCGAGTGGATTTATCCAAACATTTTTGTGTCATGTGTCGTTTAAGCCTGCGTGTCTAAAATTGAGAACTGCGTACCCGAGCTTGTAAGTTGAGATCGACTATAGGGTGAAAGAAATCTTAGGTAGGGTCGTAGACTCGTATTTTTTTGATAAAATCAAAATTATACCACTGCATTTATTTATCTAAGGTGCAAATAACTTTACCGATATTAGACATACCGCATCAATTTTTTTTTACATTTTTGTATAAATATTTGAATAAACAATTCTAAAAGAAAAACAAAAAAATTTCAATAGATATTATAGAATGTTACTTTCAACTAGTTGGACCTGAAAACCAAAGGCTGAATTTCATTCATAGCAATTTGTATTGCTTTTTCGTTTTCTCACTTTTTAAGATTTGAAATCCACGAAATTTGTTAAGTCGTACGTGAAAAAGATCATTAGAAAATTATCTCCCTTGCGCCGAACAGTATTTCAACCAATGATATAAATGTAAATTTTCACATCATGTATTTTCACCCAATCACAAAGGAAAGGAAGTGCACAACCCGGAGACTGTAAATAATTTCAACTCTTAATACCGTCTTCCAAGGAAGACGTTAATAACAGACCGCCTTTCGGCCGCCCGTAATAACAATCAAGCAGTCAACCCTAAACCATTTTTGCCTCTTCTATACTTATCAAATTTGTGACTATAAGGAAAAACATCAGTACGGGAACAACAAATACAGCAATATTAAAAATAAAAAAAGAAGGCGAATTTCCATGATGTCAATAGATAAATTGATTTTCCTTTCCTATTACTTGTTTTCGTCATAATTGGTTTACCCATTTGTATTTGCTCTCCACTGACGTGATAAAAGGATTCAAATCCATGGTCTCTTCGAACATTGCCTTCGTATCCACTTAGTTCTTGAATTATATTTGTAAATTGTTGTTGGGATTCCGGATCTAAAATATATATTTCATAGATTTTGTTAGAATTGCATTTGATTCTGACTTTAATTTGTGATGAAGAAAAAAGCATTCAAACGTCATTAAAACTCGTTTTAATTTGATACTGTTGATACTTTGTCTACATAGGCTTATGTTCTTGATCAAAAGAGTTTCATAATTAAAAACACACTCTTTTTACAGATAATAAATGCCAAATAAGTCTATGATAATCAAAGCAGATTCATAGAAGTTGAAAATGTTAAATTGTTAACGCGCGCTAATGGCAGATTACATTCACAAATATTAAACGCTATATCAAAGGTTATTTAGTTTTCAATATCAAATAGCCTTTAAATTAAAAATTAGTTAAATTTGCATGAAACACTTCACGAGTTTAGGTGATAACCAAGATTATAAAGTATATATAAAGTACCAAAATCTACAAGAACAGACAGTGCAATAGCATTATGCTCCTACTTCAATATTAAATAAAAGCATAAAACATTTCAATCTAATTAGTTTTAACTTCAAAATCAAAAATCGGCGAAGTAAATAAAAGGACACTACATTTTATCATTTCAAGTTTTGGTAACATAATATATTATTTGTAATAGTATTTTAATGTAAGCCAATTTTATAAAATCATAATATTTTCTTAGTACCTGTTCCAAAATAGTTCTTTACTTTAAGTTCAGGTGATTGTTCTGTATCATTGACGAGCTGCATTCTGTCCAAAAACGTTGCAGTTGTTTTATAAACGGCTTCCAAGGTAATAGCACTGTGTGACATAGTGTTAGATTCCATTTGTATATCATTTACCGGAAAACTGAAAACACGGTCTACATAATACCAAAGAACAAACAAAGTCAACCACCCAAAATACGACATGTTTGGTCCACTTAAAAAATTATAAAAATGTTTCTCATATTCTCTTAAAGAATACTTTTAATCCTTTAAGATAAAAAATCCTATGATTAAAATGAAACATGATAAGGGTCCCGCCCAAGGGCGGGTACTGTAAATTGCGTAAAGCAAACTCACATCTAATATTTCATACTTCCCCTTTTTGTGAAATATTTACATGTATTTATTTATTTTTCTTTTCTAAGATGTAAAATGTTTTCAGATAAGATCGTTTTATTTCCTCTTGTCTGACCATTTGAAATGATTTTGGCAGGCGATCAGAATTGGTCAGAAGTTTAAAAAAATTTCCATCGATCAGTAGTTAATATGTTTGTTACAAGACCCCTGCTATTTGATCTAAACATAAGAAATTACACAATATTATACAGATATCTACGCACTTAAGACATATCCTTTTAAGCTTACTGGCTTACTGGCCCACTGTTTAAATAAGATAAAAGGCAAAAGGAAAAAATTATGACAAATACTGAGACAAACAGAATATGAAGATAAAATTGACAAAATAGTTTGAATATTGAATAGAAACTAGAATAATAAACAATACATGTGATTGAAATAAAAAAAGATAACTAGATCGGAAAAGAAATTAATTCAAACTTTTAATTACGAAGCTTTGTTTAATCAAACATAGTGAAGTGAATTGTAGAAAACCAAGTTTGGACAGAATTTCTGACAGATAAATGGAAGGACGGAAATACTAAGAATGTATTCCAGTTTTAACAGCACGGTACATTAACTTTTAGAATCGCTTAACTTTGCTTTGTCGAAAACATCACAGTTTCTTTCAGATCAGAATTTCAGGATTCAATACTTTATTTCTACATTCTTAATGTGCTGGGGTTTTTTAACAGAGTGCTGGATAAGGAAACACCAAAATATTTGTGTAAAGAGTAAATGTTTATAGGGAACAAATGATATTATCTTCTCAGTGTTATATGCACTAAGTATTTTGATATTATGCAATTTGCTTACAAATAAAGCAGATAAACCCCTTGAGGACACCTTTGTGTATGTTTTCTTATTCCCCAGTGGAAAGGACTTCAGCATACACATGAAAATCCACTTTGATTGACGATTGTGATACGGAAGAATAAACTTATATGCAGAAAAAATCGTCACTCTTTTTATACAATTGTTTTCATTACTTTTAGCTGTGAATAAAGGCTGATTGAAAAATAACTAACATTCAGTTTTTAATTAGAATTTCATATTTTTTCTTAGATGTGCTGTACATGCATAGATTTTTTTAAACAAAATACCTACCTATCATTTATCGTTGTATACCAAACTTTGATTACCTATAAAATTCAACAAAAATTGGTGGTTTTTTTACACAAGAAGGTCTACCGCTTCGTGTACTAATGTGTAATAAGCTTGTCTGAGGATACATCATTGACCCTATAACGAATGAAACACTTAAGATTAATCTTTTGATTTCAACGTAGTCACAATAGATAACAAATCCAGTATTCATATGAATGTACATAATAAAAAAAAAAGGACAATAACAAACCGTCAACCATCTCAAAAATCCATAAAAGAAATACAAATTCAAAGCAGAGCAACACGAACCTCCAAAAAGATAGAGGTAGGATCAGGTGCCTAGGAGGAGTGAGCATCCTCTGCCAACCGGTAACACCCGCCGTGTGTTCTTTTTAATAATCGAAAAAAACCCGGAAAAGTCCGTAGACAATTAGGTGATTAATTATGGTCTAACAATTAGTATGAAAAACGGAAAAACGTCAGTTAGCATTCAGCCCAGTGGCAGATTGTATTTGTGTTTGTATTTGTATTTATGTATTATTTACAAAAAACCTCTCCCTCAGCCTGGTAACCATATTGGGACACTTAATTTTGATAAAGGCGAGAAAGTTTGATCTAGACAGGACACATCTCTAGCAATTGAACAAACAAATGTAAATATGACGTTGAAATCGATATATGTTTAGTCTTTTATACGAAATCTCATTTTTAAACGATAACACATGTATTAATGCATTTGATTCACAAAGATAACTGAAGGTCATTCAACCATATCCAGCATTATTTAATGTTTAAAATTAACACTGACTTATTACTCATAATAATAAAAGTTTCAGATAGATATTATTTCAATGTAATAAAATGTTGTACATAATCATTTTTAACCCTGCACAAACGAAATATTTTCTAAAAAATATAATATTATGTACATTTTTACTAACAAATTACATGTTTGCATGAGTACATAACAAACTTATGTGCATTTGCAACGATGTGATCCGGATACTAAGAATTAAAAGTCCACACCTGCATTTCCCTCCCTATTTTTTCAACTGGGTGTTATCTCCTGTAATAAGTACTTTTTTTAAAAAAAAGCATAGTCGAGGTAAACAAAATATGTCATGTCCAAGTATAAAGCGATATCGTTCTGCGTTAACACGCAGATTATGTGGGTCTCAAAGCGGAATTATAAATTCCTGTATGACAAACACTATGCACTGGCGTCGGAAGCAAATTGAAAGTGGGGGGGGGGGGGGGGGGGGGGGCTAGACTAATCCTCTGAAATATTGAGAAAAAAAGTAATTCCCAAAATCATGGAAATCCTAATCGGTGGGGGGGGGGGGGGGGGGAGTATACCTATACTTACCGTCAAAAAAAAATTTACTTACCCAACCATTTTTTCCCCCAAAATCATGAAATTCCTAATCCGTGGGGGGGGGGGGGGGGGGGGGGGGGGGGGGGTAGTATGCTTTTGAATCCAACTTTTCAATCTTTCAAGGTAAATTTAGAAACAATAATCTTTCCTGCAAGAAAAAGTGGGGGGGGGGGGGGGGCTGAACCCTCTATTATGCTATGTTTCTAATGGTAAGGTTTAAATTTGCAAAAAAAAGAGGGGGGGCTAAGCCCCCCCTAGCCCCCCCGGTTCCGACGCCTATGCTATGAGAAGGATTGAATGACCTTTTGTATTTTTCAAAACGTTTTTACCCAAATTGACTGTGATCTGGCACACGACTAGGGGTCGAGAGGGTTGGAGTCCTATCCCAAAATCTTCAACATATTGACAAGCAAAATGAAAAAAAGGTAAACCAATATAGACAACTCCGATACTCTTTAACAAAAAGACAAAGTAGACCAAGGTCTCATTTATTTTCCTACCTGATGTTTTTTATATTATGGTACAATGCACATATATATATGCATAAAGTATTATACACAGAGAAACTATTCATAGCTATTTTGTTAAGTGGACAATATTTTATAGCAAAGTCAAAATTATCAGTGTTTCACATTTTAATTGATTATTTATAAGAGAGAAATTATTTTGCTCTTTTAGAGCACATGTGAAGGCGAACTAGGAATATCAAATTATTAGAACATTTTTGATACTTTAAAGATATGCCTTCATAAGTTACCTTATATTAAGATCTTTATTATCTATTCCTTTGTGTGTGGACTGTAACAAAATCAAGGATGGTAACTATTAAATAGAAGAGAGCAGACCGGGATTCACAAGTTTTGTATATATTAGCCCTTTATATTTTATTTTCAGTAAGATATCGTATAAAATCGATTAACAAGTATGTGTATCATTTAATTGATATTCACATACCTCATTCGTTAAAAAAGGTGCTCCTTTTAAAATTAATAGCAGGGTTTACTCCCTGAATTGCATTAAAATTAATGTTAAATACGAAATTATTAATTTTCAAATTATATTTCTAATAAGGTTGGAAAAAGGGGTCTGTAGTGTCTGTTGTTGTCTATGTAGAAACACGTGAGTTTAGTAAATAATCTATGAAAAAATATATAGAAACCAGGACCGTTGCTATTCCCTTAATAATGACTAAGAATTTCATATATATGGAACGCATGATCTTACGTCCCATCGCATTGGCGCACGTTCAATCGTCCGATCACCTGGTCTCTCGCGTGATCCTTTCGCATTATCTTTCAACGGTCGCTTTTATTGTACAACAGTCGCATATAGACGCATGATATATTGAAAGATTTAATGCGTTTGCATCGAACAACGCTCGCTTAGATCGTGCGAATTTCGCACGAATACTTTTTTCAAATGCGATCATTTCGGCAACATTTTACGATTTATATCTAATTTTATCGGTCGCACGAATATTCAGTCGCTTCTGCTTTAGCGCCAATTGTGAAAGAGGCTTTAGCTTCGCACGAGCTCTCGCATACGATGCACGAGCTCTGGCACACGTTGCACTAGCTCTCGCATTTGTTGCATGCGTTTTAGTTCTCGCATCAAGTCTCCTCAAAATAGTGGACATGGACACTTTTCAGACGCGACCGAATGCGATCTAAATTATCGCAGTGCTAGTACGAACGTTTTACAACGTTTTGTGTACTCGCAAAAGCGATGAACGATTTTTAAAGGTCGTAAGATGAATCGATGTGTTTATGCTTGAGTTTTGCTATCATGAGACTGTTGCTCAAAATGTCTCATGTAATCTTGCATCGTTGTACTATCATAGCGCGACTTATCAGCCTCAATATGCCATGCTTTGCCACTATTATATATACCCAGTATAAGAATCACTGTTTCAGACCAAAATTGACATTGTACATTTATTACAAGATGGTGAGGAAAATATGAAGATTCATTCCCTCAAGAAAAATTATACTTCCCGAGGGAATTTTTTTTTCTGGACGAATAAATCTTCATATTCCCTAAACATTAATGCAATAAACGTTTTATTATACCAAACAACACATGATTACACAAAATAAGTTGATTTCTAATAATTGTTTGACTTATTAATAGCAATAACGTCGTGATTATTTGATTTCCTCTGTTACTGTCTCACTTTTCTTTCATAAATCATAGATATTTATTATCAAATATTTTTAATTTTATCATATCTGTCTCCATCGTATGCTCATATCGGCTTTTTCATTCCTATGAAACCGCCGTCACGTGACTTTCTCGTCCAATCAGATAAAATAGAAAAGTCATATTGAGGTATAATAATGAATGCTGCTGCATATTTGTTTTTTTCTTTGGCGGCATTTTCTCTCGCTTTCAACTATGTCTACTGAAGAGTCAAGGGCGTCGGAATTGGGCGGTATATACACCCCCTCTGACTATGGAACGCCAAATTCACATATATTCAAATATTTGTACCTATCTTCAAATAATTGTACCTATCTTTAATTAATTGTACCTATCTTCAAATCATTTGAAGATAGGTACAATTGAATTAAAGATAGGTACAATTATTTAAAGATAGGTACATGTACAATTGAATTGAAGATAGGTGTGAATAATTATACCTATCTCTAAATAATTATACCTAGATACAAATGAATTATTCCTAGGTACAAATGAATTATACCTAGGTACAAATGAATTATACCTATCTTCAATTCAATTAAAGATAGGTTCAATTGAATTATACCTATCTCTAATTCATTTGAAGATAGGTAAAATTCATTTAAAGATAGGTACAATTGATTTGAAGATAGGTTCAATTCAGACATATCTACAAAGGATTAAAAGATAGGTACAATTCAATTATACCTAGGTTTAATTCGTTTTGTGTATTGTTGAAAATAATGAACGCTCCCTTGAAGTGACGTAGTTAGGATAGTGACGTAGTTAGGGTCACTTTATACCTAAATAAAAAACTGGCTCTATTTTTTTCCATAATTTTATCAAAGAATGTATAATTCAGTTGATAATCACTCTATTTATTAAAGCGGTAACAATTTTAATAAGTTTTTGTTTGTTTTAAGGCTCAATCTTTCGAAAAGTTGACAAAATCATATTGCCTATTTTGTCATCCCGATCCCGATTTTATTTCTAAGTCACCTTTCTTAAATCTTTTTTTAAGGTCTTCCGTTTCCAACGGAAGACCTTATTGTTTTTCTTAGGTTTCTTTTTCCCTATTATTATTTTTTTTTTCTTACCGATTTTGTGCACGCGATTTCTCGGAAACGGCTCAACCGATTTACGTCAAATTTTCAGTTCTGATAGGTATTGATCTGAACCTTGTTGGAAATTTTTTTTGTTGCTGACGTCACTTCCTGTCTCGAGATTTCGTGGATTTATCAGTTTTTATAGGGGTATTTTGTACCGAGAACTCCTCTTTTACCATTGAAGATATGATGTTGAACTTTTCAGGGCTGATAGACGAAAGACTGAAATAGTGTCTAATGGTCATTAATCATCTTTATCTCAAAGAGCGCCGAAGCTCGCCCGAGCTTGAAAATTAAGATAAAAAAGGCGTCATGATTTTTCTTGGTTTTCTTTGAATATCTCTTTTCTTCAAAGCATTTTGTTAAAACATGTAGAACAAAAAAACTTAATTAAATCAAGAGCTTTAATTTCAGATCATGAAAAAGGGGCTAGCCCTTCAAATTAGGGGCTGAGGGGGCTCTAAAATCTTTTAATGATAACTTTTTACCGTGAAATATTTTGTGATGCGTTATAGAAGCAATTATGTTTATTCTTAGGTTATTAACCTAATCATGGCAATCATTTACTCCTATGTTACGTAATTAGGGATTTTAAGGGGCCAGAAGTCCAAAACTTTGATGTTCTATATCTCAAAATTAAGAAACATTTGGATAAGCAATGTTGAGCAAAAGATGCTCAAAATATTGAGCTTAACAATCTGAAACCATAATTTCCTTGTTATGCGGTCCCTAAAAGGAGTTACAGGGTCGGCCCCTAAAACGACCCTCTCCAGATATCTCGAGAACGGTACAAAATTTGTAAACACTTTTTGCACAAAATGTGTTTGAATTGACAAGAGCTTTCATTTGAAATCATGAAAAAGGGGCTGGCCCTTCAAATAAGGGTCTGAAAGGGCTCTAAAGTCTTTAAATGATAACCTTTTACCGTGAAATATTTTGTGATGCGTTATATAAGCAATTATGTTCATTCTAATGTTATTTACCTATACATGGCAATCATTTACACCTATGTTACGTAATTAAGGATTTTAAGGGGCCAAAAGTCCAAAACTTTGATGCTTAATACCTCAAAATGAAGAAACATTTTGATAAGCAATATTGAACAAAAGATGTTCAAATTATTGAGCTTAACAATAATCAACCATAATTTATTTGTTATGCAGTCCTTAAAGGGAGTAACAGGGTCGGCCCTTAAAACGACCCTCTCAAGTAATCTCGAGAACGGTACAAAATTTGTAATTACTTTTTGAACAAAAAGTGTTTGAATTGACATGAGCTTTCATTTGAAATCATGAAAAAGGGGCTGGTCCTTCAAAAAAGGGGCTGAGGGGGCTCTAAAGTCTTTTGATGATAACTTTTTACTGTGAAAGATTTTGTGATACGTTATAGAAGCAATTATGTTCATTCTAATGTTATTTACCTATACATGCCAATCATTTACTCTTATGTTACATAATTAGGGATTTTAAGGGGCCAGAAGTCTACAACTTTGATGCTCAATATCTCAAAATGGAGGAAAACTTTGGAAAGCAATATTGAACAAAAGATGCTCAAAATATTGAGCTTAACAATGTACAACCATATATTGTTTGTTATCTGGACCCTAAAAGGAGTTTTAGGACCGGATATCAAAACTATTTTTCCCAGATATCTCAAAAACGGTAACCAATTTCTAAACACTTATTAGTGGTACACAAAAATACCTTTTGACTAGAATGAATGAAAAGGAGCTGATCCCTCAAATAAGGGACACCAAAGGGATAGATAGTCTTTCACCCATTACTCATAGATCCCGCCTCATTTTCCGGATCATTCCGTTGGCGAAGATCAAGCGTAAGGTCATTCCATATTCTAAAAATCGGACGGAAGACCTCCTCGTTGCTCGCAACGAGATCGTGTCTAGTTTATTTTTATTATTTATAAATATATAAAGGTGTTAAGCAGTAATGTCACCTCTGATTTTTTTTATAGATCTTTAGGACATCCTTTTTACACTAGGGTTTCAGCATTGAAAAACCAGTATAAGCTCTTTAATTATTTTATAAGATTTTTTTTATGCATTTTTCAGAGAAATTAATTTTTTTTTAATTTTTTTTGTTGTTGGTAAATTTGGCATTTTATGGTTTAACATTTGCCGTTAATAAATACTTAATATAAATATTCATTAGAATATGTAAAGAAGGCCCAGATAGACATTTTAATTTTAAATATACAATTATTTATGAAAATAAAACACTATATTTATTAGATTTTCATATTAGCAGATTTTTAATTTTAAATCATCTTATTTACAAATGAAACATTTTTTTTTTTCATTTTTTATGAAAAAAAAATTCATAAATAATTAAGACCTGATATTGTCCTTTCAGTGCTGAAACCATAACTTTATAGGAATATTTAAAGATCTATGAAATAAAAATTTGGATGTGGCATCCCTCCTTAATAGTAATACTAGGGCCCATATTTGGATACTAGATGTAGTAGATACATGTACTATATATCTTTTACAACGGTATCTAAAACTGACGGAAATGACGTACTATACAGGGAGTATTCATTATTGCCAATATTTTAGTAATTGAAGATAGGTTTAATTCAATTGTACCTATCTTCAATTCATTGCATTTGTACCTATCTTCAAATCAATTGTACCTATCTTCAAATGAATTAAAGATAGGTATAATTGAATTGTACCTATCTCTAATTCAACTTGAAGATAGGTACAATTGAATTGAAGATAGCTACAATTGAATTGAAGATAGGTACAATTGAATTGAAGATAGGTACAATTATTTGAAGATAGGTACAAATATTTGAATATATGTTAATTTGGCGTTCCATTTCTGACTCGCATGAGCATTCGTTTCATGGAGCGCATAATCGCACGTCCAATCGCATTGGCGAACGTTCAATCGTCCGATCACCTGGTCTCTCGCGCGATCCTATCGCAAAATCTTTCAACAGTCGGTTTCACTGTACAACAGTCGCATACAGACGCTAGATATATCGCAAGATTTAATGCGTTTACATCGAACAACGCTCATTTACATCGTGCGAAATTCGTACGAATACTTTTTCATATGCAATTATTTCGGCAACAGTTTACGATTCATATCTAATTTTATCGGTCGCATAATTATATTCAGTAGCTTCTGCTCTTGCGCCAATTGTGAAAGCGGCTTTATATGACTGTTGTTACAATTTACTTCTTCCATAAAGAAGCATATTTTGTCCCAAATGCTTTCATACTAATGTTTTATAGAAACAGTTTTTGGAAATATCCAAGTAATTAACATTTAAACTGAATTGAAATAAAATATGTTGAATGATATGAATTTAAACAAAAAGTATTTTCTAAGAAATTTTGTAATGGAATGAAAACACACACTACTATTTTGAATATTTTAATACATTTAAAACTGAGCTGAATGTGCATATGTATCATCAATCATTTGCATAAATTGCATAATCATTGCAAAAACTTATATGACGAAATACATTTGAATGGATCTGCCCCTTTACATTGACTTATTTCGTAAATATATGTATATGTTGGAGAAGCTGTACAAGTTCTATTGTAAATGCAATATAAAAATAAAATATGTCTTTGTAAAAATGCTATAAGATCTTTCATTTTTTTAGAAATAAAATAATTTATTATTATTACATTATTCTTATAAACATTTTCTTAACATTGCAAATTCTAATAACTTGTAAACTGAAGCTAAAGCAATAAAGTTAAGCTAAAGGTACATCAACTTTTCGAGGCTTGCAATAATATTCAAAAGGCAGTGTTAGTCTTCCTAAATGTAATATCATAATTGCGTCTTTTATTTTTTAAAATACAGGTAATATCTTCTTCAAATTTACCATGCAGGTTTGCTGAAAAAGGCCCTAAAAATGAAGTACCTTTGCCCTAAGCGATATATAATTTAAGGTAATGAATGATTTGCGTGTCTACTGTTGAACCCTATCCTTCGTTAATGAAGACATTTCTTTCGGTTGTTGCAAGTAATAACTTTATTCCTAGATTTATATTGATTGCTTAATTACTGTTTTATCCACTTTACAATTGCACTATCAATGTTAAAAACCAACAACTACTTTTATATTAACATTTAAAAGTGATTGGAATTTTGATTTTAAAAATGCCTTTGTTAGGTATTGTTATGATATGCTTGAAAGCTGTTTTATTCAAATGCCCTACTACAATTTCTTAATCATAATTTCCTAGATTGTTTCTTGATATTAGTTAATATTCAAATTTTAATCACAAAATTCATAGGCGAAAGAGCTTAAGGTTGTCCGATCCTCAGTCTCAAAGTATTTTTTTCACCAAAAAATTATTGCAAATTTACCTACAATGGATATAATAAAAAATAATAAACAAATTGAGCCTGAAGAAAAGTACCGGTACATAATCAAGTGGCTCGAACTCTTTACCAACATGTAATTAAGTTGTAGTTCTTCGTGAATCCACTACGCTAAGCATGTAGTTGAATTAACACTAGAATACTAATTCAAATTGTCGGTATAAAGTCAGATTAATGGCACGAATAAAAGAAATCCGCATAATTAAGAGTTTTTGAACATCGCTTAGGATCGGAGATCGTCAATGCTTTTTATTCTAGCTTGGCAAATTTTACCATCACCTATTTATTGTATTTAACATTAAGGTTCAGTTTCAAAGACTTATAAAGAACGTTTTAATCTTGGGATTTGATTTCTTCAGCTAGATTTTGGTCTTTGTTATTTACATCTACCAAATCAACTTTTTCTTCATTACGTTCTTTAGAGCTTGCGTCTGTTCCTCCTTTGTCTTTACCAGTTTGTACAACTTCAGTAGCTCGACTGTTTTCATTATTTTCTAACTTATTTGTGGGGCACAAATTATCTGGCGACACTTTCTGACTATCCAAATTGTTTCCTTTTTCTAAGTTAGGATTCTGCGAATCCTTTAAACCATTTGATTCTGTACTAAGGCATTCTTTTTGTCCAAGGTTGCTAGACGATTCTCGTTTGTTGTCTTCTTTAATTTTGTCTCCATCAATACTATCTGACGATTCCGGTCCGGCTGTAGCAGCGTTAATTGTTTCGGAATCTGAGTTGATTGATGTTACCTTTTTATCGTCCTTATTGGTGTCTATTTCTTTGTTTATAGTGCCTGAAGTTTCTGCCTCAGGAGATTTGTTCTCTGATGTTTCCGATTGTTCTTTTGTGAAATCAGTGTTATTAACAGGGCTGCTATTGTTTCCATCATTATTTTCTATATTTTCACTTTTCTGTAAACTAGACGATTCTATCTCATTTTCAGTCGTCACATGATCCGCAGTATGCAATTCATGACATTTATCTAACATTTCGTTGACGTCAGGGTCGTTTTCATTTTTAATTTTCAAAGTTTGATAGCTTAAAAACGCAACAGGGTTTTTAGGAAAGGTTTCTTTTTTAATGCAGCAGACTATCCATATAATGATAGCTATAAGAGTTAACCCTAGGAAAGTAAACCCTAACGCCATGGCGATGTTCCTTGTTTCGTTGGTACCAGTCTAAAACATAAAAATCATTAAATATAACTATTTGCAAATGCAATGTAATGTTTTACTTAGCCTAGAAAATTATAACATAATAAAAAATAAATCATAGAACGGATTAAAAGAACATTATACTCTGTCCCAGGCTCTTTTCCCGTCACCTTTTGACTATTTTCATTATAAATACACCTATCTACAATGTATGAATTAAAAAATGTTCGATATCTCTGTTGATATGGTTTCTTTTTCTACCTGAAGGTATTATTACCGGTAAAAACAATTCTGATTTATTTTACTCATTTAGAATTTTGAAGCAATTGTGCATTATTCCAACATAATCATTCCGAAACTTTCCTGAAAAATTTCCGACTTCTTTTTGTTTTCTTTAAACTATATTCTTCGACTTATGGAGATGGATGCGTATCAAAACCAATCAAAACTTAAGACTTTTTTAAACGTAGAAAAGGAATATAGCTTGCAAACCAAGAAAATTCTTTAAATTGACATACCAAAGAAAAAGAAGGTTAAGAGAACCGGTGACAGAGTTTTCTTTTGTATGGTAGATTTTGTTTTAATTGTTGAAGATAACTAATATTAACATTTTTTGTGTAATAAAATGGTGTTTTAATTTTGTATGAATACAGTAATACGATATTTATCAAAACATTACTTACCTCTTTATTAGACCCTACAACTTTTTGTTCGTTTGTTGTCGTTGCATATTGATAAGATGAAGTTTCTGCAACAGTTGTTTGTTTTTCTATCGTTGCTGTTGTTTGTTTGTTTGTGGTTGTTGTTGTTTGTTTGTCTGTGATTGTTGATAATGATGATGATGATGATGATGATGGATATTGGACTATTGTTGCAAGTTGGTCCGAGACAATGAAACTACATTCGTCGAAATTTCCGTTAGAGTCGATGATGGTAAGGACAACAGTTTGAATACAACAATGACCACTGAAAAACATATTACAGTATGTACTAATTGATACATGCAAAGCAAATTGGTTAAAAGATACATTGTATAATTTCAGACCCGACGTTGTGTATAATTTTAACTTGAAGAAAAAAGAAATTCTTTTTTTACCTCAGTAATATTGGCACAGCGGAGTTTGCGTCTTTTAAATCCGTGTGATGTAAAATTACTTCGTTAGAAGATACTTTAATGACTGATTCGTTGATGTTTCCCGATGAAACTTCGACTGATCCTGTCCAGTTATAGGAAGTACAGTTATCTGTATTCAGCGACTCTGTCGGACACGTTCCGGGAATTTGTTTGACTATGCAGTTTGCAGATTGCGTGTCCATAACCTTAAAGAAAAATAATAAATATTAATAAAAAAAAAGATTATTTATTATAAATGCATTTATAAGAGACTTAATAAACTGGTAGGATTATGACTTGATTAAAATTGAGTTTTGTTTGGTTGGTGGGTTTATTTATAATCTAAAGGTAAGTGTGTTATTCTACTGAATCGATAATTAAAATGCTGGTATTCTGATGAATCCATAATAAGAAGGCAAGAATGTTATTAAAATGAATCTATAATTTGGATGGCTAGTTTGTTATTTTAATGAATCCAAAAGTAGAAGGCTAGGATGTTATTTTAGTAAATCAATAATTCAAAGGATATGATGTTATCTCATTAAATCGATGGATGGTAAGATAAAACTTGCAGAATATCGCCTTGTTTTTGTCTGAATGGCACTGTTGAAGTTTCTTCGGGTTATCGAAAAATGTAATATTCTGAAAAAGATGATACAAGAAAATATTATATACAAGACATTAAAACTAATTGATTATTTAATAGTAATATAACCATGGTATTAAATATATATATATATATATATATATATATATATATATATATATATATATATATATATATATATATATATAGATAGATATATATATATATATATATATATATATATATATATATATATATATATATATATATATGACCTTTTTGCAACAAGAGATACGAGGACACAGGTCTGAGGGCTATCTTAAAGGGATTTCACTTTATTTGAGTTAATATCTTTTATAATCAATATTCATTTCATCAATGTTTATGTTGTCATCAATGTATGATTCGACTTACAATGTTTGAAGAGTTTCTGGAGTTACCATAACATCATATCTATAAATCTGCTTGCTATCAAAACCAACTTGGTGTACACCAATGTCTTTGTTACCATCCGAAACCGAGATGTCGAAATCATCAAAGTTTTCATCGGTATTATTTAAGGAGAAGGAAATGTTGCTTGTCTTATTAAGTCTCAGATTTCCTGAAAATAAATCAAGGAAAAAATACTTACAAAGATAATGTGTTTTTTTAAAAAAGAAATCTAAAATAATATGTTGTTTTGCAAAGATGTAAAGATTTCAGGCTTAATGCAGAAAAAAACTTACCAAACAGAGGAGATATGTCAAGTTGAACGGAGACAGGCTTGATATTAAATAATCGTGTCCGCAAGAATGGGTTCCCTTCAGTATCATTACCCCGTATTTGTATATATGAAAGGGACTATAAACAGAAAAATAATGCATTTAATGCATGTAATAACAACTACTCTTATTTGGAAAATGTATTGACATAGCACAAGAACTCATGTGCTTCTTTAAAAAGAAAAAAAATCCCGTTCATTCTTTAATGATAAAAGTTTGAAGATGCTTATTTGATGTTGACAATTCAAAATCATTCAAAGTTATGACAATTACTCCTCTTTCCTTACCTTATTAGATGGAATAAAATCGCCAGTGTATCGAGTAATCCCGTCTAAACGCACTCTAGTAACGTTAAATTCAAAAACGTCCGTTCCGCTGCTACACAATAAAGCAACCTTCGAACATGTGGAAGTTGAGTTCAGATTTGGAATATCAACAACAACCGAATATTGTTTGCCTGAAGAAAAGATAACGTTGATAAAATGCAGAATATTTAGAAAATAACATGAGGAATAAAACAATTAAAAAAAAGAACCTATTATAGGATTTCCTGTTAACTGATAAGAGTTTCCTCCCGGGCTTTTTTCCAGAATACTAGCTGAGAAATCCATTGCACTTAGAGCAGTGACGTTAACTGTCCAGGAGTCGGTTACATTTTTCTGAAGCTTCCATTGTCCCGATTCAGGATTCTGTAAATGTATGAAGATGAATATGTGCATTGAAGCGTAAATGTCACTTATTGTATTTTCATGTTAAAAAATCATGCATACACACAATTTTGAAAACTCATTTGTTTTGAAAGACTCGAAACACATGCTTTTGTAATGCTTTTGGCAAGAAACAATTTAGATCTCCTTAATGATTTTTATTTTCTAACACGATCTTAAATTTATTCATTATTTTTGCCAATAAGCTAGTTGTCAGGCGAGATGGTATTTCAAAATTAATTTTGTTATTTTTAACTTAAAAAACATAAATTCTTCATCAAACTTTTTATCAAAGTACCTTAACTATGCTAAAACGTCAAAAAAAATTAATTCCATTTAAAGTAGTCATTCCAGTGATGTCTGTCTATCAATCCTTAATAACTAAGATTATCCCGTTTGTCCAAATTAAATTTACTCACCAAAATCGAAATTTTTGAAACATTGTTTAATAGGTTAATTTCTTCATTTTCCGATAATGACACAGCTATACCTGAAATTATAATGTTAAGTCAGTGAAATGGATACAAATTAATAAACTCTCCAAATTTACTTCATAAAATCCATACCATTTGGGTTATATAAAACGACCTCGGACATCGACGTTACAGGTGTAACGGTAATCACCAGGGTCTTGGTGTATTCATCAACAGGTATTGACCTGTTCTTCGTGGTATTTGCTGGCATCTTAAACCATGAGACGAAAACATTCGAAGATGGTAATGTTTCCTTTAAAAAAAACCTTTAATGTTAGCTGTGTAGTCACACTGTCCTTATTTAATTGTTTTCATTTTATCTTTATTAATATTATCTTTTTTAAATCCTAAAAATTATTTCAAATTGAAACATTCTGAGACATTTAAAGAACTTCTAAAGTTTTCTGCTTCTTCCTAATAAAATCAAATTAGTTGATTTTAGATTTAATGAAAAAATGAAAATGAATTAAACAGGAATTTTAGAACCTTGATTTCAGTTTCAATTACTGTCTGAACTTCTGATGTATTCCTCTCAAAAACTTTTCCGCCTGTTTCCTTGGCAATGGCCGCTTTAAATGGACAGTTGTAATTACATTGCAATTAAACTTATCAAATCTCAAAAAGCGAAAAAAAGTACATACATGTACATAAGTAGCACAAATATGTCTATGATATTTTTTTTACATTATATATAGACTTGAAAAACCAATAAAAATTTTAATTAAAAAAAAATATCAGAAAAAAATATGTTGTCAAACAAATATTAATGTATTTCACAAATACTTCTGAACTTAAAACAGATATCATTCCAAATTTAAGGAGTGCATGAGATTGCTAGTAGAAAGACACATCAAAATACAAAGAGAGTAAAAAAAACACCATAATTATATGTTTACCGTATACGTCCTCTTGTGGTTGTCTGGAACAATTTCCAGTAAGAATGTAAATAGGGATTAATTTTTTTGCCTTCAGTCCATATATCACTTCTTCTTTCAATGAAGCGTTCGTTTCCCTTGCATAAGTCAATATGTAAATTTTGGAATTGTTGTTAGACAGTTCTATGCCTGCAATATCAATTGTTACCTATTTACATCTCTTAACCATCGGGTAAAATTGGTCGGTATGTTTTTAATCTAAGAAATTTACCTTTACGTATTCCTATCATGGCAGATTCCGCACAGTCACCTCCACTACTACCACTGAAGTTACCAAGAACTGATATCAGAGTCTTCAAGTCGGTTGTACTAATTCCAGTCTTCCAGTTTTCTGTCGTATATTGACATTATTTATCATCGCTACGTCACCTTTTATTTCATATACACGCTACAGTTGTTTTCGAACAAAAATGAAATTGGAACATTTATTTTTTTGTTTTTGTTTTTATCTTTTTAATATGAAAATAATTTTAGACACTTTGTGTTATGAAACTTAATTTGAATCTGGAATGAATCAAATCAGAATATGCATAATATAGGTGAATACTTTTAAAAATGATAACATACCTGAATCTGAGAATATAACCGTAACGTATCTCTTCGGTAAAAATTTGGAACCTTTGGTCTCGTTTACTATTTTCTCTATTGCCTTTATGATCATTAAAATGTCAGCCTTGGAACTCGCGGCATCAATGACAAATGTTAAGGATGTTTTTGCTGTTTCTTCTCTTGAGCGAATACCAAATATATCTCGGAAAACTTCTGAACCAATAAGCTCAAGAAGTCCCGTAGCTAAATTAAAAGAGTAAATAATTGAATTTCATTCGATTGTGCAGTATAGCGTTTGCATGAACATGATTTGTAAAATTTTTCGTCGTGAGTGCATGCTAAATGTACAATTAATAAAAGATATTTTCCCTTTGCGAACATTAATAAATGTGCTAGGATAATGAAACAGAGATAATAAGAATTGTGATAACAATGCTTATAAAAACGTATAAAAGATTTATGTAATATTTATTCATTTCATGGATGATATTTAGGAATGGTTTGAAATAATATATCAAAGATATATTGTAACCTTGATCAATTAAGTAGTATTCTGTAGCATTCACCGCCATTTCCGCTGCTGCGCTGTGGAGATAGCTGTGGGGAGCCTCGTTTTGACTTGATCTTCCTTTATAAATACCACCGGTAGCGGTAAAAGTTCTACTGGAATCATCTGGTGTTCCGTGGCTGCATTTACCATTTATTCCATTCAGGTATCTTACTGAAATTAATTCAAAGACAATAAAATAAAAACTAAAATAAATCATGGTATTTGTTACAACAGAGATGCTTTCAAGTATTGTCAATTCATTTTTCCGTTTTTAATGTTCATATTGCTTTAGTAAGGCATTTCTAATAGTCAACAAAAATTTGAGTGGTAGTCATCAAGTTAAAAGCAATATAAAGAGCTCATATTTTTTTTCATGTAAACAATGCCCATGTCATATTTTTGATGAGCTATGTATCTTGCATATAACTATACAACTGACACTCAAATTTTAGTTGATCATTAGAAATGCATTACTGATGCATTGTAAACAATAAAAATAGAAAAATTAAACTTGACCAAAATCGCTTGACCATGCCCCTTTAAAGGAAATCCACAAATTTAAAGAAGAATTACACGACCTAATGATACAGAAATACTCGAATCAGTTTGATTCAATACCTCATCTTCGTCTTTGTTAAATATTACAACCTGTACATGTACCTTACAAATTTTACAAACTAAGCACATTTTTGTTGTCCAGATAGTTTCATGAGAAGCTGCTTAGGTATGAATAAATAAATATGAGAAGACTCACCTGGCTTTGTAATTATTTGACCTGATCTGTAGCCACTTGTCAGGTTTGATCCAATTATAATGTTGTTTTCGCACTGTTCTATTCTGTTGAATAAAAGAAAAACAGATGACGTTTATGTACAGATACGCTGATTTTATTTGCATTAAGAAGAGAACCTACCCTACGTTGTATAGACCTATATATCTATTCAAAGTCTTGTAAGCAATGAATGAATGAAAAACCAATACGATATAACAATAATTTCAAGATTGTGATAGAAATTCACTTTATTTTCCTACCCATTCCCACAATTAGTACACGTATCCTCACTTGAGTCAGCAACTGCCTTTAAAATAACCTTGTCTTGTCCTGTAAATAACAATTTAAAGAGTTTAAACATATAAATAACTGTTTATTGAACAACGAAATAAAAAACTCATTGTGATTTTCATTATGGACAGTAATACATTAAGATAATAAATTGTAAAGTTTCTCTAGAAATAAAGTACAATGCAGAGATATCCTTGCTTTCAATGACAAAAACTGTTTTAGCCTTTTTATTTTACCACAGAATATCTGTTCCCAGGCAATGGATTTCTCGGGTTTAAGTTATTTAACGGCTCATCTACTTATTATGCCACTTTATATCAAAAAGTGCTACTTATTTCGACCGAA
Source organism: Magallana angulata (assembly GCF_025612915.1). NCBI lineage: Eukaryota > Metazoa > Mollusca > Bivalvia > Ostreida > Ostreidae > Magallana > Magallana angulata. Next base: position 16,231,493 of record NC_069111.1, read on the forward strand.
TTAAAATATGTGTACAGTATAAAATACACGTACTAGTTGTAGTGTGGGGAAACTCCTTTTTTTAAATATATATCGGACAGTCACACCAAATAATATTACTTAACAATGAAAATTCTAATTAATATATATATTTAACATATATTTATTTCTCTTACAGATTTAAGAAAACATTTTAAGAAGAGTAGAAAACCCCAAGATAAAAGCTTAGGCGCAAAACTCCAGAAGATAAATTTATTCAGAAAGAACCTTTAGGGTAAGTCAGGGTACCACATCCCTGTTTTTCAACGAAATACTCGGGAGTAGAAAATATAAAGATCGCATTAATATTCTGTTTTTAATTAAAAATATGAATAACAGAGGATATTGGATATTTAAAATGAATTTTATTTCATTCCATCTAGGTTTCCCCCCTTTCCTGGAAAATACCATACACCATATTTAGTCAAGATTGATTCTGTAGTTAATGAGAAGAATGCATATTATGCTAATAAAAAAATCCAAGCCTATGACACACCCGCACGTATTTTTGATTACTTCATCATTATTACTAAAATGAGATAAATGATCGAGTTGTAAGAGTTACCAAAATTTTCGTAGATCGTGTTGTTTCCAAATAGTTCAATATAATTGGTATTGCTATAGAATTCCTGAATAATGTATAAAATAGTAGCTACGTCCTCTCGAATCAATGAAATGTTGGATTTCACCATCGCAGTATTCTTTGAAAAATCCACGATCCTGTTTCTTATTTGCTTAATGAGTATGTGAGCTGCAAAGAAAAAAGTCTCAAAATGATCACGGCATCTAATTTCTTGAACACAACTTCGTTTTACATTATTACAAACCATATACTAGTATATCAATAAACTTTTAATATTGGTAATGACACAAGCCTTAAAAAATCCAGACTTATAGAATGATTCGTATACCCATTTCAATTTGCTCCCCGTTGACGTGGTATTTTGAATCGATTGCACGCTCTGTTTTAACAAGACTCTCATAGCCGCTTATTTCATGAATTATCTGAATGAACCGTTGAAAGGATTCTTGGTCTACAAAGTAAACAATTAACAATGACAATAATTACAATGTTTAAGAGATATCTATTTTAGCAAAATATTTACATATGTGACACTATTTTTATTCTCTAGAGATGTTTTAAAATTAATTTTCAAATACTCAAAGACACGCATATTGTAGACTCTTTCGTTGTTGACGTTTAAAAGAGAATAGACGGGATGTCAGTGGTTTATATGAGGCGTTTCTTAACGACGTTTACGCTTGCACGCTGGATAAAATTGTTTCACTAACTAAACAACAATATTCTTAAATAACAAAGTACAGTTTAGCGTCTTTAAAAAATACTCATTGCATAATAGAACAATTGCCTTTGCAATAACTAATATCAGTTAACAACAAGATAAAGATTTTGTAGAATTTACAATTGCCAATATGTTTTTTGATTTGAACCTAGAGAGAAATAAAAAAGTTCATTTTCTGTTTGAATTTTTTAACGAGTCTAAAAGTCATAGTTTTAACGTCATAATTATCACCGCATGCGCTTATGAATTGACGGTTGCATCATCATGAAAACGTAAAAACATGATTTGCCTTTCTCAAACGGTAATATAAGTAATAAACAGCAATGGTAAAAAGTTCACCAGAATATGAACTTAATTAGAAATTGGCCAAAACCTCTGAGAAGCCATTTCGGCTTCACAGGCTTTGATCACGTGACTAACCAAGTTTATATCCCTGGTGATCTTTTTAATTTGCTGGGTTTTTTTCTTAATCATGTTCAAACACATATTCATATTATTAAAAAAAATAAAGAGACCTCTATGATATGATATTTTCCATTTAGCCATATGATTTAATCTGGTAATAAAATCTTACCTGAACCAAAATAGTTGTAAACTTTAAGAAATGGTGATTGTTCGGTATCATTTACCAGCTGCATCCTATCCAAGAATTTTGCAGTGGTTCTAAAGATGGCGTCCATTGTGATGGCACTATGTGACTTAGTCTCGGTTTCCGTTGGTATCTCATATGCCGGGAAACTGAGAGTAGGCTCGACATTATAACATAGAATAACCAAAACAGTCCACCCATGCATATACATGGTTAGTTAAACGCTGTTGTGTCTTAAGAGAATTTTCCTTGATCTAACGAAGGTAAATGATTTTTCAATAAAGGAAGTTTTATACAAAGTCGGTTAAGATTGGTAAATACTTCATGTCCATATAGGTAATATTTCGTAAATATTGCAACTTATCCTCCAATGATAATAGCGCAAATTTCTAACTTCCCTATTTAATGAAATACATACCTGCAAGTATTTGCTTTTATTTCCCTTAAATGTAAAGTAGGGCTCTTTTGATTTCCCTGGTCTAACAAACAATTATGCAAAATGTACACAAGATATTTTGACAGATAACCATACATAGTAAAAAGAGAGAAAAAGTGTTTGGCTGTTATTATAGATGTAATGATACACTTTGTCATGCATACAAAAGTATGCGAATCATAACTAATCCTGAAAGAATACAGAAAATATTGCTTATGAAATATTTCCTTTTTTACAAGTTCATCAAATCAACTTCCTTGCAATTTAATCCTTAAAATACATGTACTTCATCCTGTATCTATTCAGCATCCTATAATATAACAGACACAAAGGCCAATACTTTAAATCAATCTAAGGAAATTATAGTTAAATTCTTCTATTAAATCATCAGAAAATGTACTTAGAAATATGTAACTTTCGCTGACTTTTCGCTGACTTTTCAAATACTAGTATAAATTTATCCCTTATTTTGCAAAATAATTATTCATGTTAATAATTCACAACGTTTAATTATTCAAGCATTCCTTGGATCTCAATCACAAGAAGCATACACACTTGTATGTGCATATGCAGATCTAGATCTGGACTGAAAATAAATACCAAGAAAACTGAAGTTATGTCATTAAATGCCACACACCCAGCAAGAATACAACTACATGGAAGTAACCTAACCAACACAACGTCATTTACATATCTTGGAAGCATAGTTACATCAGATGGGGGTGCAGACAAGGATATAAAGACCATACTAAGTAAAGCTAGGGGTGCTTTCATGAACCTGGAAAACATCTGGAAAACACATGACATCAGTAGGAAGACAAAGTTAAGATTCTGCAACAGCTGTGTCCTGTCTGTCCTACTCTATGGAGCAGAATGCTGGATAATGACAGAAGGTGACATAAACAGGCTCTCCAGTTTTCACAACGGATGCCTCAGAAAGATCATGAGGATTTTCTGGCCTAATAAATAAAAGTACGGAAGTACTGACGGGAGTTAATTTTATCCATTATCATTAATTTTATTCAAAATGAACTATATGTGATTTTGCATGGCAAGAAGTATCAGTATTCGAAATATTTCTGAGAAATTGTATGGATCCAGGCAAGATTGAACTCTTGTCTTGTTCGACCAAACGCTCGGCTGTCCCCGTTTATCTCCGAATAGCAAGAGAGACTCTGTTTTGTCGGATATTAACGGAGACAGCCAAGCGTCTGGTTGAACGAGACTACATTGAACTCTAGCGTAGGAATACATACGACTTTAAAAAATATCTAAACTGTTTGTACTATTTAAAATCTTACTATTTTCATGGTATTAATAAATATGTTTCCTTGAAAAACAATGCTTCAGAATACATAGCATCGAATTTATCGATTATTTTCAAGAACTAAGTGTTATCAGCGGTATTGATTTGTGCTTAGGTCCAAACACTGTTTCACTTTCGCTTTGCCCGAGTAAGTGCATAGGAGAGTTGATTAAAATATCAAATGTGGAACTTCATAAGAAGGCAAACAGCGAGGACATGAGATTTATGTTAATAAGACGGGGGTGGCAATGTATAGGGCATGTGCTTAGAAAACCTACCGACAACATCGCGAGAATAGCACTGCGATGGACACCAGAAGGGAAAAGGAAACCCGGTCGACCCAAGAACACCCGGAGAAGGACCGTGGAAAAAGAAATGAAGGAACACAATGAAGCCCTATATCATCCTTTCATAGCAAACTACCGAACTCACAAGAAAATCCCTGTATCTGCATCCTAGATAGGGAATCGTAAATCATGAAGATAAGGACTTCCGGACATGCATGTGAAACAACAAATAGGTGTTGGTATATTTGAGTTTTTTGTCGGAGATATTTGTTATACGTTACATATTGTATATATTTGTATTAGCTATATCTTTATTTTCAAATCATCATTGTAAATCAAATGTGAAAGTTTTGTTATCCATTAAGTATTAAGCCATTCGTATTTTTCAAAGAATCGTATGTTGTTATACAGTAATTAACACCATGCTTTATTTGATAAAAACATTGTCAAAAAATCTAAAAGCTTGCTAAAATTTTGAGCAAGGAAGATTATTGTTATATTTGTTCCGTTTTTTAAACAAACTACTGGAGATATTTAATATTTCCCCGTTATACTAATTAAAAAAATTCAAGGTGAAAAGACTACGCAGATAAATTTAACTTCCGCAATATGTGAATGTTCCTATAAATTTGAAATAAAGGTTGTTTACCTTGAGTGGAAAATGATAAGATTCATCTTTTTTATTTAGTGTTAACAACAATAAGCAGGTAAAAATACTAAAATGGTTACAAGCATTTGTATTTGTCTAACCTTTAACGTTTAACAAACAATGAACAATGGCAACTTCTTATCAGTGTGCATTTCTTGCAAGAGTACTGAATATTGTATTCATTATAAGTATAAGTGTTTATCAAGTTCTCGAAATTCATTGAATATAAATATATCGATAACAGTTAAAATTGTTTTGAATATATGTGATCATTTTATATGCTGTGAATAGTAAAAACAATGTTGTAACACATAGCCTACTTCTTTTACATTTTTTTTTGGGTGGGGGGGGGGGGGATGTTGTTCCTACATAGTTGATGAAAACCAAATTTCATTGTGTCATAGTTCATGATCAGATATTCGGAAAAAATATTGATCAACTGACTGGACAAAAAGGTTTTAATTACACGTTTTTAAAAGCATGACAATAAATTATTTGATTCACCGTTTTCAAGATTAATGATACAGGAGCTGTTACAGATGAAAGCGTAAGTGGGAATAAAATATCTAACACATCTCCTAATATGGCCATAGAATGTGGTTGGTTAAATGATCCACCTTAAATCAGATATGCATGTTTCCAGTAAGACATTTCAAAACTGCTATTATAATCAATCTTGGTCCCCTTCAGCTTTTTATTTAGATTAAATTTATTTAACTGGTTAAATAACGATTTGTTTTTGTCAGTTCCTGCATGAAGATAATCGTAACATATAGGAATAAATGAAGAAAACAAAATAAACCAGATATATACCTTCCTTGTAATTTTTAATACTGTCTTCAAATGCATTTTTATTACTGCCAAACAGTTCATTGATTTTTTTAAATTTATATGCTTATGATAACTAAATTTTTAAATGTTAAATGATTTTTCTTTCAATATTGTCGAGTTGACTTTGAGTAGATAATGATGTGATCAATGGAAACGTGGGCTCACAAATTTCACGCTTTACACGGGCTGTACAATTGACACAAGATTTTCAAATAATATTTATTAAGGTAGTGACTATTGCATATAATGTTAAAATATTTGACTGTCTACATTGAAACTGGTTATCTATTGAAGGGGTAAAGTAAAATTTACATCACATAAAATGTTAGTGTTTATTTGCACAAATGAAAAATGACAATAAAAACAGTCAATCATCTCAAAAATTCAATCAGAGCAACACGGACCTCTAAAAAGATAGAACCATATGCCTAGGAGGATATCAAATGATATTAATATTAATAATGATATTCATGTAAATATCGGTCAATTTGCATATTGATAACACAAATCTTAAAGAAAATTTTACAAAATAAACTATTTAAATGTTTGAAACAATATATATTTATCAAGTTTAAAAACATTCAGTTTTCTATTGTTATGGCGTTTTGGTGAACCCGAAAAAAAATTTATTAAGTCACACACAATTGCAATCTCGTTCATAATTATAAAGCACCTTGATTCATTAAGGTCTTCCGTTTCCAACGGAAGACCTTTCTATTATTGTGCTGGTTAAGATTATTCTTATTTTTCTTTTTTTTTTTTTTTCTTCCTAGACGCGAACTTTGAGGCTTCATATCGTGCTCATTTCTGAACGGGTTTTGCTCAAATTTTCAGGGCTAATGGACTTTACAAAACACTATCTTCATCAATTCGTAAAAGTTAGAATTTCCTTTCCGGTAACGAGTTATTCCCCTTTTAAATTTTTTTAGGGCCTTTGGTTTCTAGACAAAGGCTCCGAGACTATGATAGCAGGGAATGGGAATCCAACGAATTTGAATAGCAGAGACATTGTAGTGATGCACATTAGTTTTTGTTTTTAGATTACGTTTTTTATTTAGGAAAAGGTAGGGGTCAAAAAACAGGATTCCAAAAAGTGCAAAAATTTAGACATATTTTCCTTTATATCTTTTTAACGAAAAATATTTTGTAAAGACATGTAGAATAAAAGTTGTGCAGAATATCAAGGGCTTTCATTTAACACCAATAAAAAAGGGCTGGCCCCTTAAATTAAGGGCCAATAGCCTCTAAAAGTTTTTGCTTAATAACTCAAAAACGGTTAGGATTTTGATATGGCTGTCGCTGGAAAAGTTGCTTGTTGGGATCTCATAAAGGTCGTAACAATGTTATTTTGTAAGGGATTTGTGTAGTATGAGTGTAAAAAGCTTTACATGTTTACATGTACCTGTTTTCATTTGACAAGTTAACGAAAGTCTTCGTGCGTACAACTGGCATAAAGTTGCCGCAGAAAGTATGCTGGTTTATACAGGAGGCATTAATTAAGGTCTTCCGTTTCCAACGGAAGACCTTTCTATTATTGTGCTGGTTAAGATCATTCTTATTTTTCTTTTTTTTTTTTTTTCTTCCTAGACGCGAACTTTGAGGCTTCATATCGTGCTCATTTCTGAACGGGTTTTGCTCAAATTTTCAGGGCTAATGGACTTTACAAAACACTATCTTCATCAATTCATAAAAGTTAGAATTCCCTTTCCGGTAACGAGTTATTCCCCTTTTAAATTTTTTTAGGGCCTTTGGTTTCCAGACAAAGGCTCCGAGACTATGATAGCAGGGAATGGGAATCCAACGAATTTGAATAGCAGAGACATTGTAGTGGTGCACATTAGTTTTTGTATTTAGATTACGTTTTTTATTTAGGAAAAGGTAGGGGTCAAAAAACAGGATTCCAAAAAGTGCAAAAATTTAGACAAATTTTCCTTTATATCTTTTTAACGAAAAAAGACATGTAGAATAAAAGTTGTGCAGAATATTAAGGGCTTTCATTTAACACCAATAAAAAAGGGCTGGCCCCTTAAATTAAGGGCCAATAGCCTCTAAAAGTTTTTGCTTAATAACTCAAAAACGGTTAGGATTTTGATATGGCTGTCGCTGGAAAAGTTGCTTGTTGGGATCTCATAAAGGTCGTAACAATGTTATTTTGTAAGTGATTTGTGTAGTATGAGTGTAAAAAGCTTTACATGTTGACATGTACCTGTTTTCATTTGACAAGTTAACGAAAGTCTTTGTGCGTACAACTGGCATAAAGTTGCCGCAGAAAGTATGCTGGTTTATACCGGAGGCATTAATTCATAAGAATTTTTTTTGTTGTTGGAGTATTAGCTTTTCCTTTAGGAGTTAAAGTCATTGTTGTTAAGTTCTTATAGTGCACAATCATTAAAAACGGCAATTGGAAAACAAAACATTCTTTTTCTTTTCTAGTAAACCACAAAATTTGGAATTAAAAAACTCTCTGCATTACATTTTAGTTATTAACTCCATGCATTTAAAATCTACCTTGAATCAGAGCTGCATGTGTGTGTGCGTAAGCTCTCCCTTGCCCGCGGCCGAGAAAATCGGTTAGCATGCTCGCGGCTGGACTACCTAGCGGTCAGCGGTTATCTAATACACGAGAGTTGCGTCTCTCATATATGAGTTTATTTAGCCGCGAACTCAAGAATTGTTTTAGTTTTGATTACACAAAATCTTTTGTGGATTAAACAAGTGGATGTCAAGTAAGAAATAGTTCATTTAATTAATAAAAGCAATGTCATTCTCTAAAGCAATAATAGACATAGATCAATTGTGGGGTTTAAGTTTAAAATATATAACTTCTATTTGATAGAGTAAGGTCATTATACTGCAAACTTTTCAAATCTTCTTTGGTTCCATCTTCGCTAGCCAAGGGTTTTCGGTCCACTTTGCTCCCCATAAACCCTTGGCGGATTTCATTACGAAAACTCGGTGACAAGCTCCGTTTTATGATTGGCTGCAGCTGGGAGTAGCTGATCCAATCGCAGTGCTTGTAAATAAAAACTTTAAAAGAAAACACATGTGTGATATTTGGTAAAACATTCGGTGCTTTTAACATGTTGAGGCACAAGTTCTCGAGTACAGTGCCTCCCCAGCGATGGTCTAACCAGATCGCTTTAAAAGCCTAACGTTATATATTTTACTGGGATTATACATAGTTTTGCAAACTTGTCAAGGCTCGCGTGAATGCATGGGAAGTAAACATGGCGAATGTAGAAGTTGCTTATCCTGTTAGTAAATTCGTTCTTGCTTATGGTTATTGCTTTTAAAGGTTCAATGAGCTCTGTTTTATTTTATTTGTTTGGTTCGCATTATTCACGACAACGATACCTGGTTTTATGGCATGAAAGCTTTCATATAAATCGGCGACTTTTTCACTCCCGGTACAGATCCTTACAAAACACTATGAATAAAACATTCCGTGCTTTCCCATGGTTATAACTTAATTCGTATTTAATAGCATCATTAATTATGTTCCGATATTCAGTAGTCAACATGTTTTCAAGTTGTATTAATGCCGTAGTGAATATAAAACCCGTTGTTTAATTCGATTAAAATGTAAATATGCAAGGGGCGCAACTCAAGTTGCTCGCTAGATAGCGCCACCACATCACCGAGTTTTCGTAATGAAATCCGCCAAGGGTTTATGGGGAGCAAAGTGGACCGAAAACCCTTGGCTGGCGAAGATGCTTTGGTTCTGAGCTGTGCGTTTCTGTGCGTTGTACCTTTACGTAATCTATTCTTCGTCCACGGCCGAGGAGATCAGCCACGGCTGCATTACCTAGCGGTAAGCGGTTATTTAATACACAAGATTCACACACCGCGACTTTCACTTACATGCATATGAACGTGTTTGAGTTAATATAGCCGTATATACAAGAACTGTTTTAATTTTATGTTATAAAAGTTTGTCCTACTTGTATATATATTTAATTTAATATTTGAGTGTAAATGAATATTAATGAACGATATTACTCCAAATCGGAAAAATCGTTAGACATAAACTAATGGTTCGTTTGTTCAGGTAATTAAAGTACTTTAAAAACTGTACAATTAATGTTTTAAATCAACACCCCCTTCAAATATTAAACCTTTAAATGATGATCATCCCTCGCACATGGCTGAGGAGATCCGGCGCGAGTGGATAAGTGATCCGCCGTTGGTTCGTATTCTTCTACATGTACCTTATGACGCGTTTATGTTTCATATTTTGCACGGACACAACTATATTTTATTATGTTTTCAACTATTATATTGGTTTAAGACGAAAATATAAATTGATTTTACTTGTACAGTTGATTAAGCATTGATTTATACGATAGCGTACAAGGTAGTTTAAACTTGAAATCAAATTATAATCAAAGTTCCATGTTTGCGGTAGGGGCTAGCACGATAAAGGAATACCCTGAATTGAGGCATTCGATTATTATTTTAAAAAAATTCACATGAGTTTAAACAACTTTAGATTCTATCGGTCACATATTAATCACTTCTGTAGTTTCATTGTGGAAGCGAACTCATTGCTGCCCCCCCCCCCCCCCCCCTTTCCTCCCGCCCCGCTGACAGGTGCTCGCGCTGGATTTTTTTTTAATTGGGGAAAAGATAACAAGATCTGTCGAAAATCATTTTTGGTGGATTCTTCTTATGTGTAACATTTTGTTTCACTTTCCCATCCCTTTGTTTATTCGGCCAGTCTGTGTTAATTCAATTGCCGCATGCGACCGAGAATCTTGTGTCGCTTCAGCGCACACAGCTCAGAACATTTATAGCCCCAGGTCATCAATTGTTATGTAATTGAGTAACAGTTGGAAGGGTGATTTTACTACATAAAATAATAAAATCATAATATAATCTTTTTGAATTGAGTACCATGCGTATAGGTTCCCATAATAATTATTTTTTTTTATTTCCTATCTATGTTTACATTTAATTTTGTTCAAATAATTAATAAATTTTCTATCATTTAAATTGTGTGCTTCATCAAATACTGATTCCGATTACCTTGAAGTCATTAATTTTCCATTGGCTTTTTACAAAAGAGAGACGCCTGACCATCCAATGAAAACAAATACACAGAGTTTGATTGACAGGTTCAGCCAGGTGCAGGTCTCACCCGATGTCCGAGGTTATGTGTGCTGTTTGTACACAGCCGAATGGTCTCAGTAAGAGTTATCAGTAGGAGTTATCGATGTAAATAAATAATAAAAATACATGCCTATCAAAACATGATCGTGCAAGTTAAAGTTGATTTAGGTTTGTTCCAATAGAAATCATGTTTGCACTAACTTTATTTAATATTTTTTATGTATAGCGAATTTTAATATTGTTTCAGTACTGAAACATCGCATGAAAACGTTAAATATACATTTACTCTGTAACTAGTCGTCTTTTAATACATATACCTTTCTTTTGTTTGTTAACAATTCATTCAATTTTGTTAAAGTAATGTAAAACACGGGCGCCATTTTGAAACAATTAACTTGTCAGAGAGTTCCGAATGAAATCTGATGAACATTTCACACGGTTCTCGCACGCTTTGCCCGAAACGCTAAACGGTTTACATGAAACTCTAAAAGGTTTACACGAAACGTTTCTCGCACGTAGGCCGCACGCTTTTTTGGTGTATTAGTACGTTTTAGGGTCTGTAAATTTTGTCAGCACGCAATTCTAAACTTGCACATAGTCTTCAAAAAATTTAGAAATATTTTAATATAGAAGTTATCTTTGAGAAAAGTTTACATGTTTTGTAGGCGGGTTTAGTTTAAAAAAGAAATACACTTCCTGACATGAATCACCAGTATATACTGTTTATAACAATGCTTGCTACCCTTTGAAAATTTAACTCGCCATTAAACATCTCATTTTTTAAAGAATGTTTGAAACGATTACATAAACTCTGCTCGACAAATAGTTTTCCTAAAATATTTTCTTCCTTTCTTTTTTCAAAACACGTTTTATATACAGGCTTTCAATCACAACACGTTTTTATAACAAAAGCAGAACTGAAAGTATAGTCATTATAATCGTTTGACACCATACAACATATATTTTCAACTCGCAGCAACAACGGAAGACCTACTCGGGGCTTTGCCACGAGCTCTGCTCTAGTTCATAAGAATTTTTGTTGTTGTTGGAGTATAAGCTTTTCCTTTAGGAGTTAAAGTTATTGTTGTTAAGTTTTTATAGTGCCCAATCATTAAAAACGGCAATTGGAAAACAAAACATTCTTTTTCTTTTCATGTAAACCACAAAATTTGGAATTAAAAAACTCTGTGCATTACATTTTAGTTATTAACTCCATGCATTTAAAATCTACCTTGAATTAGAGCTGCATGTGTGTGTGTACCATTACGTAAGCTCTCCCTTGCCTGCGGCCAAGAAAATCGGTTAGCATGCTCGCGGCTGGACTACCTAGCGGTTATCTAATACACGAGAGTTGCGTCTCTCATATATGAGTTTATTTAGCCGCGAACTCAAGAATTGTTTTAGTTTTGATTACACAAAATCTTTTGTGGATTAAACGAGTGGATGTCAAGTAAGAAATAGTTCATCTAATTAATAAAAGCAATGCCATTCTCTAAAGCAATAATAGACATAGATCAATTGTGGGGTTTAAGTTTAAGATATATAACTTCTATTTGATAGAGTAAGGTCATTATACTGCAAACTTTTCAAATCTTCCTTGGTTCTGAGCTGTGCGTTTCTGTGCGTTGTACCTTTACGTAATCTATTCTTCGTCCACGGCCGAGGAGATCAGCCACGGCTGCATTACCTAGCGGTAAGCGGTTATTTAATACACAAGATTCGCACACCGCGACTTACACTTACATGCATATGAACGTGTTTGAGTTAATATAGCCGTATATACAAGAACTGTTTTAATTTTATGTTATAAAAGTTTGTCCTACTTGTATATATATTTAATTAAATATTTGAGTGTAAATGAATATTGATAAACGATATTACTCCAAATCGGAAAAATCGTTAGACATAAACTAATGGTTCGTTTGTTCAGGTAATTAAAGTACTTTAAAAACTGTACAATTAATGTTTTAAATCAACACCCCCCCCTTCAAAAATTAAACCTTTAAATGATGATCATCCCTCGCACATGGCTGAGGAGATCCGGCGCGAGTGGATAAGTGATCCGCCATCGGTTCGTATTCTTCTACATGTACCTTATGACGCGTTTATGTTTCATATTTTGCACGGACACAACTATATTTTATTATGTTTTCAACTATTATATTGGTTTAAGACGAAAATATAAATTGATTTTACTTGTACAGTTCCATGTTTGCGGTAGGGGCTAGCATGATAAAGGAATGCCCTGAATTGAGGCATTCGATTATTATTTTAAAAATTATTCACATGAGTTTAAACAACTTTAGATTAGATTCTATCGGTCACATATTAATCACTTCTGTAGTTTCATTGTGGAAGCGAACTCATTGCTGCCCCCCCCCCCCCTTTCCTCCCGCCCCGCTGACAGGTGCTCGCGCTGGATTTTTTTTTAATTGGAGAAAAGATAACAAGATCTGTCGAAAATCATTTTTGGTGGATTCTTCTTATGTGTAACATTTTGATTCACTTTCCCACCCCTTTGTTTATTCGGCCAGTCTGTGTTAATTCAATTGCCGCATGCGACCGAGAATCTTGTGTCACTTCAGCGCACACAGCTCAGAACATTTATAGCCCCAGGTCATCAATTGTTATGTAATTGAGTAAGAGTTGGAAGGGTGATTTTACTACATAAAATAATAAAATCATAATATAATCTATTTGAATTGAGTACCATGCGTATAGATTCCCGTAATAATAATTTTTTTTTATTTCCTCTCTATGTTTACATTTAATTTTGTTCAAATAATTAATAAATTTTCTATCATTTAAATTGTGTGCTTCATCAAATACTGATTCCGATTACCTTGAAGTCATTAATTTTCCATTGGCTTTTGACAAAAGAGAGACGTCTGACCATCCAATGAAAACAAATACACAGAGTTTGATTGACAGGTTCAGCCAGGTGCAGGTCTCACCCGATGTCCGAGGTTATGTGTGCTGTTTGTACACAGCCGAATGGTCTCAGTAAGAGTTATCAGTAGGAGTTATCGATGTAAATAAATAATAAAAATACATGCCTATCAAAACATGATCGTGCAAGTTAAAGTTGATTTAGGTTTGTTCCAATAGAAATCATGTTTCACTAACTGTATTTAATATTTTTTATGTATAGCGAATTTTAATATTGTTTCAGTACTGAAACATCGCATGAAAACGTTAAATATACATGTACTCTGTAACTAGTCGTCTTTTAATACATATACCTTTCTTTTGTTTGTTAAAAATTCGTTCAATTTTGTTAAAGTAATGTAAAACACGGGCGCCATTTTGAAACAATTAACTTGTCAGAGAGTTCCGAATGAAATCTGATGAACATTTCACACGGTTCTCGCACGCTTTGCCCGAAACGCTAAACGGTTTACATGAAACTCTAAAAGGTTTACACGAAACGTTTCTCGCACGTAGGCCGCACGCTTTTTTGGTGTAGTAGTACGTTTTAGGGTCTGTAAATTTTGTCAGCATGCAATTCTAATCTTGCACATAGTCTTCAAAAAATTTCGAAATATTTTAATATAGAAGTTATCTTTGAGAAAAGTTTACGTGTTTTGTAGGCGGGTTTAGTTTAAAAAAGAAATACACTTCCTGACATGAATCACGAGTACATACTGTTTATAACAATGCTTGCTACCCTTTGAAAATTTAACTCGCCATTAAACATCTCATTTTTTAAAGAATGTTTGAAACGATTACATAAACTCTGCTCGACAAATAGTTTTCCTAAAATATTTTCTTCCTTTCTTTTTTCAAAACACGTTTTATATACAGGCTTTCAATCACAACACGTTTTTAGAACAAAAGCAGAACTGAAAGTATAGTCATTATAATCGTTTGACACCCATATAACATATATTTTCAACTCGCAGCAACAACGGAAGACCTACTCGGGGCTTTGCCACGAGCTCTGCTCTAGTTTATTTTTATTATTTGTGTCTTATTATTTTTATTTTTTATTATCCTTGACTTTTCCAAGAAAATTAGATATCAGGAAGGGTGGATACGATGGGAAATCTGAGATGCACTTCAAAATTCAACAACTATAATCCATCTTTTTTCTTAACCACTTGATTTATCCTTGAAAGGTAGTTTAACGGAAAGGTGAAAAGTATGGGGCTATGAGAGGCAATACAGACGTGACGTGTCAATTGAAACCCTTCCGTTTTAAAATATATATATACATTTTACATAGAATCTTTTACTGTGGAATCATTTTTATTTGGGTCAATGTTCAAAATTTTCCTGATTCTTAGGGACGTTAATTAGTTTATAATCAGGATAATTTTGATAATTTTGATAAATAGTAAACAAATGATTGTGTATATGTTTGTGGGGATGTAAATTCATGGAAAAAGGTTAAACACGAAAGCCACGAACAGTTGTCCCTCACGAAAAATGAAGATTCCACAGTATCTCACAATATTTTTCAAAATACATTTTCATACAAAATGAAGTTATCAAACTATCACATGTAGATTAGAAGATTTTAAGATAAATATTTAGATTGGCTTCAGCAAAACAATTAGAGTAAGGTACATATGCCAGGCTGACAACATTTACCGTTCAAAGCTCTATAGGTAAGGCAAGAATACAAGTATTGTACAAATCGATCTCCAACTTGTGACTCACGTTATCTAACTTTTACATCAATAAAGTTAAGTCCCGTTTTTTATCGGACGATTTTCGAAGCCTTTTCCCCATTTACATTTGTAATGATCTTTGAATTTACGTTTACATAGAATGGGAATTGAGTTAAATTAATCGAAGAGCATGTATATTTGTATTTACATCAAATGAGTATTTTCTCCACTATTTCTTTAAAATTTTACTTCATATAACCATGGATATAGCTAATCACGGTCAAATTAATTAATCTGCGTATTAATATGTGCATTTTTACTCCTTTTTTTTTTTTACTTTATATGTAAAATTCAATGTAATATATTCTAAATCCATTTAGTTTTATATGATCACTGTAAATTTCCTATAACCATCAGTTGTTTTTTTTTTAAAGAAATAAAAGTTTTATAAACACGAGTATTTTTTTAAAAGTGAAGTTCGTCAGATTTAGAGTTTTTCTTTTGTATAGGACACAGAGGTTCCTGAGTTGTTCTTGTTGCATTTGGTCTTGTAAATGAGCACGACGAGAACAGCTACAAGGGTGATTCCTGCAACAGCCGATGCAACCACGATACCAATCATCATCCAGTTGACAATAAGAACCTCCGTCTAGAAAACATAAAATCTCATAAGATCTTCCATGGTATACAATTAGTGATAAGACTTGTTAGCCAAAGAGTTCGTCTCGTAAAATAGAAAATATTACAGGGATTTCATTCAGTGGTGTTTGGAATAGAGTAAGCCATGCGCATCATTGCATTGTTGTGGTTCTAGGGTGATATAACATGTGATATGAACCCATGTTAACACACATATTTATCAATAATGATAATACAGCATGTACATTAAACTTGACTAAATAATAACATGACAGTTAAACTCATTAACGATAAGCAAGTAACCTTTGGTTCTACGACGGCTGGAGTTGTAATCTCTACAATAGCTAGTGCCTGGTTGGAAAGTTCAAAACGACATTGAGAGAAATGTCCGTCTTTGTCCAAAATGGAGATCAAAACAGACTGCACACAACAGCTGCCCCTGGTTGGTGTAACATTAACAACAGTGTATTATAATCAGACATACTGTGGTTTCTTCATTACTCGTAAGCGTCAATTGTCGTGGATTTAATAAAAACCACAATTTCAAGGATACCTACTTTCGTGGCCAAAGATTCTTTCAATACAATATATTACTAGATAACGCACATCTATGAACGCTGAATTTCGTGGAACATGTCCACAATGAAATCCACGATAATTGGTATTCAACGATTACTGATGAAACATAATACATGCTTTATCCTCTTCTAAAATTATAGAGCAACAAGCCATTTCTTTGTCATCTTTTCATTTCTATTAAATAAGTATCATTTTACCTTACTGAAATAGGTAACGAAAAATTCGCCAGAGTTAGGTTCATATATTCTAGTACAACTTCTTCAGAAGACACGATTATTTCTGACAAGCGGATGGTAGATGAGGAGACCTCGACCAAACCAGTCCAGATGTACTTAGAACAGTTGTAGGTGTTAAGCGACTCCACTGGACATGTCCTTGGATAATCAAGAACGGTACAGTCTGCTGTGCGAGTATCAGTCACCTGTGAAGGTAGGGAATCGCATGGAGAAAAAATATTTTATTAAAGAAAGAGTTATTAATTAAAGCTAGGAATGAATTGACTTATCATAAATATTAATTGTTCTCAAAATGATTCAATAAATCAAACACTGATATATGGATAACTACAAGTTTGACGATTACATGAACGGTACTTACTGAAAAGCGCCGCGTTTCTGATTGCACGACACCTGTGTAATTCTTCAGGGAGACAGAGAAACGTAGAACTCTGTGTATCAAAGATTAATTTCTTAAAACAATTCATGTTCAAATTTATATGCATAACACATTAGATGCCAAAAAAATAATAATTGATATACATGTAAATTCTTGAAACTGTGGAAATGAACTTCAATATTATGCATTTCATTTCAAAATCAATTACAAAGTAAAAAACAAATGATAATAATAAAAGACATGTCATTGATTGTAAAGTTTTTTGTTTTTTTTTTGCTTACACTGATTTTAATGAATCCGGCGTTACCATGACAACCGCTTCATAAATTTGCCCAGCCTGTAAGAAACCCGTTTGAACGTCGGTGGTAGTGTCACCGTCTGATATCGTGATAATAAACTCGGCTGTAGAATCCCCGGTGTTTGTCAGGGAAAACGAAATGTTTGTCCCCTCATTCAGTCTTAGGTCACCTATAAATCATAACATTATGATCAAGAACGACAACTCTGGGCAATAACACTGACTATCCATATTGTATGTAACACAAATCCAATTAGATGTGTACAAATTTAGAGTAATAAGTTGGATCCAACAAAATTATCAAATGAATCATATAGCATGATTTATTAATGTTAATGTTAAACATTTGTTTTAGACACCGCACTTCTTTAAAGAGAATGAAAAAGAAAAGAAAACAATATGAATAAAAAAACAATAATCAATTAAATTTAACAAAATCAATCGATTGGATATAGTAAATTAAAAACATCCTAGTATAAGGTAAAATAATCAGCATTATAATAGTACTGACCTAGAACCGGTAAAACACGGAGCTTGACGGACGTTGGTAGGATACTAAACATACGGGTTCTTAGATAAGTGTTTCCGAGTTCATCAGTCCCACTGATTTGTACAAAACTTGACTGAAGTAAAGTACGACAGAAATTAAAACAAAGGCATCACATATTTTAACGGCATACATCTATTTTGTTTTTTATGGATAAATAAATAACAAAACCATTGTCCGAAAACTTATTGTTATGCATAGTTTAATGTCATGACACCGTTACTGCACGTGGTACCTTGTTAAATGGTACATAAGGTCCAATACAAGAAGAAATTCCTTGAACCGCCATCTTTGTCAGTGGAATTTCAGCCACCTGATTCCAAGTGTCATCGAACAGTAAAGCATATTCACAGGTTAAATTATGGTTTGCATTTTGAATATCAACGACGACTGAGTAGTTAAATCCTGGGGGGAAAAACAAAAACAAAATCATTTTGGAATAGTTTTATGCAACGAAGAGAATATTGTGGTCATAATTATTCTGGCATTACACAAATGGTATTTATTTCACTTATGGGGGATGGATGGTCAAAACTAAACAATCAGATTTATCTTCAATTTTAAGATATGGTTTTTTGTATTTGGCTTTAATATAATTTGTTCTAAATATATGAAAGTAAACCCGCCTGTTCTCTGCACACTGGACTTTTCTTGGCTTTACTTGAAATAACATTTTAGCAGAGATTAACTAATTGCCATATCAGCTGCGAGTTTCACGGAAAATTGTCTTTGATTAAGATGGTCACGGGTCAAATAAACTTTGTATTTTTATATAAGCTTGCTGCCATATTCATTTCACAAAAAGTCGAACTCGTATCATCAAAGGATTTCTTCAGTCTATTTTACTTGCTCTGTCAAAAAGGGTTTACAGATAAATTGACGTACTTACCCATAATTGGATTTCCTAAAAGGAAGTAGGAGTTCCCATCAGAGCTAGGAGCAAGAAGGCTTGTGGAAAAGTCCATCGGACTCTGAGCAGTTACGTTGACTATCCATGCCTTTGAGGTTTTTCTTGTGAGAATCCAAGCACCGGAGGATGGGTTCTAAGCACATTGCATAAAACATCTTGGCATGAATTTGCTTACAGTGTGTCAAACTTATACATAATTTTGTATACTGAATAAGGCTACCTAAAAGTTGGATAAGTTCACAATACTTTCTTGAATGCATAATATACATACCAGAATGGATATAGTCAATTTGCCTCCTAAAATATTTTTCTGTTCAATGTTAGATGAGAACATTACGTCAGATCCTGGAATACGAAAATTAAAATTTATTTAATTGTTGGCAAATTGTAGATACAAGTGAATATCGATATCTTTTTAGAATATTCATGAACATTTATTTGTAAATTCAGCTATCTGTTTAAAGATGACATACCATTAGGATATAGTAAGGAAAATTCACTTTCAGCAGAAACAGTTGTAATTTCAATCTTAAGTGTCTCAATATGGTTGTCTACTGGTACCGAGATGTTCTCATTTGGCTTAGAGTTGGTAGGAAATATCAAACGTGTGACAAAAACATTGGAGGATGGAAAGGTATCCTTCAATAAAAAATAAACTGCCTTGTTGGTATGTTAGAAAATATGTTGGTCATGATTGGATCAAATTGATTAATGTATATTGCGTTTCTTCAAAAGCTGAGATGTTACCACCACGTGATCTATCATAAAGTCATTTGGGCTTTTTTTGGATTTGATCACGCCCCGACCAAAAGTATCATCTCATTATACTAAAAGAATGATTCCTTATTCCTTAAATTAAACTATGTTTACGTCCCTGATAAAATCGAATATAGGAATTACGTTAAAAATCAACTTCAAAATGTTCCTGTTTTACACCAGGTACATGTAAATTTGATTTGTTTGAGCAAGGTTGTTGTTGTTTTTCGTAGTTTGCTCTGGTCAGCGCTTTGTATTTAATATAATAATATCATATCTAATATCTTTTTATAAAGATGTAATATTTTTATAACCCATTGTTTATTTATAAAGCGTAATTTCATGAAATATATATTTGTCTTCTTCTGTATACTTAAAACAGATATAACTTCGATTTTATGGTTTCACTTGTTTGTGTCTCATTATGTAGTTTTTATGCATACCATTCAATCAGAAAGAAAAACATCAATAAATTACAAATAACTAACCTGTATCTCTTTCTCCACAATTGCTTCTAGTTCTGCAACTTTTGTTTCATAGACTCGTCCTCCGGTCTCTTCTGCAATTTTCTGGAACACCAGTAAACTGGACCGTTTTACTCTTTGACCACGCGAGCTCTTTTCATTTGGAAAATTTTTCTGAAGTTCGAATTCCTCCGCTATGAACAGAAAATGGCAAAAGAATGAAAAAAATCGTTTGAATTCTTTACCACACCTTAAAATTCTAATTTTGAGGAGTGGATTGCGGTGGCAACTTCCAGATTACATGAATATTCATTTCCTCAAAAAGCAGAACTCTGTATAAAAGCATAGTAAATGACGTATATGTAAAAGTTAAAATATACGGATGTTTTCTTTACTAAATGATAGCTAATAGTTAATAACTTAAAATTCAATGATTGAAATTAATTCTGGTGGGGAGGTTGTTGACAGCCAGCCTCCTTAGAGAAAAATACTTCGTTTCTTAAAACTAGTGTGGATTTGTTTAGATTTGATGAACACTTTTTTTCAAGATAGAGTCTATGGACAGATATCTACCCCCGTCACTGTTCCTTTTTCTTCTTCTCCTGGAACACTGGCCCGTGAGAAGAAACACGGGGGTCAGCTGCTTGGCTATCAATCCAGCCATCACATCGCCTTGTTTATCTTCATCCTTTGCATCAGCATCCGTGCAGAGATAAATCTTAGACTTTTCGTTGGACATTTCTATTCCTAAATAACGAGTGTGTATAAATAGCATTTGTCTTGTTTTGGAATTTAAGCCTAAACATTATCTACAGCTTATCTATTAAGTTACAAATAAGATAAACTTTTGTCCCATCTTTCACATTATATTGAGAAAATATCATAAAGAATTCTTCAAATGAATATCAGTTACTGATAGTTCAATAAAGCTAAATCATCGGGATATCCATACGCTAGAATGCATGTCTTTAGAAAAACGCACGTGCACATCATATGTGTGTCTATGAGCCGTACCTTTTAACATCCCAGACATAGCATATTCAGCACAGTCACCCCCTCCATTGACAGTAATGTTTTGAAGCCACGTGATCATTGTCTGAGGGTTTGTAGTCATTTGTCCCGTCGTTAAACTTTCTGTAAAATCCGATTAAAATTCGCCTTGTAAAATCGCTCCTTTAAGATTCACTATATAGCTTGTTGAGTATTTTAGACCGATTTTACAAGTCTTTTGTGAATTACATTGTGTAACACTCTACAGTATTTTAAAAAAACGCTGACTTTTAAAATTCAGTTTTAATTTGAATCAAACAAATAATAAAATATACTTTGAACAAGAGGCCCATGGGCCACATCACTCACCTGAAGCACAATAGGTACGATAAAATCAGCTTAATAGAGTCTTAATGTAGTATATTTTTATAATATGAATTTTCGGACTTTTTCGACACAAGAATGTTGATAAAACCCCATATGAATTTGAAGACAAAATAAATTCAATCAAACTATGTATCAGTGATAGAAATATTTCTGCAAAAATGGATCTAAGCAATATTGAACCCTCGTCTCGTTCGACTCGACGCTCGGCTATCGCCGTTTATCTCCGACAAGCAAGAGAGACTCTCTGCTTGTCGGAGATTTACGGAGACAGCCGAGCGTCGAGTTGAACGAGACTATATTGAACTCTGGCATAAGAATACATACAACTACAAAAAATATCTAAATTGTTCGTACCATTTTAAATCTGACTAATTTCAAGGTATTTATAAATAACTTTCCTTGAAAACCAATGCTATAGCATACATTATTTCGAATTTATCAATCATTCTTAAGAACTAAGTCTTGTCAGCGGCGATAATTTGTGCTTTGGTCCAAACACTGTTTCACTTTCGGTTTGTCAGAGAAACCGCATAGGAGAGTTTATTAAAATCAACTCCCAAAAATTCATTTTTTTTCATGGATATTCTTATGTTTACTATCATTTGTCCCTTTTCTAACAAGAAGATTTTATAGTCATATGACATTTTGAGCATTTACTCTATATATTCCTTTGTAAAATTTATACTCCCCATTGTGGCCCCACCCTACCCCTGGGGGTCATGATTTTAACAACTTTGAATCTCAACTACCTGTTTCCACATAAGTTTCAGCTTTCCTGACCAAATGGTTCTTGAGAAGATTTTTGATTTTTTTTTTCAAAAATGTTCAATGATTCCCAATTATCTCGCCTTGAAAAGGGTGTGATCCTTAATTTTTACAACTCCAATTACCTTTGACCAAATTTGGCCTAGTTTGGTTGAAATTGGCATAGGAGTTCTTGAGAAGATGTTGAAAATGTAAAAAGTTTACGGACAGACGGACGGACAGACGGACGAGCACACATACGGACAGACAGACGGCAGACAAAATTGATCAGAAAAGCTTCCTTGAATTTTCAGCTCAGATGAGTTTAAAACATAAAAATGATGATAAAGATAAAAACTTTGCTGTTTGGCAAATGTTAGGAAAAATTTCAAAACGTCATTTAAGATAAGTACCAGTGCCTCTGCCTCAAGTTTCGCTACGTGGACCAGATAACGGATTTAATAAATACAAAAACTAATGATAAAATGGGTTTTAAACTTTCATTTTATCTTAATTGAAACATTTGAGATTCAGAAAAGTGTGCATGAAAAATTATATTAAAGTTTGTGTTTGACTTAAACTACGATTACATAGAGAAAATGCTTTAACTGGGATTTTTTCAAAATCAAGATGCCAGGTATTGTTTAGCAAGAATGCTGTGAAATTGCATACAATGTCATTATGTGAGGGTTTGTTATTAAAAAATAATCATTTTTCTAAATCAATTTTAAGGGGGGGGGGGGCTAACTGTGTATTAAGATTGTACATCAGTTGTTTTCTAAACCTTGATGTAGGGTTCTTTGCAGAAAGAATGAAGCGAAAAAGTATGCAAAGCAACTATGTAATTTTAAAAACTGAAGACTTTGCATATAAAATTGGACTGGTGTTGGTGAACCTTATGCTTAGTCTTCTTGTTAATGGTCAGTTGGACAAAACCTGTCTAGATTTGCAACGATTCACCATAAACTTTAAGTTAACAAACCTGGATCCGAAAAAGTCACCAGGATATAGTTCTCTGGTACAAAATCAGAGTCCTTTGCCTCGTTAACAATATTCTGCGTGGCAGCTATGACGGCTTTAATGTCGTCACCCATGGACCCGGTGACGTCAATCACAAAGGTTAAAGAAGTCTTAACCACATCTTCCCTAGTCCGAAGACCAAACACATCCCGGAAGGCTTCCGCGCCTATTAGGCTCAAAAGCCCTCTTCCTGAAACAAGGAAGAAACTAACTGTAAGGGTGTTTTATATTTGAACTATTTTTACAGTCTATCAGCGTAGTAACTAATTCTTTGTCATTTAATAAGTTGAAATTACACCTTGGCCAATAAGGAAGTACTCAGTCGCATCCATTGCCGCGTCGGAAGCCGCTCCATGCAGAGAAGAGTGAGGAGCCTCGTCTACAATAGATCTGCCTTTGTAGATCCCTCCTGTTGCGGTGGAAAAACGACTATCGTCATCCGGCGATCCATGACTGCATTTACCAAGAAACCCCGTCCCTTGTTAATCAGTGATTTAAAATTAGTCACAAGTGTATACTTTATTATATGTACTTAAACCTACAATATGAACTTAAACATGTATGTAATGTTAAAATGTATCAGAAAATTTTTATCATTCGACATCATGTAGAATCTTTATCCGGTTAATTTTACTTATCTTTGATATCTTCTGCGATAATGAAACTAGTTGAGTCGTAGTAAAGAATTCTGTTTCTACATACTGACAGGTTTTGTGACGTCTTGGCCTGACTTATATCCACTTGTCAATTTATCCCCTCTGATATTGTTGTCGCAGATTATAATCCTACAAAATTTGAAATTTACGCTTTAAAAATGTTTAATAGATTATTAATTTATTTATTCAATATTGCAAATTAACAAGATAATATGAACATTATGGAACGTCAATAGCACAGGAGGATTAATAGGTTTGTTATGGGGTGGGGCGGGGTGTAAGAGGAATGAGGGAAGCAATACCCTTCTATAAATCCACAGTCAGCGCATGTATTATCCTGCTCATTAGCAATGTCCACCAATGTCACATTATCTTGGCCTTAATTAAATATAAAATAGGTCATACATTACAAAAAAAACTGTTTCGCATTAAATTATTATACAGTTATTGTCATGGTACGTTTTTTTGGTCGTCTTTACTCTTATAATAAGACTGTTGAATTTGTTCATGAAAACAGTTACTTTCAGTTGATTCAAACTAACCGAAATCTTCGTATATCTTGTTTCCCATGAGTTCTATCCAGTTTGTATTGCTGTAGAACTCCTGAATGGTGTACAGAGCCGCACCCACTTTTTCCCGAATTTCCTCCAGGTCGTCCTCGGTGGTAGCAGTGCTTGAGAGGTCAGCTATGGACTGTCGCAGAGTGCGAATGTAATTATGAGCTAGTGTAAAAGATTTATGATTACTGATGACTGTTGACCTGGTTAAAAAACATATTACTATGTCCATACACTACAGAGTATCTTCAACCATTTATAACGTTATAGCTACATAATTTTAAAAAAGACGATCACTTTTGTCTACAGATGACCCAAATCTAGCAGTCAGGCTATCAGATAGGCAAACAGGGACGAACATATTGACAGAAATAAAGAACAATTTAATAACTATGCTGCATATTCGTTAATATTACAGCAGTGTACTAAAGTTTAATTGACCATACCAATTTCAATTTGTTCTCCGTTGACATGGTAGAAGGAGATACCAGCATAATCTCTCTGAATGTTGTTTTCGTACCCAATAATCCTTCTGATTATTCCTATATGATTCGAGTATGACTCCTGGTCTGGAAATAACACGGGTCATTGTATGTTACGTTATCAAAATGCAATATAATATTTTGGCCATAACAGACTTTTAATGCATTTTAGCATTTCAGCAATGTACGCTAATATGGCTACGATGTACGAAGTGAAAAAACAACAACTCAATTTTCCCATAGACATATTATTTTTCTGAAACTGAGTGAAAAATATGAGCAATGTAAATGTAATGCGGCCCACTCAGAAACAAGTATCATGTGTTTATAAACACACAAAAAATCAATTTAATACAAGTTTATGAATCACTTTACGGACACAGAATAATTAGAACTAATATGCTTTTATGTATTTCGGCTTGTTTCTTTAAGGACGATTGCATACATTCGATATTGGTATACCCTATATATAACAGAGCTCATTCGACTTCAAATTGGAGTAAAACAATAAAAAATAACTAGACTCTTGTTGCAAAAGCAACAAAAAGGTCTTCCGTTTTGATATACATGAATCAATTTAACCGTAGACATTGCTTCTCTTACATAGAGAAAATAGTTAATATGATAAGTATTGTAAATGATATATCCAGACGTTACTTCCATGTAAAACAACGAGATTGAAAAAGAAATCAATTTTGAAGTACTCTCTGTGACGACCGGAAGTAATGCCGAACCAAACAAAACAGGTTACAAAGTTTGATTGTTAATAATATGATTTATTTGAATCCTTCCGGTGAAAACTGGAAATGGCAGTTGACAAAATAAAACCCACAAAACATATCATCAATCAAATGTCTATCATTCCTGAAAGCTTTGAGTCTCATTCACTTACAGTGACAAAAATCTTGCGGGCATCAAATTTGTAAAAAGAAAGGCTACATAGAGATATTTGAGATATCTCACCGGAAGGAACAGTTATTTGAAAATTTAACATTATAAAGATGACACATCTAAGATTGTATACTGATATATTCATTCCATGTAAAAGAAATAAATAAAGAAAAAAACATTATTTGTAGTGCTTCCGGTGACAACCGGAAGTTACGCCGAACAAAATAAAATAGTTTTAAAAAATGTACATATAAAGGTCTATCATCCCACAAAGTTTGATTGTTCAAGTCGACATCGTTTATGAGATCACGTCGAAATAAGGTTTTTTGTCTCGGGACAGGAAACGGACAAACGGAAGTGTTCAATGTAAATTGTATTAAATATTTCTTGTATACTTGTCTTTTGTACATTATTGTTCATCAAGCTCACTACAAATATCAAAGAAAAACAGTTAAACTGATAAAAAGTTCGATTTGTTTGAACTCCTCTTGTGTGGACCGGAAGTGACGAAAGACAAAATAAAACCGGTTAAACATATATATCTTCAATAAAATGTCTATCATCCATGAACGTTTTGCGCTTTGATCACTTATAGTTTCTGAGAACTCGTTTGTACAAAATGTGTTTCAAAAAAGCTACCTGAGATATTTGAGATATCTCACCGGAAGTAGAATTTTTTGTTGATATAACATTGCATTGATAACGTATGTATAGATTTATACTTATATATCTATTCTTTGGCAAAAGAATTTAATGCGTAGAAATAGTTATTTTTGAAGAGCTTCCGGTCACGACCGGAAGTTACGCCGAACAAAACAGAAAAGTGTAAACACATGAACATACATAGGTCTATCATTCCACAAAGTTTTATTGTTCAAGTTGTCACCGTTTTTGAGAACTCATCGAAATAAGGTTTTTTGTCTCGGGACAGGAAACGGACAAACGGAAGTGCTTAATGTAAATTTCATTAGTTATTTTTTGTATACTTGCCCTTTGCATTTTATTGTTCATCGAGCACACTACAGATATCAAAGACAAAAAGTTAAACTGATAAACAGCTCGAATTGTTTGAACTCTTCCTGTGTGGACCGGAAGTGACGGAAGACAAAACGAAACCGGTTAAACACATCCTCAATCAAATGTCTATCATCCATAAAAGTCTTGTGCTTTGATCTCTTATAGTCACTGATATCTCGTTTGTACAAAATGTGTTTCAAAAAAGCTACCTGAGATATTTGAGATATCTCACCGGAAGTAGAATTTTGTTGTTGATATAACATCGCAAAGATTACTTTTGTGTAGATTTATGCTTAAATAATTATTCTATTGAAAAGGAATTTAATGCGTAAAAGTTGTTAATTTTGACGTACTTCCGGTGACGACCGGAAGTTACGACGAACAAAACAAAATAGTTTAAACACATCTGCAACTATACGTCTATTATCCCACAAAGTTTGGATGTTTAAGTCACTACCGTTTTTGAGATCTCGAATGTACAAGCTTTTTCAACGCGGGACAGAAAACGGACGACCGAAAATGATTTTTGACAAAATGAAAAAAACGCCTCGAGATATTAACACTTTCTATTAGTCCTGAAAATTTCAAGAAAATTTATCCAGCCATCTCTGAGAAATCTTGTGGACAAATAAAGGGGGAAAAAAAAATAATAATAACTAGATTCGATCTCGTTGCGAGCAACGAGTGGGTCTTCCGTCCAATTTTTGAATAAATAAGATCAAACTTATCAATTCAAAGATAAAATCGTAGATCTGAGCAAAAAAAAGAGAAAAAAATTTTGCGGCACTCGAGGCTTGAACCCGGGTCGCCTGGGCCATGTCCACGACTATAACGACTGAGCTACTCGGACTCTCGCTTCAGAACTTTGACGCTTAATTTCTCGAGAATGCCTTGATCGAATTTAAAACTATTTACATATTCTTAATCAGTAAACGGGTCACTATAAGGTGTAAAAATTTCAAAGAAAAATATTAAAAAATAAAAAAGTCGAAAAATTCAATTTTTGAAATTTCCTTCCGGTGACGACCGGAAGTGACGGCGGACATTCTCTTTACCGAGGTACATTAGAAAAACGGTAGATCTATCATCTCTGAAAATTTCAGCCTTTTATCTTTACTCGTTTTTGAGAAACCCGACAGACAAAATTGACTTTTTAAAATCGTAAACGGACGATGACTTCTGACCGGAAGTGTTTTTTCAAAAATGAAAAAAAATGTATCAGCTTTAGATAAAAACACGTTTATATTGAAGATTTGAGCGAAATCGACCCAGCCATCTCCGAGACATCGTCTGCACAAAATCGGTAAGAAAAAAAAAGAATAATAAGAAGAAAAGTGAAAAAAGAAACAATAGAATAATAGAAGGGTCTTCCGCTGAAGACGGAAGACCCTAACTAGATTCGATCTCGTTGCGAGCAACGAGTGGGTCTTCCGTCCAATTTTTGAAAAGATAAGATTAAACTTATCAATTCAAAGATAAAATCGTAGATCTAAGCGAAAAAAAGAGGAAAATTTTTTGCGGCACTCGAGGCTTGAACCCGGGTCGCCTGGGCCATGTCCACGACTATAACGACTGAGCTACTCGGACTCTCGCTTCAGAACTTTGACGCTTAATTTCTCGAGAATGCCTTGATCGAATTTAAAACTATTTACATATTCTGAATCAGTAAAAGGGTCACTATAAGGTGTAAAAATTTCAAAGAAAAATATTAAAAAATAAAAAAGTCGAAAAATTTAATTTTTGAAATTTCCTTCCGGTGACGACCGGAAGTGACGGCGGACATTCTCTTTACCGAGGTACATTAGAAAAACGGTAGATCTATCATCTCTGAAAATTTCAGCCTTTTATCTTTACTCGTTTTTGAGAAACCCGACAGACAAAATTGACTTTTTAAAATCGTAAACGGACGATGACTTCTGACCGGAAGTGTTTTTTCAAAAATGAAAAAAAATGTATCAGCTTTAGATAAAAACACGTTTATATTGAAGATTTGAGCGAAATCGACCCAGCCATCTCCGAGACATCGTCTGCACAAAATCGGTAAGAAAAAAAAAGAATAATAAGAAGAAAAGTGAAAAAGAAACAATAGAATAATAGAAGGGTCTTCCGCTGAAGACGGAAGACCCTAACTAGATTCGATCTCGTTGCGAGCAACGAGTGGGTCTTCCGTCCAATTTTTGAAAAGATAAGATTAAACTTATCAATTCAAAGATAAAATCGTAGATCTAAGCGAAAAAAAGAGAAAAATTTTTTGCGGCACTCGAGGCTTGAACCCGGGTCGCCTGGGCCATGTCCACGACTATAACGACTGAGCTACTCGGACTCTCGCTTCAGAACTTTGACGCTTAATTTCTCGAGAATGCCTTGATCGAATTTAAAACTATTTACATATTCTGAATCAGTATAAGGTTTAAAAATTTCAAAGAAAAATATTAAAAAATAAAAAAGTCGAAAAATTCAATTTTTGAAATTTCCTTCCGGTGACGACCGGAAGTGACGGCGGACATTCTCTATACCGAGGTACATTAGAAAAACGGTAGATCTATCACCTCTGAAAATTTCAGCCTTTTATCTTAACTCGTTTTTGAGAAACCCGACAGACAAAATTGACTTTTTAAAATCGTAAACGGACGATAACTTCTGACCGGAAGTGTTTTTTCAAAAATGAAAAAAAATGTATCAGCTTTAGATAAAAACACGTTTATATTGAAAATTTGAGCGAAATCGACCCAACCATCTCCGAGAAATCGTCTGCACAAAATCGGTAAGAAAAAAAAAGAATAATAAGAAGAAAAGTGAAAAAGAAACAATAGAATAATAGAAGGAAGACCCTAATAAAAAACCTAACAATCACTATAAGGTCTTCCGTTGGAAACGGAAGACCTTAATAATCATTCTGATTGCCCCTTCTAGTATTTCATAATTTGCAATTCTTTACCTGTACCAAAATAAGTCGAAACGTGATGGAAAACGGTTCCAACAGTCATATTGTGTAATCCAGACTCATCCATGTATTTCGAAGTCGCGCTAAATACAGCATTCATTGTGATACTATCATGAGAAGAAGTCCCAGATTCGCTTACTCGGGGTAATGGCGGAAACGTGACCGCAATATCAAAGAAACAGAATAACAAAACACCAAAACTTCGATTCTCCATACCTATTTCTATGCAACATGTTTAATCCAAGTATATATTACCCAGAATGCACGAATTCTACCTGCTACTACTGCAGCACAAAAACAGATGATGTAATTCAAACTGACTTAATTGACACCAAATGCCAACTGTAATGTTATCTTGGGTTATTTGAGCATTTTTCTCTCATTTAACTTTACAAATTGGTGAGGTTTATGATATCTGCATAATTCTATTTCATTATAGAAAACAAACCGGAGATGCACATGCAATCTAAATGAATTCACATTCGTGTACATTCAGTAAATAAGGCCATGTGTTGACTTCCACTTTAAATGCGCAGTACAACCGACGTATTCAAACTTTGTGGCACAGTTACACATGTATACTCATTTCTTATATAAAGCTTCGAGTAGCAATGCAAGAGTCATATGTATTGTATTGGGTTTGGGTTTCACTGAGAACATCAATGGTCAACATTGTTGCCAAAAATACAATCGACAGGTGTGATGTATTACTGTGAGCGTTAGCTAATAAAAATTAAAGCTTGAATATTTCACTTTATGAGTTATTTTATGACAACATTTGTACCAGACATAACTCCACATTGGAATTCGTTGAATTTAGATGTTAGATATGAAACATCTGTGTCTAAAATTAAGATGGTTATTTCCTGATTTTTACAACACAGCGAAAGCTCCATCTTTTTTTAGTTTCATGCCTAGTAAAGGCAAAAAAATATTATACATACAAAGCTAAGATATGACTGTATTCTTCATTACGATTTATACAAAATAAATATTACAGAGAGCGGAAATTGTCTTTGTGGGTTACCTGAATATGTATATTGTGTGTGTTTGTGGGTGTGGATGTTTGGGTGAGTGTGCTATATATCAGTTACTGAAAAAAATCAACTACAACACCAAAAATTATTGATAGAAATTAAGCTTCTTAAGTTATGAAGATATTGTAGTCATAACTACATGTAATTAATAAGGAAACCAGTTACCTGTGCCGAAATATTCTTGCACCTTCTGAGAAAAAGACTGTCCAGTGTTGTTAACGAGGTCAAACATATCCAAAAACGAAGCCGTGGAGGCGTACACTCCTCCCAGGGTTATGGAGAAATGAGATTGTGTTTTAGGTTCCGACCTGACATTATTTGGCGGGAAACTATTCGCAGTCTTGCAGTAGAAGCAGCAAAAAAGCAGGAGGCGTTTCCAGACAGGGAACATGGCGAAAGATGATCTGTACTAAACGACGCTTGCTGATTAAACTTTTAACGAGGGTTTTCCTGTTTAGTGTCAATAGATCATTTACGGTATTGATCACAACGGAAGTCTAACTTGCTCTTTCCGTCAAGTATATTTTGAAGTAATTATAGAACGTTTCAAGGTATCTCACTCTTCACGTTTTGATTTCATTGCGCAGATGATAATTATATATAAAATAAATATGCTTTTATTTATTTAATCATTACAGAAAGATTATTATTTCATAATTAAACAACATTTATAAAGAAAATCAAGAATCCAGAGTTCAAGTTCAACTATTTAAAAATGCAAAAACGAAATTTCTCGATGCTGTGAATATTGACCACAGATCACGACCATTTATATAAATGGTAAGTTTTGTTTTATTAAAGGAATGTATTTCTAAGTTTTTCGGTACTTCCGTATTGGGGTAATGTATGAAATAAAATTGTATAACTTTTGCCTAAAAACTGCCAGTTAATGCTGAGATGCTATAGTAGATAAATCCGTTGTTTCACTACAATAAGGGTGTAACTTGTAAGCCCATCACGAAACTGTAGTATAAAGAATAAGTGTATTTCCAAGTAGCGATGTACTAAAATATTACGTGTAAGTTAAATGAACGAGTACTTATAAAGTTCCAAGCTATAGAACTGTCTATAATTCATTGAAATCATATCATTTATAATTGAAAGGGACCTGGACACGATTTGAGATTAAAAAAACTTAATTTTTATGTAGAAAACGGTTAACTGGTGCATTTTAAATGATTGACCAAAATATTGAATGTCAAGTTACAAGCGAGATGCAGAGGTAAGAATTGGTTGTTATGTAAACAAAGCTCGAGTCTAATAGTTGTTTACAAAACTGTTATGAAGAGAATTACCATTTTGAAGACAAACTGACTTGTAAAAAAATTTAAACAATTTCATTATCTAGATAAATATTATTGTCAACAAACTAAAAATACATTAGATTGAAACTTACAACAATACAACACATGTGTTAAAAATGACAATATTCGAGCTTTGTTTACAAAACAAAGAATTATGAACCTTGTATCTTGCTTAAAACTTGATATTCGTCTTTCAAATTCTGACATAGCATTATAAACTTCTATATTTATCAGTATATTAAAACATTGAAAATGGAAAAATAAAATTTTAAAATTTTAAGTCAAATCGTGTACAAGTCCCTTCAATGATATTATAAAATATTCAGATGACTTAAATATAGAATTTAAATAATCGACTGTTATGATGTAAAAATTATTAAAACAAAACAAAACGGACTTTTTGTACTCTCTGCAATCTTCAAAAACTACGACAAAGATAAGTTAATCTTTTTTCCTGTTAAGGGACCGGTAATTAAACCAATCTAGGTTTTATTTCTGCCTGCAGCGAACTTTTTCACATTCACGAATTTTGTGACGGATCCCTTTGGTTATTATGCAAAGAATTATTTACATATGTAATATAGAAGAATACCTAGGACGTTGTTATTTCTGATATGCCAAGCTCATTTAGTTTTTCAGCTTTGAAAAATATGTTGATGGTTAGTGAGCAACAAACACTGTTTGCAAATAACCTAAATTTATTTCTTTTATACTAATTTTTACTTTCTCATACCGTTCATTAAGTATTTATCTTACAGAATATTTCTTATCTCTTTATTGGTTTAGGGGTAAAACAGACCTTTTATTCAATGGTTAATTTCAGACAAATTGAATTGGAGAACTCAATATATTTTAAAAATATTTTGTTGAGGAATTTTATGTTAACGAACATATATTTTAAGCAGTCATATTGAATCACATGTTTAAAATTGAAACAAATATATTCAAACGCAAAATACGGCGCTTGACTGGTAAATTAGCTTTCATAAAATAATACATATAAACATATAATAATACATGATACGTTTTTACAACAAAAAATATTATTGTAATAATAGATAATGATATTATTATTATTATTTTTTTGGCAAAAATTATTTTTGTTTGCTGGTTTTTTGTGGGTTTTTTTTTACAGTTTTGTGTTAAGCAAATAGTAACAGTCATATCTTATAAAAACGTAACAGAATTTCGAAGATTTAGAACAATTGCTAGTGATACGTTTTGCAAATTGTCATTTAGAGCTAAGGAAAAAATAAAGCCTGCCTGTTCCCCTTTCAATTCCAAGTGGCATGAGGGTAGTTAGGGCTTGGATTTACTTCGATGCCAATGTTGTCCCTTACCAGAGTATTACTTGCTAAAAATGTGTTTAAATAGCGCGATAATCCCAATGTCGTTTTGTCTTCCATTTCATGAACATCAGCAGGAAATTAAAAGTTTTCAAGTTCACAATGTGGCCAACGTTTAGGGTAAAATTGATTTTTGCACTCGTAATTTGTACTGAAATGCACATATATGTCAGAGCTGAGTGGAACAGTTCCGAGACAACCGATTTTCAAACAAAACCGGAACAGCAGACCTACGGTTTATATATTGAACGGTTAGAAAATGTAATTCAGAAGCAATTCACCATCATTGAAAATCTACAAAAAGTTGTGAGTCAACAAGGCAATCGCATTGGACGCTTGGAAAACATCTCCCGGAACAACGATGGAAATAATCAAGCAACAAGCAGAGAGAGCAGTGTACATCTATCTCAGCGCATTGATAACGCTATTACACACAAAGGGAGTACTATGTCAACGCGACTTCTAACACCAGGTGAGATATTTTTAAAAATTATTGGTCAAGTCTCTACGATTTGAAAAATACTTCGAAAACGAATTGCAATAAAGAGGTTTATTCTTGAATTCTTCCAAAACGATGGTCATGAGTATAACATTGCTAATAACAATATTTGCAGATTCTAATTCATTCAATACAAATCATTCACTTTTAAATTGACTGAAATAAAAATGAAAAACACTGATAGTTGAGTTTTATGTCTTAAAGCAGATATTATTTTCACGTCTCTGATTTTATTTGAGGGATTTTTTGCACGAAATGCCTTAAACACATCAGTAGTGTTCTTAAACATTTTGTAGGTCAGTATAACATAGCATTTCACTCTTACTTGGCTTCCAACTTGCTATACCAGTCTAAAGGTTCGACAGTCATTTTTCAAAACACGGGACTTAACGTCGGAAACCATTACAACCAACTGACTGGAATCTTCACCGCACCCGTACAAGGAATATTCGTGTTCACGTGGACAATTACTGTAACAGACGAAAGTAATATAAACACAGAGCTCGTGAGAAATATGGAGTCTATTGGAGCCATATACACTAGTGCTGTCGGTGTTAAAAATGCCAGAACAAGTACTGGTGTGGTGGTTAGTGACGTCACCAACGGGGACTTTTTGTACGTTCGTTTCAGCACAATAAATTACAGTAGAGGAGAAATAATTAGCGTGCCTTCCTGTAAATCGACATTTTCTGGGTGGAGGCTTTTTTGATTTTGAAATGTTCATTTCTAGCCTGTTCACTTTGTAAGGCTTACAATTTTTTTATTTCGTCAATGCAAAGATAATAATTTATAGAAGTTCAGCTCAGTGTGTTATATTATTATGATATCTTGATTTGATCTAAGACGAATAGATTCCTTTTGCCAGAAAAATCAAATTGAATGCATTTTGTAATATAAATAAAATGTGTTTGATTTACATTAAAAATTCCAAATTCAGTTTTCTCATTTTAGTCAATTATCAGCTTAGATTTTGATCAAATCAGCTTTTGATTCAAAATACGTGTTTAGCTCCCAAATCGTAAAACCAGGGGATATATTAGTCTTCATTACGGTTTGTCAGTCATCTTGTCCCAACTCCTTTTCGTTATGATTTGGTTATTTAAACAATAAAATGCTTTCTTTGATGATTTGATGGTGGTGACATTGCAGAAAAAACACATGACCCGCGTTAATGAAACACAATTTTTAAATATATTAAAAAGGTTGACTAAAAACTACAATAATAGAGACTACCATCATCAATGTACCGTGTATAAACTTATAACGCCTTTCCGACAAAAAAGCAAATTTTTTTTCCGTTTATATTGCGCATAAAACACCATAGAAAATGTCGCGTGATTGTAGCAATCACGTGTCGCGGTATTTGATGCAAAACAACCTAAAATCTGTCTTTCGGTGTGATTTTACGTTCTATTTCAAGAAGAGTTCGTTCTTGTAGCAATGGTGAACGTACATGGGACGTTTCAATTTATAAAGTACTGATGATTCGAAATTGACGCTGATAAAATCAATGATTGATATTATTCGTAGATCAAAATCCCAACACATTGCATGGAAATGCAAATGTGTATCAATTATATTAATGAATATTCACAATGCTAGTTCATTTTCTTCGATATCGATACTATCCAAAGATTTGTCAAACTAAGTAATAAATTATGTTATAGGATCACACACATTCACTAACACACACACATCGAAAATGAAACGCAACAAATGTTGTATGTCCTGTAAGTCGGATATGGATTTGACATTCAAATTTCAAGAGATGGGTACATTTAGGGTAAGTTAAAATGTTTTTCCCTTCAATGTTTGAAAAGTTTAATTAATTACTTATATAGCTCTTGCATGAATAGCAGAGTATCGCTTACTTCTTTAGCTACCTAAATGTTTTGCTTGTTTGTTAAGTGGGATTGGCATTTGTACACAGTGTATCTTTAATTTATTAGATGGGATGAAATGCGCATTAAAACCGTATTTTAAGTTGCGTATCAAAATTGATGAACCAATTTTCATTAATATATTTATGTGTTTTGCAGACTTTTGGTCAACAATGAAGCTTGCAGACATGTTACCAAGAACATTAGTAACTGTTGCCTTTCTTACGCTAACCTATGGGTTTCATTTCATAGAAGCTGGTGCTGATTTTGGCGATTTGGAAAAGATCACTTTAGGTCTACAAACCATGATTCAGCAATTGTCGGGCCAAATTGATGCACAAAACACCAAGATACAAAATATGGAGGCTTTGATTGATCAGCAAAATGAGAAAATTGAAGCATTGACAAGGAATTATGAAACAAATGAAAGGTTAAAAACCAACTTTTTGGACGACTTGGTAGATAATAGGAATTCTACCCAAAAACACGATTCTAAATCCAATTACAATAGCCTTAGTAGACGGAAGAGAGATTTGGAGTTGATAGTTTCAAGACAGAAGAGACTTATTTCTCCAGGTAAGCTGTAAGGCTATTTATTGAATTTGTTATCAATATTAATATATTTTAATTACTAGTAAAATTCATTTCTTATTATAATTTGCGATAAGTTGTTTTTTTTTTTATTATTTCTATTGTTTATTTATCTATTGCTGTGTCATAATAATATTATCGAACAATGATACACTGCGCTTACGATTTTGTTTTATAACAAAAAAGGAAAACTCAAAATTCACAAAATAACATTTTCGTTAAATTTAAAATTCTATAAACTGGACCTTAAAAAATTAAAGTTGTCGTGAGGAACAATTTTGTTATATATTAAAGAGGTTTAGCAGACTAACGGTACGCGTACTTGTACGTGTAGGTTACAAGTTAGAACTACGCGTACCAGCTCACATTACTTTTCTTGCTTAGCAGTTGTAAGGTGTACCTGTGCGTGTAAACGTTTTAAATGTAATTTTATATGTCTCTCCTTCTTATCTGAGAATTTTTAGTCACAGTCGAAAATTGAGACTTGCATGTGTTAATTTTATTGAACACCAATGTATTATATATGTATATTTTTATTTATCACAGATGAATAAAATAACAGAGCCATTGAATTTTTGGTGGAAGATATACGTGTATTAAAACTCCAAAAACGTTTTGAATTTTAATGAAAATGTATGTTTGTTGATATCAGTACTCGCGTCAAATATTCAGGCTTTAGAAAAATATACATATTTGTTGAAATAAAAAGCCAACAGAAAAACAGAAGCAACTAGTTCGACCTTACGGGTACTTTGCAATTTATACGTATGTATATTCGGGTACATACGTGTAGAAATTCGTCATTACACAAACTGATGATATAATGCACATTATTTCATTTCTACGCGTACACGTTGTTTTGCTAAACCTCTCTATAATTACATGTATTCGTGGGCATTCGTTTATCTCTTTGAAATCATCTACTTAAAATGGTACAATTAAATATTTTCAAAACCACAAAAACAAAAGCACATTTTGATCGAGTTTTCGTGTATATTTATTGTTTGCATATTTTTAAAGTGAATAGAAAATAAAGGCAAGGGGCATTTACAAATAAGATAAGAGTTAAATGTGCGTAATATAGAATATTATCAGAATGTTTTAAAACTTGATTTATGTCTAATCCGATTATATGTGTATGAAATACTACTATAATCGGATATTACATGGTGAAAGAATGGCCAAGTGTCTATTTAGTCATTGCATCTATGTAGTCATTGCGTCTAAATATTCATTGCGTCTATGTAATCATTGCGTCTATTTATGTAGTCAATGTGTCTATGTAGTCAATGTGTCTATTTAGTCATTGCGTCTATGTAGTCATTGCGTCTATGTGGTCAATGTGTCTATGTAGTCAATGCGTCTGTGTAGTCATTGCGTCTATGTAGTCATTGCGTCCATGAAGTCAATGTGTCTATGTAGACTGTAGTCAATATGTCTATGTAGTCATTGCGTCTATGTAGCCAATGTGTCTACTGTGTTTATTGCAGGAGAGCCCACCCACCAAGAAGTGGCTTTCTACGCCTACATGTCAAGCCATCTGGTGAGCCCCGGGCACGGACAACAACTAGTTTTCCAGACTGCGGTCACTAATGTCGGCAACCACTACAACCGCCACAGTGGAATCTTCACGGCCCCCGTCCCCGGGGTCTACGTCTTCAGCTGGACCCTGGCGGTATCACAGGGACACTATATCTACACTCAGATCTTTGTCAATTCGAATGCGGTCGGGGCGACGTACACGAGCGCGTACGGAGTGGACAATGTCCGAACCACAACGGGACTGGTTGTCGTGCAGCTGAACGCAATGGACGTGGTCTCTATTCGGGTTAACATGAATGGAGCTTTGGATGCAACCGTGTACAGCAATGATTACCACAAATCAAGTTTCAGCGGTTGGAAAATCAACTGAAGAAATTTATTTTTACATGTATATACTGAATACATGCATTTGTATTATGCTCCTGTCTGTATCATCGCCATAAAACTGCAAATAAATGAAAAATTTCTCGCCATTCTATTTACAGTGTTGTTATGAAAATGAGGTGGACCAGAAGCATATTTTCAGTTGCTTAATTAAGTATATTAAACGAATTTAAATTTTCCAGGGGGGGGGGGGGGCATTCAGACCCTTGCCAGTTATACGTTATGTGTTCAAAAGGTATTTTTATTTGTCTATATTGATATTAAGCTAAGTAATATGTCCCACTTTAAGGCAATATTTCCATGGTTTGTTGAGAGAGACAGAGAGGGATGGAGATGGGTATGAGCGTTTTCAAATTCTACATATGTACCGGGTTTATGTTAAAAAAAAAAAGCACAATCATGTTTTAAAATAATCATTTAAGATAAAATCAAACAATTATAAACGATCATATTTTTTCTAAAATATATTAATATCATTATTAAAATTAAATAATTTCTTAATATTCAATTCATTTAAGTAAAGTGTGTTCATGCGAGCAATCGCTGAATGCAGGTCACAACTGCGGTAAAGCAGAAGTGGATTGTTTGTAATGACATCTCCGCAATTTGGTAGATGTTCTCCGTTTGCCATCACGTGCCGGTGGACTGGGGATGCGTTGCAAAATTAAATTACTCTGAGATGGTGCGTGTAATGATTTATCCCTCTTGTTTTTCTTTGGATAAGACAAATCCACGTCTTTTAACTTTCGATCAGAGCTTTGCATCAGATTTTGAGAACTGTAGATTGTAGTTGCGATATCCAAATCAGGGATAGCTTTTGAGACGCAAATAACAGGTAATGGTAATCTACTCTGTTCCCGTGATTCTTTTGTTTGTTTTGGAGACCAGAATGAGAGAAAGTCTTCTGTTGTCAACCCCGTTTTTCTAACAGGAATTCTTCTTGGAGCTTTTTTCAAGTCAAATGTCTCTTTCAAATGCACTTCTTCCAGTACCCTTTTCCTCAAACCGGTTGAATAATTTGGAATTGTGCAAACCTTTTCTTGACTACGCAAAGCTGTAGATACAACTGGCGCATTGGCATGATTGGGGTGTTTGTAACT
Organism: Magallana angulata; assembly: GCF_025612915.1. NCBI lineage: Eukaryota > Metazoa > Mollusca > Bivalvia > Ostreida > Ostreidae > Magallana > Magallana angulata. The sequence goes on from NC_069111.1 coordinate 16,270,814, forward strand.
CCCGGTCACTCTAACAACTGGTTTTCCGATTGGTGGTAACTTCACTCCTTTGCTTAAAGCAGGAACAGCGTAGCTAGGAGGTATGTTCCGTTGCTTGTTTTGTTTCCGAATTTCCTCTAGCGCCGAGTCTCGTTTCCATCGGAGATAGTCAAGGGAGGCCCAATCGTCTACGTCAGCTGCGATTTTCTGGAATTGTTTACGAGCCTTCATCAGTTTCTCCTCCATCTCAAAAACGCGTTCGTGCATCCCGAACTCCTTCATACCCCAGACATCAAGTGCCTCCTGAGGAAGTCGTGCGTTCATCAATTCTTGTTGAATTCTGTTTCTTTCTCTCAAATTCTCCTGGCAAAGTTTCATCCAATAACTGGAAAAAAAGAGTGATAGAATGAGAGAGGTTGATGTGATAAAAAAATTAACCTTCATTAAATCAGGTTCAAACAATTACAAATGATTGATAAGAATTTGTTGAATTACAATTACCAACCTGACAAAGCTGCTATCTGATGAGGGTAGCTCAATTTTGTCATCGGTCCATCCTTCAGAAAGAGGAGAAAAGTACATAATTTAGAAAATGTTCTTAAGAAATATTACATTTATATTAAAAAAGCTACATTGTATGAGATGATTACCCGCATCCGCAGGATTGTTCTGAAAGAAGGTATATTCCGTCTCCTGATCAACGTAAAGCTTTTCTTCTGCTATACAAGGAAGTCTGTAAATAAAACCCCGCGATTTTAACGAAATTCGAATCAGTTTAAATAATACGTATAAATTTTAATAAAATCACTAGGCTCTTAAATTTCTCATTAGCAATACCTCTCATAAAATGCCATTCTGTCAAGGTTTTAACATCCGAATAAGACAAACGTCTAGATCTGTATAGGCCTACTTCACAAACGCGCAAACACGGTTGTTAACGAAGCGATGACGTTTAGGTCACTATGACGTCATAATACTGTTACGTCATAAAAGTTATTTCGTTGTATCACTACCCCTTCGAATATGATTGCGCCCATGAGAAATTGGTCCTTATGACATTTTTTTCACAATTTCAGATTTTTATGGATTTATATCTTTATTTGTCAGAAGATTAAAGTTATGAAGTTTCATGAAGATCCAATAACTATAAATATCTTTATTTGGCTTTTAAAGTTACGGTATTTTTACCTATGACGTTGTTCACCTTGCGACGTTACGTTATGATTTCATCAACGTCATTTTCATGTTAGGTATATAGCTCCATAGTTTTATTTGTTAATCATATATTTGCTTTTCAAGATATCATTACTAAATTCTTTTTTGATTCCTTATTAATAACTTTAAGTAATGATAGTGCATTTATATCAATGCATATTTTTTACACAACTCGTGCACATTGAAAATGTAATTGTCACTAAAACAGTGAAGTTTTTTTTAACGCACATTCATGTTTTCTGAATAAATCATATCTTAGTCGTGTAACGAACTACTTATATAAACTACATGTACAATTCAAATAATTTTTTCTAAAGTTATTCATTATCAATAACTAAGTACAATGAACAAGGCATTTTTCATTTGCATGGTGTTAATACAATGTATATGCACACTGGACTCTTAAGCACATGCTATATGAAAAAAAAAAACTTTGCCAAAAGTAGATCTGCCTTTCTTTATTTTGCTTTTTTTATTTTTCTGTATATTTACACATGATTGACACTTAGCGTTTTCATATCAATGGTTATAATTTTTTTTACTTTGATTCGTTCGTTTTTATTTCTTCATGGCTTGCTAAATTCTATGTTGCTTTAATATTTTTGTAATCCGTAATTATTTAAATTACTTTCTTTTATATTTACTCTTGTTCCTTACTACATTTCTATACCTAAAAGTGTCTCTATTCACACGTGAATTCGATCAAGTCGTTTAAATGAAAAGTCGCATTTTAAGCAAAGCGGTAGTGTATTTGCTGTAATTGGTTTATGAAAATACGCAGCAAGCTTAGTAAGATTGCGGGACGTTTCGGTCTTAGAGACAATTCGCGCCGGTCATTTTGCTCCTACGTGCATCAATAAAAGATACACCGAGTTCATCAAATTCTAATTTAGTTTATATCCATATAATGATAAAAAATCATCTTCACAAGCTTGGCATGGATTTCGAGAGTTTGACAATTAGCATAGGCATCTGCAAAACTAAATGGGGACTACATATTGAAAGTAAGCATGATAATGTGCGATACAGATACATGGACATTTCAATAAAATCGTAAATGTGTTTGAGTTAGAATTAAAATTAAAGTTAAAAAAGAAAATAATATTTATCTAGTCAAAGTATGAAATGAGATATGCTCTTGTTTGATTTCAATTAAATTTGTCCAGGATCGAACGTATGTTTATTTTATCTCACGTTTATTGCCACAATTAAAACTCTTCATCGTAGTTAATTTTGTGTCCTTTTTATGTGTAAATCAATATGTAACGTTGCTGATATTACATATTTTTCATATTTTACGCGAGCACTTATTCTGCATTGTTGTTGTTTTGTGTGAAATTGCAAGAATATAAAATCATGGAAATCGTGAGCACCAATATTTTCATAAAGTTAACTACAAACAGTTTACAGCATGTATGACAAATAAAAGCGTAGTGAAATTGAAAAAAAGTTGGTTCCATTTTAATAGGAGTGATATTGAAATGATATTGCACAAAGGTATCGAATCGTGAACCTTGATTTATTTACCCTCTCCATTTGACATTTCTTTTACTGAAATCTCAATACAAGCACTAAAGCTTGTGATTTTCTCTCGTAGCATTTTCTTAATGTTTTTGTAGCACCCACTATTTTTGTCAAGACAACATTGTTTATTATTGTTCCGTCAAATATACTTCTATATTTTGTACTGAATGCTTATAAAAAGAATTTTTAAGACTGTATATATATAGTGTTTTTTAATCTATCATTGACAATCTTTACAGAGAGATGTGCCCAATTCGCACTCACCGATTCACTCGCGGTCGGGTATACATATACTAAGAGAGGTTTACTACAACGCAAACGATCCCGCGCAGTACACAGGGGCCAAGCCCATTTTAACATTAATTTCAATGTAACCATAAATAAAGAAAGGGGTCGAACTCTGACCCAGATAAAAAAAAAACTACCAGCTCGCTTCAAAAGCCTAATAAATCAATTATTTTTTACAACACTTGCAATATGCGTGTATTTTTCAGAAAAATAATGTCTAAGATACACTCATGCCGAATTTCAAGTTGATGGGTCTTAAAATAGCGAAGATATACGTCATTATTCTCTCGAATTCGCCAGTTTATTTTTACTAGGATATTTACCGGTCCAAGGCTCACGATGGGATTTTGCCTCTGACAACAGCAGTATTGCAACAAGTCGAGAAACATTCGCACTAATCTTTTAAAATCTCACATCAAATGCACTCTACTTACATCCTTAAATTCCGATAAAATTCCGTAAATACTCTCCAAACTGGACTTTTATTCTGCAGCCACATTGACTTCTGACAGGGCCAGCCATTTTGACGTCTTCGAGAAATACTGATTCTGATCGGACCATCAGGAATATTAACCAATGAAATTGAGTTTAACATTTTCTATCACAATGGCCGGTCTGGTCAGAAGTTGATGTGGCTGCAGAATAAAAGTTCAGTTTGGAGAGTATTTACGGAATACGGACCCTTTCTTTATTTAAGGTTACATTGAAATTAATGTTAAAATGGCTTTATTTATGGTTACATTGAAATTAATGTTAAAATGGGCTTGGCCCCTGTGGCGCAGTATGTCAATGGAAAATCCTGAGTACACTGAAAAATGGATGTAGAAATTTGGAACGAATTTGAAAACTAGCAACCAGTTTCTAAATTTCAGCATTCGATTTAATGGAAAACATATTCTATGTGAATTTTACTGATCCATTTGTGTTTAATTTTTGGTCGTTTATTGCAATAAGGATATAAAAAAATTAAATCTAAAATGTATTGTAGGAATAAAACATTGATTTTTTTTTAAAGAACATTGTGCTGATTTCATAGAAAAAAAAAGTTGTCTAAATGCTAATTAATGTACCTGCAACCTGACATTGAACAAATCAGGATGCTTTTATTTAATCAGATTGTCGAAATTTTGTGCGCACAGAACGCAATGATATTACTCATCGATAATCTATAACAATGATAACAATACAAAAACAAAACAAAACCGATAAAACAATTAACCGAATTTGGGGGAGGGGGCAACTCCATCTTAATTCAATTTTCTATATGTATATTTTAGATAAAAAATGTTAGATGTGAGAAAAAGTGGGGGCTGTGTGTGTGGGTGGGGGGGGGGGGGAGGGGGGCGGCTGATACTACTTGCCTGTTTATCATGCAGCCCGGGTTTATCTCTACTCGAGTGATTCTATGCCAATCCCTTGTTTCGGGGGGGGGGGGGTCTCCTTAAATACCAGGGTAGTAACGGAAAGCCGTATGTCTACCACTAAATTACTAAATCAGTTTTACGTGCTTTATCTATTAGTTTGTATCGGTTCATGTCTACATGATTTATAAAATTAGAGTTACAATGCTATATTACGTTTTAAGAAGTTGTACTGCGCACAAAAACTTGCTTTAGTTTTGAACTGATTAATCTTATTTTCGACGGATACTGGCTTTGCCTTAAAATAATTTTTCACTGTTTAATTTTTACAAAGTCATAGATTTATCAATGATTTCATAATATTTATTGTTGGTATTCAACAATAGCCTTTGTGTTAATTGATAAAATATAAAGAAATAATTTTCATTCATAACATGTACATGTATATAACACAGTTATAGCAGGGTTTATAACAGTTATGAAATGAATGTGTTTAAGGAGGTTTGAGAACAAAAATGAAATAAAAATGAAACAAAAATACATTTGATTGATTTATTAAGAAACCTTTTGGGAAGAACACCATAACTTTGATGAAAAAAAGGTAGATTCATTCTCCAGAATTGTTAATCATTGGCTATCAATCTGCGTCTTACAGACACGTGGCATCGGATTTGGGTTTTTTTTAAGTGAGGGGACAGACATTCCCCCAGCATATTGACAAACAAAAAAGTAATAAAATAAAAAAAAAAATAAAGAAATAATTGAACTAAAAACAAAACTCTAAAATTATTAAGCTTTTAAATATAAACAAAAAATGTTCCTCGAATTAGAATCCTGGCCCATGCTTCATGTTTTTCTTAACGAGTCAGAGTTGATCTTTTTAAGCATGTGAAGTTTATTAATTAGCACTAATTATATAGTATGTAATAATACAATGTAATCTCTGTAAACCACTGTGAAATGGTGTTGAGATCGATGCGGTCCTAGGCTTTCCACGGAGCGAACAGGAATAAGTTAAGCATGCAAGTTGAGATCGAAATAAATTAATAAATATTAAGTAGTCCTATACTCGGCACTACATGGACTCAATCATTAAAAGCTTAGCTTTAAAAGATAAATATATATTCCAGCAATACATATTCAAAAGAAAATATGTATGTTTACATGCTAGTTTGGTTGTTATCACCTCTCAGACGGGTGTACCCCCTTGCGAAAATTATTGACAATTATGAAATTTGCCAGACGTCCGTTTTTCCTAAAAATAATTACCAATTTTGGGAAAATTAGAACTGAACATACAAAATAGAGTATAAATATTTATTTAAGCCATATCTCATCAATAATTTTGCGCAAATTTTTGTAAGTAATTACGCTTTATGGACCTGATGTATCAAAATAGAATACAAAAAATGCAATGCTAGTATCGCGTTTGGTATTTTTTTTTTACTATTTTATGGACTCAAACTTAAATTCATGGTGTTTATTCTATAGATTGACATCTTAGAAAAAAGATTTGGTAAAATAAATTATATGCTGACGGATTACTTTTCACGCTATAAGCTCTAAACCAAGTAGACCCTGACGGAAAAATTCGTAAAAATCACATTTTGCTACAGTTTTCTGCCTAGATCTGTCAACAATGCTAGATATCATTTAAACATTAATTAATAGACGATTGATTAAATTCGAAATAGCGTCTGTCTCTAAATTTAAACCGGTTTTAGTAATAGAAAAAGAAAAATTCGAGGGGGGGGGGTCAAAAGCATACCTGAGATTCTGGTTAATCAGAAACTTCGTTTTTCATTTTACTTAAACAGAATCGAGTTTCTCAACATTAATCATTTCTATCTCTCATAGAATACATATATTACCGTTCTAATTGCGTGGACCCTGAGGTCCACGCAGAAAATATATAAGCGAGGTTAAACCGGATGCTATGGGGAAAATGCAACCTGCGCATGAGCTAGCCTGGTTCCTGTGCGTAATGGGTAGCTCAAGGAACCAGGCTAGCACACGTTAACGTTGATCTGAATCAGGATCGGGATTCCGTGCCACATGCACACTTATATAAGTTCAAAGGCGCTGTAATTGTAAAGTTGTCGGTAAACAGTACAGAAACAAAGTATTACTTTTAAAGAAACGATCGGCATGTGATATGAACTGTCAGTAGTATGAAATAAGTTAATGTTATGCCGAAACTACAACATGCATCAAATATAGCATAATTTGCAATGTATCGTTGTTTTCCGAAGACACATTTAACATAACGTTTACCTTTATAGTAGGCGAGGCTAGAGTACTTCCCGATTAAAGTTTGAAGCATTTAAGTATGATTGAATAATTATGTCACTGTAAAAAAGGTTAAATTTCAAGAAAAATGCATTAAAATATGAAATTTTTAATTTACACAAAGCTGTCCCTGCATAGTTAACAAAGTAGTGCGTATTGTAATGTGTGAGCAAATAGTAGAATTCACCGAATGCCTGATACTATACATGCAAACTTCATTAATAGATAGATCATGATTATTTAGGAAGTATGAAGCCTTTTAATTCTGAAATAAAAAGTCGGGGCTATACATACATGTACATTTATTGGTAAACAACGTACAAATTTAGTGGTTAAAAGCATAGGGCTAGGTCGGTGGAATCTCTGATAATCTTAAGGCTTTCACGTTTTCGTTGGAAACACATGCAAATGGTCCACGTATTGTAGTCCTTGTTAAAGGACAGCAACTTGTTGCTTATTATTGCCATTGTTAACAACAGCGATGTAGAGCAAAATCAATACCGGGTATCAAAAACGCTTTGTAAAAGTCGAACCAATATTGTAAAATCCGTATTATGACGTAGTGCGATACTCGGACTACTTTAAGTCTAAAACACCGTAATAGTTCTTGTAAAATGTATAGTGTATAGATCTATTTGATTTAAAAAGAATAAAATTCTACAGTGCACATAAATAATACCAATGTGATCACTCGTTTCCCCCAGTTCACATTTTTATTACTAAAAATCCAACAGATTTTGATTGCGTGTTTACATTTGTATCAAAAGTGTTATATGAAACATAGCTGTAAATATTTTGAACGTTTATATTTATATACACATGTATGACATTTTATTTGCATGTGAAAAAAATTGTTTGTGAATTATTGTATAGGGACAGGGTTACATAAGTTTTAGAACTTGTGCATGCCTAGTCACATTGTAATTATATAACAATAAAATAAGTTCAAACCAACCCAAACTAATATATGATATATCATTTTATTTACAATTTATTTTAAATTCTATTTACAGTGTTCCAAAGTCAAATTTCAATTAACAATATTTCATGGCAACCATTCATCACCATGCAACTCCAAAAAAAAAAAAAAGAATATTCGCTATAATAAATGAAAAATGCCTCAAATAAACTCTAATATTTAGGTCGGGAATAAACATGATTTTTGACATTCAATTTATCTCGATAACTTTGACCTCCTTGCATTGTGAACCCTTTTGACAATGAACTATTTTTTGGCTTCTCTAACAATAGACAGGATATGAAAGAACAAGATGACGCCATCCAGGTACAGATTAAGGGAAGCAAATATGTAATCCTCTGGGGACAGGCTGTATTTGTGTTTTCCTCCAAGCATAAACTGGATGTCAATAACAAAATACTAGAAAAGAAATTTGATATACATTTATAGAGATAAAAATTGAACAATACATCTTAAAATCAAGAAATTATTGTATTACCATCCAAAAATACCATTCAAATTTTCCATAACATAAAAAAGTAAAAATGGGTGCTCGAACTTCTGTCTGATATATCTAATATTTCTGTGAAGATCTACTTACAATTGAAAATAACAGAGCTCCAAGGCTAGCGAGGAATACAGACAAAACCTGGACCAAAACAATGAAATTAAATACCAGTAAAGCAGTTGCTATGGAATATGTTTGTGTATATAATATTGGGGTGGGCTCAAAATACTTGCTTATAAACATAAATTTATTTAATACAATAACGGTGTAGTACATACGTTCTAGACTTGTTCTTACCTCCTTATTTAAAACGATCGCAAAAAATCCAAACTCGATGAGGACATTGAGGGACACAAAGAGAAATCCGGCGGACATGGTAAAGTCATACTGCCAAAAATAAACAAAGATATAAACAACAATATGACAGAAAACTCGCTAATTAAAGATATGTGTCTGCTGTACTTAGTAAGATAAATTTAAACTAATTTAATTCAAATACAAAAACCTGTATTACATTAACACATTTTATGCACAGAAACAAGTTTAAAAATCAAATTAGACTCACTTTAGTTTGAAAGGAGAAGATGACAAGTCCAAAGCATACACCCTGTTAAAAGAAAAATTAATAAATTAATTTTTACACAGAAATTCACGTTACATTGTTTTCACACTTGCGTTCTTGTCGTTGACATTGAATTCATCTAATTCTTATTTACTTAAAAATTTCCCTCCTTTGAATCAATTCTTATTATATTTTGAACAGAAAATATACTTTTTAGACCTTGTGTAACTTTTCATACATTTCATGTATATTCATATCTATATTTCACCTTAACATTATTTAAAGTCAAACTGAGAGGAAAGTTCACAAAATTTTTAAAAATCTAAAGTAATTTTAGGTTTCGCCGATGGTGACGGAATTCATACAGCAGTAATTCCCACAGCCAGCAAAACAGCCTCTTCATCGTAATGACTGTTGATGAAAAACAATAGTAATACGGTTATTATAAAAATATTATAAAATCAACCTTATTTCTTCTAAAGCTGATACATTACTTTTCACATCTGTATGTTAAATGAATGGTGATTGTTCTCAGTATATACTGAGGAATTGGTGTTTATGTTATTAAACAACGTTGGCTTGATTGTATAAATACATTATTGGTTATTGGAGTTTCATTCTCAGAATAAACTTATTGTATTAAAGTAAACAAAATGTGTTTGGAAAAGATGTTCACTGATGGTAAGTTCCTTGGAAGCAAAGTTACATGTAGTTTTACCCTTGAAATACTAGTATATCATTGAAACTTAATTGACATTGAAGAAATCATATTTTAGCGGTCTTTAAACCAGCTATCTACTAAGTTGATATTAGATTTTATTAAGTTGTTGGCAGACACAGACATACAAAACAATAGGCCTTATTGTAGTATAAGGTAGAATCGTACATTAGTTCAAAACAAATATGACATGAAAGTGAGGGCAATGCTTTTTCAAGTTTTTATGTTTTACTACTGGTTTTCTTCGTATCAAATGTAAATATAATTGCGTCCATTTGTCTTACTACAACGAATCTTGACATCCAACCCATATTCATATTTCGTCCAAACTAACCACAGCACAAGTCTGAATGTTAGCTATAATATTTGAAATTTTTATTTAAGTAATAAGGAATCATTCTTTGGGTATTATGAGGTGATAATTTTGGCCGGGGCGTGGTCAAATCTACATATATAATAAAGCCCGAAGGGCTTTATAATAGATTTGACCACGCTCCAAACGAAATCATCACATGATAATATTCAAAGAATGATTCCTTATTACTTATTTTTCTGTTATTTTCAATTTGTACACTTTAAAACAACATTGTTCTAAAATCACTATTTTTTGTATGTTGCACATATTAAGTGTTGTTATACTTTCATGTTAAATACTGAAATCTGATTGGTTAAGACGCAGTTAATAATATTTACTATTACCCTCAGCGTTAGCAACGCACTTGGCAACGGGTAACATTAAAAAATGTTACATGCGCGAAAATTATGCGCGTACGGTTCGCTGTAGAATTCACGTTATTCCTATATAAAAGCAGTAAAATTTTCTTAAAATTTTTAAAAAAGACATTCAGTATAACAAAATAAATAGTGCTTGTTTGGGAGGATTACAGTTGAAATTGACACCCCTCGAAAACCATTGTCAACCTCCGCTTCGCGTCGGTTGACAATGGTTTTCTCGGGGTGTAAATTTCAACTGTTACCCTCCCAAACAGGCACTATTTATATAATGTTACATGCGCGAAAATTATGTGCGTACGGTTCGCTGTAGAATTAACGTTATTCCTATATAAAAGCAGTAAAATTTTCTTAAAAATTTTAAAAAAGACATTCAGTATAACAAAATAAATAGTGCCTGTTTTGGAGGATTACAGTTGAAATTGACACCCCTCGAAAACCATTGTCAACCTCCGCTTCGCGTCGGTTGACAATGGTTTTCTCGGGGTGTCAATTTCAACTGTTACCCTCCCAAACAGGCACTATTTATATATTACTACGCGGCGCAGCCAATATCGTTTTACGGTTATGCTATAAGACACACCCAGTTCATGTCACTCATGTTTTATGAAGTTACTGGATTTTAGGGTTCAAAATAAATTCGTAATGTTATCACAGACAAAGACAGTTGAAAGTGTAAATATGTATGTGTAGTTACCTAGCAACAGCTCCAAGCAAGACAGACAAACAGAGGGTCTGTATGAAAAATGGTTTAGAAAAATTACAATAAAATGAAAGATATACTAGTTTACATATATAGGTAAGTTATACATAACTTGTTTGTAAATATTGTCTTAGGTTATTTGATCATTATGTTTTATTGTTTGTTTTATTTGAACTGATAATACATACACTTAATATTGTGTTGTTTGTTTAAATAGTTGATTAAATACCCAGTATACATACACTTCTTAAGATAGGACAAATAAGCTTGATACATGAATACAGCTACAATGGTTATATCTTATCAAATACATTTAAATGTCATTTACATATACGTAAATAAAACAGATTTGTTTAATAAAGATTTACACTATCTATTAAGATTCTGAAGAAATGTCGTGAACGAATGACTTACAAATATTCCAAGAAATATCATGTTATGTGGAAAATGTCGACGAGTATCTTCGTAGAAAGCAAATAAAATAACTGTCAAAATCCATACTACTCTGGAATAGAGAAAATATTATGTACAGTCAAATCATAATTGATCGAGCGCTTTCTTAGATGATTAATCTGAAGCGTTTCCATAGATCCTATTTTTGAAAATTAAATATGTCTGAATAGTTTCAATTACGATTGTGCTTTAGTCTATAATGATCAAACTTGTCTTGTTTAACTATCTTAAAAATCTTTTAAAATTCATCAAACATTTTTGAACTGGTGCAAAGTGAACTATCGTGAATCTTGGCTCTACAAAGACTTACAACGCTGTTATCCATATCCATTCGTTGTGCCTTGAGTAGCGTTTCAATGATTTTCTGTAATTAATTTTAGTTCCAAAAATTATCATGGACGCATGGATTGTTTTATGGATTATACATGTATATGGGCGTTTTTTCGTGCATAAAGCAAGTAAATTTTATCTTTATTTCATGCTTTTTACGAAATTAATAACTGAACTCTACTCACATGTACAAAAACATCACCATTACCAAAATTGTCACCAGGAATTGACAAAGAAGGGTACCATATACCTTTCTTATGAAACCTGTAATTTATGTATAATTAACAGCTTACCTCACCTTATAATTATTTAATTCAAATATAAACGGTATGGTAAGTATTTACTAAAAAAAATGTATTCAAATGTAATCAAACGAGAATTTGCCTCTGATTTTCACTTATTTAATATCAAATATTAAAATCATTTATAAAAATAAACCTGACTATGTATCTATGTCAGAGTTTCTCAAAATTCTGTTTCTTCTGCAAATAAAATCAATTATCGTTGAAGTACTAAAAATAGTCTTCCCTTACCTAATCGAACATTCTTTTCCGAGAAAGCAGAGCTTTCGTTGTCCTCGGGGGCGTTGACTGACTCTTGATCTTCATCAGTGTCTGCAACAAGCTTAGGATAGGTTTCCTCTGAATTCATGATGTCGATGGGTGTAATTATAAATCAGTGTTTGCTTTATAATATTAAATCCCAAACACAAAATGCAAGTTAATAGTACAAAATTATTATTAGTTGTTTTTTTTTTTACACTTTTGAACCAGCGTTTTATAGAAAGGAAAAATCAGAATGTGCCGATACACTCCGAATATTGCTATCTATTTGCGTCAAATTTTAAATTGCAACCAAACAGTGTAAAAATTCGAATTTTCCCCAATTCAGATCAGGAAATGATCAACAAAATATCCAAAATTTGGAGATATCGGAACCACGGGAGATAAATCTAAATTTCCGTGTAAAATGAGGCTGAGTTGTGTGCATAGGCCATCATCTTGTCTCAGGTGGGGTTGAAACTAAAACTCTAATACAGAACATTCTTTCAGGTAATACTGAGAAAATCAATACAAATAATATGTTTGTAGATGGTTTACTCCTTAAATTAAATTGGCTTTGTTTTCGTACTAAAATGAAGGACAAGCAAAAAATATCTCTTTAAGAAGAAAATTAAAATACTTGCAATTAATGTTTTGCTTATGGTAAATCCATTTTACAGGTGTTAAAATTACATATATCAAATAACACTTTTAAAATTGGTTTTTTTTTCTTGAAAATAATATCATCTTATCTCATACATAACATGACAAATATGTCTCTTTAATGTCAAATTATTTTTCTTTTCACATGCATTATCAAAATAAAATATAATTAATTCACTGCAAAATATGAAAAGAGAAGCACTTTGGTTATGTAGAGTATGTTATAAGTGTTTGCAAAATCGATGTTAAATCTAGCTTGCATTTAACAATTTTAACTGAACCAGCTCGGTACCCGTTCTGCATCGTTATTCTTTATAGTTCCCGTGCTAGACCAGCCAAAAATCTAAATATTATTTTAAATTTAAATTATCTTTTTTCTATCTTAATTAATATTGATATGTCAGTACAAACGTTAAAATAATTTTCATCATTACACTACCATCGAGTAAAGAGCAAATTGAAACAGAGAAAATTGTTGAAATCCATTGCAAGATTCGGATTTAAGATTTAAAACATTACACACAAATTAAACCTAAAAATGTCACGAACATCAAATTAATCATCTTTTGATTCGTGCTGATATGATTTTAGTGCATCCGGTGACGTATTTATGAAGTGGAGTAAAATATTATTTTTCCCGGGCGGAAATCGATCCACGTACAATGTCTAATTCGCCAATACTCTAGACATTGACCCCTAATTAGAACCTAATGTTCCTTGCACCAAAAAAGTAAAACTTGGAAAACAAATTAAAAATAGTGCGAAACAGTTATGCAGCACTCGTAAAGATATTCTAATCACGTTCACTGAGCAATACATTTGATATGAAAAATAAAATTTCTCATTATTATTTTTTTTTTATTCCCCCTTTATTTTATTTACAAGTATTATGAGATACATTTTGAATGAAATGAATTTTAAGGGGAAAGTTACCTAATGTTTTGTTCCGAAATTCTAACATTGAATATTGTATACTATACTACTATATGCTTAACAATCAAAATATGTCTTTGAATTAAACTCACTTTTGTTTGAAGGACAATAAGTTTGAGATATACAAACTGATGAATAAGAAAATATGATTTGGCAAAACGATAAAAAGAATTCTTCAGAAATCTTTAATGCTGCAATTTATTTGTAATACAGATGGGAAATGCTCCATCTGTTTTACAAATCTAAGCATTCACTTTTTCAAAAACAACAAAGGCATTAATCAATTCCTTTACATTTTGCCAAATAGAGCAGTGCCCATATATTTCCCCATAATGATTACTAGTATCTTAAATACGTTCAGGCCTATGATAATGAGATTGGTCACTTGATGCATCTTAGATCTTGGGATATGATGTCCAAAAGAGTAGGCTTCTTTTTATATATTGTATAATGTATTGCCAAATCTTGGAATATATGAGAGTTTAATAATGTTTTTAAAGAGTTTCATATTCAAACACTTCGAAATAGAGTGATAGAAAAACTATTCTTCAGGTGAGCGGTGTGGCCCATGGGCCTCTTGTTTTAGTGTGATGTTTACTTTTTTCTACAATTTTATTTTGTAAGCTATGAATGTACTAAAATTTCTTCCTTTGCCTAGAAGGAGAAAGCGGAGCTTCCGTTTTCTAAAACACATCGAAAACCTCTTTGTCTTTCTCCCTTTAACTCATGGTGTTCGTAGCCTTGTAACTCAAACTCCGCTATATAAAACTAACCATACACAATAAAAGTTAATTAGAAATCTACAGAAATAATAAACCAATACACTTTATGTTTTAAGCAGTCATTAGTGCATCGACATCAACTTGCGAAAATTAAAGTTCAATTAGAATGTGCCGATTGTCAAGGCATCAATACAAAACTGAACAACCATAAATTAACCACTTCTAATGAGGAATTCATCAAGACGAAATCAAAGTTTATTAACCACTGTTAACAGATTCGTATTTTTTGGGAGTTTTTATAACCATTGATGGCATTTTTATCTCAGTATTTGACATTTTTTTTTAGAATGAGTGATCCCATTTAACACAAAATGCTATCATATTGCCCTCAAACCTAGAACGTCCTCGTCTTTAATTCTTTCTATAAACGGTTAAAATAAATATAATTACTGTATGACTCTTCAAAAATGACTATTGATTTTTTTTCTCTAATTTGTACTGTACATGTACCTCTGACTCTATACCTACATTTGTAAATAATTATATATATATGTACCTCATGTACCGTCATGTTGATGGTTTGAGTGAAATGAATTGAATTGAAATGATTGACCGTGGACATCTGAGAGCTACTAGTACCATGGTTTGAGTTCCTCAAACAAGAAAAATTTGTTTGATTCACAGCGATTATATTGCCTGAATTCGACAATTGTTCATCAATTTCAACCAATCTGGAGTATAAACACAACAAAATCTATTAAAATTCATGTTTTATCCACAATTACCAACAACAGAAAGAAAATGATTTATAAACATGGTATAAATTTTTAGCATACAAAGTGCATGAATAACAGCTGTGATTATTTTTTCCTTTAACCGAGTTAAAAAGAACCTGCATAGAATGTTTCTCTTCAAATTAAAAACAATTCTATGGTTTTCGATTTTGGGCTTAATAACATCATCTGTTACACTTATAGCCATGATCTTAAATAATTTAAAAGTATTGTCTTATTCATGTAATTGCCGACATGATACATAAATGTAAGATTCCCTACACATTAACTGAAGAAAGATTACAAAAAATACATATTTTTTAGGTATTAAGCAGAACCATAAATTTAATCAAATTCATTCAGTTATAAAATCAAATTTAAATTTCCCTGAATAGAGAAACACATGTTAAATTGATGAATTTTGCACATTATGGTAAAATACATTAAGATGTCTAAAGAGATTCAAAAGACATAATACTTTTGTAAAAAAAAAAAAAACATTGCTAACAAATACCAGTATCTTTTTGGACTGTAAAAAGAATATTCAACTATTATGCTTGTAGTATCAGCTGTGAATTCTTTGTATAATAAGGCCTGTCTGAATACCAACACTCTTTTTTTCTAAACTTTAAGCTTTAAAAATTAATGTTTATTGTCATGGAATTATAAAAAAAAACATGAAATCTTCCTAACAGGACAAATTTCCTTAACCAATAACTGATACATACACTTATGTAAATGATAAGAATTTTACAACACAAGAAAAAAAATATAGATACCCATTCTTCAATACTGCTGACTGCAAATTAAGTAATGGCAATGAACAACTAAAATATTAAATCAACAACTCTTTTTCCCGTAAAGCTAAAAAGGAAATGAATTAAATACATCATTTATACAAGTTCATGTACATCAACCCTGTGCACTATTGATGAAAAATGAATTTACAAACACTAAACACACAAAACAATTTCAGTGGTCCCAAACATGTCTAGATAAATTGAAAACAATCATCTTTTCTTCTCAAAATTCAACTAAATGTAATTGTATATTGCACCAAAAACAAATCAAACAACAAATAATTATAATCCTTGCAATAAACATTAACAATACATGTTTATACATTTACTAAAACACAAAAACTGTAATGAAATTCAATCATTGACTCATTCAGAAACAGAATAACCCTGTATACTTTATGCTGATTGGTATTTGCAGGAAGTTTCAAATAATAACAATTCAAATTAATACTTGAATACTTATGTTTTCAGCAAATTGCACAGGACACATGGATTATCATTCAAAATTTTTAACTCCAAACCATATCATACAAAAATGTCATTTTTTTTTTAAAAACATTTCCCTTTACCTCATCACAATGACCTTTGCAATAAACTTTATTTGAAAACAAAATTGAATAATACAAAATCAAAAAAAAAGTCTCAAGAAGACCATCATTAGAGCTTATCCATCAAAAAGTCACTCATAAACATGATTCAAATCCCGAAGTAAAAATCCTTGACCTCGTTGCACTGCGTAACCCTTTACCCGTGACCTAATTCCTAGCGTTGCCAATAATGGACAGGATAAAGAGGAAGAGATTGACGATGTCCAGGTACAGGTTGAGGGCAGCAAAGATGTATTCCTCTGGGGACAGGCTGTACTTGTGTTTCCCTCCCAGCATCAACTGGGTGTCAAAAACCAGGTACTGAAATAGGAATTTGGACTTAAAAAATCTTCATGTACAAGCATGCATTAACTCTAAGCTTTTTAACATTTTTATTATGAACTTCATGTATGGGTATAACAAATCTTCAATAAAATTCAAATGAGACACACATGGAAGCAGAAAATTTACTTCGAATAGATTGTACGTAAGACTTTGGAATATGATCACTTCAGCATACAATTATTTAATGTAACTTATAAACTTATAAAACTAAAGGCATTTACCTATGTATTGTCAACAGCCATGAAATTTTCTGATACGCACTTGTTCATTATATTCATGTTCAAAAGCAGCGAAAGAAATACTTACAAATGAAAATAGCAGAGCTCCAAGACTAGCATAGACAACAGACAAAACCTGTAATAAAAATGAAACAAATAAAATTCCTCAGAATTACAATTACAGTCAAACTTTGTTATCTCGAACAAAATGGGTTTGTATTAAAACTTCAAGATATCCAAGTATTCAGGATATTGAGGGTAAAAAACTTAAAAAATAAGTGGTTGGGACTTACAAATCACTTCAACATTTCCATAGATTTTCAGATGTTAGTGTTTGAGATACCAAAGTTCAAGTGTATCTGGTATTAACACTTCGTTAATATAAATGCACTTGAATATACATTCGTTTGATAAATATCACTATATTAAAACCATATAAGCATAGTATAAGTCTTGTTACATCAAGTCAGTTCTCAGGTACATGGTTCTTACTTTGGTGTGAAATATGGCTGCAAAAAGTCCAAACAGTATGAGGATGATCAGAAACACAAAGAGAAGTCCTCCCCACATGGTGAAGTCATACTGCAAGATAGTAACAGAATGTGAAAGAGAACACACATGTACAGACATAGGTCAATTATATTCACAGACAAAGGTCAGTTGCACCCATATGGACTGCAAAACTATACTGGTATTTTTTAATTACATGTTCATTAATTATTACAGAGCCAAAGTTACAACACACAAAAAACTCTGAACTTAGTTTGTAACAAACTCACTTTTGTTTGGAAAGCAAAGACGGTAAGTCCAAAGCACACACCCTATTGAAAAAGAAAAAGGAAGTTACAATGTAAAAGCATTAATTATTTTACAGAATAATTGTACAGTTTTCACAGATTTTATTTTTCATATTTGTCTCCTCTTGACATTGAATCCTTACAAACATCACCTAAATAAATAAATAAACCTTTTCTAAATGAAAGTTTGAATTTTGAAAGAGAGTTGACTGTAGAATACACTGAAGTATTAATTAGTTCATACTCACAGCTGTGATTCCAACAGCCAGCAGTACAGACACCTCATCATAATGACTATGGATGAAAAATGAATATATTGTACTGTATGAAACACAAACTTATCCCTCTGATAATTTACTGACACCTCCAATGCATATTCTTGTTGCTGAATAAATGTTTTGAATATGCTGTTGTCAAATGCTGCTTTGATTACCATTATTGGGATTTGAATAGGCACAATATACATATATCACTATTTGGGTGTTAATGGAAGATGCATGATTTATTCAGACAAGGAATAACAATTAAACAAACACTCAACTTGTAAATACCGGTAATACAAGGGAATAAATGTAAGTGATGTACAAATATATCATCCTCAATTCTTACCCAATTTCAAAGAGGTTTTAGTTTTAGTGAAACCCAATATTCATTAGAGCTTACTATACATCTAGTGTAATCTCCAGCAGGTTGTGGCACTGAATTTGAATAATATCTCCAAAACTTCACAAATGCACAAATCTGTCAATTTTAAACATGAAGAACAAAACTTTTAAATACTCAGAATACTAGTAGGAATATTGTAAATATTTACCTAGTCACAGCTCCAAGCAAGATAGATTCACAAAGGGTCTGTAGGTGAAAAATATGAGAGTATGTATTACACATCTTTTAAAAAAGTTTGAAAGATAAATATTAATGACACAAAGTGTGTCCATGGTTGAAATTGATTATCACTGCATGGTTGAATTACATCTTTATTTCCATTTCAACATGTAATATATTTAAATGCTCAAAAAAGCAATACAATGCACTGTAAATTGGAAAATGATATTATAAATATCATTAGTGATTACCAGTATATGTACAGTAACATCAAATTCACACTAGTATGTGACATTTATATGTTTACATAAAACAGACACATGTATAGGTGTAATATTTTAACCAGGTCTGAACTCCAAATAAATTCACAACAATACATAAAGATATTTAGTTAACTTACAAATATTCCTAGAAAAATCATGTTCATTGGAAACTGACGACGGACATTTTCACAGCAAGCAAGAATGATGAGAGTCACAAAAGTTATTGCACTGAAAAGAAAAAAAAAAGATACAAAAATACAGTATGAAATTTCACTTACATGCATGACATCTTTAATACTTAAACATGTTATCAAGTTCATTTTGTAATTAATAGTGCAAATCATCCATAGTCCACTCTAATATTTACAGATCTATTCATAAAGTTCTAAGGTCTTTGAACAATTTCCCCCAAAAATATTAAAATTATTTTATCTATCACCAAATGGGGAAGTGGAGGAGAAAATATCATCATCCAAATTTCAAAATCTCAAAATATAAAATTACATTAAATGCTTGTTTAACTTTCATATTATGCTTTTCATGTATCAATCAAAACTGTCATTTCATAGCAATTAAATATTATTTAATTCATAAAACAAATTTCTCCCCCAGTACATCCAAGTTCTCATGTTCTTGTCAAAGGGAAATATTTGCTTCAGAGAGTATCTACAACAACTTACAATGCTGTGTACCATATCCAAGGGTTGTGCATTGAATACTGTTTCACTGGTTCTCTGATTGAAAAAAATGTTTACAAATCAGTATGGGTGAAGAGTCAACACAATATTTGTGTTTATCTAATCTCAATAGTTTTTCCCACAAAAATATTAAAAACAAAAATTGTTAAACCATAATTGATTCAGTCTGTCATTTGAACGGTTACTGGTACTTCAATTTTTACAGTTCAATTTCCTGTCATGAAAATAGCTGAACACACTTCTTGTTTTTAAAGAATTCAAATTTCATTGATTTGTAAAATTACTTGGATGATTTAACTACATACTCACATGTACATAAACATCACCATGACCAGGATTGTGACCAAAATTTGACACAAAAGGATACCATACACCTTTCTTATGAATCCTATAAATATGAAAATAACTTTTTATGACAAAACATGTTCTGGTTAAAAATTAAAATTCATCGCAAAAATTATCAACTATATCGTGTCATATGCTTTTTTCCTTGTCAAATATGACTTGTCCTAGTACAGTGTTACATATAAAGGATTTTTTGGTCACTTACCTAATCTTACATTCTTCTCAGAGAATGCAGAGAACTCTTGGTCCATGACAAGATCGGAGTCCTCTGAATACATGATGCAGGTGGCTATATAATGACCCGAGTCTGCAATATGAAATAAAACCATATACAAAATGCAGATAAGAAAAATGCACTGTATGAATCTCACATTGTTTATATTTCAAGACAGTTGATGTTTATTACTGGTAAAACTTCAGACACTATAGTACGATTTTATACATTACATGATGCTGTGACATATATACTACTGACAGTAGTTTTTTTTAAGAACATGAATGCTTTAGGAAGTAAACAATTCAAATGACGCTGAAGAAGCTAAATCTTTCAAGCATACACTTCCTTGATGTCTGTTAGAGCATACATGTAATGTTCATGCGCTGAGCATCTTTCCTCATCTGAATGCTGGAGAAGAAAACGTACCCAATTTAACAGGTACGTTTTCTCCAGGAGAAAACGTACCCTATGAAAATAATAAATAATGGTTTTCACAGACATTCTTAAATGAAATAAAATATACCATGAACATTTGTATCATTTGTTGCTATTGTTCTTAAATGCATACAATAATTTGTAACATACACATACACGAACATGGCCTGAGCATTTTAATTAGTCAACAATTAATCCACCATGAACAGAACCGTTAAATAATTAGTTTTTATTGCAATCTCATTTGGAGAACTAAATGATGAGTATCTGAAGAAGTCGATATCGCGTTTTTTAAAACATTTTTTTTTAAATTATCTATAAAACAAAGTTGCTTAAATAAAACCAAGTCCAAGTCTTTTAAATATTTGTTTGATTCATATATATGGAAAGTACTACGAGATGTAACATTGAACAGTCAATTTGCTTTGAATATATTTCTATACATCTATGCATTGAAATATGCATAAAAGTAGCATTTGAAAATTATTTAAAAATATTAAAAACTATTAATTAGTATAATTATGATTTTCATAGGGTACGTTTTCTCTTGGAGAAAACGTACCCGGGTACGTTTTCTCCTGGAGAAAACGTACCCGTTAAATTGGGTACGTTTTCTCCTGGGTACGTTTTCTCTTGGGTACGTTTTCTCCTGATACCCCTCATCTAATGCTTCAAAACATCGAAACTAATGCGAATATATGAAAGCTAACGTTATACCAGTACTGGAGATAACTAATAACTATGTCATCCCCTAAAGATTTTTGTACTGTCCTTTAAAAGGGATGATATATCATAATTTAAGAAATTACCTCAATTTAGCAAGATGTTTCAGGCTTCAGCAATTGCCAGCGCAGTATTTCGTTGACGTTCTAGAAATGGGAACCAGTTTACTATATTGGTAATTTAGTCGGGATCGGACTACCTCTCTGCGTAATCACGTGATCAAGATCGCGGGAAAATCTTTGTTAGGCTAGTAAACACGTTAGGTGTTTTCCTTCCAATATTTTTGCTTTGAAAACAAAATCATGGATGTTGCCGAGCAAACGATTGTTACAAAACAAGTCAAAGATCAAGTTGGAGAAAGATGTCAAAAGTTATTTCAGGATTTTCTTGAAGAGTAAGTATTTTAGATTCCCGGTAGTTTTACTCTGATGAAAGTAGTACATGCATAGTTCTGGTGTTTCTATCTCAAGCAACTGATTGTTTTTTAAACATAAGTATTAAAAGTTCAATGATAATTTATATTTTTATAATTCAGTGTATTCCACAGACTTTTTTTACAAATGAAAACTGTGAAGAATGTCGGGGGGGGGGGGGGTATCTCTAATTCAATCAGAATAAATGTACAATGTGATATGAACTTAAATGTTCTTTGTTTAACTCTTATGTTTGTTTTGATTGATTTGTAGGTTTAGGGTTGAAGGTGAGCAGAAATACACAGCAGGAATCAATGATCTTGGTCGACCTGAAAGAAACACATTGACAGTCAGTTTTGAGGATGTTGACAAGTTCAATCAAAATCTTGCAACCACAATTGTTGAAGAGTATTACAGGTACTTTTAACAACACCATCTTTCTTCTGTGACTCTTTTGATTTTTACGTTCTTCTAAAGTTTATAATTTAAAAGATATATTCTAAATTATTGTTGCCTCCCCTCAACCATTTTGCATGATATATCTCATTCACAATACCAAGTTCCCTTACAAGGGAATTTCTCACTCTGACAGAAAAATGCTTATGTAACTTAACTTAGTATGCCCATTTTATGCATTTAAAATTAGTTTGGATATTTTTCATCATTTAGATCAAAGTTAGCCCATGATCGATTTTCTCACAGTTGTTTGTATTTTGCAGAGTGTACCCATATCTATGCAGAGCTGTGAAAAACTTTGTGAAAGACTATGCACAGACACCTCAAGGAAAAGAATATTATGTCAGTTTTACAGATGTTCCAACAAGACTTAAGTGAGTGACCTTATATGAACTCTCAAATATCTGTTACTAAAGTTTTGAAGAATTTGTAATCATGCTGACTTTTATGCATTTGCAGGGTGCGAGAGATGACTACAGCTAAAATTGGTACACTACTAAGAATCTCAGGCCAGGTGGTACGTACTCACCCAGTTCACCCTGAGCTAGTATTGGGGACTTTCATGTGCCTGGACTGTAGAACCGTCATACCCGATGTAGAGCAGCAGTTCAAATTCACACAGGTAAACTGATACACATCTGTAAGTTTTCGTAATTTAAGTGCATTGGTTGAAAAGTTTTAGTGTTATATGGATGAAATGAATTATTCTTTAGAAAAGCCTAGTAAAATTTTTGGAGCATTCATAAAGAGCATTTACTTGCTATTAAATTGATAGAAAGTAATGACTTTTTCATGTACATGTGTAAATCAAAAAAAAAAAATTCTATCCAATACAATATATGTATACATAAGTTTTTGAAAAAATAGTTATTCACTCACCATTATTAGGTGGAAGCAATATTCATTTTGGGTGTCAATTTTGGACAATCAACTATAGAACTGCTAAGGTTGACCATTACTGCTAAGTATCATGATTAAGTCTCAAATGATGTTGTCTTTGTTTTAGCCAAGCATTTGCAGAAATCCTGTGTGCAACAACAGAGCACGCTTCATGCTGGACGTCAATAAATCCAGGTTTGTGGATTTCCAGAAAGTCCGAATCCAGGAGACACAGGCTGAACTTCCCAGGGGAAGCATTCCTCGAAGGTAATACAACCAGGATGCATAAATTCGAAGTCCGTTAATTGACCAGAAAATGGGTCATAAATTTAATTGATCAATATTTATTATACCTTGCTATGTTTTGTGTACATTTACAGTGTAGAAATAATTCTGAGAGCTGAGGCTGTGGAGTGTGCTCAGGCTGGGGATAAATCTGACTTCACTGGCACTCTCATTGTGGTTCCTGATGTGGCCACCATGTCTTTACCAGGTATAGTGTCATTTGTTAAAAATCAGGGGTAGACACTAACTTACAAGCCATGGTTGCCTGCAGGGCTACCATATTACATTTCTTTCTAGCCCTGTCTGTGAATTAGTAGCCCAGCAGTCATAGGCTGCTGGCCAAGTCGCAGAGTGACAAGGAGGGTAGGTGCGGGAGGGGCTTTCCCTTCCTGCTGGGAGGGGGGGTACGGGTGGCCACCTTCGGAAAATTTTGGAAATAAACATGCTAAATCCTGGATTCTGATTGTATTTTTGAGCTAAAATGTCAATAAAAAGTAAAATGATTTTTATGGCGTCGAGCGAAGCTCGAAAGCCATCTAGGGATCGTACGTCCGGAAGTTACATTTTTAGGAGCCAAACAACTCAAATGAGTGCAAAGTTTTCGTATGTGTTTGAAGAAAAATAGATGACATACTTCAATTTCGAGCAGAACTGTACGTCAACAAAACAAGTTTGCAGATTCGAAATGGTTGCCGTCTTTAAAAATGTTCACATTTTATTGAAAACAATATGTCTCGGTTTCAGCGGATGAATACACTAGCACCGAGACACATGCGATAGTTGGGCTTACATACTCAATTTGGTTATGAAATGTACTAGCCTGCAAAATAGATTATTTTGTATCCATATCGAAAATTGACAATGCACAAATGTTTGATCTTGTAGAAACAAAACTTCCTAATCGAGCGATAAGTACATCTACAAACAAAAGTTATTTCAAACCAACTAGTGAACTACTTTCACTTTGTAAACAACGTGAATGGGTGCTTTCTTTTATCTACCCCTGATCTTTTCGGCCCGTGTCATTTGGATCCTTGTGAATTTTAGATGAAATTAATAATGAGAGACAGAGTGGTTATCAGCAGTATACAATATATAAGATTAAACACAATAATAATTTTAATATTTATTTTCATATAAAATAGAGAAAAAAAATCTAAAAAATTTTTAACTCCTAAGATATTTCTATAAACTTAAATTTTCAATTGAAATTAAAATTTTTTTAAGAATTAGGTGAGCAAATTTGTAATGAGTTGTAATTTTATTAGTTATGTGATAAATAACATTTTCTATTTTTAATTTTTTTTTTATTTTCGATAATTTATGAAAAAAAATACCAGCTTTTGAACTTAATCATTTTTTTTGGCAAAATATTGCATATAGGGTACCCTCATTGTACGGATAAGTCCTCCTACAGTTTTCAAAATAGGAAGTTGTTCTTTTGCATATCAATTATACATATATCAGAGGTATGCATACTGCTAGGATTTTGATTTTCGATAATTTATGAAAAAAATACCAGCTTTTGAACTTGGTCATTTTTTGGCAAAATATTGCATATAGGGTACCCTCATTGTACGGATAAGTCCTCCTACAGTTTTCAAAATAGGAAGTTGTTCTTTTGCAGATCAATTATACATATATCAGAGGTATGCATACTGCTAGGATTTTGATTTTCGATAATTTATGAAAAAAATACCAGCTTTTGAACTTGGTCATTTTTTGGCAAAATATTGCATATAGGGTACCCTCATTGTACAGATAAGTCCTCCTACAGTTTTCAAAATAGGAAGTTGTTCTTTTGCAGATCAATTATACATATATCAGAGGTATGCATACTGCTAGGATTTTGATTTTCGATAATTTATGAAAAAAATACCAGCTTTTGAACTTGGTCATTTTTTGGCAAAATATTGCATATAGGGTACCCTCATTGTACGGATAACTCCTCCTACAGTTCTCAAGATAAGAATTTTTCTTTTGCAGATCAGTTATACATATATCAGAGGTGTGCTTATTGCTAGGTGTTTGGTTACTGATAATTTATGAAAAAAAATTGCTTGGATTTTTTGTTACTGATAATTTATGAAAAAAAATCAAAAAAATTAGTCATTTTTGGGCAAAGTATTGCATATAGCGTACCCTCATTGTACGGATAGCTCCTCTTACAGTTTTCAAGATAAGAAGTTGTTCTTTTGCAAATCAATTATACATATATCAGAGGTGTGCATATTGCTAGGATTTTGATTACTGATAATTTGTGAAAAAAATACCAGCTTTTGAAGTTAGTCAATTTTTAGCAAAATATTGCATATTGAGTAACCTCATTGTACAGATAACTTTTCCTACAGTTTTATAGATAAAAAGTTGTTCTTTTGCAGATTAATTGTACATGTTTCAGAGGTGTGAATATTTCTAGGATTTTTATTTCTGATTATTTATGAAAAAAATACCAGCTTTTGAACTAAGTCTTTTTAGCAAAATATTGCATATGGGGTACTTTATTTCACTGGATATGGGTTGACATGGATTATGGTTACAGTTCGCATATAAAAAGAAAACCCGGTTAGCTGTCACATTGACAGCTTTTCACTTGTTAAAAAAATTATTTAGGTTTTTACTCTTCAAATTAACTTTAACTCGACGCCATTGTGGCCCTTCAGGCCTTTGATTTTATCTTAACGGAAGAAACAAATTTTATTTAGGCAACTAGGCCTACATTTATCTGTCAATTTTTACTTTAAAAAAAGTACTGGTAACAAGATTTCTATCATGCAAATCCATCTATTGTTTCCGAATAAAGAGATTGTAAAGAGTTAAAACCATAATAATGCCAAATCTATAAAGGAAAATTGACACGCGGTTATGTTAATAGTGGTAGAACCATCTGTGATATTCTTGATGCGCCAGGTAATGCCATATTTTTCCCAGATCAATTGTCTACGTCGGTGTTAATTCACTGACGTTTCAAACACTTTAATAATCCAGATTTTTGAGAAGTTAGACCAAAACAACGTCGAACAATAACATATTAGAGAGACCGAGTTATCTCGTACCGATGATTCAAAATCTTTGGAATTTGTATATTACATTTTAAAAAATATTAAGTAAACACATTGCTTTGAGTGATAGTATAGTATTTTAAATTTCAGTAGCCCCACAGGACAACCTTTATGACTTGTTTGGTAGCCCAACCACAAGTTTCAGTTGTCCCGGGCCAGTGGGCTACCGTTAGTGTCGAACCCTGAAAATATCTTCCAAAACTAACAGAAAATGTTGAGTATAAAACATTTCCATTATTTGTGGTATTTGGTAACTTGATAAAATAAAGATTTGATTGTAATCTTTTTGTCAGGTGCTCGGGCTGAAACCTCAACAAGATTAAAGGGGGCTGAAGGATATGAGACAGAGGGAGTCCGTGGCCTGAAGGCTCTTGGAGTTCGAGACCTCACCTACAGGCTAGCCTTCTTGGCTTGCTCTGTCTCCTCAAGTAACCCAAGGGTAGGTATCTTCAAAATACAGGAAATGTAACTTGTAAAATGTGAATAGTTCTGAGAGTTGTTAATTGAAGTTCACTACAGGGCTCGACATTAACGCTTGTCCGCTTGTCCGGTACCAGTTAAAAAAATATGCGGACAAGTGAATATTGCTGGCCACTTGTCCGACTGGACGAGTGCATTTTTTATAGTAAGAAGTCTCCAACATTTAAAAAAGAAAAGAAAGTTTTGTGATAAGTTTATCTGTAGTCTCGTTATAAGTTTATCGATTAGTTATTTTGAATTTCGATCCCGACATCAAATTGCAATGCAATTGAGTTACTCTTGATCGGGATTGAAGTTCACTAATTTCAAACAACTTTCAAGGTGTGGATCTTAGTTCTTACAAAGTACCAAACACATATGTTAAGAAAAAGAAAGGAAGAAAAGGTAGCAAAGATAAAGGATTATGGAAAGAAATGTAACTTATTTTAGGTTTCATTCATCATTGATAGACTATGATGGCATTCCATGTTTAGTTTAAAAAACAGCTGAGAAATCAATATAACAGTTACATGTATTTTTAAACCTGATGCTAAATTTAAGATGTCTTGTAATTTGCCATGACAAAGCTACAGCTGACAAATCATGTTTAATGTTATATAGAACAAATACATTTACATAATTATAGGAAAGACACTTTAAGTTTCCATTTAAAAAGTCAGGTTATTAATTATAGCTAGAGTATTAATCAATAAATGATTTTATTTTAGTAATAGAGTACTGTAGTTCTCAAGTTGACAATATTTGATCTTTAATATTGAAAATTTTTCGGACAAGTGAAGTTGAAGTTCGGACAAGTAAATGTTTTGGTCACTTGTCCGAATGGACAAGTAGGAAAAAAAGTTAATGTAGAGCCCTGCACTATGGAAAAGTATTATGAAAATATTTTAGTGAGTATGCAGGTTAAATTTACATAAATGATTTACACTGCTTCATTGTTAGAAAATTACCCTAGATTTAAATTTCTAGGTTTACAATGCCCTCTTTAGTTATTTATTCAAATTTTCAAAGAGTTAAGCACTACTACACAAGCTTCTTTGATTTGTTGTGTTTAACAGTTTGGAGGACGTGATCTAAAGGATGATGAGATGACTGCTGAGGCAGTGAAGAAGCAGATGACAGCTGAGGAATGGCAGAAGGTGTACGACATGTCACAGGACAAGAACCTGTACCAGAACCTATGTAGCAGTCTCTTCCCTACCATTCATGGTGTGTATTGAAATAAATGCCTTTTCATCACATTGCATGCATTTTGAAGTTTGTGATGGTGGACTAACTATTGTTATCATCTTGTAGGCAATGAAGAGGTTAAGCGGGGAATCCTTCTCATGTTATTTGGAGGGGTACCAAAAATTACCCTTGAGAAAACCAACCTACGTGGTGACATCAACATTTGTGTAGTTGGAGACCCAAGCACAGCTAAGAGTCAGTTCCTGAAACAGGTAAGAAGCAGATATACACAAATAAAACATCTTTTCATTCAATATTCAATAATGCCACCATTCTGATAGAATTCCTTGGAACTACTGGTGCATGTGTCTGAAATTTCATAGTCTCTATAAATTTTTCCAGGTTGAAGAGTTCAGTCCACGAGCTGTGTACACCAGTGGAAAGGCCAGTTCTGCAGCAGGTTTGACAGCTGCTGTGGTGAAGGATGAGGAATCTCATGAGTTTGTGATTGAAGCAGGTGCCCTTATGTTGGCGGACAATGGAGTGTGTTGTATAGACGAATTTGACAAAATGGACCCCAAGGATCAGGTGGCTATCCATGAGGCTATGGAACAGCAGACAATCTCCATTACCAAGGCTGGAGTCAAGGTTAGAATTTCAACATTGCCAATTTTCGACTATCAAAAACGTTTTATAGAGTTTCACTATTCTTTTCAAAGAAAACAATTAGGGCAATGTATTTGTCTCTCTGGTTATAGGCTACCTTAAATGCCAGAACATCCATTTTGGCTGCTGCCAATCCAATTGGAGGAAGATATGACAGAACGAAATCTCTGAAACAAAATATCACATTGACTGCACCCATCATGTCCAGATTTGATCTCTTCTTTATTCTTGTGGATGAGTGTAATGAGGTATAGCAATCAGCAGTATCATTGAAATTCCTCATTTTCAAGCAAAAAAAGATATCAATTGTCTGAAGAATGGCATTTATGGGAATTCTGTTACAATTCCATTTCAGAACATGTCTGTTGTGTTTTGGTCAGAAGAATATATTGCAACATGTATTTAAGAAACTTTTTTGATATGTAGGTGACTGACTATGCCATTGCCAGGAGAATAGTGGATTTACACAGCAGGAATGAGGAGTCAGTGGACCGTGTCTACTCTGTGGAGGATGTCACCAGATATCTCATGTTTGCCAGGCAATTCAAACCTAAGGTAATTTTGAGGTGGTACACATTGACAATGTGGAATACAAACAGAACATTTGGTGGAAATTTTCGCACACAAATTGACTATCTTACAAACCATATCTTTAGAAATGCATTGTTTTCACTTTGGATCAGCATAATTATTAACTACATGAAGTAATATCAATGTGCACAGTATTTTGACAAGTAATTTTAGGAAAACAAAAGACCACAAGGTTCTTTGGTAGCTGATGTGTTTTGGTGATGTGTTCTTAGATAAGTCCTGATGCCCAAGAGTACATGATAGAGGAGTACAAGAGACTGAGACAGAGGGACGGATCGGGGGCCCACAAGTCTGCCTGGAGGATCACTGTCCGACAGTTAGAGAGCATGATCCGACTCTCAGAAGCCATGGCCAGGCTCTACTGTGTGGATGAGGTAAACAACTTTGTGTTAAAAAAAAAGAATTACAGTGCTGCTTGCCATAAGTTAGCCAGTTTCAGTGTTTCACTCTTGAGGCATTTGCTACAAATGGGATTGTATACACAAACAGGTGCAGCCAAAGCATGTGAAGGAAGCCTTCCGTTTGCTCAATAAATCAATCATCCGTGTGGAACAGCCAGATGTCCACCTGGAAGAAGAGGAGGAGGAAGACAAACAGGAAGAGATGGATGTTGAAGGTATTCATTTATAATCTCTGATAGTTTACCAAGAGGGTCAGTAGCTTAATATGTAACAGTACTAAGACAGAGAGATTATTTCTTATTTTTGCATGTTTCATGGTTACAAATTCTTATATACATGTATTAAGTGTAAGCAGGATGCACCAGATTTAATGTAAATAATTTGCCTCACAGAACCTGAACAAACACCTGCAGAAGCAACAGGTCCTGATGGAGATGCCCCACAGCCTCACAAGAAAGGATTGAAGCTGACGTACGAGGAGTATAAACAGATAGCGAACCTGATAGTGCTGTACATGAGGAAGCAAGAGGAAGAGGCCATGGGTAACTGATCCACTGTAAACTGACAGCATTATGATGCCTCGAAATGAGGTTTTCCCCATCAAATTTAGATATTCTGTTAATGGTTATATGTGGTTTGCAGAGGATGAGACGCCAGGTTTGAGAAGAAGCGAGTTGGTTGGCTGGTATCTTAAGGAAATTGAGTCTGAGATAGACTCCGAAGCTGAGTTGATAGAGAAGAAGACAATTGTCGAGAAAGTCATTGAGAGACTAGTGCATCATGTAAGTAGAAGGGGTATCACATATTTGTACAAATGGTGTCTATTTTGTTTTGTTTTTTCGATAAGTATATGGTACAAATGATTTATTTGTCTACGTCTTTTAGGAATAATTTTTAAAAGTGGTCATTGATTCTTTTTTATTTGTTTGTTCCTTGCTAAATTCTTTAATATCGAGTTCATATGAGAAAAATAAAATATTATATTTATTTGTTATCCAGTAAGTGTGGTAAAAATTGGTTTGTACATGCCTATAGTAGTCAGTACATGCCGCTGCACTTAAAAGTGTCACACTGGCTTAATCATACAGGCCTTTGTGTCTCATTCAGGTGCTACATCAAATAAGTTTAGTATTATAAAGTTTCTCTGTATAAAACTGGAGAGAATGTGTGCACTTTACCTAACATTTTTAAAGAATTTAGAGAAAGACAACATTGGTTACCCGTTCTATGTCTCTACTGATGCTTAGAATTAGTATCTGTCATTTACAGGATCATGTGTTGATTGAGTTAACTCAGACAGGAATGAAAGGACAGGATGACTTGGTGAGAAAGGAAGATCCTTATGTTGTTGTGCACCCCAACTATGTCATTGATGTTTGAACAGGCCGGCACATACCTCAGACTCCTTAGAGTAATTGACTGCAAAAACCATTGCTTAACATGGTGCACATTTCAAACATCAAAATGAGATAGACCTGTTTGTCATGCTGGTCTAGTGAATATTTGTTGATGATTTCAGAAGTATGTGTAAACTTGGGAAAATCATGTACATTTTGTGATGAAAATGTTATGAGTAAAATGACTTTGAATCTGACAATATTACCAGTTTTCAAAAATATCGGAGATATTTAATTTTGCAATATGTATAATTTTTAGATGTTAATGAAATTTTTATGTCTATTTATTTCCATTAAATGTATCTTGATCAAGAAGTATTTTCTAAACTGGATAGAATGTATACCTGGTAATTTAAAAGTGCTCGTGTACATATTTCATTTGGAAGGTCATTCATTGACCAGTAAATATACTAAAGTTTGACCTACTACACTGTATGTATCAAATTTGAATCTTTTTTACCATTTACATGCCTCACCATGTTTTGTACAGTATTGTTTGAAATCATGTTGGGATGGTGTATGTTACATTGTTAGTCATCATCTTTTATATAGATATTCTTACCTAGCCCTTTATTAAAAAATTATTTACATGGCAAACGAGTGCTTAGTAGATTTGTACATATGTAACTTTGGCTCTTCAGGTCTTGATAGTTGAGTCTTTTGGTTACAGACTGAGGATTTATCAAGACTAGTAAAGATGTGTTCACTATTACCTTATTAGAAAAAAGTCTGTGTTTCATGCGATTGCATGTTTATACATTCAGTTGTGAAAATAAGTTCTGCACACAATAAAAATCTTGTGTCACAGCTTGGTTCACAGACAGATTTATGTGCATGTAATAGAAATGTCTCTTACATTATGCCATCACAAGAAATAAATGGCTCAAGAAAAATGAATTGAAGTGTTTTCTTTCTTATAGAATATTTTTACCACAGTTACTTTAAAATGGGTATTTTCTTTATACCAGTCGAGATAAAAGATACTTCTTTAGAGCCAAACATGCATAACAAAGCCATATATTCAATACTCTCACACACTGGAGATAAAAACTACATGCAAGGTTATGTCCTTGAAGCCCTCTACCATAATTGTGAAAATCATGGCCCTTGGGTCAGGGTTCATACCCTAGAGCGGGGCCAACGTTGCTATATAGTGAAAATGTATTAAATATTACAATATCCATCTATATTTGAGATAAAAATATATGCTTCATAATGGTGTCCATGAAGCCCTTTACCAAAATTGTGAAATTCATGCCCCCCTGGATCTAGGGTGGGGCCAATGTAGCCAGCTAATGAAAATTATAACACAGTAGTGGGAGATAAACTGAAACATGGTTGTTATGTTCATGAAGACCTAAATTGTGAATCCATGACCCTGAGTTTACAATTTAGTCCGAATTCTGCCGACTCTTGCCCCCACCCATCTTTTTAGGAGTTGATGCTTGCAAACAATAAATAATGAAAGCAGGATTAACAGACATAGGAGTCTCAGATTGGGGCTTTATACAAGTAAACATTTTAGCTCACCTGAGCTGAAAGATCAAATGAGCTTTTTTTATCATTATATGTCCGGTGTCTGTCCATCCGTCTGTCTGTCTGTAAACATTTCGAATTCTTCTCCATACAGAACCTCTAGGCCAATTTTAACCAAACTTGACACAAAACACTATCGGTTGAAGGGGGTCCAAGTTTGTTCAAATGAAGGACCACTCCATATTTCAATGGGACATGATTAAGAATGATTGGAAATACATGTATGTTGGTATTTTTCAAAAATCTTTTCGAAAACTTGTGTAGAAGCACCCTTAGGTAATGTAGATTCAATTTTGTTCAAATCAGGCTCCCCGGGGCTAGGGCGGGACCATAATTGGGGGTCGTATTTTAACGTAGGAATACTGAGTAAATCTTTAAAAATCGCCAAAATCAATCAGCCAGAAAAGCTGAAACTTGTGTAAAAGCATAGTCTATATTTTACATCAATAACAATGCATAGACCTTTCAAAGTGTGTTATCATTTGGAGTTTTGTAAAAAAAAAAAAAAAAAAAAAAAAAAATTATTAATGTTAATTCTGAACATCACTGGAAATCTGCTTGTTTAAGTGGTTGGCTCAAGATCATCTGTTGCTGGGTGATTTTAACATCATGATTCTTCCTCATTATTTAGACAGTCTTTATTGAATATTTTGAGATACTGTACTTTGTTAGTTTATTATTTTTAAAAATTGTTAAAAAGTTGTGGTTTTATTATCATTTGATTATTGTTATACAAAAGCATCAAGGAGAATAACTTAGTGAACACAAATGTATAAAACAGCAGATTATAAAAACTGTACAAATTTGACAGTTTTCCGCACCCCCTTTTTCGTTTCATTATATATCCAAAAGTTTTTGATCCACAAAGTTACTACATTTATATTGTGTCTTATACTTGAAAATAGGAAAATGCATTATAAGCCCTCATTTTATTTTTTTCTGACCACCTGTCTCACTGCCTGTCCGCCCGTCCAATTATTCTTCTCACCCAGACCGACTTCTGAGCCAAACGCTGTCCAAAGCATAGTTGGTTGAAGGATTATCTGTTTTAATTTATTAAAATGAAGGCTCCAATTAAAATCGGGAAAATATAGCGTTATACTCTAGTACTTGGGTCGAGGGGTTGGGACATTCTGTCAGGGAAGATGTGGACTTATTTTTTAAAACCAAACGTAATACTGTGGAGAGAGAGAGACAGAGACACAGAGACGGGGGGGGGGGGGGGGGGGGAAAGAGGAGGGATATATAGATATCGATCGTATGTTAAGAAAAATTTGATAATAAATGATCTATGAGGAATAAAATAAATAGACAGACAAGAATTTTCATCAACCATCATATAGCTTCACGGATCAATTACGTGTAGTAAATTTAAATTTACTAAATTTTCATTGTAAAAAATCGAAAATATGCCTACTTTATAGTATATCACCCGCCATTCTGACAAACTTAAATATCTCTTGGACCCTCCTCATCCTCCCATGGAAAAGTGTTCTTTTCATTTTTGTGTTTTTCCCTCGTAGAAACAACTTTTGAAGTCCTCCATTATCAAAGGATCTAACGTTAAATATATTTCTTTGTAGAAAATCTTTTGTTGCTAAATTTTAGAGAGCCGAAATTTTATATTTTATATTTTAATCGCAATTTTAACAATGTGGATTAAATACAATATACATGTAGGCCTATATTTTGATTCATATAATCACAAACAAAATATTTATTTTTTCATTAATATGTTCGGCGAAAATATGAATTTTGTAATTGCTTTTATATGTTTTTCCTTTGTTTAGTTCATCACATTATTCCCTCCCCCCTTTCGTTTATCGTGTCGAGACGAAATCGCGTTGGGTTTGGGTTTTTGCGGGATAATGACGTCACGAATTTGAAATTCAATATGGCGGATAAATGCTGTAGGGTTGGTAGGTCTGCTATTATTTTCATATATATTGAAGGATGCATATTCGCAAATTCACTTATATTTAACTAAGATTACATAAAGATAACCAAAGAATCTCAATTTATCACCGATCGGATTAAATTTTGTCTGTATTAAGCTGAAATTCACACACCTAGTTGCCGAACCGACTGTTGTCATTTTTGGACAACCTTGGCTCATTGTTTTAATAAATTGAGGCATGATGTATCTTTTGGTCTAGTTTATAACAGATTGAGATGTTATTATTTTCTTAACATGACAGTTAATCCGATCATTTTTTTCTTTGGGTCTCTTTGTTCACTTTCGATTGATGAGAATATTGACTTAATAGAGCGAATTAATGAGTTAAATGATGATGCATGCCGACGTGGGATTCATAGTTTCCTTAACAAACAGAAAAAAACGTAATCAATGAAAATGTAATAATAAAACAATTGCAATATAAAGTGTCAATATCAGCAGAATTAGCTGATTGATGATGTGATGGGTGGTTTAATGACCTAGTTAAAATTTTATTGTATCCAAAAGTGGGTCATTAGAAGTTTCTTGGGTTCATGTCAGTATATTTAGAATAGAAATCATAATATTTAGTTTCAGTATTGTTTTATGATGGGATGGATTGATGAATTTAGTTTGAAGATATTAACAGATCTGTAAATGCTATTTATAATGTCATATGTTTACAAAGTTTAGTTATTTACAAATCTTCATAATTTATGTTTACAGATGATGTTGCCTCTGGTTGAGCTCGACTAGAACCAAAGAACATCAGCTAGTCTAGTGTGTTTTAACATAGTCTAGAAAAAATAAAGATAAAAACAGTGCTTTCCAGGGCATTTTTGCCCACTCCACACATTGTATCTTAGATTATTCCACATTCTTCCCAATATGGAAACTTTGGATTCCTTTCTCCCCAATGTTACTACTCAGGACACTCGGAAGAGGATCCAGGCCCACCAGGATCTGGTACCGTATCTGAGTGATCCTCATAGCTCACTCACTTGTCCGGAGATGGACGAGTTCATTGGTGGGCTGGTCGGATGGGTCAACTGCTCTAATTACAAGGTAAGGCACATTCTAATTCTTGTCTGTTTTGATTTTAAAACCGAATTAAACAAGAGCAAAAGGGTGTACATGTCGTTATTTTCAGAATGAAATTTGCTTTATTCTATATAGTACAGCATAACAAAAACAATGTATTGTCTCTTTTGTCCCGAAAAATGTCTGTTTTTGTACATGTTTTTCATGAATAATTTTCCTATAGTTGAGGATGTGAGTGAATTGGGCTAAAATGATATTACTAGTAATAAAACTGTTAAAATGTTGATGCTTTTTATTTGCATTGATTGTATCTCTTTACACATCAATATAATAATCATTGACAAAATGATTGCTATCTTAAGTAGTACCGTAAGTACTGAGTACTAAATAGTATGTCCTCGTTAGCTTATTTTTAATCTCCTGATTTTTATATAAATATATATCTGAATATAAGCAGTACAACTTGATGAAGGCATCTGAGAGTATAGGATATTTAGATACCCATGTTCAGTAAACCATTGCAGTTTATTCTAACCCTTTGACCTGTTGACTTGATATCAAAAACTTCATTATACATTCAGGGACAGTTTCAATGAATGGGTAGATTGCTTGTGTCAGGTGTAAAGGATTTATTTCATGAACGAGCACTGTATCATGCAACAAAATTCCAAATTATACTATTAAACCTTGGGGCTAGTGGTACAGAAAAGCTGTACATACATTTAAGAGCAGCATTGCCCAGATGATTTAAAAGACTTAAACATGGTCAACGTATATCCCTGGTTAGACTTATCTGTAATCCAAACCCAGTCGCAATGTGTTACATAATGAACAGACTGGTTCAATCAAGACCAGTGTTCAATCGTATTGTGGTGCCTTTGTTATAGTTGGGACTCGGTATGATCTGTGTATTTCAAGTTTAAATCTTGTGTGTTCAGACAGGGGGTCCTTCGATTGGGGGTCTTTTTGATACATTTAAACAACAGTGTTCAAGTTCATTGTTTACTTTACTTTTAAAAATGACAGACTGTCACTACAAATGCTGTTTACATTGTCTTTATTGTTTGTTATGATTGATGCCTCCAAACAATCAGCTCATAAATTCTGGTATGCAAATTGGAGATGATCATCAGTATCTAAATCGTGTGTATTGGCATGGTTGCTCTTGGCTAGAAAACGGCTATAATTATACGTATATGTCCCCCCTCATTCCACCCCAAAAGAAAACTTCAAAAAATATAATTATAAAACATAATAGGATAAAATACATGTGTACTTTTCTTTCCTTATAGATTTCTATGAATGGATTAGAAATCCTGTGTCTGATGGTTGATCGCATGGGAGAAGACTTCAAGATTCACGTATCTTCAGGTTTGTTCTTAAAGTATCAAAATGCATATTCATAGTTTACATTGCATTAAAATATTAAGATATATTGTAGGAGAAAAATGATATTATAGAGTATAGGCCATAGAAATTGTTTATATGATTTCATGTAATGTGTATGAATAAGAATCAGCATCCATAGAAACAAAGTATTTGAAATGAAAGTAGGATGTGCAGAGTGATGCAGGAGAGAAATGATGCTTTCCATCGGCAATTGATTTTGTATTAGTGCTACCTTGGGCTGAATTATGAAATGTGCCTATTGATCTGCAGTAGTCACTGCAGTGGTTACACAGTGGTAAATAAAACCTGCTGCGTTATCTGTATTTGTGTATACACTTGTACCTGTCATCTGATTAATCTCTATTGTTTTTGTGTGTATTTGCAGTTTTACCTGCAGTCGTCGATCGATTGGGTGATGCAAAAGACCAGGTGCGTAGAAAACCAGGATGAAAACTTGTTCAGAAAAAAAAAAATGTTAAAACACTGCACATAATGACTCATTCATTTTGGGCATCTAATGTGCATGTAAATAATGCTTTTTCACTGGCAAGTGGATAATTAAGGGTTATCAAGGAAACAAAATAAGTAGGGAAATTTATTAGAATGAGGGGTGAAATATTTGTAGAAGATTAGAAAACAGCATAAAGAATGAGTCAAGTTTTCTCTCACCAGATTGATATGTTAGTTAATTAAATTAAAGGGCATTCTTTTTTAGTGAAAAATTATGCAGACATAAATAGGGTATTTCTTCCTGTTATAGTTTTTAGTTTAAACAAAGGAAGTAATATGAATAAAATGATACCTACAAAGTCAAATGGCATTGAGTTGTTTTAGAAATAAAAATGAGAAAGGCTAACAACTGAATTCAATAATGACACAGCATACCAGTCATGAATTTGATGCACTCGGCACTAAGATTAAACCCATAACAATGCAATGCTAAATGAAATGAGGAGTTTAAATATCTTGGAAGAAATTTAGCTCATGCACACATCTCGTATTTAGATTGAATGTTTTCAAGAGGGTGCACTGCTTCATCAGAGACCCAATTGTCTATACTTTTAGATTGCTCTTACCACTTACTTTGATAAAGATTGTCAGAAATTAGATCATTTTGAGTGGCACTCATTGACCTTTGTATTTTGATTGACAGGTGCGAGAAATGGCACAGCAGTTGTTACTGAAAATAATGATGCCAGCTACATCGCCACAGGTATGTCATCTCAGGTGCATCAGTTCCATATACCTGGTACAGGTGTTTTTGGAGAAGAGCATTACCTGTTTTTAAACAGTGACTCAAGACTTATTCTTAAATACTGTTATGTAAATTATACCTACAATGTATTTACATGACATTTTCATTTATAATGCACACAAATAACTTGTGAAATTCTGTGCTTGAAATGATGACCTAAATTGAATCAGCATTTTGTGTGTGTTTTTTATTACCGGTATTATGAAAGTAAGACAAGAATCATAAAAAGATAGTTTGATGCCAATGCTTTTATCCTAATCACTAGTATTTTGATTACCTAATTAAGTCTATTGCTTGCTTAACTGGGTATGAAGAACATCTTAATTTATTTCATCAGGAATACACAGGAAAATGCAGATAAAATAAGAATAAAGCATAATGAAAGATAAAGATATTACTTTGGTTGTTTTATTGATTCATTTTGTGTATAATACACATCAAAACAATGTGAATGTTTTTGTGTTTCTTTTGCAGTTTGTGTTTGATAGAATCCAAGGTTCTTTCACACATAAGCTTTGGCGAGTTAGAGACGAAGTGTTGATTTGTCTCCAAAATACCGTCAACACGTAAGTATATTTGTATAAGCAACTTTGAACTTAGCATTTTATGACAAAATTATATTGTTTTCTTTTTTATTCATTTGGTTGACTCATTTTATAATGCACCTGTAAACACATTAGATTGTACTTTTGAAGTATAACTAAAAAATGAAATATAAACATATTAACAAGAAAAATCAAATGCATTCATATTTTAGTGTTTGCTCATTTTGAATAGTTTTGACAGTTGATCATTTTCTTGATGGTTTTAGATATGGTGCTAGAAGTCTTCAACTGTCAAAAATTGTACCCTCCATTTGTAAACTCCTAGATGATCAAAATAGCCAGGTGAGAAGTCTTTGTATATCTTCAGATAAAGTGTAGATAAAACAGTAATAAGTACTCATAGTTACCATACATTCATGCAGGGGTTAGAACATAAAATCTATTAACATCTGTTAGTCGCTGATGAAATAGATGTTAATTGCTCTAGCTATAATGTCAGCTATGTAATTAGTTTCTGTTGTGGTAAATCAACTTTTCTACTTGACTACAGATTTAGTACATGTATTTTTTGTACAAAATCCTTAAACATGCATTCTTTCTTTATTCTAAACTTGAATAAATGGCGTCATTAGTCTATTTTGTACTAATGTGGATTGTTATGGAGACAGATCTTTATATTCATCATAAAAATTTGTCACAGGGAATTTCTGTATTTCCTTGTCGTTTGTTTTAAATTTGTTCAAATTCAGGTAAATTTTGGACCCCTATAACACTAATGATGATTCAGAGAGATCGAGCATTCTTCCAAATAAGTATTGGAATTCTATCTCAGTCCTTTTTGATGGATATTCATTTGAAGTTTACCTAGTTATGCTCTTTTTGTCAATAAAAATCTAATTTATGCGCGCG
Source organism: Magallana angulata (assembly GCF_025612915.1). NCBI lineage: Eukaryota > Metazoa > Mollusca > Bivalvia > Ostreida > Ostreidae > Magallana > Magallana angulata. The sequence goes on from NC_069111.1 coordinate 16,310,728, forward strand.
CAATATTTTTTCCATGCTCTATAAACTTCTTCTCTTTGAAAAGGTCAGCTGTAGTTTTTGACAGCTCTTTTGAGGTTTTTACCTGGATCGAGATGTTTATTACCAATTTAGGCTATTAACATTGTTTCTATGTTAATTTTCTCTGAAATTTACGTTGTTGATTTCCTCAGGTGAGAGAGACAGCAATAATGACCTTGGCAGAAGTCTACAGACATGTTGGTGAGCGCGTGCGGCAGGACCTGGCCAAGAAAGGAATTGCTCCACAGAGGTGATAATTGAGGCTTAAAATAAGCCAGTTAATGTAATGTAGCAATCTAATTGGTCATTATTTGTGTCAAAATTCCAGACATGTGCACTGTGTATTATAAACATGCAAGACAGACATTTTAGAAAGAGAAAACAAGGTTTTTTTTTCTTGTGGTCACTAAAAGAAATAATGAAGTGTATGTTTTAAAAAAAGCAGTATAGAAGTTGTACATGTAAGTTCAAAATATCAGACTGGTACATGTACATTTGTATACATGTATTATAGACATAAGACAGACAGGCATCTTAAAAGAAAGAACAGGGAAGTTTTTTTCTGACTGATACCAAAAGAAAAATTAAAATGTTAACTTGATTAAAGAAACAGTATACATATAAAAGTTGATTTTGACCTGTGGTTAAGCAATTTTATTATCATAAGTTTCACTAGCCTCAAAATAGATATTATGAAATAGATATTAATTTGCTTGCATATGTGAATTGAAATATAATCGATTGGCTTTGGAAAGGATTATGAGGCATTTAGAATTTAATTTTACTTTCATTTGGTCCCAATTTTATCTTTATATTAGATTAAGATATACTGAATGATTTTAAAACTTCCAAGACTTACTAATATTAAGAGGAATACTGCAAGAACAGTTTATTTGTTATCTAAATTAGCCTTTTGAAAAATCCATCGATTTCTTTGAGAAAAGAAGAAAAAAAAAAAAAACAATAATTTGTAATTTAGTTTGCAAGATAATTTTTCTACTTTTTCCTAAGTGCTGCATTGCATAATTTATAAGAGGTTCATGTTGTGCTCTGCATTTGAAATCAACTGTTGTTTGTGTTTTAGTTTGTGTATTCATGACAATTTTCCTTAAGTGATTATTAACGTGTGGTCACAAGATCCACTATCCCTGAGCAATTAACTATCGGGGAGATTTTTTTATTGTGCACATTCATAGCTGACATTGTTATTAAATTGACTCAGATTTTTTCTGGTTGTATTTGGTGGGAAGTGCCATAGTAATTCTCAACATGGTTTGCAATTTGTGTGTTGTAGACTTAACCAAATCTATGCAAAGTTTGATGAAGTGAAACATTCTGGTGGGATGCTTGCAACAGCAGATTTTGGTGAGTACAATTCATATTTAGATCTACAAGGGAAATTTTGCAGATCTTCTATGTGACAGAGCTGATGAAACCCCAAATTATGAGAGGAAAGAACTTTGTTATGCAAATTGTGCATGGCCAAATGAAATTGAGATGTAAGCACTGGGTAAAATCCAATAAATGTATATTGTGTGTTTCATACATCATACATGTGTAGAAGCTTAGGAGCCAGCAGTCAAACACATGTAGAAAGTTGTTGAAATTAGAAGTAGAAAAATGATTTCCCTAGGGAACACTTGATGCTGGAAGATGTTTCTTGAATGTCAGTCAACATTTTCATGGGGTAGGCTAAGGATCAGTTCAAATAGGAAATTAGGACATGTACACTAGACATGTATAAAAATGTAATTGACCCAATCTTGTGCCAAATGTGGAGGTCTGTTTTAATTGGCAATACATTTTAGTTGCACTGACCGCAGAGAAGAATTTCAGTTATTAATTAAAATTTGCTACAATCTACTTTTCTTTACACATAAACTTTTTTGTCATGCTGAATAAACATGTGTTTTTTGTCTCAGCATGATATGAATTACATAAGCTTATTCCCAGCGGGGGTTTAGTATTAACATTCTGTCTGACACCGGGCCTTTCATGTGACAAAGCTTATAGAAAAAAGACCATGTGTGGTCTTAAAAAAAGAGGGGATGTGCATTTTTAATTTTTTATTTCATAGAATTCTTATATAAAATGTTCATTCACTTGAGTACAGGTACCTATTTTCAAGTACACATGATGTTGGGTTTCTCATTTACAGAGTGAATGTATGTTTCAAGCTCAAGTGATTATGTCTGCGTTGGTTCATTACTTATGAGGGTTAAGTGCTTCGAGTGCATTGCTTCAGATTATACAGCAAATTGTCCCCTGTATTGACTGCCACCATCTGTCACACCTGGTACAGTTTTGTGTGTGAAATCTATCAATTTGTGCATATTTTGTAGGATTTAGTCAATAGAGAGAAAAATGACCAAATTCTGTATCCATGTATTAGAAAATTTTACACTTTGAAATGCATGTTACACATTTTATTACTATTTTTTCTATCAGGTGCATAATTATCATGAAGAAACTATACCGTAGGTTACTCCCCTTTCTTCAGTATAACATATAAGATATAGCTTGAAGGCAAATTTTAAGGTAGTTTATATGAGATCGGGTAATCTTTTTGAGTAAACAAAATTGTTTATCTAATCAAATAGCAATGCATGCATTTTAATGAAAATAAATGGGTAAAGTGTTTTTAATTTGGTACATCATGAATGGAAGTGTTCGGTACTGGTGCTGTATCGGGAGTTAGAAGTGTTATCTCTTCAGCTGAAATGTAAATCTGTGGACAGTTGACAGGCTTTAATGATTAAAGGAGTTAATGTCCACTGCCTTGCCCCAGAAGTGACCCATATTCGGCCCAAGAAATAATCTGCCCATTATTATGTTAGCGAAATGAGGTCAAGTAAATACACATCTGTGTTTTCTTGTGAGGTTAAAGCAAACATACCATGATTTTTTTAATTTAATGTGTGTACAAAAATTAACAAAGCCATAAAAATGCACCACTGCATTGGAGACTACAGGTCTGTTCATATAAAAATGAAAATGGATTTAATTTATTTGAATGTTATTTTTAAGCATAATGTTTGAAAAAGGTTTTTAAAAAAGACTCATGCTCATTCCTCAGAAAACTATTTTGAACTGGTTTTAAAAATGTAGGTGAACAAATATTAACCTGGTAAAAGTAGGAAGAAAAAGGAGATGATTTTAAACATTTAATGCAAATTTCATGAAATAGGTTTAAACTTGTAGTGAAGAGAAAAACAACCTTTGGCTAAATGTTATCTCTTAGAAATATTTGTGTCACATTGGTTTCAGTTATTTGGGTTAAAGATCAATTTTTTATTCAATATTGCACAATTTGAGTTAAAATACACAAATTCTGCTGTGTCACAGCATGTAAGACTTTTATCCCCATGTTTTAAAGTTTTCTGGTCTCTAGATATACAACTTTCCCCCTTTTATAGATACATGTGGTAATGAGATTCACTTTAGCTGACACACAGAGATACAGGCATTGTACTGTGTTGATATATTGATGACCTTGAGGAGACTTCAAAGGCTGATCCAGACAAATTTATGTGTTAATCCTAGGACCAGGATAATATTGTGTGTCGTGCCAGCCCATAAAGACCCATCTCAAGAACCACAATAGACGCAGGTTCAAATCCCTAACAGGCTTTAATTAATGACCTCTTGAGTGGTAATTAACATCCCACTGAGTGGTTCTATGGGCGATGCTTATGTGTGAAGGCTTACAGCTGAATGGGTGTTGCTTGGGGGGCTTAATATGTAAAAATTGTAGAAAATAAATGTGTTGGAATCAGACAAGCGTGTAATTGTACATATAACCAGAATTTTTTTTTTTTGAAGTTTGCTTATTAGTAGGTATAAGATATGTGTACTCGTTTATGAAGCACCTGTTTGATTAAGTCTCAGGGTAAGGTATAAAATTTACACCTGTAACGCTGTCCTTGAAGGTGTGAACAAGCATAAAAATGATCTTGCAGGGTCCAACAAATGAAACTCTAATAAAGATCAAAATCCCTGGCCTAATTGCGAAAGATCGAGACTAACAAAAGATGTAATTGCTAGATTTTAAAAGGGAGGAAATCTGAATGTGGGGTGCTTAACGAGGGCTCTTTTGGCGGTCTTTGAGGGCAATAGATAATGACAAGAGAGAGGTTTAAGGTATTAGGTGGTCTACAAAACTGCCAGGCTGTAAGCCTGATGGGGCCAGGTCAGTTTGTTTTTCCAGTGGAGAAAGAGACAGGGTGATACCTTTCATAACTGTGTCACCATTCCGCAGATGGTTTAAAAAAAAATCTGCGCATTGTCAGAGACGCTCTCGGGGCTGTTAGTTACCTGTTCTTTCTTTTATTGCCATCAGTTCTCATCCTTCCTATTGATATTTTGATGAAATTTTTGGGAAATAAAAACATTGGTTTGAAAAATAAATAAATAATGCTTCTTTAAAAACAGGTTATTTGCTTGGGTTTCTTTTTCTGATTATCTAAACAAGGTATTTATAACGTGTGATATTCCTTCTGAGTTGAGCTAAAGAACACCAAGATATGCCGAGTAATCCCGAATCGATCTCAAATAAGGGGGCACACATACATGTATACATCTTTTCTTAAGCTGTAAATTTCTCTATGCCCCATAAAAATCTAATGATAATGGGACTGTAAGCTGCCAAGTGCTGTGGGTGCTTGGAGCTGGGAGAAATGATCATAGGTAATGGGGTCAGTGCCAATAGTCTGTCCCCTTCTCTGGGGGTCTGTCACAAAGCTGCAGCTGATTAATGATAAAACAATACACCAGTTATCATTTCATTACATGCCAGCAGCCATGTCTTATGAAGAATCAAGTCTGTGTATGTTTCCCTATGTTTAAGGGATTAAAGAGAGAAAAAAAATGGTCAGATGGTCATTTTCTACAAAGTTAAACTTATTACATTTAGCAAAATAAAGATTCAATTCTTTTCTCCATAAGGGATTGGAAAAAAAGATAATCATCAGTAGCCAAGTTAAGTTTATATTCCAATGAAATAACATTAAGCAAAACTATTTAAAGCATGGTATTGTCTTATAAGAATTAATAAAATTCCAGGTATTTTACATTTATAAAGTGCTCTGGGCATGTACCTAATCTCTTGTGTACTAAGAAGGTTAGCCGTTAGCGAAATGTTTAATGATATTTGACCACAATATCATTGAAATTAATGGGATTTAATGTAGACATGTATTTGTTGAAATATTTCCCATTCTTCTTGTTCTGTTGTCAAAGCGGGTAATAGCTAGGAAATAAACGCACACAGACGAGGCTTGTTAATTTCAGCAAGACCCGGTCACAGGTTAAAAAGGAAAAGTAATTTGAACAGAAAAATTTAATAAAATGTTCCTCCACTTGAGACAAATTTCTTTTGGCTGACAATAAAATTTGGCAGTGTATTGTTTCTTACTTTCATTTGGAATCCTCCCAGACTTAAAAGGAAATCTATGTAAACATTTATGACACTTCATAATAATTTGAGATATATTAAACTTTTCTTGTGAAGTTTCATGGGGATTTTTATGAGGGGCATTTGATAGGCTGTCAGAAATGCTTCAAGGATTTTAGATAGAAAATGAGAGTGCTTTCTCATGACAATTATTAAGAATATTTTGGAAGTTTGATTATATTTATTCAAAGTTGACTTTATGTTAAGGGGTCGTGGTACATTTTTTAATTTAAGAAAGTTGATAATCTTTTTATTGATTATTATACTAAATGATATTTTTATTTGTTTACAAATTGGTTTTTAAAAAACATACAGAATAAACTTGGGTTTTACTTATTTTCATATTGAAAAATTGAGGCATTGTACTTTCAAAAAAAATTGTGAATTATTACCGTAAAAAAATTTTTCATATGGATTTTTTTAAGGTGGTATGGGACATCTGTTGATATTAATGTGGATAAAAGTACATTAGAATCAAAATACTTTCACCAGTTTAGAGTTTTCAAATTTTACAGAATTGTACCAAAAATTGTGTTTTAAAATTTGTTTGAAATGTAAAAATTACTAAAACCCCAGTGTGATTCCAACTCCTTACTTACAGACCCATAGGTTATGCTCTAACCCACTGCACTACACTGTTAAGTTTTAGAGAAGAAAAAATATTCAAAATTAAAATTTATTTTATTGTTTATTTTGATAGAAAGTACATCACAATATGGAGGTGTACCATACCACCTTAAGATATTCTTGTTTTTTCTCTCCCATGGTTAGAGTTTCATATGCTTTTCTTTTAAAATATCTAGTGATTTTTGAGATGTTTGAGGTTCAATTACAAGGCTTTGATTAAACTAGATAAGAATTTATTTAGGGTCAAATGTTGTCATTTCTTACATACTGATAAATAAGGGATTACATTTATCAGCAAGTTGAGAGGAGCCAGTTATGGCATTATTGACAAATATTTGAAATTGGCAGTATAGATTGGGAGGAAATTATCGAACTCTGCCTAAAGTTTTAAATGGAATTTTTTTTTTGTCTTGTGAGTAATTTTACATGAATGGTCAGAAAATAGCCTGTTGGTCAGCAAAAAGTCACAGCTGGGCGGGCATCAGGACGAGACCAGTCACATTGTAATTAAGTGTGGGCCGAATTACAATAAGGAGTGAACGTAAGGAGACCAGATTTGGGCGACTCCGTTTCGTCAATGTTTGTTTACCTAATGAAAACATATAGATAGATAATATGATATTTATCTGCATATCTCATTCGAATTAAATGGACTGTTGGATGGTTGTAGAATTGGGTCTTATGTTACAATGTGGAGTGGGCACCATTCCAATAAAATAGAACTGCTCAGGAACAGGGAATTTAAAGGTCCAAAGAGACCGCTAGCGGACTGTGCTCCGTTCCAATACTTACTAGTTGATTAACACATGAGGGCTTTTGTCTGCCATGTGCGAATGTTTTAGTTTCTGCAGAGGAAAAGATTTTGTTGACGAGTGGTGAATTACCAAAATACACAAGCCTGTGATGTCAAAAAGAGACAGTGTTACCCAATTCTTCTACGGGGACTGTGTGATGCATAATTTATGATGTTACACACAACATTTGGTGTGATAAATTCTTGAGCACTGCTAATATAGTGCCTGAAGGTCCTTTCTACAGTGCGATTTAGACAACACTCAGAAACACTAGAGCTCTGTGACAGATGAACTAACTACCAGAGTATTTCATTCAGGAATTTAAATGTCATTTTCCTATGCATCAATTTCTTTTCTTTTGCTGTTTTCATTTTTAAACAAGGGCAAGTGATGATGTGTGTTCCACTCTATTAAGTATGAATATTTTCATTGATAAAAGAAAAAAAAATTCTGCAAGGATTGGAGATTGGACATTTAAAATCATGGAAGCATGTCATGATCAGAGAGAATGTTATGGTATTTATCAAGCCAGGCTGTAATTAATATGGAAAGTTTATCTCAGATGTGTAACATCACGCCGTCCAATAAGAAAAGAGAATACAAGAATCCAAATGATTTACACTGAAGTAAATTAAAAAGACTGGAAGCATTGTAAACATGTATACTTCAAGCTGATGCGATTGTGTCGTTTCCAACAGTGAAGAATTCTAAACTGCCATTCAAAAAAAAAAAAATCTCCTTCTCTCTTGTTGGCTACTATTACGGAAAGAAAATTCAATGAGGGAAGTTTTATTTGAGTGTACTGTGCAAAAATCAACAAATATGGAGGATCTTGTGTTTCTGGTCAATGCAACTTGACAAGGGAGTTACTTCTGCCATGTGAAGGTTTTCTCACGTTGTGTTAGGAATTGGTTTGTGGTGTTTCTGTGGCCCGTGCTGCTATGGGTGAAAGTCCTCCACTGAATGGGGACCTGGACGCGGAGCTGTGGTCCTCTCCCCTCATGCACTATACCTCACCTTTCGATGACTACAAAGATCTGTTTGATCAAATCCCCAAAGATACCAATGTGTTCCAGTTTCCAGACACTGCAGCCAAACCTACCTCAGGACCCACCAAACTTCCCGTGCCCCAGAGATCCCCCACCCTCCCCACCTCCCCCCTCTGTCAGGACACCACACCATGTAAGTGTGCTAAGGTAGCTGACCATGTGACAAACGGTTCAGGGTTTGTTTGAAAAAAATTCTAGATGATTTATGTTGATACTCTGTGTAGGCTGCTTGATAAGGACTCTAAGCAGAACCAGTTAACGTTTTTTGGCGCTTTTTATCTCTTTTGCTAAATTGCAAGGTAAAAAGGCTATCAACAATCACATTCTTGCTCACAGCCAGACAGATGTTACTCCATTATGCAACAACAGAGACATTCATATGTGTCTTCTTCTTTTTTTTACCCATCATCTTATCTTTGTATATAATATACAATCTATTTTCACACTGAAAAATCGTAATGTTTGACAATGTGATCTACTGTTTCCCCAATCAGATGTCACTTGGTATCAATAACATGCTGACTAGCTGTTAACTGGATTAGACTGGATGTCAGGTCGTATGTTGGGTGTGGGTCAATTGTTGTTTGTCCTAGGGGTGTGTAGGTGGAATTTGACTGACCAGTCCTGTTAACCTGTCAGATATAGAAATGGAGATTATTATCATAATCCATGTAATATAAGTACAATCAACAAAGCATTTACCTTGGGTACATTGATAGCTTATTTATTGTGTCAGCTTATTTATTGTGTCAGTATAACTATTCATTCCAGGCTTCTTTAAATGGGCTTGCAAATGGTCTTGTGTGTCATCATGCAAGAATACCTTTTTTTTTTCGGAAAATTTTTAATTATTTAATGTTTTATTGGAAATTGAATTGAATTTGGTGTTTTTAAAATGATTATCTTTTTTCTTAAAAAAAAAAAAAAAAAAAATCAAAGTTCTATCAACAGGATTCCATTGAAAAAAGTATGATTTTGTTGGCACCAAAAAATGGTATAGGAGACGGTTGCATAACACATAAGATAGAAGTGACTTTAGTGCATGCTGGAATGATTTATTTTTCGTTGGATAGTAAATAAAACAGATCTAAGAGAAGAGTACAAACATATGTTTTCCTGAAGGAAAGCATATTGCAAAAGTCTTCGCAAAAACTGAATTTTTTCTTTGCAAGTTGCATATAATAAGAAAAGTAAGAAGCACTTTCTTATTAACAACCTTTAAAAAACCTCTTCATTTAATTTGAAAATTGCTGGGATTTAGTTTAGGTTTAGTTTTTGGGAATGGAGTTTGTTGTGTGTTTTTTAATAGTGATGAAAGATTTCATGTTCAAACAAACCCCCAATGATTAGCTTAAGATTTGGGTATCGATATGTTGATAGTTTGTAATTGCTGCATTTGTAATTGCTGGAATTGTCTGCAAGACAATGTCATGAGATATGGGATATCGAGTTACTGATGATCTCGACAGGAGAGTGGATATCTTGAGGTTCTTCTTAGTGCTCTGGGGAGGCCCTCCACCCAAGTAATCGGAGAACTCTTACAAAGAGGGTACCGACATCATTTCTGTATTCATCAGCGAGTGAAAAATGAGAAATTGTCACATTACAAAAAAATAATCAAAATATTCCTACAACAGGTTGAAATTTGAGACACTTGAAAGCCTGTAAGAGCTAGGGTGCATTAAACATGCAATGATGATGAAGGAAATTTAAATGAGTTCAAGCGGGTTTGCCCAGTAGCCGAGAATGTTTGACAAATACTGTTGAATAAATCATAGTGTATTTGCAGTGTCTATGATTAAATGGGGAGGCTTTAGGGTGTACAAACTTCCATTTGAATAAAAACTTCTTGGCCAAAGTTCTTGCCTGTATTTGATTCTTGAAACTGGGCATATTTGGAAGGATTACCAAGATTCTGTTTGTTCAACTTGATATGTACAATTCTGTGCAGGGCTCAGTGGTTATAAAAACTGGCCTAAGTTGGAGGTCATTTTCTGTTTTGATACACACCCGTCAAATAAGTACCCCTTGTGTCGAAACTTAATGGGTGCATATACCCATAAAGTTCAGCTGATCAGGCCTTTACATGAAACCTATGTGTTTATCGCAATTTGAGCTACAACGTTTAATATTGTCCAAATTTATACCCTTTTGTGGTCTTTTGACTATGGCCATTGGGGTAGAATTTCATGGAGATTGGATTTCATTTTTTGCTGGTTCACACTTGGGTGTTTTCTTCTATCCCGATAGACTTACTGAAAAATATCAGATGCATGCGCAGATAAAAACAATTTACATAGGTATTGACTGTGCGATATACATAGAACATACAATGACTAACTCTCAAATTTGTAATTTAAATGCGGAGATTTGTTTGATTTACTTAAATTTATCAGAGCTTACGATTAAGTTTAGAATTTTCGGAGATTTTCAAACAACATTTGGCCCATAACTCTTAGATTACCCCTGTGAAAAGGGGTCATTGGATTGATTAGGGGGTCAGGAAAAAATTGCCGAAAAGAAACACTTCTTTTTGAAATTGATGCTATACCAATGATTAAGGTACAACACTGAGTTGTTTAGTTTGAAGATTTTCATTGAAGACAAATTTTTGCTGCAGGAAATGTCAATAGAAAAAAACAAAACAATAATTTTGAAGAAAAATGGTCCAAACTTTTAAAGAAGTTAAAAAAACTCAACACAAGGCGTGAAGAAAAGGTCAAAACAAAACGGCCATTACAAGTATGACATTGTTGAGTGTGTTCTAAGTAGTTGTATCAACAGGGCAGTATTTCGAATCGTGTATTAAAACTCTAGGTCTAATAACATTGATTTTTGGAGGGAACCATTGTAAATCCTAAGTCTTTATGATAGTGCCGTGGTCTCAGACCAGATTTTATTCAGATTCTTTTAGCTGTGATCAAAAGTGCTTGTCGCAAATAGCTGACATTTAGGACATGAATTTCTAATTAAATTTAAAGGCATTGATTTTATGAAGGGTTCATTAAATGCTTTTGGACCTGGGTCCATTTTCAAGCTAGGTCTAAGAACATTCAGTTCTTAGTTTCAAGATAAGTTATTGTGGGCAAAGTGGGGAATTTTTTTTTCTGTTTGTAAATGGATATATGTGCATGCTTCGCTTCAGTTTGTCCTGGTTCAGAACTCCAAATCTGTGTCAACAATTGACCATGCAAGAATGTGTATTGAATAGAAACCAATGATGGTTTGTTGGGATATCAGTTGTTTATATATTTTCATGGTGTATTAACAGTCATGAGATCTCAATTAGCACATACTCCTTCTATGTGTATTTTATTAACAGGTTGCCCAGTATTGCAGCTAATATTTTGATCATTACTTTGTTTTTAATTAAAACAGCTGGTTTTTGTTTAACCTGAAATGACAACTTCAGCTGTCATCAAGTTTGTAGATCTTGACTTTAAATTTTGTGTGACATGGTTTTAGAATTAGAGTGTATCTCAGAGCTTCGCCAATCTCTCTTGCATAAGACCTCCAATCTGGTATGGAACCAGTGAAAGCCTATTACATGTGACCAATTGTTTAAAGAAAAGATTTAACTCCTGTGGTCACTAATGGAGTCTTATATTTTCTGTGAACTGAAGAAAATTGAAACTGCCTCTTGTGTAATACACTAAGCCCATTGTTCGGACTCTTATCCAAGTACCCATTATTTTGATAATGCTCCAACATTTTTACAAGATTATTGTTGACTGCTATTAAGGAATATGGTCCACAATGTGACCTGAAGTCAATGTGTGGTGTCAGCAATTCTGACACTAAAAAATTATGTGTGAGAGAGAGAGAGAGAGAGAGAGAGAGAGAGAGAGAGGAGAGAGAGAGAGAGAGGGGAGAGAGAGAGAGATGATGGATTTTTTTTTTAACTAACTGCAAAACTAAGAGCAAAATATCTTTAGGATCATTTAATATGGCCTTGACATATCGCTACAGAGAATAATGCATCTGTTTTATGACATAATGGACATTAGGGTGATTTATGTATGTGCACACATTTTGGGCTGTGGTCACAATAAATATACTGGTATGTGCATGTTACCAGAATACAGAGGTGTCCCCTCACACTCACACTAGTACACCATAGAGACAGTTGAGCTCCACTGCCTGTAAAGAAGATTGTTTTCTGGGACGTTTATGGCTCTCCCAGGTGCGGCATTGTCTGGCAATTTACGATCAGCTGGCCAAAGGTTTGGCCATAATGTCTGTTACCTATGCTGTGTTTGTTCATGGTCCATGGTGGATTTTTTTTTTGGAACAATCAAGCAATGTGCCAAGTCATGGTTTAGATGAATGTCCAACAGGCCATTGTTCATAGGATTATGAAAAAAAAAAAAATTAAATTTACACATTTTTTAATTAACCTACAAGCACTAATATAAAAAAGTCTAAAAATAGATAGATTTATAGGATTATTTATGGTTTCTAGACAGAACAATGCACAGTTGACTGTTCATATATGGATGCAGAGTAAAAAAAGTCAAACATTATGTTTTCCATGACAGATAGCTACCTATATTGTTTTGGTATTGCTGTTGTTGCTAAATTAGTCTTCTAGTATCTTATTTATAACTTGGTAGTTAAAAAGTCCTTACAAGACACACACCAGATTTTGTAACATCGTAGTAAGATTTTGTAAGATCGAGTAAGAAATAAAGATATTCCAGGTCTTTTGTTTGTTTTTGTTGAGGACTGTTGGTTTTGCTCTACAAAGCTCCTGAAGAATGCATTCCATGCACAGCTCATTTAATGTAATAGACAACTTCTACATATTGTTAGGATAGCAGATTGATCTTTTGATTTAAAGGAGACCGTGGTGACCTGATTGCCTAATCTCTGATATAACTGATCACTGTTTTTTATGTACATTGAAACAAATAATCACACAGATCATCTGTAGATCTACCGGCACCAGTTTAAGCCATCTAATCTATTGGTAATTTGGGGGGAAGTTTCATTATATCAGTTACGAAATCTTGATATATAGAATAAGTCCCCAGTTTCCCCATAGCTCTTATAGAGTATGTCATTTTTCTGTTAATTGCAGTGTAAATTTTGTTGTTATATAGATAGATGTGATAGTTGACATCCTCATACATTTCACACTCTTTGCGTGACCAGCTGGCAGGTCTTGCGCAATACAAGGAAGTTTGTAGTCTTTGATGTTGTAAGATATACCAGCTGTCAATCGTTGGACAAATGAGTATCTTCAGGTCATAGTTGGAAAACTGATTTTTTTTTCATGTTTTAAAATTTTGATGAAATGCATTGACATGCAGTGCAACATTAATGTCTTGGGTATGTTTCATTTATTTTAATACCTGGCGCATAACAGTTACTTGCATGTTTATACATTTCCCCCTGAATTTAAATTTTTGAAAACATTTTTACATGTATGCACAAAGTTTTGAATTTTCTTCTTATTACATGTTTAGTTTTCATATGATTTTAATTGGGAAATTTTTTTTTTTTTTGCATATTTATATGCATGATAATTAATAGGAATAAACATACATTTTAACAGCTTACCAGGATCTCACCTGGATTTTAATTAGGTAATCGTCCCTTTCACTTTGACCTAGATGAAAGAGGGTCAGAGCCTAGCTTCTGGGGAAGTATGATAACATATGTTGGAGATGATAATCAGAAGAGGTTTCCAGTTTTCTCAGGGGAAATAACATCTGGTTGGAATCCTTTACATTGTTTCTGTTTTTTTAGTTGCACATTCTGGTATTGTTATTGTGTGAATTCATGTTCACGATAGAAAAATAATAGTAATGCTTGTCTATTATCAGTCTCCTGCCCAACATCAGCACACAGAGACGATTTTGGCAGCCCATGTAACCCTCGATTTTCTATTTTGAATTTTTTAATTTAATAACAAAAGAAAATTGCTTGACAGGTAAATTTTGCTTGAAATTGTAATCAGGATGTTTTCAATTAAAATGCAATTTAGAGACTTAAGTGTTTGGTTGTGTTATAATTTTTTTCCGTTGCAACTTGAATTTGAAGAAGCAGTGTTGCTAATTTTGTGCAAGACAAGCTTATCATGGTTTCAGGCTCCATAATAACAAACTGTCAATTATCTACAAAGATGATCGAGGGAATCCATATTTTTTTGGTCTGGAGAGAAAGCTGACAGGGAGTTGAGTCCCTATTATCGCAGGGTGTGCATATACTGCTTTGTTGCTGCATCATGTTCGGAACGGAGGCAGAAAGTGCTATCTGATGCAAAATTCTTGTATTGTTTTCAAAAGCAGTGATTTTTCATTTGTTTGAATCTATTCAAGTGGCTTTTTTTTTTCGCTGAGAATCTTTGTATCTGTGTTAAAAGTGAAGAAGTATGTGTTAAGCAGTTCATGTTTTTTCGTGCTCGGGGTTTTGGAAGGGTTGCTGAGGCTTGGAGTGTGAGCTGGGTTGAGCTGTCTGTGATGTGAAGATGAGTGACTTATAAGTGTTGGCTTTTCATTTCTGAGGAGGATGCGCAATGTCCACTGTAAAAAAATCTTTTTTGCAAAAATGCAGGGACTTTATTGGGTCTAGCAAGAAAGGTAAAAAAAAAAAAACCAACCCCAACCAAAAATCTTACATGATGTACAGATCCGTTTTATAACACTTCTGAATTTGAGACATATGATAGGATTTGCAGCTTTATGACTTCATTCTATTTTGTAGTGGTATTAAAATTTAATGTGCATTTCTGATCTGCTTGATACCTGTAAGATTAGTCTCTTCATTTATTTTGATATTTCTTTCTTGGTTTTAAATGTTATGTAAAGAACTTCTTGTTTGAAAAGTAAATTGCAAGTGTATTATTTTTCTGTTGTAGCTCCAAGCCATAGATCTGATGATGATGTGGACTTTGCCAAACCTCTCTCCACCAAAGTACCCCAAGCCAAGAGGGCGTCCTCTGCCTCCTCAGCCTCCTCCTCGGTGGGGGCCAGGAAAAGCCTGCTCCCCACCAACCGGTCAAGCTCAGGTAAATGTCATTGGGTGGAAGGAGTTTTGGAATTTAACCTACTAAAAATCATGATTCCTTTTCTTAATCTGCTACATGTATATATGATATTCGTAAGCTCTGTTTACTCAAAATGCAACTATTTTTACATAAAATTATTGGCTCTGTAAAAATATGATATTGGCCAGAAATAATAATCTTTATGTAAATATATACCCCAGGCTTCTAGCTATAGTTAGCATGTGCATTGTAAAAACAAGAGACATGTTTTAGGGATAAACTTGGCAAGATGAGAAAGAATTCAGTTATGACATTGAAATATCTGTTTGGAATCTATGAATGAACTATGGTTAGCAATTTAGATATTATATAGAGACTATGCAGTAGATATTCTGTCTTTTATTGGTGCCAGTCTTTGGTTATGGCTAAGATAACTAACTGTACTTTACTGATGTTAGCCTCAACCTCTCTGAAGAGACGACGCTCCATAGCGGGCCCTCCTACCTCAGGTAACCGTGTCACCACTAGAGTCGCTTCCCTTGCCTGTCTCTCTGTACCAAAAACTGGTCAAGATTTATTGAAAAGGAGGAAAGTCGATTTGTTTCTAGATCTAGGCAGGAATATTTTAAAGAGCAATTTTTGAGAGTACTGTACTAAGCAAAAAATTTTCAGTAAAAAGGACTTGCGTGCAGGTGCACTTGGTTTGTTTGCCAACTTTAGATTTTTTTACAGTCTTTCTTTAATATTAAATTAAGAAGAAGAATTAGTTGGGTATATGATATGAGCATAGCCTACATTTGATGTTGATTTGTCAATAGCAGTGTTAGCCTTCTGTTGCCATACTAAGCCCTGTGTTTGCGAGACAGTGATGAAAGTTGTTACACCAAGTTTGGATAGATAGGATGTTTGCCTTTCAAGAGTAAACATACTTCATGTGTGAAACTTTTTAGTCAGTCTTTGGCAAATAAAATGAAAGAAATCAATATTTGGACATATTTCAAATACCTGCATTTTTCCCTCCATGTACCGAGTGATTTAGAGGGAAATTGAGTTCTTTATTTCCATATCCTAGGTTTTAGAAGGGGTTGGTATGTTAGGTTGCAGAATGAATGTAAATTTTGTTGGCTAGTTCCTACAGACACCTGTAATTACCTAGTTGTTTATGAGTGGTTTTAAATGTCCAACCTTCACACAGGCATCAGCAACTTAATCTCATGAAGCTTACAGATCATTTACCAGAACTTTTGGATAGTTGTCAGTTTTGAAACACCCCCCAACACCACCCCCCTCCTATATTCCACCATGTCAAAACAATGACCAGTGTTTTTGGTACAGAAAGACTTTCCCTTCCTTCCTTTACAGACATTTTGCATGTTTAAAAAAAAAAAAGACAATACCAGATCATAGGATTTTCTCTCAATTCAAGCTGCATGCATAGTGAGAGTAGATTTGAAAAAGAAGAAAAAATTATTTTGGAGCTTCATTTTGTACTGTAGCTTTTTTTGTTTAGATTTTGTGGTTTGTTGTCTTACCCTCTAGATGTCAGTTTAAAAGCTGAAGTATGATCTAGTTCAGATGAGTACAAAGGGGATAGATTATGCATGCATGTTCAGGAGAACTTTTGATGTTGAAGATGCACTCGGGAGTAATGTATTTATTGCAGGGGCCATGCAAGTGGAACTGACAGAAATTGCTTACATTGAAAACTGAAATTGATTTATTTAGATAAAGAATGGTGCAAATATATACTGGTACATAAGTTTGTTTAACTTCGAGGAAAATGTGATGAAAAATATATAAAAGGGGATGTAAGATTATCATAAAATACAGAAATAAGTTATCTTCAAACATCCTGCTATGTCTAGTTAAAAAAAATTCTTTAAATAGTGGATTTGTTAAAACTCCTACATAATTGCCAAAAAACTACATGTCAAATTTTTTCCCTTTCATGTTATGTTCCATCTTGTAATTCAATGAAAATGTTTGTTTACTACAAAATTTTAATGGGCCTATATTATCTGAAGCTATATGTTTTAAGAATGAATTATGATAGAATATTCCACATGCCAATATAACTTTGTATACACCACCTGTTATACCAGTTCCCTCCACACGCAGACATACGTACTTAACATGTTTTTGGATCTGAAATAATATGAGAGTACATGTATAATGTTGTTAAAAGCCATGAGGAATTTACAGGTTTAAATTTTAAAAATAAAAAATTTAATGTAATTCTAATTTATGCAAATAATGAATTGTGAAGCATCTGTGTGGTATATACAAAGTGATAAATTATCAATTTGATCAATTGGCTTGCCTCCACCTCTTTTTATGATCAATTCCTCCATTCTGAAACGAATGCTAAGGTTTTTTTTTATTTCTCGGTATGAATTTATGAGATGATTATTTTGCACTGAAAAGGGGATAATTATGCATGCTTTAACTATAAGACATTTCTACATCATGTGTCACCATTTGTTTTATGCAAGGAGAAAGTTATAATAAGTTTTTGGTCCTATTTTAATAATGAATGAATGTTGTTATTATGAATGGTGTCTGTGTGAAATAGACTGTGTATTTTCAAATTTTTTTTTAATGTGCGGTTGAAGCAAGGCTTAGGACACCCTCAATGATTTAATCTAGGTTCTTGTGGTTGTTGCTTTTGTTGTTTTGAGCTTTTTTGGCACCTATGCAAAGTGGATACCTCTACAAAGCACCCAGTTTTTGTATTTTATAAAAAAAAAAAAAAAAACATTAAAAGCTTTATATCAGCACATCTCGTAGAGTTCGCACAGAATCTTCTGATTTTCTCACATATAATGATTCACTCTTTGATAATACAACTGTCTTTTTCAAGCGTTTTCATTCTGAATTGTTTGGTGGATTTGACACCCAAGATAAGCATGCCATGCTTTATTCTTTCAGTCTTTGATTATTATGTTTTAATTTTATTTTTAGGCCAGTCTGGAGGTGTGGATGAAGAACTTTTTACCAAGTCTTTTGAAGATGTTCCAAAAGTGCAGGTGGGGTTGTCTTTCTTGGGAAAATAAACGTGTAGATATCCAACAAACAAAATCTTACACATGAAAACTGTATTGTATGACAAAATCTCATACATGAGTAGTATATTGTATGACAAAATCTTATACATGAGTATTGCATAGTATGACAAAACCTTATACATGAGTAGTATATTGTATGACAAAAACCTTATACATGAATACTATATTACATGTGAGTCATGTGTTTATGATGTATCAAAATAACTGATGTAGTTTATAATGACTATGGGGAATGCCAAGCTATATATAATTTCTTATTATGCAAAGAACTCAGCATGAAGCAGCATTAAGCTATTTAATCAATGGTACAATTGAAGTAAACTAAGCTGTTTAATATGTGTATATAGATTTTTGAAACTGCAGAAGGAAAGTTTTCCTCTTTCTCTGACAACAGCATCCCATAACTTAATTCATTAAAAATTAATCTCTCATGCATTAAATAATGAATATTTTTGCTTACAGATCTTTTCCTCCCGAGATGTTCAGGATCAACTATCCAAGATCCAGACCATATTGAGTGACACCAACAGTATCTGGGAGAAGCGCTGTGAGGCTGTATGTACCAGATTTATCGTCTCTTCCCTGTATTCATTCTTATTCTGTTGAATTTTATGCAATTCTTTTCTTCTGGATACATTATAGAATTAGGTTGATAAAATGTATTTTCAAATTTTAAGTGTGTGATATATCAGGTGAATTTCATTTCTGCAGACTTAGGAAGTGAATTACAAGGCTTTAATCTCTAAAAGGATAAAATTCATTGCATATATATACCTATATATCATTGTGACATCATAGGTATTACCTCTTGACCATTTTAAAAGTTCATGCAGAGATGTACCTTTTTGTTCTTCTGTAGCTATATTTAAAGAAAGATGTTTTCAAATCTCAATACAATGTTTATTAAAACAAATTACCCAATTAATTTTCAGGTAAAAAGTATCAGATCTGTGATAGTGGCCGGTGGGATGGAGTACGACGATTTCCAGCAGAGCATGCGGTCCCTGGATGTGAGTCTGATCACCTCTGTCAAAGACCTGAGGTCCCAGATTGTCCGCGAGACCTGCATCACACTAGCGTAAGGACACTTGTTGCGATGTTGTAATTATTAAGTCTCGGCAAAAGCTCTTGAATGATTGTGCTAAAAGCAGTGCTTTGTGGAATTACACCTGTAGAACAAACCTTTGCACAGTGCTAGAAAATATTCTATCAGTATGTATTGTCTTATGACAAAGGCCCTTTTAGAGGGTATTATCAACATGGCTGATACTGAATACCAATTCTGTGGAACTTATAAAGACTGAAAATATACGATAATGTTAGAGGATGGAAAATTCATATACAATGTAGATGTTGTATATCAGTAGACTCTACACTTTTAAAGGCACTGACCCTAAACCTCACAAATCAGATGCATTAGGTGATGTATTCTATTTTGTTCCTGTAGGTACCTGTCTCAGCGGATGGGTTCCCGGTTTGAACACCTGGCGGAGGTTCTGTTACCTCACCTGATCAACCTCATTCCCAACAGTGCCAAGGTGATGGCCTCCTCGGGAGTCACCTGCATTTATTTCATCATTCAGGTAAGTTTCTGGATCCTTGAGGGAGCAGGGTTTGAGGATTACATGGGGATCCCCATTGACAGCCTGGAATGTACCTCCCATTAGATACCCACATGCTGTTCATACGTCGTACATAATTAATGGGTTATCAATACATTTTGAAAAAAAATATCCTTAAAGCAAATTATGTTCATGTCAAGATATAAATAATCAGATATTGGTAAATTTAGATTTTTTTTTCACCAAATATGGAAACATATAAACTTGCTTCAACATTATTGGATAACAAATAACCACTTGTTAATTGCAACTTCATAATTTTGATGATCCATTGGCATGTAGTTTTTAACAGATAACGATAGTTCTTAAGTACTGAATGCTAGTTGGATCCTTTATTTTTTAAATCTTTAAGCAAATTATTCATCTAGTAAGCCATTTGGGATCAATTTTTAACCATATATTTAAAGTTTAATATTTGCACTTGAAATTATCAATTTATACAAACCCTGCTATGATTGAATTTTCCTTCTGATGTTGAAAGATGAGTTTACAGAAATAGTAGATTTGTATTATTTTAATAAATTTAAATCGAAAATGAATTGTCTAATATGTCATTAGTTTGTTGTTTATTTTTTGTACTACTGTGGAATCACAAGAATTCATGGTGGCTCAATTTTCCTGGTTGTGGGTATTCCTCCCCCATAAATTTACAGCCTCAGTGAAATCAAATTTAAAAGAGCTACCTTTTCACTGAAACTGACAACAACCGAAGCATCCACAAAATCACACCCCCACGAATAAGCAAAACACCCACAATCCAAGAAATTTGGTCCCCATGAATGCAGATTATTCCACAGTTTTTATTTACTCCATTGATACTGAAATACTTGTGCTTTGTTTTTCAGTATACCCAATCATCACGCCTCATACCAATCCTCATTAGCAACCTTTCATCAAAGTCTAACATCATTAGGAGGTAAGCAACGTCCATGAAAATCTGCTCCAAGAAAGTAGTACCATTCGTACATTGAAGAATCACACAATTTGTTTTATTTGCATCTTGGCATTTTTTTGAAACCTTGTCTTTTTCCTACCTGTGTATGACATATTTGTGTTCTTCTTCTCTTTCAGACACTGTTTTGAATTTTTAAACGTAGCACTTCAAAATTGGAATACACATTACTTAGAGAAACACATAGCTGGACTTCAGGACGCGATAAAGCGGGGGATCTCTGACGCCGACTCAGAGGCCAGGGTGTTTGCCAGAAAGTAAGTCACTACCGCAGTAACAACAATAACAATGACAACAAAACAACTGCAACAACAAAACAGTGTAAATATTGTACATTTGGCTGTGTATTTTTTGTGGAGAGAGGCATCTGCTTAATCAAACACATTACTAGATGCCATGCATGAATGTATGAAAATGGGGACATTCAGCAGTCTGCTAATTCAATCCATGCTAACTTGTTGAAAAATCATTTTTTGCCAAATGTTGTACACGATTAATAAATTAATATATTTACAGTAATATCAACTACAAAATATCATCAGCAACAACAAAACATTTACAATCATAACAATAATATCTGTATAATTTTCAGTTCTCTTCAGAATTTACTGAATGGAAGAATACAAGCTAGTCAGTTAAAGCTTAGCATCCTCTAATGAGAAATGACTTATTGTAGAGTGGTCGGTTGTCTAAATTGATGTCATTTAAAAAGATAAATTCTCAAGTAACACATCATTTTAAGGGTGAAATAGAGCCAATTTTATATCTCTGAGGTCTAGATGTCAATTTCTTTTAACATGTTTTCCTTTGCATTTTAGATGCTTCTGGGGGTTTGCCGAGCACTTCAAGGAGCAGGCAGACATGTTGATGAACGCGCTGGAGCCTCGAGATCAGAAGCTGCTGAACGATCAGTGCAGTGGCTCCTCCAGTAATTCCGTCAGCAGTGATTACGCTGGAAAATCACGGCCCCGATCGGCCAGTCAGGACCGAAGTACAGGGTTTGATTCCAGTACCTTAGGGTGAGTTCATTAATCCACATAAATGAGGAAAGGTACATCATAGCCAATTATGAATCATATGTGTGTATTAGTTAACACATAACCTGTTTGATAAGAAAACGTAGATCATTGTATATATGCTTTTTAGTTTTATGGGAGCTGATGCTTTTAATTTAAATAAATCTTTTCAAATGTCATTTACAGACGAATCGGAAAAAAGAAGCATTCAAATTTTAGCTCAGCTAGGAGTGATACTGGAGCAGGTATGTTGGATTATGTTTAAGGCTAAGGGAAATAACTCTGTTGGCATCATACATTATCATCAATGTAAATATATCTTGCAAATGAATTTTTTGCATAACCGTTTAATCATTACCTTACAGAAATTAGGTCACGTTCTCTTAAATTTTCAAAAGGTAAATTTTCCATTGCATGTCCGTGTGATAGATGTAGTATATTTTTATTATGAGGTAACTTTTAGGAGGTCTTGGCTTTTGAATGTTGTGATTGTTCAAGAAAAAAATCAACCAAACTGAAAAATATGAGAAAGTAAAACATAGAAAAATAAACCTCATAATTAAAAAAATAAAATAAAAATCCAATTTATATGCAGTGGAAATTACAATAATTCAAAATAATAGGAAAAAATACGTAGCCAGAAATAAAAAAGTTATCAAAGGCTGAGTTTATTCAGATTGCTTTTTAAGAATAAAATAATTTTGTTTTGATCATAGATAGTGTGAACAATTTCCACTTCACAGTATATTTCACAAATAAAATTAAAACTAAGCATGGATAGTGAATTGATAAAGGTTACACTATAATATCGAGTTAAGAAATATCATTTGTGTAATCAATACAAGTGTATAGCATGGTGTTCACCCTTTCCATCCCTATTTGTGGATTTTTCTTTTGAATACTTAAATCTTGAACTTCAGTACATTTTGTTGTAACTGTTGGATAGCAAGAGGATAAATATGTTTACAAAAGGAAGTCTAACCCTGACTCACAAAAATCCTTATTACTTGCTATCCTTGTTGGCGGCTGATAAAATGTAATGAAAATCAAGATTCTCTTGTCTTTTTTTTTCTACGAAATCAATATGGTTTTAAAGAATTTTTTTTATAAATTTAGATTTTTATTTTTTTTTTTGCATGAGTTCTGATTTTATTTTTGTCTCACATCCAGACGTGGATGTCAGTGGTGCTGCACGCCACCATGGGGCAGGTAAGACGGTCACATGACCTGTCATACTGGGTATCATGTGACTTTAGCGGCGCTGCTTGTCACAGTGTGTGGTGTGTTACAGTGGTTTATACTAGCAGTAGAGGGGCAAGGGCAGATAATCCTCACTGTAGTTCTGTGTTACTGATTGATTATCTTAGATTGCACTTTTGATACAAAGTTTAAGCACTTGATCAGTACTATCTCATTCTGTATTAGTAAATTTAGTGTAGCTGTATCATATACATGTATATCATAGTCTAAATCTTTGTACCTTTTTTTTTTTTTTTTTTGGAAATCAATCATTTTGGTTTTTAATGATATTCAATTTTCGGAAACAGTAAATTTCTTTCATTTTTGTTTTGAATGACATTCTACAAGTAATTTAAAATCAGTTAAATTCTTTTGTTTGTACATGTTTAGAATAAGAGCATCATTGGCTTTTCCTAGAACGAAACAACAGCATCTGATATAAAAACATTTCATGGCTTTTTGTTTTGAGGGGACAGGGCAGGGGGAATAAAGATAAAATTTTGAATGGGAATGAAATTAGGCGGAGTAAAAACATAATAGCATGTAGAATTAGCACTTTGAAAACACAGTGTTTGAAATTAGAATATTGACTTTTACTGACCTATCTAATAAGGTAATATAAGTAATCATAATTATTGTAAAGTGAATTAATGGTACTAAGATTTTGAAGAAAGTGATGGGTAAATATTTTGCATGAGTAATGCTCTTTAATGTGCAAAGCAAATGTCAATATTTGTTGTAGTGAATATTATTTTAGATGATTTCTCTATCTGTGTCCGTATTGTCATTGTTTCTTGAGTTGCTTTCATGACCTCTTGCAGATTTAGACAAAACTTTAAGTAAGTCTGTTAAGGATCGCATTATCCGCTCTAGTAGTGCCGTCGATCTAGCAAATGGGATGAGCCCATCCTATTCCAGTTACGCCTCACCGAAACGGCGGTCGCCTCAAATGGCGGCTGCCTCTCGAATGATGCCAGGAGCCACTTACTCACTGCGTAAGAACTCTGTGTGTTCTGTCTTTAGCTCTAGGTGTGTCATGGCTGTCCGTCATTCCAAAAAAAGGGGTGTGTCATCTGTCAACTGCATGTCATGGGTGGGATCATTTCATCTCATTTACATAAGGGGGCTTCAGTGAAAAGAGAAATTTATTCTTTCATGCATGCTTTTTAAAGGAGAGAATACTATTCTGAAAAATGGACTTTGCATGGAGAGTTGCAATTTCTATTGCTCTCATAAAATAAGCACTGCCCTGCATGGAATATCACGCGTCTAACAAAAATCTTTGATAGCTAGGTTTAATTTTGTGATCCGTAAGTTTGAGTTGTTGTATGACTATTGGTAGTAAGTTACAGGACCTGTTGTGCTGGGTGTTGTTTTGATATCTCAAAAAGTGAATCAAAATTTGAAGTGTTGGATCAGGGACTCTTCAGTCAGTTGAAAAACTTTCAAAATTTTTCATTTAATTTTCTTAGTTAATAAGCTTACTGTTAATTTGTTTTGATCTCTGTAGAATTGTGGAGTGGCATATACGGTAGATATGACGCATTAAAAGAAATGTTTTAAAAAGAGCTTTAAGTACTCCTATCTTTAAACTTTTGACAAGTATATATCATTTAATTAAAATACAAGTAAACGGAACTCAACAATTCTTAACCAATATAGTGCTTTCACTTTACATTTTATCTATTATATGGATTTTTAATTTCATCTATAAAAGTACATTTAAATTTCCGTCATATTTACTCAGTTGTTTAAAAAAGAAAAGAGTCCATTTTATTTCACTTGGCTATTAGTAATTTGTATTTACCAATGCTAATGGAATATGTAGGCACAGATTTGAGACTTCGTCTACGTACCTTTACACCAAAGACAAAGTATTGAATAGGGAAAAAGTGAATTATGAGGCAAAGACTGAATAAGCAGATTAAAAGCTTAGTAAACATTGCCGAACTGTAATCAAAGAACCGGGAAGAGAGTGTGTGTCAGGGGTCAAAACATAAATTAGTCACGGTCCAGTGCTCCTGTTGTGTATCACTTGTTTTGCTGCATATACTGCAAAAAACAGTGTTATTTGGGCATAAATGTGGAGAGGATCAACAAATCAAAGTTAGCCCCCACACATAGGATGCATGGACTCTCCACATCTATGAGATCTGGAATTGACCATCAAGATATGAGTAATTTGACTTGGTAGATGATGCGTTAGTTTTTGGAGATTTAGAGTGCTGTGGGTTTTTCAGGTGCTTACTGTTCAGATGCTCGGGGATTGAGGCTGTGTAGAGATGGGTCAGTTATGAATAGGACATGTAGACACCTGGGTCGTAGAAATTGTGACAGCTCCATGTATCAAAGCCTGGTCTGTGTATTTAGAGGAGATTAAGGAGATTAGCAGAGATTAGGATTGGAGTCAGTGTCCTATATGATCTCATAGTCTTGCATGGAGTGGACATTGTGATGTACCGGTAGAAGAAGGATTTTCTTTTACTTATTACATGTATCTGTAAAATAGATTTCTGATGACCTAAGGATATTCTTCTATTTTTCTGGTACATGGATGGACAAGTTGATTTCATGATCAAACTAGAGTTTGTTCTTCAAAGAAAAGCAAGGAGTCTTGTTCATTGTTCTCAGTGGTGATTTAAATATTTTGTATAGTGTTATGTTCCATTATGTACACTGGAAAATAGTGAAACATTTGTGATTTGAGTTTGGGCAGCGTATTTCAACATGCAGTGAACAATGATTTTGAATGCAAAGCTGAAGAAAAGGGGCATAGAGACTGTGAATGGTTTACCTACAAGTCAAAAGATAGCTAGGTGTCACTGGAGGACCATCAACAATGGGATCTTGTGATGTTAAAAAGCAGGTCAGGTTTGCTGTGTTTCCGTATGTTGTAGAAATTCCTCCTCGAGGACCGGAATGGGATGAGGATGATGAGGAAGGGTTCTTCTCCGGGGAAGAGGAGTGGGAGGAAGAGGAGAGTGATTTTGTGGAACCAGTCCAGGGTAATCTTGTCTTTTGATGTTAGTTAGGGGTATACAGGTTCTTCCCTATAAATCCTGTGGACAACAAAGTCTGTAAATGTAAATTGGCTGTAAGTTCACATAACTTTTCATAAGTTTGCTTGGTTTTTGTTTTGAAAGAGGTTGGATACTGTTTGGTGTGGTTTTGGCAGGTGTAGTAATGATTTAAAAAAAGACCCCTCAAATATGGAAGAAGTTATTGTTGTTGTCATTTGTATAGAAAAGATTAAGTTCATTTGCCCAGGAGGTACTTCATCGCATCATCCTCATATGATCATCCATCATGACCCAACTCATTCTGGGCCCCAGGGAGGGAACTTGACATCATTTCTTCACACCATCACTGGCTTGACATCTCTTAGGAGGCAAAAACAGGTCAACAGTCGAGGGTCGGCCAGGTCAAACTCACACATTTGATGCCCATTGGCTAATGTCATACGGATTCACCAAAAAATCATAATTTAATCAGATGTGGCAATCCAATGTTTTGTCCTGTTGTAAAATAATGAAAGAATTGTTTGTAAAAGTCTTTTGTCTACAAAATATTTTGTCTACAAAACCTATGTATTTTCTGCTTGGCTTTGTTAACCAATTTCTTACATGTATGTATATAATCAGAAACAGTACTAATGTTTATGTGTATTGGAATGCTTGGTGTATGTACTTAACTAGTGTATGATATCAGACAAATCATAGAACATGTTCTTAAATTTGTAGCAGAAAGCTATCCAATAAACAATCCTTCAGGAATATATCATACAGAATGAAATATGCCTCATAATATTGATACAAGCATATTAATGGAATAAATTCAAATTCAAAATCATGCATTCTTAAACTTTCCATTTACTCTTTTTGATAGCATGACCATGAAGAAAAACTGTTCAATGTATATATAGTCTTTTAAATTAAATGAATCAGTCATATCTCCATTGCTTCAGTTTCCTTTTTGTTGATATAGTCCCCTGTTGAATAATGGCTGGAGGTACATTGCTCTCCCCTTTCTCTCTATTGTGTGGCTGTGTCATAGCGGTGCGACTTGCTTGTTACTTTCAGCACGTCATCGAAGTAGCTCAACTCATCAAAATCTTGGCACCTTGGACCGTAATAGTCGGGCCCGCAACAAAAATGGTAGCTCCCAATCGCAGCGTAAGTACCAACAACAAAGACTTCTCCTCCATTTTCAACCCCCATTTCCCTTCCCCTGTTTCCAGTGTTTTCTGGATCCTGATTGGACTGGAGAAAAAGAAATTAACATGCTGCTGATATACTAACATGAGTGCTCCTGTAATGGAAATCTTTTAATTTAATCTAACATGATTTATATCAGTGTTCTTAGTTAATTTTGTATTGGAAGACACCATTTGATAATCATATCATTAACCATTGAATTGTAGTAAGCTTTGCTTTTACCAGTGTTTGTTAACCCTGGCTTTTAATAGTACAGCTTGAAGGCTTATACTTTCAGAAGTAGTCCCATTTGTATCCTCTCTTTACAGCATTTTGTTCATGTATTTGTTTGTTATAAAAAACCTTGGAAGCATGAGTTCTTTGCCGCTTTCATTACAGTGAATTTTCTGAGCCGACAAGGTGTTTTATGTGTTTTTTTTCCCTGTGATTTGCAGCCAATAGTAGATCTAGTTCACCAACCTCCAGAATCAGTTACTTGACACACACCCAAAAGGACCCAATGACCCCAAGGTCAATGAGGAGGTCAGGGGCCGCTCGCAGTCAGGGGGCAAGTAGGGAGGGCAGTCCCAACAGGGTTCATATGCAGCCAGGTAGGTTTTTCATTTGATAAAAGTGAATGGAGTGTGTAGGTGGTGTAAATTTTCAAGCACCCAGATTAACATAATATTTTGTTACTGGTAAACTAATTTTCGTAATGCATTTTAAAATTTGGAAATCAATTAGATGGCTTTGTCAACTTTTTTTCCACCGTTTTTCAATAAACTATTTCTGCTGTAACTGAGGCATAATTTTTTCTATATCAAGTACATACTGAGTATGATTTTGGTTTATCATAGGTTTGTAAAGCTACTGATACACATTTAAATCTATTGTAGGGAGAGAGAGGCGCTTAAGTGGTGGGAAGACCCTGCCCACTTCTGCTGGCAGGAGGAAGGCCGGGGTACTTGCACAGCGCACCCTCAGGCCAGGGCAGGATGTAGAGGAGGCACTCACAGATGCACTGGTGAGGCACAGAATTATACAAGTTCTGGACCCTGGGGGCGAAAAAAACTAAGACGAGCTCACTTTTGAACTTGGTCTCACTTTTTCATTAAATATTCCTTATGAAAAGGGGAGACTTGAGGTTAAAAAAAAGAGTTAGTCCAAGTTTTATGGCCATGGGTCCTGAAGTTGAGTTGATTCAGTATTAAATGAGATGGAGGAAGGATAGAAATGTTATGTTCCAATGGCTAGCAAATTTTTGTATTTATTGAACATTTACAACTCTTTCTTGACAGAGAACTCAGAACAGGCGGCGGTATGAGTACGACTCGGATGATGCGGCGAGTGAAACCTCCAGTGTGTGCTCAGAGAGGTCCTACAGGTCAATAGGGCAAACCTCGGAGGTAAGGAGCATTCTGTTGTAATAAAACTGTAAACGGAGAAAAATGAATCAAATTTTACAATTTTAAAGCTGAATTGATTAAAGTTTTTTCATGAAAATGAAGTATCCTTAGAAATTTAATTATGCAATTTTGCCATCAAATGTATATTTTATTTCTGCAAATTGAAGACACGTCATTTTGTGTTGTGTTCATGTTTTTCACATCATGCTGTCTTTCTATCTATTGGCCCACACTCGACTGTAGTTCAGATGGCCTTGCAATATCATATTGATAATACTTTCCACCATGTACATGTACAAACACTGAAGCCATGCTGTTGACCAGCACACCTCACTGTCTTGATCAAATCCATGTCTGGTCCTTTTCAGTACTATTTATGGGGATATCAGGTACAAACCACTCCACACAATGGCATGGCACACTCAGTTCTGGAGACGATTGTCAATGTTTTACACTTATTAACCATTTGTGTGACCGTGTGCAGTATTCTAACTTGTGGTGGCCCATTGTTGCACTGTAACATTAACAATCCTGAGGGCTGGTTGGTGGGATGGTTTGGAATGGAGAAGGAATGGGGGTGGGGATGATAATTAGCGAAATTCCCATTCCCCGAGAGTCAGGAGTTTCCAATTCTCAATTATATTGTTTGACCTCATGAGATATTTTTTCAAAAAGTGTTAATAGGTAGTATTTTATACAGAGTCGCTTCAAAAGAAAAATAAGAACACAGGTAATGCAAACGTGGACAGAAATCCACCTTTTTTCTATGAAAAATTATTCTAGATCTCATCTTACCTCCGCCATTGTAACGTTATTACAGTTGAATTATTCTGTCCTTTCCCTTTGAGAATGGTGATGCGATGAATTCACAGAATCTGTAGTCGTCTTGGGAAGAGCCTGCAGGCATGATTTTTAGACCGCACCAAGTCCTCAATGACACTCACTGCATGAAATCTCCTCTCTCTCTCTCTCTGATGATTCTTCCAAGCCTACAGTTTGGCCTTTTTAACCCTATAACCAAATACTTTCATCCATCACTTGTCTTCAGTTTTTAATTTATTAAGTTTTGGGTTAATTAGTTTTGTTTATTATTTTTTTTTGTACCAAATGTTCGGTTGCATTTGTGCAGGTCATTTTTTCCAAAGTGGCATATTTTTTTTTAGACTGAGTTAAAACTATTTGAGAATATGTGGCTTTTGATTGGCTTTTTCTTTTCTTCTGCTGCTAAAGGCCTCATCAACTGATTTTGATAAGTGGTATTATCGTCTACCTACCCCTACACAGGTATTACAAACCCTGAACGAATCACTGATGTCGTAACGCAGTAGTGCTTGGTGTTGTTCTATATCAATTTTTTTTTTCCAGATAAAATATTTGCATTGTGGTTGAAATTTTACTGCTCTCATTTTTATTTCTATTTTGTTTTTAAAATTTTTTTTACAAATTATCTGTGTCTCGTGCAATTTTTGGCAGTACTTATAGTTTGATTTTAGGCTTGATCAAAATTGCTATGGATTTGCATTTTTAAAAAAAAAAATTCATTTAGGCATGTTCAGATTTTGAAGCTACTTGATTATTTTCATTTCATTTTTTATTTTTTTTAATTTTATGTCATTTTAGGGCATAAATTCAAGTTAAATTAAATTTGAATGGTGTAATCAATAATTTGATTTCTTGGTTAGTCTACGAGTAAGGATTCAATCTGTTCGCCTCCAACTGTAGAAAGTGTGAAAACCCCAAAGGTAACAAACAGTATTTGGCAAACCAGCTGTTGTCAGAAACAGTTCACTTTGGCTTTGTAATTGTGTTGATTTTTTTTTTTTATATCTAAAAATTAGTATAAAAAAAAAGTTTTCAATCAGTGTGTTTTTTGTTGCTTTTGACTTTGTTAAGATTATTTAAATATGGAAAGTTAAGAAATGTTCCTTTCTATTATAGCTTTTTAATTAAGTAATGCTTTTAAAGCAAGAATTGTACTAAAAGAAACCAGCTAGAAAGTTTTCCTGGTTAAAGTGCATTTTGTGTTTGGCTTGGTTTTCAGAGAGCTCTGTTAGTTCTGGAAATATTTTTTCACATGATGATGCATCTTAATTCAATTGCATGAAACAGTTTTATTTTCAGTGATAACTGCTTAACATTGATACACATGAACACTGAATTTGATAAACACATAATGATTTATAATATCACAATATCCTTAAAATATTAATTTTATATAGAATATAGCAATGTGGGTATAAAATTGAATTAAAGCTAATGTTGCAATTTTTGAAATTTTTTCTATCTATGTTATTTAAATTTATCAAAAAAATAAAAATAAATAAACTTCATACTTAAAGAAAAACTTGAAGTGTGGATTTTATGCTTGTTTTTAACTTGCTTGATTCATTTTAATCTTGATTTATATTTCTTTTTGTTAAAATTTCCTTCTTGTTTTTGTAGGACACAACAGAAATTATTGCGTTGTTAGGGAGCGGTTCCCATGGCGATAGGAAGGAAGGACTTATAGCACTGCAGAACCTTCTTAGGAATGGCAGATTTTTAAGGTACTTTAATATTTTAATATTTTGATTAAAAAAAATTTCGATGGGTTACTTTTAAGTTAACAAGTTGGTTAAAAAAAAACTCTTTCTGTTTCTGTGAAGTAAAAATTTATTTGGAAATTTATGTGTTTGAACAATTTATTTCACATTTTTCCTCTGTTTTGATTAATATAGAGACCTTTAAAAAAAGAAGAAAAAAATTGTATGTTGTTACTGTTGTTGAATGAAGTGTTTTTAAACAATAGATGAATGAATTCATGTTCTTAATTGTTTTTTCAGTCGGGTGGAACTGCAGAAAGTGTGCGAAGTTTTTAACAGAATGTTCCATGATCCTCACAGCAAAGTAAGGCACTATTCAAGTCTTGTGAAGGTGTAATTCTTTGTGATGTTAATAAATAAGAATTATTCTGAATAAGTATACATTTGTTTAAATAAAATAAGGCGAACGTTTTTTTATTAGTTGGATTAAGGATCCGCCGACTGAATTTTTTTGACTTTTAGAAAAAAAATAAAATGCACTTTTCCAAATTTTTTTTTACTGACCGACATCAATTAAAAGAAATACAAAAAATAAAATAAAATGACTGGTGAAAAATATCAATAAAAACCACATAAATTGGTTTCATTCACGAAAAAAAATACCTTAACTTTTACACTTTCGGTTTTAAAATTGATCGGGTTTGGAATATGGACTTCTCTATCACACACGTGCCATGTTGTCTAACGGTGGTTTGTGTTTTATCATTTAAATGGCATACTTTCACATACCTGTCATTTGCAAAAATGACATTAAACTGTCGTTTAAGACCTTGAAACAGTGTTGTCCCACAGATACTGTGGGGCAAGCGGTGTCAGAAGTTCTTGAAAGTGAAAGAGCCCACGTATTATGTTTCAAAGTTTTCAAAGTAAATCAAAGTTTTTAAGTAAATCGTGTGTCAATAGAGGTGTGAGACCTGCGGTTAGGAATGCCCTGAAAGTGGCCCAAAGACACACTTAAGCATGTGTACATGGAATAGTAAATAAAAAATTAAAAAAAATAAAAACATAAGACATATTTTATTTTTTTGAAGTTTGCCAGGTTTTTTATTCTTTTTTTTTTCGACCTACCGACCCAATTTTTAAAATAAAAAATCCGTAATCCAATTTTTAAAAAAAATTTCGCCTAAAAATCGTTAAAGGGATGTAGAACTTGCCATTGCAGAAATATTACTGCCAATTAAACTTTAACTGAGAGTGATTTAGAGTTGACAAATTGATTGTTCTGTAATAGTTTCAATAAGATTGTTATAACAATTTAAAACTTGTTGAGCAGTAATATAAAACAGAGCGAAATAGTCTTCTAAGAAATTAATTTACTAATTTTGTTTTGCAGGTTTTAAGTTTATTTTTAGATACATTAGTTGATTTGATTCAAGTCCACAGCCAAGACTTGACCAATCAAATGTTTCCATTTTTAACTCGTCTACTGAACAAGTCTGGACAGGATTTGCTGGGCTCCGTTCAGAATCGGGTACAGAGGGCCCTGGATGCCGTCAGGTAAGTCATGAGGAGGGAGTTCAAGTAAGGGTGGATTATATTTGTGGGGTGGGGTATGTGTAAAGGAGTGTAAATCATTTTGATGTGGAAATGATAATTTAATTCCTCAAATGGATATAGAGTTCTGCTACTTGCATTTCCATAAGAAAGAGGTAAAATTTCATCACAATGTACGGGGTACATGTATAACTCTTGTCCAGAGGACAATTTAAAGGAGAAAGTGGCAACGATGTGCTAAATTTCTTTTATCTTTTCCAGAGAAAATTTTCCAGCAGAACAACAGTTTAGTGCATTGTCCAAGTACATTGTCGATCAAACTCAATCAGCCAGTCTGAAGGTGAGTAGTCAGGAGTGGGATTCCTCTATACCCATGTTTTGATGTTCAATCATATTCAATTCATCTTAATAAGCTTATAATCATTGAACTGTAATTCATTTTCTCCTAATTTGCATTAACATGTATAATTCGTATAATTTGAAAGCATATCATGTATATTCTAATATTGCATAAAGATTGCATCAGTTGTGCATTTGAAAAATACCATCTTTATTTAGTTTGTTTTATATGCATGATGATTTCATGTCAGAATGAAATGTAAAGAAGGGTTTTTGAAATTGGTATTGCATTGATTATTTCTTGGAATGAGAATTTCTTATTAATTCAATTTTTTTTATTTTAATTTTGCCAACATAGCCAAAGGTAACCTTTAAAAATGATCCTTTCCTTCTTGTCTTATAATGGCCCTGTGTGCTTTTAAGATACATATTGACTTGAAATTTATATGTTCCCTCCATTGGGACTCTCAGTGTTAAATTTAATAATCTTTCTATAAAGGGTTCTCAAAAAGTTCTTAAAAATTAAAAAATTCCATGAAAAATATCTTGTCATTTAAACGAGAAAGTTAATTAAGTATTAATTAAGTAATTTCTGTTTTTCATCGGTGTTAGAACTAACTCTTAATAACACGCATGATTGGTGTATAGAAAAAATAATTTTTATTTAGGATGTAGAATTTGTTGGATTAAAGTTGTTTTCCATGTGTTTTTAATTTTGAACACTATGCTAGCATGGAGTTAATGTTGTCAATTCAAACTGTGTTGTCAAAAATGAGAAGCAAAAGAAATTTTTGTTTTTGTTTTTCTACATTTCTTGATGAATTACAGAATTAAGGGTTCATGTCTGTGTGCTAAATGTGTCAGTTACTCAACAGGAGGTGGTCTTATATTCTTGACTCTTTTAAAATATTTCACTGCCTACCCTCGTTCTGTGTACAATGCACATGTCTCGTAAATCGCTTCACTGGTGCCTACAGCTTTGATAAAGCAAAGAGAAAAAAACCCATTAATTCTCCTAGCAATATAATAACTTTTTATTTGCAATTTTATTAATCTGCAGTGTCAGCTGGGCAGTAATTTCAATTTGGTAATTAGGCCAGTCATGTGAATTTTATTTTCAGCAAACAATTTGTGGTAATCCTTTTGTATTCCTTTCTAAAATTTTCTCAAAAAGAAATGAAAGCTAACATGATCAGTTTTTGCGTACCTCTAGGTGAAGGCTTCTCTGTTGAACTACATGCATAATCTGGTGTTAGTGATGAATGATACAGACTTTGTCAACTCTGCTGACACGAGGCTTGTGCTGTCGCGCATCATCAACTTCACGACGGAACCCAAAAGTGTGGAAGTCAGGAAGGTAGGTTTTGCTTCTACATCATCATCATCATCATCATCATCATCAATAACATGAACTTGAGAAAAATATGCAAAAATTTCCAGAAATATGTGTAAACTTGATTCGATTGTCATCAATGTCAATGTATGATATGAACTTCATGACTTTAAATAAAAATTTGTTGTTGCCAACAGTAATTCATTTTCCTCATGTTTTAATTTTAAGGCGGCCCAGTTAGTACTGATTGACCTGTTTAACCTGAATGCCCCAGAACTGTCCATGATGTTGACAAATCTGCCTAAACCATTCCAAGACAGTGCCACCAAGATCCTACAGACCCACATGAGGAGTGCCAGTCGTGAGAGTCGCGACAGTACCAGTGATGTGCTGTCACCCAAAAATGTCACCCCACAACAGAACAGGAGCCGACCCCCCTCCAGGTAAGGTTGATGTTGTGCATGGAGTGAGGGAGTTTTAAAAGTAGGAATCTTAAAAAACATCTTGCACATTTGAAAATTTTAGGAAAAGAGCTCAAAGAAAAAAAAACCCTAAAGATATTGTCGTGATTTATTTTCATTTGTTTTTTTACCCTGGTATTGTCATATTTGATAGCAGGAGGAAACTTAATGACATTAGATACAGCACTTCATTGCAAAGAACATGAAGTAATGTAGTGTAAGAGTAGCTTTGCTGAGCTTTTTAATTCTGTGACCCTTTCTGGAGGGAATCTTAAAGTTTATTTTCATCTGAGGAATACATTGCTTTTACTATTGAATTACTATTGAG
The DNA here is from genome assembly GCF_025612915.1 of Magallana angulata. Lineage (NCBI taxonomy): Eukaryota > Metazoa > Mollusca > Bivalvia > Ostreida > Ostreidae > Magallana > Magallana angulata. Next base: position 16,345,689 of record NC_069111.1, read on the forward strand.
AATCTCATTCAGACATTGAATCTGATGATGTACTTGATGTTTTCCAGGGGTCACCATGATGAGATGGAGACGGAGAACATGAACCCCGAGGACATCTACAACTCCATCAAGCAGACGACGGCCGACATTCAGAACCTGAGCTTTCACAGTAAGCTGGAGAGTTATGATCCGGTCAAAAAGAAGCGGGAGTTTACCTCCCAGGACAGCGGGATCCAGGATCTCCGGAACGATAGTCCAGATGCAGTTGATTCCAGGAAAGGCAACTACAACCCCTCCCAATACTCAGACGAGGTGAGGCTTGCGTTAACTATACATACTAATACATGACGCATGATTTTCAACGTTGTTATTCTTGGAGAGTATATTTTGTGAAAGATATCGGTTTTAAAATTTTCACAGACCGTTATTGATGATTTTATACCTGTTCATGTAAAATGGTCATGAAATGATAATTGAATTTTAATTTTATCAAGATTGTCAAAATGTTTTTGAATATTGCTGGGTATTCAATTTTTTGAATAACTGAAAGGAGACTGTGGAATCAATTGAATTCATAAAAGCTCGATTGTTGTAAAATTAAAAAAAGCATGCTCTATCTTTATTACTTGTAAAGCATACCCACAACAATGTATCCTGATGAACCTATAAGAATCTTGAATTATGAAAAAATTGGCCTCCTTTAATTTGAATGACTTTACAGATATCATTAATGATATGATCCTTGGAAGTTTGGTGAAATGTAAGCTATACAAACATTATTTGATACAACTTTCATTTTTGTTTTAGGCAATGAATGGGTACAACAACAGGTCTCGCTTAGCAGATGCTGAACTAGATGATAGTGAATTATTTAACGAAGGTAAGAAAAGTTTGTGAATATTAAACACTGTTAAATCAGTACACGTCTTTGTACACAACTTCATAAAACATGTTCTTTTGCCAGAGAAGATTATATTTGTATATGTGAGTTTACCAGCTCTACAAATATAAACAGTTTCTTGCTGCATGTGTATATCCAAATATTTATTGTTAAAAACTGTATTAGAGAAAAAAATATTGGATTTTGATGTACATTTCAACTCAAGAGAATGAATTCAGGCAAGATTCTTGATTTCCGAATTTGTAAAAAATTGATTAAAAATTTCCTAAAATTTTCAGACTTGATAAACTCAATAGTTCTTCCAGGTTAGTTGAGCTGGCCACTGGCCTGTATATTCTGTAGCGATATATTCCTATTTACTTATCTGTGTTCATACATTTACAACCTGGTATTTACTTCAATTATCTACCACTTTAAAATGTGTATCAACTAAAAACGAGGAAGAATTTTTTATTGAAATTTATAAAAAAAAAAAAGAAAAAAAAAAAGGGGGTTGGGTGGGGTTGATATTTATGCAATACAATATTAGATAATCACAATATGAATATAGCACTGTAGATTAAAGAAGTTTATGTAGTACTAAGTAAATGTTAGTAATAAAAATAATGCTAATACTGTATGCTTTTAAACTTTAAGGTTTGGTGTAATTTATGAGGAAATTTACATATCGTTGATATCACATGTAATCTTTAGCCTGGCAAGCACAATTTGTGGTGGCTGATATTTATGAATTCATGCATCACACTTTGGCTTTTATTTGCAAAATTTTGCTATAAGCATTCTGATTTAGTATCTCATTTGGTTTACCTGCTATTATATTCTTTCATTGTGGTTTCAGTAAGAATTATGTGTTGTTAATTACAGATGTTTTGCTAGAAAGGAAGATGGGATTTTTTAAAATTATTATGATAAAGAATCTTGACTTATATTTTACTGAATTTTGACGAGTTTTTTTTTGAAGATTGGAAATTGGGAAGGGAAGATAAATTTGGGAAAAAAATGTTTTGAAAGAAAAAACCATTTAAAAATAAATGTCTTTTTGGGGGGGGGGGGGGGGGGGGAGAGAGAGAAATCATGCATTTTTAAAACTACACATATTCATTTTATTGCATTTAATCATTTCATCGTCATGAGTAAAAGATGCTGTAGAAACTAGATTTTTTTTCTCTGGCCGAGTTAATAAAGGTCGAGAATCATTGCTCCAAAGGTTACAACCTATTTGTTTTTATATAGATCCCTGGAAAGCCATATTAGGATTCTCATGCTCTGAGCATGATGGTAGGTCATTTTCATGGTGTTTATTTTGGAATCCATTTTTTGTTCCCCTTTTGTTATGTGACAGTTGTCATGTTCACTGATTAAAACTTAACTTTCTAACTTGTAATGTACCGTAAGTCGCATGCATAGTCATGTGACTTTAGAGTGAAAGTTCCTATATAGTCAGTGTGTGTGTTTAAATGTATGTATCCAAATCAAGGAATGGAAATTTTACTTGTTAAATTATTCTAGTGCTTCTGATGTATAGTAAAGGACAGCTTAGGTAATGTAGTCCTTCCCCCAAAAATTGTCCTTAGGAAAAAGTGGGGAGTCTACATTATTGCAGCAAAGTTTATACATTATTATTTTGAATAGCTATTGTTTAGGGTTTTGTTTTCTGCACCATTAAAATGTCATATATCATTTTTTCTTTGTTCCGGAAGTTTTCACTGCATCCAAAATCATTCTCACATTTTTCAAAACTATAAAATGAGGAAAAAAAACAAGGGAATACAGTACCTCTAACACAAAACTAATGTGTATGCATGCTTTTATCTAGTATTATTTGCCTGCTCAAGTTTCACTTTCACTTTTGTGTTCATATTATAGTATTGCACCATTATCAGACTCTCTATAAATCATAAATTAATCAGAATCCTTGATGGAAGCTGGTTTGGAATTACATGTACCATGTACATTTATATCATATCATGTTTTGAAACAAATCAGATTTTATTTATCTGAAAGCATGTGAAGTATTTTTATGTTTGGATTGAAATTTTTCTAGATTAGTTGAATTATGTTTCAAGTCAATATTAGTTATCATATATAATTTTCTTCTATAAAGTTATATCATGATATGTGATTTGTATATTCTTTCCTTAAACATGTACAGATGTATTATCTTTCATCATCATTGTATTTATTTAAAATTTAAAGATGAAAAAAAAGGCCTTTCATTTGTATAAGACAGGATTTGTTGATGTCATTTCAGAGTCTACAGATAATGATGTCATCACCACCATTTTAACGGAATTATCCAATCATAACAAGAGGTGAATTATGACAGTAATAATTATAGAACACATGTAAAAATTTCTTAAAATGTGTACCAGTAAATATATAAGGAATAAGGACTCATTCTTTGAGTATTATGAAGTGATAATTTTGGTCGGGGCATGATCAAATCCAATACAGCCCGAAGGGCTTTATGATAGATTTGATCACGCCCCAACGGATTCCTTATTACTTATATTTATATAATTTTAAGCCATCGTATGATTAAATATTTAAATATAAATAAGCAAACCGCGCGGGCGCCTCAATTTGGCGTCATTTGTATTTTGGATTATGTAGTACAAAATCGTTATCACAGGCAAAGACACTGGAAAGTGTAAATATATATGTACAATATGACTTACTCTATACAGTGAAATATTTGCCCCCCATTTTATTTTCGCCCCTTTCGCCCATGTTGTCAGTGGTAAATTCCTTTGTCTAAGGTTATCTCTCTTTTAACACAACTTTGTTCGGGGGATTTGAGGACATTAGAGTGAAACTGTTTGCAAGCGTAGAAAGGAAAAATAACACAGGGCGAAAATAACCCTGTATACAGCATTCATCAACATTATTTTACTTTTATTGTGGTACCTTATCTATTTACATGTATGTACTATGTTTGGGCATAGTTATAAAAATGGTTTTGAAAGCATACTGTAGATTGAACATGAAAAGATGTTGTATTTGCATGTTTTTTAAATCTGTTTTTATTTTTTTGATTCCCAGGAATAATGAACGAAAGGATGCCATGCTTTCCTTGATCAAAATGACGAGAGAAGGAAATTTCAACTTCTGGGATGAACATTTCAAAACCATTCTTTTTGTGTTGTTGGAAACGCTTGGGGACACAAATGTAAGAAAATATGTATCAGTGCTTACATGTACACAGAGTGAAATGAAAACTTTCTGTCCTCTACTTATTCATTCTAGCACTCAAAAAAAATAAAAACTTTAATAGTGGGAAAATTTCTGAGACATAATTATTTGCAAATCTTGAAAATATTACTAGATTGAATGTTAATGTTTTTGGTAGAATGACAATGCAATTATGATTGTATCTTTAATTTTTCCCAGGGCCATATAAGGGCATTAGCATTACGGGTACTTAGAGAAATTCTTAAAAATCAACCTAGTCGATTCAAGGATTACACAGAGCTGACGATTCTTCGGATTCTGGAGGCTCACAAGGACACAGAGCGAGAAGTGGTGCGATCGGCGGAGGAGTGTGCCGATACACTGGCTAATTACCTGCCACCCGAAACCTGTGTTCGCATCCTGAACCCCATTATCAGCACCGCTAACTACCCGGTCAGCCTGGCCGCCATTAAGATGCAGAATAAGGTGAGCATCCATGTAAATCGGCATACTGGGCTTCCTATTCATTATTGAATCATATATTATCATATAAATATCAGATAATTTTGGTACGATGTAATAATGTTGGTTTTATGACAAATAATAATAAAATTCCAAAGAAGTAAAAGCTTTTTATTTATTTGGACTGGAAATCTGCCAAAATATGATATGTCTGTATATGTATTCCAAACTAGTTTGTCAAAGTTAAATTTTGCCAAAATATCTTGCTGCCAGTTTAATAAATACTGTAAATGCCAATTTTGTCCTGAGTTACCATCCTTTTTCAAGGTTTACTGTTTTAACCTGTTGAGTAAATACAGTCAGGTAAATTTTTACTAGGATTGCTGCCATTTTTTTTTTTCATTTCAAGTCTCCATGTATACATAGTGTTTATGTATTAAAGTATGCATTGTTTGTCTTTCTTCAGGTGCTAGAGCTGTTACCTAAAGACACATTAGAAGCACAGATGGCAGAAATCATTCCTGGATTACTTAGGGTAAGGAACCTATATATAGACACTTCAATTGGCTGTGTTAACCTTCAAATTAATATTTCACTTTAATGTCATTTGCTGTCAAACTATGTGTTATTTTGGTCCCATTCTTTGAGAGATGTGAGTGTAATATTTTCTGTCTTCCAGGGATATGATGACCAGCAGAGTACAGTCAGGAAGTCGGCCGTCTTCTGTCTGGTAGCCATTTATCTGAAGGTCGGCGAGGGGATCTGGAATCACCTCACTAAGCTCAACTATAGTAAAGTAAGTACAAAAGCTGTAGAAAAAGCTGTATCAAGCTCAGATAGGTTTTGATGTCTGTAGATGCTGGTGTAATCTTGTTCTCAATCCCTCTTCACATCTATTTTAGAACAAGACTGTGTTAGATTTATTGTAATGCATGTGTATCAGATTCTTGCCTTCAATCAAACTTGCTTGTTTTGTGTACTATGCAGGATATTTCATTCATTTAAGCAAAATTTCTTTGACATTCGGTGCCCCAAAAACACACAATATATAAATACAAGATGTTGAACAGGTATGGTATCTGTTGTGATCAGTGCAGACATGTAGCTCTAGGTTAACTGATAAGAATATCTTAAGAAGTGAAGGAGGAGGATGGGGAAGTAAGTGTTAAAATGTGATATAAACCAGTCACTCAAACTTCCTGTTCCTGCTGAGAGCTCCGAATTCTGGGATGAACACGAGGCAAGGGAAGTCACTCTTGCAGCTTTGATAGTATTGGGTCATTACTGGTTGTTGTATGATCAGGAATTTCGTATTGGAATGCAGGAAACAAGGTTGATGTATTCTGTGTTAAGACAAACTGTTAGCTCATTTACTGTCAGATTACGGAGGGTTTATGGAACACATTAAATCAGGGCTAATATTGGATGATAAATGAACAGAACTTGATATTTACCCTTGTAATCGGTGTGTTGAGAGGATCACACCCAGCCCTGGGAAATCAACACATACATCACTCGGGATATCAGGTTGTTTCCACCAGTTTTTAGTAGAAAGAAGATTACAAATTTTTGTATTGATACTCTTCCAGGCTCAAGTTATCTTGGTGCAATCAGCATTGGATTATCAGTTTGGTTCGTTAAATCTTCGGAGGATTAAGATATTACAACAATTAACAGATAGATATACAGGAACAGTTATTCTTGTTTATACGTTCAGATCATTTAAAGGTTTTATTTTTGATTTCTTATCCAGCTATTGAACTCAGAAAATAAAGAGTGAAAGAATTTTCCGACTTTACATTGGGTGTGACCTGAAAGATAAAAGAAAGTTAAATGTTGTCCTCCTACCTTATTCACTGATGAGCATTAATCGACGGTATTGAAATAAGAAATTTTAAGACAGGGTTCTACATAGAATATGAATGACTGTCCTCTATACAAGAGTATTCTTGCAAGAAATGAAAAATTGATTGCACTTTAATGTATGCGGATAGAAGGATAATCTCTCCAATCAGACTAGAGTTAAACTCCCCTTCCTCTCACTCTCACTGCACACAAAGTGTTAAATGGTGCTTAGTAGACTTTGAACATTTTCCTTTAATATGGCTTGACGATTTAGTGCCTTTTTATTTGGCATCTCTTGTATTGGAAATCACAAGTCAGTTAAATTTGTATTATTCATTTCTCTGTGAAAAAGAGATAATTTGTATGGTTAGGAATCTGGATTTCATATGTATTTTATATTTAAGCAACAGTCGGGCAATTTTCCATTTAATTTAAAAGATGTTATCAGACACTAGTGGTAATCCATCAAAGAGGTATATTCCAAAGAAGATTTTAATGTCGGCTATTAAATTTGCGGTGAATTGATGTGGGTTTTGTTTTGTTCTTAGATAAGTGTGATGCAGTCTTGAGTGATAAACAATATTATCATTTTTGTGTCAGGGCCATGAGAGCTTCAAGAATTCTTTTTCGTAAACGAGAAGGTGTTAAGAAGAAGGAATACATATTAAATGTGGAGATCAGGATTTAGGCAGCTTGCAGTGTAGTCATACAGATATATCTTAATAAATATATCTGTGTGGTGTAATGTTTATATGTTAATGCTAAGCCACATATGAAAGGGGTAAGGTGTTTGCACCTTGATTTGAACACCACCACAACAGACCACCGCTGAGCCAAGCTTATGGGGTTTGCTCTGTGGAAGGATTGGCCAGGGATTTGAGGGGTAATTGAATTTGATGGAAAAATAAAACTGGAAAATTTTCTCCCCATCTTATGTAATTCCTGACAGAGAGACATTTTCGGGCAATGAAATTGATGTGTGTACTTTTGCCTGCGATGAGTTTGTAAACACAAGATGAGTAGTTTGTTTTACAGAGGCTCTCGGCCTTGTTTTTTGTTTTTGTGTTAGCAGTGAGGGAGGTTGGTTTGATGAAAAGGTGCTGTCAAACGATGCCTCTGGTTAATAACCAAGTGAATACTCACTGTAATCAAAGAGCCCAGCATCCATATTGTGTGTATATAATGGTGTTAAATTCACCAGGAGAACTTTAGGAGTTTGACTTTCAAGCACTCTCTCTCTTTCACACATTCGAACTTCTCCACATTTATATTTTTCAGCTTTGATAGATAATGAATTCAGTTGTTTTTCTCTCCTAGCCATAATTCTTTTTTGGTAAGAAGATGTAAAAGATATAAATTTGAAAGAAGGGGGGAAATATTATCACCTCGTAGGTCTCAGTTTACACCATATAGATAGAGATTTGACATAGATGTGCTTCTTAATCAGCTTATTTGACGACTATTTATGCACCTTATCATACACTTGATTATGAAGTCAACATTGAGATGCAGGTGTCCTCTCTGCATCGGAATTTGAATTTGATGCTTTTGAATTTTGTGATCAGAATCGACTGGGGAGACAAAATGCTGTGACTAGATTTATGGGAATATGAAAATGCATTTTATGAATCTGTAAAGAGTTCAAAGTCGTATGTGAATAGATTAGGATCTGTCGCTTGCCTGCAATATTTTTCATGCCGTATTCCGGTTTAATGGTCCATGCAATATTTTTATAGCCATTTCTTAAACTTGAAACGATTCATAATTTAGATCATATTCTAGCTGATTTTCATGGATCCGTTCAATGGACGTCCCTTTCAATTTAGAACATTCTTTCATTACTATTTATATTGTTTATTTGAAATCAAGTAAAAATAAAAATATTGAAACGATTTCAGACTAAACTGTCTTCATATGAAAAATAAAAACTTACACGAGTGATATAACTTTTATACCATGGTAGATATCTTTTTTTGTTAAAAGTGTCCAATTAAATTTGGTGCGTGCTGGCACATATAGTTTATGGAGCCCACCTATTACCATTATCAGTGCAGTGACATCAATGTATCTCTTTTCAAAATTTAAAAGATAGAAAATTATGAAATTATGGTCCAATATTTAATACAGATGGGGTATGACAAATCTCGTAAATCTCAAGTTTTTGTCAGCGATAAATTTCCAAAATTATCTGGGCTGTAATTTTAGACACATCAATAATGTGATTTGTAGTAGGATTAGCAAGTGCAGGCTATTGGAGTAGGTGATATATGATTGTTGTTATCTGCTGAAAGAAAATATATCTCGTGAACAATTTTGACTCACCTTTTGGATTTATGGAATTATAAGACCTGTTTTTTTAATGGATTGATCATATTTCTAAGTGTGAGGTATTTTAACTTTAGCCTAATTTAGTTTTAAATAGAAATTTAGAAATACCTCACACTAGCAACTGGATAATGACCTATAGGGTAACCATGTTTGTTACATTAGGTCCATGTGAAGAAAAAATTGTTTTCTTTCCCTTTTGAATGTTTAAAATAGAGATTGGTAGATAAAAAATAATTTCTGTTTTTTTAAATTACTAAAATTAATTAGAAACCAAATCTGCAAACAAATGATTTTCAAAAAAAAAAATATTGGGGGGGCTCTGAATGTTTATCAAAATATTTCAAATCGGGAGAAAGCAAACAATATTTTAGAGGTGGCCTCACCACTTTGTCTCATTATGAAATACTTCTAATTCCTTTATTTTGTTTCAGGTAAAATTATTGAATTTATACATCAAACGAGCTCAGCAGTCTAGTAGTGGTACTTCAGCATCTTCCTTAGATACATGAGACAAGTTCCATAGCAACATGTTACATTGCCATAGAAACCGATGATACCATTCCACAGGAAGAGCTTAAAAGTACAACTGAACTGTGTGTCCTTGAGTGAAAATTGTGAAAGAAACACAGCTTTTTAATGGACTCACCTGGTGGTGATAGTTTTAGAGCCAGGTATTGGAGGTCAAGGAGAAATACGGATGTCAAGGACATAACATATCTTCACGGCTTGCATTGTTGAATTCAGCCAAATGTTGGCTTCACAGTACACTGATGAACATTCTATGTGCTTGGCGTCAGAATCCATGTTGTACTTTATCAGGAGTATACTTAATGATATTATTTCTTTTTTCTTTTTTTTTTAATTGTAGTGTGTTCATAAGAAAGAGTGTATTCCCTGACAAGGGAATTAAAAATGACAGGAAAGATGGAGGATCTTCAAGAAAGTAATTAAGGATTTGTACGGTTCTCTGAAAGTTTTTAATGTCTTATTACTAATGTACACCTTGATATAAAGTTATTGACTCTATATATCACACAGAAAATGCTAAAACTATTTAGAGGCACCTCTTAACTATGTAACCTGAACAGATAATGATATTCATAAGTTAAGTTTTCACTATCGTAGCTTGTACTCTTCACCCCAGAGACATATTCACATTTTGTGTTGGACAATAGATCACAGTTATGTTTTGTAGACCTGAGTCAGTAAAATGGGTGTATTCTACAACTGTACTAGATGAAATGAAAAAAATGTCATTCATGTAATTTTTTTAAAATCATCATGTAACAGAAATGGGTGTGAGGCCAGTATTTGAACAAGTGATTAAAAAATCCAACAAGGGGAGCTAACCTATTGTTATAGGACCTATCAGGGGAGCTCATCCATTATTGTAGGATGTATTATAAGCTTATGAATGTTCAGTGTATGAAGAAAGAGACAGAAAGAAAAAATATATTTAAATAAGCTGTTCATGAATGATTTGTTGTCAGTTTATTGGTTGTTTGCCTCAACTTGGCTTTTGATATGGGTGGGGCTTGTGTTGGCCCAAGGAACAAAAGGGAAAGAGATAAGAAAACCCATTCAGTATTGTAACAGTCTTGTGTTAGAGGAAAGGAATTTCCTTGTGAGGAAATGAAGTTGGCATACAAATCATGTTGGATTCTTCTAAGCATTGAAATTATAATGAAATTCAGTTAACTGTGTCTTTCAGGTGTAAAAGAATGAGATTGGTTGTTCTGTATGGAGATTGCATGTTCTTTTTGTCATGTTATGTCTTGTAGTACTGATAGAGAGAAAATAAGTAACATATTACAATTATTCCAAAGACTGTTATTCTTGCCAATCAGATTTTTTTTTCTCAAAAAAGGTAATAATTTGTCTCATAGTTGACTAGAATAGAAGTTTATAGGAAAGCAACACAGGGTCATGAGTCTTTTAGTCTCACAGAAATTTCTCTCAAGTGTACATGTAGGCTGTGGAAGCAGAGTAAACTTGACAATGATGTAAAGAAAAATGTAGATAATTATGTTAATGGTATATTCAGTGTATCATACATATTTTTTTTTTAACCTGAACAAAATATTATAGGGGTTTGTTGTAGGACTTTTTTACTATGTATACAAAAAGTGGTGTTTTTCACCTTATCAGCGTTTTTATCATTCATTCTCATATAATTGTCTCCATCTTGACACTTGTATAGATCAGCTTACAAAGGAAGTTCTCAGCCAAATCTCCGCGAATCGAGGTTCTCGATGAAAAACTCTTATGCACAATTTGCATGTAATATTACATTTTAACCCCAGATATCATAAAGTTAACCTTTCATGAAATAGAAATTTGATCAGAAAGGTTTTTTGGCTTAAAGAGAGGAGCCACTGTTGTGAAATTATTTGTTGTTGTGTCTGTGTATAAGAAATCTTGTCTATCTTGTGTAAGCTTGTTCCCCAGACCTCCAGGTTGGTCAGAGCCAGTCCAGGGTCAGGGAGTCAATGTCATGTGTGGGTTGTGTCGACATGCATGAGTTGTAAATGCTTTTGATGTACAAATCTTAATTAATTAATTATAATGTGTATAACTTCATCTATGAACAACATGACTGACAAGAATAAAGTCATCATAAAACGGGACATGCTCTTTTTTGTTTGTTTTCTTGATATACTGTAGTGTTAAAGGTCAATGTCAGTTTACATTATATGTCATAGGACTGATTGAGAAAAAGAGCCTAGCAAAACAAATGTAAGCAGAAATAGCTTTAGCTTCTACAAGGTTTATAAATGAATGACCTTGACCTACAAAGTATATTTGACTGCTAGATAATTACTATTATCTGGAAAATAACGCAAGACTTGGTTAAGCCCATCAATAATGTCACACAGTTATTGCTAATGATGGGTGTTTAATTCTGTACCATATATGCCAGGGAAAGACTTCTGTTGGTAAATGCTAGTGAAGCATTTTCAACCTGTACATGTGGGTACAATTTAACTAGGTGGTAAATATTAGCCTTAATAAGATTCAATTAGTATTTTCTATCCACAAGTCTTTAACTTAATGGGTTATACGCTGCGATCTAATTTGTTAATCGAGACACAAAAAGAGATGCCTTTATTGATTAGATTGATCGATTGTTGTTTAACATCCAGTTCGAGACTATTTGACACAGCAAGACTTCACCCATATTAACCAAGAGCCATACGGTCTTTGAATGGCCCCCAAGAGATGGGGAACAGTGAGGGACCTTCTTCATACCAACTTCTACTAATATACTTTCTGTGTCAGCAGCTATCGCTTCTTTAGCAAGAGTGTATTATTAAGCAACACTATTACTGCTTACTGGAGCTAATTTCGTGGTTTTCACGTACTGGGCTTGAGCTCAAGATCACAAGGTCTGTTTAATGATGATTTTTAACACTAAAGAGGAAACCTTACATCTGTAATTGTTTTGGAGACCTTACATGTAGCATAAATGTAAAGGTTTGGTTGTTCATATGCTGATAAATGACGTCATTGGTTCGAGAGACAGATCCTCGCATACATCGTCATGTTTTTACTGGGCGGAACGTGCCGTATGGTGCATAAAGATTAAGTTTTAATGCATTAACAATGTAAGTTATGGAAAGTGCTGGGAACCCCAACAGCAGCATCAACAATCCCACTGCACATGTATAACACAATAATAAAGTGAACAATTCATCCAGTGGGGTTTTTTTCTTCTGCACTTTATTTTAGGGAACAACTGGTCGATGAAGGAAAGGGATAAATGAACTTTTAAGTCATTCCTGTAAATGTAGCTTGCATGGATGGTGTTTTATATCTTCGTTTATATGATATAGAGAATACTTTTATTTAAAGTAAATATATAAATTATAAATTTCAAAATTTAGAAAGTCGCATTGAAACTCATAGGAGGTTACGCTCAGAAGAGGATTGGATGTATTTTGTACAGCTTCGTCTTTGAAAAGAAGCTTCATACTAAAATGCAACACAGATATTATAGATGTACAATAAATATGATTTGTAATCAGCAGTTTTATTGTTTTGTATATCGTCTAAGAATGTAAAGATGCTGCCTAAAAAAGTTATTGAGTTTTAAAACAAAACTAAAATTTTGAAGAACAACCCCCCCCCCAAAAAAAAAACAAAAAAAACCAAAAAACCCCCACAATAAACAACAATTTTATAATAACTTACAAATGTATCTCTTTGCTAATTAACCTAGAACTAGACTATGTACATTAAAATGAGTTTAATACGAACACGGATATACCGAAATCATGGTTACAGCGGAGTCTCCGGCTACAATTTTAACAATTTATGGGTTTAAATACACCAATAAGCATATATATCGTAGTGATACAGAAGAAAACATGTATATTACGAATTCGCTTTACTTATTTTAACGAATTTATTATAAAGATATTTAAAGAAGTTATATCAATCTAATTGTCCATAGGACCACAGACTTTTCTCTCTTAAAGAACGTCCGCCTGTTTGAATGATAAAGTGTCAGTTGCTTTTGAAAACCTGAGTGATTGAGCCGGACGAAAATTTCTATATCAGTATTTTTTTTTTAAAATGTGGACCCTGAAATTAACAATTTTCAAAAAATGATTGCTTTTCATTTCTTTTATCGGTAATATCAATCTTTCATCAGTTCAAAAATTCAGGGAAGTCAATTTTGAGGCGCTGGAATTCCGCAGGATTTGATTTCTGTCACATATATCTCACTTTTCACTCCGCTTCCCCGCTGTTTGAAAGTTTAATGGCGCTGATATATGCCATTAATTAATTTCCAGACACTTATTACTCTGATGCCTTTTTCTATCAAAATAAATTCATGTAAACGTTAAAAGCAAGCATCGATATCTCTCGTGTCTATTGTTGCATGAACCAATTTTTACTGGTACCCGGTTGTAGCCATAGAGAGCAATGGCTACAGATATGGGGGGAGTCTATGGACAGTGTTTGAAGTTAACTGATAAAGATCGGCCAAGAACATTCACATCATAGTCTCGTCAGTTGTGATAAAGGCATTTTTCAGCTCGGTCGCCTCTCGTAATGAAAACGATTATCTCACACTGCGCAGGTTAAATTATCTCTTTATAACCGTCTATCATCTCCTATCACTATCGCCACATCTCTGGCCATTAGACTTTTCACAATGGCTTTACAAATTTCTCTTTCACTTAAAAGCTAGCGAACATTTGTTCAGCAGTTGGGTTGATCTGTCAATTTTTTTTTCACCCGCTTATCGACGGGGTACTTCCATGCATCCTTTTCCCCCATAATTTTTTTAACGTCTGTACTAGCCTATACGAAAAATTCAAGTAAAGAATTCCAACATTGGTGATTAAATTCAGTACAATATTATTTAGTGGAGAAAGAATGATTGATAGGGTAGAAAACTTATCCTTATAACTGAGGTAAGAGGGGTTGAATTTCTGGTCGAGTTTACTATTACGAGGCAGAACAATTCAAAAATACCGTGATTTTGATCACATGCATCAACTCGCAGACGACAATTGGTTGATGACGTGTTAACTAACAGGAAAATCCTTTTTCATTTTTTGTAAGGAAAAATGCCATCGACCGCCGATTTCGAGGAACTTACTGGTGAAAATTTGCTGATATGCCAAGGACATTTCTACATTGTTCTCGTGATTTTCTTCGCACTTCTAAAAAGGAAAATGGAGAATATAAGTTGCACTTTTGAAATATCATACTTTTAAAATCGAGCGAATTCTGCTTAAAGTTATTCCAATAGTGCCAAAATACAGGATATATGAAATTAATTGAATAATCGCTCTGTGATGTCGTAGTAAAAAAAATTATCAATGTTCTATCAGGATAGCTTGTCGCTACACTTTAAGGGATACTAGTACGTAAGCTGCAATAAAAAGTCAAGTTCAATAAAATTCAACTTTACGAAGTTAATATCTGGGGTATGAAATATGCCCCAGATATTAACTTCGTAAAGTTCAATAAAATTCAACTTTACGAAGTTAATATCTGGGGTATATTTCATAACCTATTTTACTTCAAGATGTTACCATAAAAGTATGACGGGGAGATATTTTTCTGGAGATATAAAAGAATCTTTCAGATTTGATTGTGCTTTTAAATTGCAAAAATTTAGATACATAATAGTATTACCTTTCTTGATACATATGCATCGTATATTTTTTTCCCAACAAAGTGTAAGTCTTATTAAAAAATATGTCAAATGTGAGGTACAAGATGTATATAGTTTAGAATATATCTTCACCCAATTCTTCTTCAATATTAAGTGTTTCTTTCCATATCTTGAGCAATAAAAAAGTTGTTGGCCGTTTGTGAATGAAAACTCAGCAAGGAGTGACGAATGTAAAATACCAAGAGACAGAATCGTTAGATAATCGCCGGGAATATATAAATTTAATGTTTCTTATAATCTTTAGCCCTGGCTTAGGCATGCCAAAAACCCGGGGGACAGATAACTCGCTATATTTCAGGATATATCGGTAATATCAACAGGAAATATAATAATATTTTCGTAAGCTTTAGGTGCAAATGTAATATTGAAAACCATTCCGATGGTTAATTTTTAATACAGAAATAAAATTCTTCTCTCGCCACCTATGTTGAATGGCACACGACTTTTTATTTTGATATAAGTGAGTTGGACATATTCACAAAACTGATAAATATCTATGTTTTTCCCAATTAATACATTATTGGCAATAATCTATTCATCATGACCTGTACCGCGGTTCATTGTTTTAGGTCCGATGGAACTATTAGATAATGATTATAGAACCATTTTTTTTAGTTTAAAAATTCCATCATTACATTGTACTCTAAGTGAAGATATACAACGGACCAAATTAATCATTTATGGAAATGATGCATACAGTTTTATCACAAGAAATTTAGAGCTTTCAAAAATTACTGCACCAATTAAGGATACTCAAAGTTTAAATTTTAAGTATAGATTTTTTAAAAAAACTCCTCAAACTTGTGCAATCTTGAATGATGTGGCTGTGGTTGTTCAAACTGAACCGGTTTTCAAACCTATGAATATTTAACAATAAAACACGATAAAGTTTACGTGTCTAGAAAATTTAATGATACTAAATATGCAAATATTGTCATAAATATTCAAAAGCTCATTTGATATTCATAGACTCCCCCCCCCCCCCGCGCACAAAAATCAATTTTTTTAAAACAACTTTTCAGC
This sequence comes from Magallana angulata, assembly GCF_025612915.1. NCBI lineage: Eukaryota > Metazoa > Mollusca > Bivalvia > Ostreida > Ostreidae > Magallana > Magallana angulata. The sequence goes on from NC_069111.1 coordinate 16,361,591, forward strand.
CATGATGAAAGATAAATAAGATAATAATTCAGACAATAAAAACACAAAGGTTAAATATGATATTGCAGACAATAAAAAAGTTAACTATAATATCTAATCAACAGATATATCATTTAAACCCCCACCCCCTACAAGATGGGCCACAACGTGCTTTTAAAAGCTCTTACTTTATGTACAAATTCGCGTGCAGTCAAACAAAAATTCTTTGATTTTTACCAACCGCAGTGATTGTTTGCCGCTAGCTTTTTCTCTCATCCATATCTGCGATGCCCTGTGCATTTTTTAAAACAATTGTTTTTTAAGCGAGCATCGTAGCATCTGTTTCGTCTTGACACCTGTTAAAGTACTGGAAAAAGAACATGAATTAAAACGTTTTGCACACCCAACTCAAGAAAATGTCGATGGAATATTTTGTTAACACTTAAAGAATACACGAAACAATGTGCGAAAGCGTTGCTATTTTTTTGTCCTCCTGCATCTTAAGAAAATGACTCATAGGAAAATATTCTCATTAAGTATGTCAGGTTATTTGTTTTGAGACAAACTTTTAAAACACCGCCATATCAGCATCTCTCTTAACATTAAAGATTGTCGATATATACAAAGTTTTTATTCCACTCTATGATAAATTCGTGTTTTTGTATTTCATTTATATATATTATTTTACTTGGGTGGTCTAAAAACATTTACTATTTTTTAATACTAAACTATTCTCCAAAACCTACCTTCGATTCTATATACATCTGTACATCTGTTTTACTGCTGTATAGGTCCTAATTTTAGTAGTCGTGACAAAAACTCGATATTGAAATCTTCGTACATGAAACATTTATAGATATTCATTCCCAAAATTCAATTATTGTACCCACTTATATTCAGATCTAAGTTGTTAAATATATTTAAGTATAACAGCAGAAAGTATTCGATAAAAGTACATTTATTATAAATAGTATATGTGTGTTGAACTGAAAAAAAATTATCAACCGTTGAAAAGGCCTTGTATTCAAGGCAGCATTAATCATCAATTTTTGAAGTAAAAATAGGATTTCTCTCAAAAAATTCAAAATAAAAATGAAAGATTTATCTCCAGTTTAATCTTTAAAGTCTCATCTTAGCGAAATGTTAGAAAATATGAAAATGCCTTTCAACAAGAAAATTACTCTCGCCATTACTTTACGAGTCTTCACTCCCTTATCACCGTTTGTATAAGATTGTCAGTGAAAAAATATTTTTAAAAAAACTGCATATGAATTCCTAAATGATAATCTAATTCAATGTCAATTCTCGAGGCAGGACTTCAACCATGGACTATCATATCTAAAGATCTCTGGAGGGAGTGTGTCGATCAGAGGAAACAGCCAATGCGCGCTCGGGTGTACGGGCGAGAGAGAATTATGAATGGTATTAAATGGAACTCGACGCTGTTCTACTATCATCATAGGACTAGTACCCGAGATGTCAACTTCATTAATTCATTTCTCAATTAACGGTTAATGAGGAGAAAACTGAAAAATGGATTTTATATAGTTTTATGGAATTTTAATTCAATGGTGCCGCCGCTATCTTCGGTATTTGAAAGTGGAAAAAAATATGTGAGTTGATTTTGGGTAGTTCGTTTCTTTCAGAGAAAACTTCAATATACTTTGTGAAAATCTTTGAAGATAAGACAAAAATTGTGATTTTTCTGTTATAAAAATATTTATTTGTGAAGATTATAATTTTGTGACTCTACTTTGAGAATTATTTTCATCTCATGATGAAATATGATCTCGTATACAAACGAAATATTATTTACCCTGCTGCTTGAACAATCCACCCGACACCCGAGATTTGCCGATCAGATATGTGGCTCAACAGACATCGACTCAATGGATTAATATTAACATATCTTACATTGTCGGAGGTTGCGTTCTTGACACAAGGCTGTATTCTATTGCTAAATGGTTGGACACCAATATCCGTTTACAACCGAACGCTCCTAGCAGACGTTGTCGTTTCCGGTTTCGTGCATGAAACTTACAAGGACTTCCGGTCCCAGGATTTGACGTACAGTGCCAAGATAGAACTGGTGACCGTTTATAAAGGTCAGGAACTGGTCGACAATCTGACTTCTGTGGCCAAAAATACATTTGTCATTAGTAATTTCGGGGATAAGAAAATGTGTTATGCCGACATCCAGGAGAATGAAATGTACATATTGTTTTTGACGGTGTACAAGCGGCGGCTGTCAGCCAAGTATGATGATATCTTCGGCGCTGCCACCGAACTCACAAAACCCAGGGAGGAAGAGATACTCACTCACTTAGGTACGTTGGTCAGTTCTCCATTACTACCAATAAAACTCAACTGCGATCTTGTTCACCCATCTTTACAGCATGACTTACATATCCACCAAGCGTTAGTTGTTGACCCCGGTATTTTTTTATTCTTAGAGTACGGGAAAAAAATGCGCCCCTGCAAAATATTCCCCCTCTCTCTGACCAGTAGTTAAGCAAATATTGAAAACAGATTTTTATGAAATTAAAGTTGTCAGAGTTTATAGAATTTGAGTATAAGTGAATGCTGATAATGTCTTGAAAAAAACTATGTCTATGGACAAAAACATGCATTTTTTCTATCTCGTGCTCCTGTTAACTTACTCATATCTTCTGATACATTTCTGAACATGATCATTCTATACTAATGTGCGATTATGCATTGCCAATCGCTGAGTTCATTGCGGCGAAATATAGCCATTTAATGCTCAAAAAATCGAACTGTGCAAATATTGCACCTTGTAAAATTAAATAAACATTTTGGCTTTTTTCTAAAGTGTTGAGTAATTGAAATTTAAATGTTAGGATAATGTAAAGAAGCCAAATGTTTTTGAAAATCAAGTGTGTAACATCAGGTCAAATTATCTGTTTTATAATACCTCCCTTAAACTTGGCAATTACGTATTGAGAGATTTGTACCTCAACAACGCTAACATTGCTGAATCTGATTTATGAAAATAAATCTCAATCACCCGAGTCTAGGAGAATTTCAAACATTACTTAAAACACGAAAAATGTTTACCAGTTGCCAAGTAATTTCTGTTCTTTTGTATTGTCTAACTGTAATTAGCGATTTTTACTCATTAGTCACTTGAAGCACTAACAGGTTAAACTATTGATAAATGAATGTCACCCAAATTCTTGCTTCCAATTTCGCATACTGATTAAGATCGGTTATTATAACAAGAAAACTTAGAATATACTTTTGAAATTGAACTCTTTTGCAAAAACATAGAATGGAGAGAGAGAGAGAGAGAGAGAGAGAGAGAGAGAGAAAAAGAATTATCTCTGTTAATTACAGATTCGATATTGACTTTTAAATTGTATAATTTTCAGCTTGATGTGATCTCCATGTGTAAAGTTCATGTAACGAAATTCCCCTCAAGTGACTAACAGGTAACCGAAAGAAAGACTTGAGAACTGATCAAATATCCCGATTATTTATGCCTATTGACAAATATTTACCTTTTTTCAATGGAAAATCTTTTAAATCGCAAGAAAACATTGATACTTTTTTGCAATTATATGACGCAACAACGATATATGCACAGATAGGATTTTGGGGTCAGAAAAATGGAGAGAGTTCACGGTATCAGCACTTGCTGTCTTTGATTTGGAAAGTTCGGCCAGATTGATAGGAAATTTTGGATATTTTTTTTACTTCTAAATGTAGAACAACCTTGGCCAGTCGTTAATGATATAGATCTGGTTCTTTGACATTGAGATAATAGCCTCTAAACCTCACAAATTAAGGATATGATTTCTAATTTAGGCTATCTCAATCTTCATAGAGATCTAAACAAACTTGATCGTCTCGTAATAATGAGAATTTGTTTTGTATGACCCTTTATGTAAAAGTATGAGTAATTGTTAGGAGTAAGCCTAATTTTCCCTTATAAATATAAAGAATATATTTTCAGAAATGTTTCAGAAGAAGAGAGAGAGAGAGAGAGAGAGAGAGAGAGAGAGAGAGAGAGAGAGAGAGAGAGAGAGAGAGCTATTCATTGAAATTGAATGTGGCGGATCACTGCCTGATTTGCGATGTTTGATTAAGTCTGTTTTTTTCTGATTTGCAAGGTTTATGGAGTTGGACTCCGGCGTTTAGTTTAGCTTCTGTTTGGTCTGGGATCTGGGGGTCATAATTTCGTGCTCATAAATCGCCGGAATTCGAACGATCGAAAAGGCCAATTTCATACCTTTATTCAATGAAAATTGATATTTAATTCGATAAATTCTTAGGTAGTTATCTATGAAATTGATTTTTAGAAAAACCTTATCAGCCGATTTGATATATATAGATCATAAAATACAATTTTTTCTTCGTCAATATCGGCCGGATATTTACCGGAATATTATTGAAGGATTATCAGTTAGTTTGAAACATCAGGTCACACATAACTAGGGGGGTTAAGGCGATCTATGTCCCCCCAGGTTTTGTCCGTTGCGACAAGATTGTCAGTGTTGAACACTTGACACAATCCCCCCGTGTGTCCCCGGTGACTGATTTGATGGAAAATCGATAAAATGAGCTCTGTTAATCATAATCTTAACGACATTGTCGTCAGTTATTATCTATATTTAGATGATAAGTAAGATACAAAATATTAGAAAAAAGGGCATACGACGTTCTAGACATAATATCTTTTTTGAACATTTGCCTGTCAGCAGAATTTTGTTAACACAAAATTTATGGCACAATTTTAATAAACGTGACATATATTTGATACCATATCGTTGGTTTTTTGTTTAATCGTTAAACCACAAGACCTGGCGAAATGAAAACCACATATACACCAGTTCACATATACTGTACTCAAAATCCCCCGTGTGAAACAGCCGGTATAAGAATTCATCGGGGGAACAACATAACGACAAGATTTCATTTCCATTTCTTTTTTTAGATTTGGAAATGCTGAAAAATCATAATTCAATTGTTCTAAAAAAATTCCTATTCATACGAGTTTAGTATATGTACAAGTGCAACAGGCGCATAGTTTTTAACAATTAAGTTAAAATTTTCGTCCTGCAAACAAAATATGTGATTATAGTATATTTTGTATGGGTATCAAAGATTTTTAATATGTTCAATATTTATTTTATAAAAGAAGTACTAATTGTATCATCATTAGATTTTCTCAAATATTGCAAAAAATTGTTATAGAAAATAGATCTTTTATATTTTAAATAAAAAAAGTGCAAGTAGAATGATAAATTATCTTGATTTTTTAATCCTAATGTTACTCACACATGACATACACTCCATGAAAAAATAGTTGGCAATTTAATATATTTTAAATCAATCATATAATTATGGGCAAAAATCAAAACTAATCAAATGATTTTATTAAAACTATGACACATTCATTAAAATATTTTTGTGTAAGAAACGATGTAATATTTGATTGATTTGAATCATCTATGAATATGACACAGTTTGTATCAATCATGAACATGATACATTTTGCATCAATCATGAATTTGTTATTATTCAACATGCATATTTTATTGTATCTTTGCAAACGTTGAACAGTGCTTGAAAAGAACGTTATAAAGTTATTAAGGTTTTTTTAATATTCAATTTCAAAAGAAAATCACGTTTATGTCTCTGTATATTTAGTAAAAGAATATTGAATCAGCAAAGTAATGCACTCAATTTGAATGAAATGCATTTATTACCTACATGAATAAATTTACATGTAAAATTCAAAAACTCCTTAAGACATTTCAAGTCCCCTTTACAATACTTTTAACCGCGGGATTAAATACTCCTTTAAGTGATCTACAATTAAAATTTTATAGAGAAATAAATTCTATCCCATCCTCTTAAAATTACCCAGCGTATGACCAGAACAGCTTATTTAGCGGAGATCATGCCATTTATCGCATGATAGCCAGTCGGATTAAGACAGCCATCTTTTGTATGGGTGAGGGATTGATAGCGGGTGACCAATGGACATATAATTATTTCTTCAGTGCGGGACAGTTATTAACTATTTGCATTGTTTGTTCACAGCGGTTCATTACAGCTTGATCTGTGAATCCGGAGCTTGAATTTCAGAAATCTGAATAGAGTATTGTAGCGATTTATTTTCCACAAATATCCACATTTCAGAAGTTAAGAGTTTTCTGTTTAAAGAGATGACTGGGTGTTATTGACTTGCGTGGTTTCACAATACTCTTCTTCTCTTGTTATCATCTGTCAGTTGGTCGTCTGTCATTCTGAAATCACTCATATACAAACAATATAGAATTAAACGCTAAAATGCATCTCTTAAAATGATATTAAACAAAAAAATCCAAAATCAAACCTCTAAACAAGCAAAAAAAACACACCACAAAACAAGAATTCAAAAAATGCAAAAATGAACAAAGAAAAATGAAATTGTTAATGCGAGTTCCTGTGCAAAAATGAACAACATCCACGCAGTGTTAGAACAAATGTACTTAAATTAAAAAATGTTAAAGGGTATTCTATTATCTGATCAATGATTTTAATCAATTGATTGAATCAGATATCAATGATTATAAAATGCCAAAGGACAACCGTCCATAGATTTAACCAAAAAGCTTAAAATATAACAAGGACAGATTTTCTTCATCATTGAACAATACAGTAGCATAAAAAATTATATTGGCTCCATTTACGGGATGTCGTAAAGCGAGTTTTTCAAGATGGGTGGCAGTGACTCAATAGACCTAAGTAAACTCCTTAATAAGCCAGGAACAAAATGGGTCCTTCCCCCGCCTCTGAGGTATCCCTCCCCCTACATAGTAAGTATTGTGTCCCCTACAATGATGTTCCTTGTGTGACCCCTGTCGTGATCTCAGCAGACGACAATTGGTTGACGGCACTGCACGGAAATACGTTTTGTACCCGGTAATTAATACGACAAAATGACTTCATTTTCTTGGTCACAATCAAATCCCCCTAGCATGATGCGAGTCTTTAACAGGAATATACTCCTTGGTTAATCCTAAAGTCTGATTTTCTCTTTGCGGGGATCTATTGTTTGAGTGTGGTCTCCTGGTTAATGTAGAGTTAAGCGGCATTTAACGCTTTTCAGACCAGTTTCCTGTACCCAAGATTTGTTTTTAATTTAACCCTCGTATACAAAGCGGAAATGATAAAAAATGTGGAACATTCGCAAAGTCCTTCAATCCTGTCACCTTACTCTTCCTATAAAGTATTTATAAAGAATTCAAACCAACCTTTGCCATTCCATTTAGAGACCCCTTTCTTAAAGTAGAATTGTTCTTTATTTTTAGTCGTAGTATAGAAGAAACTATAGTATTTGAAACAGTAATATTAATACTGAAAACTTACATGAAAATGTCAATATATGTAGATGTTTTTCAGTATGTCTTCATGAAGACATTAAAACATACATATATAAAATATAAATTATTTTTTCCCACAAGACAGACTATATTGCAGCTAACAAACATGGAAATGAAGCTACAGGACACTGCGCAAGATATTGTTCTAATCAATATTTCAATGGGTTTTATGCAACTTTTACTATTAATTTCACACCATCCTTTTTATTTCCAAACTTTTGGTAATTGATGTCTAAATATAAAAACGAGTTTTCAAAAACATCAAATATGAGGAGGAGAAAAACATACGAAAACGAGATGCTTGTTGATATCAAACCGACTCTACGGGTGTCTAAATAAAGAGTACATTCGCAAGGTGTAAAAATACCCGGATGTACACAGTTTTTGTGTAGACAACCTCCCAAATTCTGACAATATTTATATCCTATTCAGATATACTTACAGACTATACAGCATCAAATATTTATTTAGAAAATTGTAAGCTAACAAGGTGTTGGAAAATCGTATAGAAATGTGAGAAATTAATCAGATTTCCCAATATTTGTCTTTTGTCCCTTCCTTTGGTTGGATTACATAGAACATTGCATTTGTGTGTGATCCCCCCAAAATTAAATATGAAAGACACCATGGAACCTAATCCTATTCAAATGATGCAAAGTTAAGTTTTCAAATTTTATTTTAAGATGTTTGTTTTAAAATAAAATTGTCAAGGTTACGAAAATACATTTTCCTCTCGCACACTTCCAGTGATGCAAATGTTTTTTTAGGCTGTTTTTAACCTTTCAAACTCCAGAAGAGCATCATTTCATGCCTCTGTTTTTGCTCAATCAGAAATAGTAAATTTTTTAGAATTGGTTTATTTGATTATCTTGTCAATTTTGAATCTTTTTTAAGCTCAAATTTTCCATGTGTTTCAGAGGGGTCACGACTTTGAATTCTGTTTTTTTTTTGTTGGAGAGAGAGAGAGAGAGAGAGAGAGAGAGAGAGAGAGAGAGAGAGAGATAGAGACAATTGTGTGCGAGTCTTCGCGCCCCTTTTGGCTTCCTCTGTTTACTTTGTCAATCAGGGTCCCCCTTCTGGAATGTCACGCATGCGAAAATCAATATTGATCAAAAATTCTTAAATAATTGAACAGTAAATAAACATTAATTGGAATTTCGTACAGTTATTTAACCTGTTTAAGGATAGATTTATAAGCAAATAAAGTTTATCGGCTTAGGGGTCTCATCCCGATAGCTCTAACGCTGGCAGGTTTACCAAACATCGGTGAGATCCGCCACATTAAAGAAGAACATGATATCATCTCCATGAAGTTTACGTGTCAATATTTATGTAAAAGGATTGATCATTCCAAAGTTCTACAGACATCAATAATTGTTGTGAGACACGATAGTTTTATAGTTTATCAAAACAATTTTTCCATTTTTTCTTAGAAGAGTATTTTGGAAAATTTTCGTAATCTTCAGAAAATGAAACTATTTTAGAAGTAGTATTTATCTGTTTCTGTGAGCTAAAATTACTCTAATCGAGAAACTATCATGAATGTTCACGAAAACCAGACGTGATATATTGATTAAGACTTAGTTACATAATATAAGTGCATGCATATAACTGGCACATATATATTTTCAGACTTTCGTAGACACTACAACTGCAAGTTTCCAATTTTAAGGCAAAAACTTAACTTTTTGTTTCGCAAATTATCACAAAGAGGTATTTCGAATTTCTATTTTGATTCGGTCCATGGAATTTCGTTACTGCTCAGAATGTAGCACATATCTACGATAATTATGCCTCCCATGTAATAACATATGAAAGTTAGGTATGAAAATGATGCGAAAAATAGCGGGTAATGCTCACGGAATAAATCCGTCTCTCTGCCCTCGCCAGGCGGCCAGACTTGTGTCGATATTGTCTCATTTTTCTTTGTTGGTCGAAATGGAACTAAAATCTTGAGTAAATTGAAATTCATAAGCTGAATAAACTTCTCTCAAGAAATGTTAGACGCGAATACATTCCGAGACCCCACAGTCGGTTTATAAATGATCTGTGATACATAATTAGTCGAAGCAAGCACTTTAATAGTTAAAACCCATTGGTTTGTATAAATTTGTTGAATGTGAGTTTGACTCCGGTAGTCTTTAGATACCCTACAGACTTTTCAAACGGTTGTCGCAGTTGAGTAGCATCTTAGCACTTCAAAACGATCTTTCTAATCAAAACAACAACTTTTAAGAGGTCTATTTAAGCTGCTCAAGTGTTTCGTTATATCTCACAAGAGCAATTTAATACTTTTCTCGCCTCCTTTTCTAGAGACGTTTAAACCTTTTTCACCTTCTTTTCAAAAGAGCAGCCAAGTGAAAAATATAGTGCCGCCGATTGGCCGCAGGGCGCGAAGCTGCTTCTGAAAAGATTTGCTCCGTAATATACCAAGAATTTTCGAAATGTCTGGAGGGGAGGTTTAGTTGAGATTAAGTTATTATGGGTTCCCAGTCAATAAATTATATCTTGGTATAATATGTAATATTTCTTTGATCTGTCTCAATGGATTTTTAACTGACCTTCCACTGGCTTTAGATACTTAAAAAATGAGAAGAATATTAAAAGTTTTAGCATTAAAATTTCCACCTCATTTCCTCCAGTGTTTAGTTTGATACAGATTTGCCATTTCAGGTGAATAATTGTTGTTAGTACCATGTTAGGGTGACAAAGTTACTTAGTGGTTTTCACTGATTAATTGCTGTTTGCGAACAAATTTCAATTAGAACTAGAACTACTTTTGTCACTTGATACCTAGTCAAAAGCCTATTAAACACATTTAAATCAAAGCACATTATTTTGAACTCGTACTTTTTTCTAAGTAAGACTATTATTTGACCCAGTCATATGGTCATTAAAGCTTTATCATAATATCAATGTTTTATATCTATTGACAACACAGTTTTATAACAAATCTATGTTGCATGCATTTAATAGTATTTAGAAATATTTTTTGTTCATGACGAGCAGGAATAAAAAAAGAATATTGTTTCATACGTAAGACAGGATTCGGGTGATAAGATGTAATCTGGATTGTATATCAAACACCTAATCGATAATCTTGTATTGTAATGATTTTTAAATAATCAAATTGGCACAGCAAAGAACCTGTCATGATGAGTTAGGTGTAGATGACCACAAAACGGGAACATCTTAAAAAACAGGTATGCCAGATTTACCCAGCCCCTCGAGCTCGTTGCATTAGAGCAAAAGACACAAGAAGCGCATACGTGTTCCTCCAAGTTAGCGGAATAACTGTCCCAACGAGTTTCATGACACTTAATATGTCTCTGTCAGATCAGGGATCCGATAAGGTCCCTTATCAGTGGGATATATCTATAGATTATCACACGCGAAATGCCTCCGTCAAATGTCTAAAGACAGTTAAGGTTACAAACGGTAGACACGTGACGTAGATGGGACAGGATAACTACCCAGTCACGTGACAGCGCCATTCATATTGCTAATCATGGAGCAAGTAATTAAAAAACATAATTTGACAACTTCCGAATCGAGCACCTGTGAATTTTGTAACCAGGGTCATTCACAAAGATGATCAAAGATACCCTGGGACAGCGTAATAAAATGCCAAGCACTCAGAGAACGTAAAAAACAAAACACTGTAAGGAACCTTGATTGTTTTTGGCAATATTTATAATTCTTGATATTTTTATTCGAGCACATTGCTTCTTTAATTTAAGTTTGTAGAAATATATTAAGGTACATGTATGATCGAGTAAAAATGAATGGGAAAAGTATAGCACATAGATAGTCATACTTATTACAGCAAATTATAGTACATTGGCGAGTTTGATATTTAGTATGTAAGACATGCAGTTATGGCAAATTATGATTAGAATATTGTATGTTTATATTAATTCAAGTATACTGGCTTCTTCAAGTAAAATGTGGTGTTTATGTATGTTATATTAAAGTATTGTGTGAAATAATCGTTAATATTATTTAGAACCATTTTAACAACCTTGGACTTTCAGTAGGACGTAGCTATCTATTTCTTGAGACAAAAGACGTTAAAAATGACGCGGTTTCAAGCGAAATATGCACCGATTGCGTAGTCTTAGCTCAAAAGCCAGACAAATCGTGTTCATTTCAGAGAGCCATAGATGAGTGGCTGACAATAAAATTGACAGGCCTATGTCACATTGCTGTTTAACACAACTACCCAAAGTCCAAGCTCTTGTTAAAATGGTTTTAAGTTGTAGTTAAGATTTCTTTTCTGAATTCCCTCTCCGTGAGAAAACTTGTATCATGCATTTACTTAAAAGGAATAGTTGTAGTAAATTATTGCTTTGTTTTACGGATATTTTACATTATATTGTAATGATTTGGTAAATTATACTGGGTTGAAAAGATACAAAGAGTAAACAATACGTATTTTCAGTGAATTAAAATATATGAAAAATATGAAAGAGTGTGGTTTAAAAAGTAGAGAAAGTTCAATTAAAATATAGAAAAAAGAGGTTTTAGTAATATTTGTACCATTTCTGTTTATTGTCTAGTTTAAACAGTTGAAAAATTGAATACTGTCATATAGTTTAGCCGTAACAATTTACTCGGTATCCCCCTTAATGACAAATATTACCCCTACTATAGCATTATTAGCTGTTAAAGTACAGTAGATGCTTCAGAAAGAAAAGGCCAATATCTCTATTCAGCAATACAAAAATTCATATCGGTCGTAACAGAATGCCTGCATTATGATTTTTAAAAAATTTTCCGATATAGTGCCGTATTTGCGTTTGAGACATTCCTATAGAAAAAACCTCGACTGTTCATTTCTTTTTTATCTGTTTAACTTTTAAGCACTCTATTATACATAAGCTTCCTTCAGTAAGGTCATTGCTCTTCGACCAAAAAACAGATATTTATCTTTGAAAAATTTCGACTGTTCTTTGTTGTATTGCTATGCATTTGTTCATTTTATACAATTATTTCTTAGTTATACAGTTTATTCCAATGATAACTTTATACATTAAGGTTGGAATTTCTGGTCGCCATGGGAATCCTGCAGCGCCACCTGTGGGGGAGGAACTCAGGTCAGACGACGGGGCTGCAGCACTCCAGCCACTTCCTGTTCGAGCGAGGCTTCAGAGAACAGAGCCTGCAATGGTTTCTCATGCAAAGGTAACACACGAACAACAGACTCCATATAAAAGAGTTTCAAAAATACATAATATATTACATAAATCTGTATCTACAATTAAGGAAAGTATAAATTAAATTTTTTTGGGGTGTTTTGATGGTATACAAGGAATAGAAAGGTTAATTTCGTCAGATGGTTGATTACATAAATTACTTGTAGAACTCGGTCCCTCTATGGTGACATTTCCCACTTACATGCACATGCACGTACTAAGTATTACATCTTCAACCTTTAGTGGTATTTCGTTTTGCTGTGTTAAGTAAGCTTTCGAGTGATCTCGAGTCATGTTTATGGACTGTTTATTCTGTATCGTGTTGTTTTAGGAACCACAGATGTACTCCAAGCATTAGGACTACCAAAGTTCCCTCACGGTGTTTCTACAGATCTCAATAGAACTTCGGCTTACATTGTAAACAGTGAAGCTAATTTATACATCCCGCTCTCCGATCTCTACAGAGGTAAATTTCCGAAGGATTTCTCCATATTAATCACTGCCAAGCTTAACACATCGTCCGATGGATATTTATTAACCTTTAGTGATATCATGGGCCAACAGAAAATGGCCATAAAGTATGGCGAAGGACTTACGTTGGAATACTACGATCAGAACGGACTGCCTGGGCCCAAATCTCCCGGATTTAGGGAGAGTCTGACTGATTCCACTTGGCACCAGTTTGCCTTTAGTGTGGAGGACCAGCTTGTGACGCTGTTTGTTGACTGTGAGAAAGTGAAGTCCCAGTTCTTTGGGCGGACAAAGGACCCGTATGTAGGGGTCAACCTTATGCTGGCTCTGGGTCCCTACTTTGCGAGATACGGCTCTCCTTTCGAGGTTAGAATATGTTACATACAAGAACCATTTGCATCGTTGTCATACGGTAAAAGACTGGTTTCTACAGTGAAACATTTAAGACAAAAATGGAATAATAAATGAAATACATATAAAATTTCATATGGACTATTTCGTTAACCGTTCTATAGATACAGAGGCTTGAAAACTTGTAAGTAAAAACATCCTTTAAAACGATATGTTTATTGATATTTGTTCCTAGGGCTCCATCCAGCAGTTGGTAGTTGCTCAGGACCCTTCTGCGGCCGAACAGCAGTGTTCGACCAAACTTCAGAATGGGGTAAGACGAATTAGTGTCAGACACTGATCTACTGATGTTGTTTTCCATTTCAAAACAACATTGCAGTAGCAAAACCCTTCAAGTTGTCGATGATACAAGAGGTGGTTTTCACCGTAAAATATTTACATTTTAAAAATTTCCAAATATCGAATTCAGTTCACTTTCATAATTTTGTAAACATCCTATTTCAACTTCTAAAGGTGTTAATAACTCACTATGCCAACAGGGCAACAGAAGTGTACGTGAGCAAGCTGTCAAGGACGACAGTCAGGTCAGCACCGCACAGAGGCAGACTCAGTCCGAACAATCCCAGCCGGATAAAACGGATTCCAAACCTGCTGTAAAAAACGCAACCACATCAACACTGAATACTCAAGCAAACCAATGTATGACTACTTGTTGTTTTTCAAAGAAATTAAATGCATTAAAAATAATGATTTTTAGCATTAATATCATTACTCGCGAATAAGAGATTGAGAAATAATCCTTTTGAAAATCACACCTTTTCACAGACGTGTATGTTGATTGGTCGGAGTGGTCAACATGCAGCGCCTCCTGTGGGATGGGATTTCAGTCCCGCACCCGTTACTGTGGCAACAATGACCTTGACAATTGTCTAGAAAAAGAAAATCAACTGATCCAAACGAGGGCTTGTGGGGGCAAAACATGTTCTGATAATGCTGTTGAAGGTATCATCCTGAAGTCATTGATGTCAGCTATTATAGAATATTTTCTAAATTAATAATATATTTTTCTTTCGTGTGTTTATGTTTTTGACGAATATTTTTTATCATTGCAATATTCCTCATTACAGATTGTGCTTCTGTCTGCTTTAATGGGGGGTCATGCAGGTCAGACGGAAATTGTGTTTGTCCCAAAGGTTACAAAGGAAAACAGTGCCAAAAAGGTACTTAGTAGTCACGTGATGTCAAATTCAGTTATTCCAATAATTCCGCATGAAACCAGATCTCAAACATTACAAAAAAACAGAGCAATTGTTTGGTTGATGATTCAAATATTATATAATTAGGTAATTATTTTTTAGCAATATGCAGTCCACGTTGTAAAAACGGCGGGAAATGCATACGCCCGGGGGTGTGTTCCTGTCCCCCGGGCTACAGAAAGCCTACCTGCAAAGGTGAGTAAAAACGTTATTTTTCAAGTATAAATTTTATGTAAAATATATAAATCAATCATAATAAAATACTTCATGCAGTAAGTTTCAAGTAAATATATTATCATTTTATTGTAGGTGGATGTAATATTAAGTGCCAAAATGGAGGAGAATGTTGGAGAAAAAACAAATGCAAGTGTAAAAAGGGTTACAAAGGAAAGGACTGTTCTATTCGTAAGCAACATAATTATTTTTTGCTAAAATATCTTGAAAACGATTTAACAGACATTTTAAAAAGATCCATAGATGTATGCTACATGAATGTAAACCGATTTGAATTCATAGTTTTATGTTTCACTAACAGCGGTCTGTCGGCGCAAGTGCAGTAATGGCGGTAAATGTGTAGCACCAAATAAGTGTTCATGTCGGCGGGATTACAAGGGGAGACGATGTCAAAAAGGTAAAGTGCATTTCGTGGTTTTTTTTATTATCCTTGACATCATTCTTGGAATGAAATATCCCGTCATCGAGATAAAATACTGTAGATTCCCGGAGGAAAAAATAATCACGAAATATTTTTGTCACAGTTTTTTGCGATTCATCGCCTATAAATAATATTTTTGTCAAATTTAATGGCTGACGTTTGTGATAGATACAATTTATTTCTTGCATCATACGTCTGATCAATTTATGTTGTTGGTATTTTTTTCTCAGCAATTTGCAAGCCTAAATGTAAAAATGGCGGATCATGCATATTTCCCAACGTCTGCAAGTGCAATGCGGGATTTTATGGTCCCCACTGCGAACAATGTAAGTAAAGGATGTCAGCAGTTTCAAGATCTGGGTTGATTTGGTCATCTTAAAATGTCATGTTCATGCTGATAAACAAGAAAAAAAAAAAGAAAAGGGGGATAAATCGGTGCAGTGCATAAAATATATCCAGAGAGTCAAATGCACTCTTATATTTCTGATAAACTTGCAACAAATTGTTGAATGTACGGTGCTGCTTTGCTAAAATGTGCTTTGCTAGTACATGTGAATTTAAAATGATAAATTCACGCATTTTTAAATTCATGACTGCTATTAGAAATCATTAATTAAACAATGTTCTAAAGAATTTTAATAACGTTAGAATGAAAAAAGCCATTCAAAAGTTGGCGCAAAAATATTAGTTTGAGGAATCCAAGTTAATGTGCATAACGAATTAAAAAAAAATATATGTATATTTATGAAGTAAAGTCACATTAATTTAATTTTCATTGATTGATGATTCAGATAAGTGCAGAAGACGTTGTAAGAATGGCGGATTCTGTGTGGGGCCCAACAAATGTAGATGTCAGCCGGGCTACTCGGGGAAATGGTGTCAAATAGGTATATAACACATACATGTATATACAGGACAAATTAACATGACAAGTATCTGTGACTCTTGTTGGTCATAAACTAGGAGTGAAATATAATGGCACCGTTCTATTGCATTAATCTGTTTTGTATTTATAAGACATAAAAAGTCAAACTTAGATCATCAAAATTTGAAGAAAAGTCTATTATTCAGTTTTCTGCAATTTAATACGAATTTTCTTTCTTTAATCAAAATTTATCAAAATTTAACCAAAGTTTTGGTTATTAATGAATATTATTTTTTCCATTGTTTTCTACTCGCAACACGTTTGGGAAGGGAAAAATAATCAAGTGTTAAAGTGTTAATTTTAGCTGTTTTGACTAAACAGAAAATAAAAAGACAGAACTTTATTTTATGTGCATTCAGGTCGATGCAATCATCCTTGTCTAAATGGCGGGAAATGTCGAAACAACAAATGCAGATGTACTGCCGGATGGAAAGGGGAGAGATGCACCGTCAGGTATAACATATAGGAATGACCTATATATCTTGACGTCTTTGCTTCTTATATTGTGTCTAAATGCAGCTAATAGATATAGAGGGGGATCTGGGGCCCGGAATCCCCGTGGAAAATTCAATTTTTTTTTTTAAATTTACAAACATGTAGAAAACTAAGGAAAATATATTTCGGAACCCCCCCCCCCTGCAAATTTAAATATCACTCGGACCATCCCCTTGAAAAAAATTCTAAATTCGCGTAAACTAACGTTAAGACGCATTTTTTTAAATTCAGAAATCTCAAACTCGATAAAAAATTCCCTAATTATGGGAACTGCATAACTGAAATGATCAAACTTGTACATGTAATACTAGTATTATTGATAGAGACTTTGAAAGTTTAGGCATCAAAAAGACACTTGCGTTTGTTTAAGTTTGCTATGAAAGTTACTGAATCAGCTATTTGTCATTTTATCATTAAAGTCAACTTGTGATTGATTTTTTTAGATTTCAAATTACTTAGAAATGTGCATAAAAATGGCATGCCACGTGCAGGTTTTTCTCATGTTGCTTGATTTCATGTTATTCTAAATCAGAAAAATTATTTAAAAAATCATCGTTTCTAGTTTCCGAATTTAGATTTGACATTTTGAGTACAGCGTTTATTTGCCCTGAAGAATTTCAGAGCATGATAAGAAATAACATCAAAATTAACCCACTAGAAGAATTGGTTTTTTAATTGAAAAAAAAAATCTTTCACTTAATTTTGTTTTTAAATTGGTTCCTAGATAGCAAGAATTTTTCTTGGTCATCAAAACCTCCTGGAAAAATTTCACAGATCATGCAGTTAACAAGAACAAAGGGGGGATATATAACTCTAAAAATATTAAAATCATGGTCATAACTCATTTCCTGGAACTGAAATGCTATCAGTGTTGTTTGACAATCGACAGCCAATATAATATTCCAATAAATTATGTGTTCGGCTACCAAAAAGTGGTATGTCTAGAGTAACAATTAAGCATTCCATTTTTTTGACGTTAGTTTAAAACGTAATATTAGACAATATAGCCAGTTAAATTCCAAATGCAAATAGCAGCGTACTTAAGGTGGGTCGCGGGTTTGCTTTCGTCATCAAATTATGTACACAATTTAGACAACTTGTTTGACCGCTTTGTGCACATTCGTTTATGACGTCATAACGGATACATCTCAAGTTTCCCGCATTACGCTCTAAAACAAAATGCTCGGGGTGATAATGAAGTTATCATTTATATAAATGCCGTTAATACTAGACAGTAGTAGTCATTCATATTTATTCTCCGCGAATCAAAAAAGGAAGTGCACATTGAATGCAACACATTATAATTATGCAGATAATCAGCAAGAATTGGAGCGTTCTTTTTCAGTCTATGTTAAAGTTCAAACTGTAAATAAAAACCAGCGGTGTAGTCTCAAACTTGTAACACATGAGAGAGAGAGAGAGAGAGAGAGAGAGAGAGAGAGAGAGAGAGAGAGAGAGAGAGAGAGAGAGAGAGAGAGAGAGAGAGAGAGAGATGTAAAATATTTTGATCCCCGGCTTCGGCAAATTTTGCCCGAAAATAGGGAAGAGCACAGTCGGGGAATTCATTTTTCTTAGTTGTGAAGATCTTGATAAGCAAAATAATTGCCCGGACCTTACAAAAAGCAACCGTTTTCTAGCTTCGAGATTATATACATTAGGTCTAACTTAACCAAATTAATATGGAAATGCACTTGCTAAAAAATTTGATCCTCCTTTCCCTCCGTGATTGTAGATATTCAAAATATTATGCTCTGCATCATCTGATTAAGAATAAGACTGTAAAATCTAGCTTTTCTGGTTAATAATTTTTTAATATGAACAGATCTCTTCCTGTACATAAGACCGGGGGTTCTTCCTGTATACCGGAGGTACAGTGTACACGAGAGGCTGCCCCCCCCCCCCCCCCCATAATAGATTTGGATTCATGATAAAAATATGTTTAATCTCGAGCTCTTTCATATTCTCAAAAGGCCATTTTTTAAAGAAAGATATATGATTCAGCAAGTTTATTATGGTAGGTGGTCTAATCACTAGGAGAATTGTCACTTTTACTGTTACAGAGTTATGTGTGCGAACGTGGCTATACATGTATATGGATGGGTGTAAAATATTTTTCTCTTTTCTGTAATTTTGTGGACAATATTTATGTAAAAAGAATCTGCATCGTCCTTCGAACTTTAAATCTGTAAAATCTTCAGCAGTCCTGAGTTTAATTTTCAAATGATTGCATCACTTGGTAAGTGAAACAGGTTTAACATTTTTGACGTCGTAATCATGACGTCAAATACCGAAATGCGACAATTTTTGGTAAATAATCAGAAACATAAAATGAAATAGCAAAAAATCTAGCGAGAACACATATAATTTTTTTTTCATAAATAATTTGTAAATCACGTTTTCTTAACACATAGAAACCGTTGATAAATTCGTCTAAATTGTTTAGAAGCTATTTGCAATTTTAAAAAAAAAATCCATCTCGAATATAAAGAGAAATATGCTCATTTTCCTATATATTTCATTAGAAACGCGTCAAAACAGCACTACAAACAATACTAAGTTTAGAGCGGTATTGCATACAAATAGGTTAGGCAAATTTGATAAAAAATTTATATATTGAACTGTGTATCCTAAATAACGTTTTAACAAATTTTCAGAGTATGTTTTCTCGTGAGATTTTTTATGGGGTAAACCCGCGACCCACCTTAAGCTTGAGAGAGAAAAAACGAATGCAGAAAAATCCTTCTTTTAGGTAATAAATCTCATCTTTTATTTGCTATTGAATTATACCTTACGTTTTTTTCAGTCTGGGGTCTTTGACATTTAAGTTGTTTATATGCTCAAATGTAAAAGTCTGTAATTTTCTCAAGAACCGTAAAAAGTCTTAACACCGACTGCTTAAAAAACAGAGTAAATTCGCAATCTGATACCCCAATTACGGAACATGAACTACGTGTGCTTTGCAATAATATAGAGATATATTTCAAATTCAATTTACAAAGGTGAAATTGTTTTAATCTCTGACACTTTAATTATAAAAATTTAGGAGTAACTCTAGACTTAAAAGGTAGTGGTTACATATTTTTGACACGTTTTCATCAAATGCATCAATTTCAGTCACCCTGGCATATTGAAATTCACCATGAAATCAGCATTTAGTTAGAATACGGGATTAAGTGTATGCAAAGCTGCCCATTTTCAGCCTTTTTTTGACACCAATGAATATTGCCGTGATGTCATTTCGGCAGTCCGATATTAGTGAGCTCAATCTCAGTCTGATGTTACACCAATATAATGTATGAATACATGATATTATAATACTTTTTCTATCTATCAGATATCATGTTAAAATTCCTAATGAAAAGTTTTGGCATATTTAATACACATGCAAATTCAAATTCCATAGCTCCTGTTTATCTTCAGATATTCTGTCGATATTATTCTATGAATCTCTCAACATATTGAAATACAACGTAATATTGAAATAACACAATTTTTATAATCTTTATGATTTTAATTAAAATAGCAACAATGATTTCAACTTGCTTTATCGATAATATGTTGAGATTATCGCAGTGATGTGCATAATTTATAAGAATACTGTCTCACTGTATATCTGATTATTTGACAGAGGCTGTAGCTATGAGCGGTACACTGTTCCGTACGACAGATCCTACAAGAGAATGGTGAGGGAGGAATACATCACTAAGTGTGGACCCTGGAGCTGGAAATCCTGTGTCAAAACCAGGTCAGTTTACAATGCCCGTGTGCTGTACCTTCGAAGCGAGGTAACTGAGAAATGAACAAGAACTTCTAACAAATCTATACTGCGATGCTGTTTGAATAATTTGTGTTTAAAAAATAAATTCTCTAAAATAAAATAGTTCTTAAAATTCCCAATTCAGAATTTTGACTCTTTACATGTATTTTTCAAATTCTTTTGATTTCAAACTATGTTTCTTTTTCTTTTTTAAAAAAACAGAATTCGTTATGAAATTGTGACGAAAACAACTTACAAATATTCCTACAAGTGTGTCTGAGAAAAAATAGAACCAAAACTAAGAATAGAAGTGCAAGGCCCGTTATCAAAATACTTCTGAGTTAGCGGCACCAGGAGCAATAGCGACAAAAGGCAGAAGCAACATTCACAGCAACAGCAACAAAACCGACGTCTGTTGATAGCAACAATGTCCAAGTACAACGCATCTTGTTATATCTGACGTCCCTAGTGTGCTGGTCATTTTCAAGAAGACTTTTATCGGACCATTTTCAGTAGATTTTAACGCTCTAATTGAAAAAATCTACAAATTTGATTAAACTTTTCATCTTGGGATATGTGTTGTACCCGAATACGTATTAGACAGACGCCCGAAAAAGGGGGAGACAAATCACGGCTGGAACCGTGATAAAGTCACATGACAAGAAATAGTGACTACCATGGAATCAAATCCTCATTCTTAAGATACCTCAGCTCATTTCATTCATAAGCATTCCATGTACCGTATTTATATTTGTTTAGGTAATTTCATCCAGAAACATTTGGACTTGTGAAGCATTCAGTGGCAGAAAAAATGAAAGATAACCAAATTATGGGGAGAAAGAAATGTGGAACCCTTTATCAAATTTAATTCATGAATATTCATTTACAACATTTTATGTTGATTTGTAATTATCATTTTACTTGCCATCAAGTTGCACAAATTATTTATTTCATAAAACATATTCATTTACAAAATCATACCACTGCTTGAATATTATTACCAAGTATATATGATAAACTTATCGTTTTACCAATCTGTACTTCTTAAATGTTGCAATTGTAGCGGCATTGTTCTATATTTTCAATAAATATTTTTTTACACACACAATTTGCTTTTAGAAAATGTCATGAATACCATATACATGTATTGCAAATCTGTAAACATAATTATATACACTGTAATATTATTTATACATATTAAAGTTAAGAATTATCACTTTCGCTAGCCAGGGATTTCGGTCCAGTCCGCTCCCAATAAACGCCGGGAAGGGAAGTGGAACCAAAAATTTTTGAACATCTTTTCAAATACAATTTACTACTACTAGTATGTTAAATCTTTTAAACTATTGAGAAACTCATCTCCATGGGCTAAGCATTGGCCACCAACTACATGTAACAGTATCCAATACTAGTAGTAGTCTGAGCCTCATTGCTTCACCAGTTAACCATACAAATATAAGAGATATACATAATGTACCTATTTACAAATAGTAATAAGCTCCTGGTTCATCTACCCAACCTACAATTTATTTAAAACTGATATGATATCAGTATTACATGTAAAAAGTTGGTTTTTTGTCCCTCAAAACAGTATAAAATATTGCTTATAAGTGACGATGCATTTATAATAAGTTAAACAAATGCTCCCAGGGTCAGTTATGATCAATAATATCTTGAAAAATGCTAAGTACTATTTATTTTTTTACTGCTACACAATTATGCGATGTATAGGAGGTGGAGCTTCCCTTTCAATTTAAAAAAAATAATAAGATTACTATTAGCCTTACATATGCGTGGCTCAGGAACAACAATTTCAGAAGGGGGGGGGGGGGGTCGAGTTTGAATTTTTCAGAGGGAGACCAGACCCTTCCCACGACCTCTTTAGATCCGCGCACGTTTCACATATATATATATTTTTATAAATCAAATAAAGTTATCATAATAGAAAATTGAACAGTTTCTCACTGTGCTGTACTTTTGAATTACTTCAAAGTGATGGATTACGTTTACGTAGAAAGAAAGGTAACTCTTGCGAAGAATTTCAGAACTGTTTATGCTTTATTTCACACTTTACTACCAAGTAGCACTTCAGTAGCTGCAGCGTAATAAATAAACGAATAAACAAATAGAGAAGAAAAAGATTTGTATGTTGTAACAAGAAATTTAATCTTTTAACAATAAAAAATAAAAAAAATACACGCATTCTATAAATAAATACTGTGAGTTGAGCTGTAGGCCTAAAAGCAAAGTCGATTGTCGTGCTTTTATAATATGACACACATGTCCCAGAATCCAGAACCACTCGATGTCGATCTGTCTGTCGAGTAATTCCTCTCTGAAGTCAACGGAGAAAAGTCTCTTCTTTCTGGTTCATATGAGTTCACAGGGGCTGAATAGGGTCGATTGTTATACGAGACGGAGTTATAGTAATTTTCCCCGGGACGATAAGCAGACGACACAGTTGATGTAGAATACTCGTAGGAGGGTCTGCTTGTACGAACTGGACTTCTTTGACCATATGCTGATGCTCCGACGCTATAAGTTCGTGGGATTCTTCGTTCCTTGTTAATAGGGTACCGCCTCGGCCTCCATAAATTTCCACCGGGGTCTCCCCGCACTTGCACTGATCGTCCCTCGTTTGTGGTGGTAAATTTTTCATCGTCAATGAAACTTGTTTCGTAGACCAATATCTTGTCACATTTGCCCCGTTCCTCTGCTTTTTGAAAGACCCAAAGTCTGCGGTTGTCGACAGTAAACCAATGGCCGTGTCTATATACCACTGATATCCGAGGAATCGAATTCACATTACATCGTCCGGATAAGATATCGTCCAGTGTTTGACCAATAGGCCGAAGCGGGTGTCCAGTGCTACGGCCAAAATTTCTTGCGATGGAATCTTGGCTGTATCGTATTTCAGATGGTCTAAGCTCCATGTTACGAGAATTTTTGCAGCAAAAACAATACGGGAGGCATTACTACATGTAATGTCCCTAGCTTGGGTATATATTCTTAGTAATAGAATCGAAAGTAGACGTCTATGCGCTAAAAGGAACAACTTATTTTCTGAAAATGTTTTTTATAAGTCAAGAATTATTTTTAGATATACTGTACATGTAGTTTTATGATGAAAAAGATTAAGGTTCATGTTCGTTAAATGGCTTCGACATTTATAATTCAGGAAACAAATGAACTAACATGCACAAATGTAATTCAACATGTGACTTAAGAAATGCACGAACGGCGTTGTTGTTTCCGATAGTCTATTTTGGTCGCAGGAGTTTTCTCCAAAATGACGTCATGCATTTTTTAATTTCCCGAACTTAAGGGGTTTTTACCCGCGACAGGGTCAACCATTTATAACAAGCCCCCCCCCCCCCCCCCCCGGAGATTATTTGAATTTTTGATATTTGTTTGCGGAAGGTTGTTGATGCAAACAAACTCATGTCTGAATGGCCCAATATGTAAATAAGGGATCTTACTAGATTTTAAGGGTAATTATATAGTTTAATTTTAATATTATGATGAAAACTAAATACCATAGCTTTACACATTTGTACCAGTAAAACTGTAAATGGTACATTTTTAATATAACTTTTTAATTCATTTTCAAACAGAACAGTCACGTGACGGAGAGGTAGATAGACGTGTCTTATACTTGCTCCGTCTTTTTTGACAATTATCTCTGGATTTAGATATTTCTTGTATATAAAATTTGTACAGTGGATTTAAAAAGTGAATATCAACTATATGTTGGATTATCAGATTGGAATTTGTTCGTAAAAACGTGATTTGTGTCATATTTTTGTGTGAACAAGCATTGTGAACTACAGGTGAGTAAAGCTCACTCACTCTCGGACAGTTCTCCCGTGTATAACGTATACAATGGAAAACACAAAAATGATCAAACCTGTATACTTAAGAAACAGGGATATTCAAACCGATAAAAGCAATCCTATTTCTGATTATATCCTTGCTTGCGCAGTTGGCACTGTTGTCTCTGATATTAAATGCATCCAAAGAGATAGGGACTTATGGAGAATATATGTAGAATCGCGAGAAAGTCGCAATCTGCTTATCTCCGAGGGTTTTGAGCTTCAAAATAAAACAGTGGCTGTTTTTGATAACAATCCATTCTCCGCAGGGACCGAGAAACCCAGCGAGGATGTTGTGAGGATAACGGTCCGTGGGATACCCCTATCTGTGGATGACACGTGTATCAAAAACATGCTGGAAAAGTTAGGTGCAATACTTACATCAGACATTAAATATGAAAAAATCCGTAACCCTAACACTTTCAAAATGACAGAAATATTAAATGGAAATCGTTTTGTATATATGAAACCAATGGAACAAGGCAAATTTCTACCGAAAAGCAGCGAATGCGCAGGGCTTAAATGCTCAATCTTCCATAAGGGGCAACCTACTACCAAGAGAAGCATTTTGTGTACCAATTGCTGGGGAGATGACCACTTGAGGTTTAATTGTGAATATGAGACATGTTGCAAAGTTTGCAAAAATCCAGGCCATTCCCCAGGGGACAAAGCATGTTCCAAATACGACCCTTCCCCTAAGGACATAATTGCCTTCAGTGGTAAGGATGATGTGATGTCCAACTTCTACCCATGTGATATCAAGATTATTGGTATTTCGCATGCCTCCGCTGAGCATGCCTTCCAGTACAGCAAGGCCATGCGATCTGGGGATCTCATAAGGGCGTCGTCTGTCCGTAACGCCGCCACCGCACTCGAAGCTAAACGCATAGGCGCCCAAGTCACCGTTCCGGATCACTGGATACAACAACGCGAAGACATTATGCGCAAGGTATTAGAGGCCAAATTCGATCAAGTGATTGAATTCAGAGACAAGATCTCTGCAACTGGGTCATCCACTTTACTCGTGGAAGCCGCTTTTGACGACTACTGGGGATCCGGGCTCGACAAAAAAGGCACAATGTACACCGGGATGAAGGCGTGGCCAGGCAAAAACACCATGGGCCAAATACTTACCGACATTGGCCGATCACGACGTCAGAATGCACCGCAGCGGAAACAGTCGGTAAGAAACCAGAAGAACAGATCCTAATTATAATATTGCATTATTATGTAATTATATTGTACGTTAAATGTCAGAAATGCAGACATGTAATCAATGGAGTTTTTAAATATTTTGTCACTTAATTGTAGAGGGCTTAACTCCTTAGAAAAAAGAACAAAATTATACACATGGTTAAATGACATTGATGCTGATATAATATTATTACAGGAAACGCATTTTATCGAAAAACATGAATTTAAGTATAATACAAGGTGGTTTGGAAACTCGATACACAATTTTTCTGATTCGCCATTTAGCAGAGGCACTTCGATTTTGTTTAAGAAAAATATTGAAATAGAAATTCTTGATACTCACAAATCAAATGATGGAAGGATACTTTTTTTGAACTATATTTTTGATGACAAAACTTTTTCAATAATAAATGTTTACGCCCCAAATAATCAAAATGATCGAAAAACGTTTTTTGAAAAAATAAATTCATGGATTCGAAAATTCTCTATAAATAGTGAAAATATCTTTATAGCAGGAGATTTCAATTGCAACCTAGAAAAAATTAATGATGATCAAAGTATAAAGACGTTTAAAAAAGTACTTACGGGTAACAGTTTAATTGATACATGGTCAAACCTGAGACCAGGGGATATAGGATACACCTGGTGTAATGGGGAAAACGTACCCAAAAGCCGCATCGACTATGCTCTTGTCTCAGATTCCTATGCATATCAAGTAAAAAACATTGTACTCCGGGAGATACCTGGTACGCACTCTGGGGGAACGAGAATGTCTGATCATAAATGAATTAAAGTAACTTTTGATATCAATTCTAACCAAAGAGGACCCGGGTATTGGAAATTAAACACCTCCCTTTTAAAAGAAAATCAGTTTGTAAATGGGATGAAACAACTTATACGGAACTTTGATACAAGTAACAATGCTCACGCAGACTGGGATACTCTAAAAAGCAAAATTAAAGAATACTCAATAAATCAAAGTAAAATGATAAATAAATCCTGCAAAATTAAGATTAAGGAAATTGAAAATAAACTGAGTGAAATAGATGGACCAAACACAAATTCAATAGATATAAACAAAAAACGGCAATTAGAAAAGGAACTAAAAGATCTTATCGATAAGAAAGCAAAAGGTGCTCAAATACGTTCACGCGCAAAGTGGATCGATGAAGGAGAGATTAACTCTTCTTATTTTCTAAAGCTAGAGGCAACACATCAGAATAGCAACAATATCAAATCCATAAAAAAAGGACAAGAATTCATAACTAATAGTAATGACATTTTAGGGGAACTATGTAATTTCTATACAGAACTCTATCAATCTATAGGCATTCATGAAAATAATACCAAGACCTATCTCGATAAAGTACACTTTGTAAATATTCTTAATGATGAAGAAAAACAATCTTTGGAACAATTCCCTACAATAAATGAATGTGATATAGCAGTTACAATGTTAAAGTTGAATAAATCCCCTGGACTTGATGGTTTACCGGGGGAATTTTATCAAACCTTTTGGCCAGAACTTAGAACTCGCTTTTATAATTGTCTACTCCAAACTTTTAATGATAAAAATATGACTTCTTCACAAAAGCTCTCCTTAATCACGCTTATATTTAAAAAGGGGGACAAATCAAATCTTGCAAATTATCGACCTATTAGTCTCACAAACACGGATTATAAAATTATTGCTATTGTCTTAGCAAATAGGCTTCAAAAAGTAATAGACCGTCTTATAAGTAAACATCAATCTGCTTATATCAAAGGGAGATACATCGGGATAAACGCTCGAACCATACATGATATATTTGACTTTTGCGAAAATGAAAATTATAACGAAATTCTTCTTTTCCTTGATTTTAAAAAAGCATTTGATTCTGTTGAATGGAATTTTATTTTTGAAACTCTCAAAAGATTTAACTTTGGTGATAACTTCCTCAGCTGGATATTCATACTCTATAATGAACCAAAATTTAGATTAAAAAATAACGGATGGATTACAAAAACATGCTCTATGAATAGAGGCATTAGGCAGGGATGTCCTGTCTCCGCTATAATATTTCTTTTTGTGACGGAAATACTATCTTTAACCATTATGGAAAACAAAGAAATTGCTGGTTTCAAAACCCAATATATGACAAAAGAAATAAAATTGATTCAACATGCAGACGACGCTACATTACCGCTTAGAGACAAACAATCACTAAAGGCTGCGCTAAAATGTATAAATAGTTTTGGTTCGATATCTGGCATGTCGTTAAATATAGATAAAACAGAATGTATGCTTCTTGGTGATTTGAAAGGAACAGAAAACACAATACATGGAATTAAGATCAACTTTGACTGTACAAAAGTTCTAGGTACATATATTGGACACAACACAGAAAAGTGCATTGAAAAAAATTGGGGAGATAAACTGAAAGAACTAGAGAGACTTTTTGAATCGTGGAAAAAAAGAAAATTAACTATATTCGGAAAAACATGTATTATTAATAGTCTAGCTATCTCCAGATTGATCTACAATATATCAATATTACCATCCCCAAGTTCTGATATTATTAAATCTATAAATAGATTGATTTTCAATTTTATCTGGAATAAAAAGGATCGAATAAAACGAAAAACACTTATCGGAGATGTAAAATATGGCGGAATAGGAATAGTAGATATAGAATCAAAAATCAAAGCTATTAAATCATCTTGGATATCTTATATATTAAACGGTGAAAATAACTTGCTCTATTTTCTAGAAAATTTCAAACTGAAAGATGATGACATACTTTATATATTACACACAAATAAAATAGATCTGCAAAACCACTTTCTCCTAAAAAAGCTACCAATATTTTACAGAGAGATATTTGAAGCATTTAGTTATTCAAAAACCACTAAAGAGGCAAATGCTATGTCAACCCCTGAATTTTTACAACAGCATATTTGGGGCAATAAGTTGTTCATGTTTAAAAACAAAACACTTTATTTTCAAAACTGGTTTAATAAAGGTTTTAAATATGTCAAAGATATTGTTGACGAAAATGGGCTAAAACCACTGGAATTCTTTTCGAATATATTAGCCCAAAAGAACAATTTAATCTGTGAATATTTTATAATGAAAAACGTATTTCATAAATTTAAAAAACAGTTTGACCTAGGTCTGGCTAAACATACGACTGTTATTCACAGACCGCAGTTTCTATTTCATGGTAACATATATGAATCGATAGATGATAAAAAATGTAAATTTTACTATAAGATTTTTAGAGATCACAAATTTGAAAAGCCATACTATATCAAGAAAATACTTAAGGACCTTAATATTGAAGGATCAGAATGGATAAAAAACATTTATATAAACAAAGTCGTTAACATGTTTGACAAACAAATCGCAGATTTTAACTATAAACTATTAAACAACATACTTATAAGTAGAGAATATCTCAGTAAATGGAAAAACGATTCTAGTGCATGCTTGTATTGTAAGCACTCTAATGAAACAATTAAACATTTACTATATGATTGTACAAATGTCAAAAAAATATGGAATATTGTTAGCATTATCTTACATTTTGTGGTTTCATGGAAACATGTAATTGTTGGACTATATAAAGAAATCAATAACAAAGTTATCGTTTATAATAATGTTATATCGTTTGTAGCACTTAGAATTTATAAATACAAGATGTGGTGTAGAATAAATGATGATATTGAAAAACCAGAAGACATAATTTCGCACGTGAAAACGTCCACAAAAATATTTTACTTAGCCCTGAAAAAATCAAAATATAGTAATTTTAACATAGATATGCTTAGGCTTTTATTTGAGAAGCTGTAATGTTATTTTTGCTTATGTTTAATATGAGTACATGTATACATCTTCTGGATGTCTAGTCTTCATGTATCTTCTTTTTCTTTTTTTCCTTATGCATGTATTTACTTTCCAATTATAAATTAATTTCATATTCCACGCTACTGGAGGGTTTCTGTCTCTCCAGTGGAGCTGCTATAGGGGAAAACGAGGACTCAGCAAGATGTGTGATGATATCCCCTGTGGCAGCAACCATATGTGCATGTATTTCATTATATGAACGTCTTTTTTTTTTTTTTTTTTTTTTAATTCAAGGACGAAAATCATCCATCATATTATATTTGTTTAAATGAGATAGTCTTTTCGCTATATACGTATATTTTTATATTTTCTATAATATTTATTTCAAATATACTTAAAATGTCAAACATACATTATATATTTTTCTTTCTGTTCTATTGTTACTATTATAAATACTTAAATGTGTCATCCTGCGAGATGATTTAGAAAAACTACTATTTCTGTGTATTATTAATATTTTTCTTTATATGCTTGTATTAATGACATAACTCAAACTGAATATATACATATATAATATTGATATTAGTTATAACTTATCGGATCCAGGGGGCCCCTGGCACCCCAGGTGACGATATACCTGAGGGTCTCTGCGGAGATGTTGCCTCGCTTGTAATGTAATTTATTGAATAAAATAAATATATATAAAAAAAAAAAAAAAAAAAAAATTCATTTTCAAACAGCAATATTTTATTGAAATAAATCAGCTAAAACTTTTGATAATTCATGAGTACATACTAGTATTACACAAAAGAATCTGGGGGAATAAGCCGAGGCAAAAAACCACATAGGTGCATTAAAAAAACTAACATTTGTTTTCTAACAAATTTCACTTTTGTTACATTTATTAAACATATGTAATCATATACATTCAGTGCTGCCATAACCCACACAAAGTAACTTCACATTTAATTGTTATTAAGACAACAAAATAGTTATATGCTAATTTGGCAACAAAATGATATAGAAAGCGGATGTACAAATTATATTTTTTCATAGAGTGGGTCATCGTACCATTTTTAAAAGAACGAATATTGATAACACATATTAACGTCTATCTTTTTCGATTTTCCAAAAAATGGTACAAAAACCCACTCTATGGTAAAAAGTAAGTTTTCTTCTTTTAATTTTTAAGATTGGTCTTTAAATGGCCAAGTCCAGTTGTTTGCGTAATACTGATAACAATAAAATCAGCTATATTATATCCTCTAAACAAGCGAATCGGTGGTGTAGTGGTAAGTGAGGAGTTCTTTGAACAAATGTCACTGTAAAAGCGGGTGTTTGACTCCTACGCTTTTTAGGTTTTTTGTTTATCTTTTTGTTTACATTGTTAAAATGTAATTTTCTATTTATACTTAATAATATACATAGTTAAAATGTATTTTTCTTTTCGATCTTAATAATTAAAAATTTGCTAATAATAACTTGAAATTATTTGATATGCGTTTTCTACTACTTTTATAAAATATGAAATGTATGTTATTCTCTTTAAGATTGCACGATTTCATATTGTAAACAGATGGTTGTTGTGCATGCAAGAAACTATTAAATGGCAAGATAAAACGTTCCATCTCTGAATCCTTGAGAGTCTTGTTAACACAAGAGGGACATACGCTGGACAAAAGCAAGTTGTGCTCAAAATGCAGAATACAAGCAAAGTGTGCGCCTAATGAAAATTCAACGATTAACTAGGCATGTATTTCACTTCTAATTGTATCGGCAAGAAAATCACATTACAAATGCGTGTTTTGTTGTGGAAAAAAAAGCATAGTAGTTGTACCAGAAGACACATAGACCACTCGGACCAATGACCAACACAAAGTATGACCAGTTACGAATAACAAGTCCCCTTGTTATACGTTAGTGGTTTGACTACCGCTGTCTTCCGTGTGGTATATATCATAGGCGTCGGAACCGGGGGGGGGGGGGGCGCTAACTATTTTTTGGAAATTTATACATTCCAAAGACCTTTTCTTGCTGGTCAATATTTTGTACAAGTCTAGCCCCCCCCCCCCAAACTTTCAATTTGATTCCGACGCCACTCATTTGGGGGGGGGGGGGGGGGTGGGGGGACTTACCTTCAAAAGGTGTTACCAAAATTCCTCCTGTTTCCAAAGCGGAAAAAATCGACTACTACAAATGGTGGAATCGACTCCCCAATACTCTTTGTCGACTCCCCTGCGTTAGGGGTTGTATATGAAGACTGAGGTAAATTAGTAAATAAACTATTTTAAGAAAGTAATCAACATTTTTGTATTTAAACTCTTTAAATGAATACGTGATTGTCATTTCAAATTTACCAGTTTAAACTATATGTAAATACTATAAAATTTAAGCACAGTTACGCCTTTTTGGACATTTTCATTTGGACAATACTGACCTGTCGACCGTTTAAATGCCCAGTTAACTCTTACGTTTATTACTTCTTATTAGGGGTATGAGAAGGTCGTGGGCATTTGCCTCGGCTTATTTCCCCAGATTTTTAAAGATAAATTAGAATGATTTGATATTTATTTAATGTGATGACCACATTAAGCTCACAATTAGAGTAAACAAAATCATTTCATATCAATGATCTGCTAATGTAATCTATCTATCTATCTATCTATCTATCTATCTATCTATCTATCTATCTATCTATCTATCTATCTATCTCTGTGTGTGAAATTTGGTAAATATTTCCGAATATCATTCTTGTAACATTACTTTAACAGTTTTTTAATCAATCCAATGATAAAAGTGACTCTGGTGATGACTTTCTCACATATTCCGTAATAAATTAATATTTTAGAAACTTGGTTTGCTAAGATCATTTTTGAATCTGAGCAAATTTTATGATTCGGGCTGAAATCATCTGTCAGATTAAAGAACGGGGTAACATCTTATGGAGACTCTAATCAGGAGATTCTATGATCAAAACATGTATTTTTTATTTTAAAAAAATACATAGTATTTTCCCACTGATTTAAAGAAAATTGAACCACATTACTTTTATCAACAAAGTCCTGACTAGGGACTTACCTTAGTTTGAAAAACAAGTAGTGATTTTTTTAAACACAAAATGGCGGTATCTTATTTACTTTAAATATAACAAAACGAAAAATCTAATTTTTGCGTCGTATTTTCCAAGATCCAATTCAAATATGACACAGTCTTAGAATCAGAGTCTAATTTTTGCTTCGTATTTTCCAAGATCCAATTCAAATATGACACAGTCTTAGGATGTAACGTAATTCAAAACCAACGTAGAAATGCTTTTATAGATGAATACTACACGTACAGTACTCTGTATTCTTCATCATACCTATAGAAACAAGCATGAAGATTATTTCTCTGAAGTCGGCTAAAATGTCATTAAGTTACTTCATGTATTATGATTCCAAATAAACACAATAAAGCTATAACTAACAAAATTAAACAAAATCGACCAAAATTACAGTGTTTTAATTCGGAGCATTTACGGAAGTTGTCAATCACGTATGTGGTTTCATTACGAATAGTCACAACAGCATCCCTATTCTCCAATGGTTCATATATCTTTGAATTGGAACTCAAAAAGGGACTATAAATGGAATTTCTTGGAATATCATGTGAATTGATTGCAGCCTCTTCTCTATATTTTATTTTCCTTTCGTCTCCAACCATTTCTTCCATCGCTGTTTTAGTTACTTTTCTCTTTGCTTTGCTACAATGCTGACAAAAGACATTGGTGTTGTCCTGTTGGTTTGAAGGTTTTGAAACGAAAGGAAAATTGGGTAATTTTTTATCTTCAGAATCAGAGTCAACATCAATACTATAATATTGGGTTCCATATTTATAATCTACAGCCATTGGCTCAATATCTCTTGTTTCTATATAGTCTACAGCCATTGGCTCAATATCTCTTGTTTCTATAGAGTCTACAGCCATTGGCTCAATATCTCTTGTTTCTTTTTCAGAACATAAATCTTCTTCACGGTCCTTCATGGAAATTTCATAAAACGCTGGAACATTTCGTTCAAGTTTCGTCAAAAATGTACCACTGGTATCCGTCTCCTTACTACACTTTTGGTGTGTGTAGGCCGAACTGGTCGGGATCGTTTGCAAAGACGTGATTTTAGGGTTTTTGTTCGGTTGTATGCTCTTTGTAGGTACGTTTCTCCATAGATAACCACCCGGATTCCCTCGGACATAAACGGATACACCATTGTTCTTTGTCGTAAATTTGTTGTTATCAATGTAGAGGGTCTCTCGGACATAAATTTCGCTACACTTCCCACGTTTTTCTGCCTCCTGGAACACCCACAATCTTCTGTTGTCAGCTGTGAACCATTTTTTATTCTTTTTGTAAACAGAAATACTAGAAATGGAGTCGACATTAATCTTTCCAGTCAGAATATCGTCCAATGTTTCACCAATCGGTCTGTATGGATGAGAAGTACAACGACCAAAAGAACGGCCAATAGAGTCGTGACTGAAACATATATCTAATGGTCGCAGATACATGTTACTTTGCTAAAGACAAAAACTTCGAATAGCTCTAAACATTAAATAATATCGTACATAACAAGGCTATCAGCTGATATCTTTTGGGATTTAACTATTGTGGGTTATGAATAACTTTAATTGTTTTAAAACTGGCTGCCGTAAAATAATCGATATGGTGCATATTATATTGAGCTAACTACAAGATCAAGAGACTATTTATACATGCTGGGAATTCCCTTTATAATTTTCATAATATTTGTAGCTTTCTTCATTTTCTATGACAGGTTAGAATCAAATTTCTAGCATCAATGTAAGTGGGAAAATAATGATCAGGATTAATACATGATATGTTCATTCTAACTAATATCTTTATCAAAATGTTTTCTTATAAAAAAGTGATTTTGATAAGTTACCGCTAAATTGTTTTTATTGTGTTTACTAAAAAAGGTAATTTACACTTGTTTAAGAATGAAACAAAGTCCCTTCTGTAGTTAGAAGTGGGTTCATGAACTCCAGGCCCTGCCATACATGTACCTTGGAAAACTGTGAGGGTTCCATCCATCGATTGTTTTGATTCAAGAATATTGATATTATCCAGGAAAAAAAATACGGGACGGTCAACTGTGTAAAACCCCTAATAACGAGAATTAAGAAATCCAATGTGTGTCTGTAATCTTCAGAAAGTCTCTTCCGATAAAACAGTGTTGAAATTCATTCTGCTTAGTTAAGCGATGCTTACATGTTTGCAAATACATAATTTTACAAAAAAGAATACACATTGTAGTTTACTCTACTACTTTGATGATAACCATGTAAAACTGTACATGGTACATTAAAAAAAAAAGAAATTATCTTTTAATTTATTCCCCAGCACCAACGTTTAACTCTGATAAACCAATCGAAACTTCGACAGTTTATTAGATACACTTTACTTGACGCTTAGATGAATAATAACTTCAAAATCACATCATGATTTTTATATCAATATCTGCATAGTGTCACAAATGATTAAATTCAAAATATATTTAGTAGTATTTTTACACAAAAAGGGGTATTTTTTCACACGCTATTGCATCTACTGAATAGTAAAAAAACCGTATAATTATTGAATTAATTTTTGCTCGCTATTTTTTAAAATTGAACTGAAATTTGACACAACAACAACGTGTAACATAGTTCAACCACATGAAGAAATGATTGTTTACATTTATTGATGAAGTGTACCTCACAGTTCTCTGCAGTTTAAAGCATACATGTACGTATATATACAATAAATAAGAATTCTCTAACGCGGGCTACAAATGTCATTTAAGTCAATGTTATGCTTAATATGGTACACAATAAAGCAACGAAAACCAGAATCAAGCAAAATACAAATAAAATACACTTTTTAGATTTAGAACATTTTGAGGACTTGGCATTGTCTTCGTCGCACATGGTTACAGCTACATCTCTATTCTCCAACAGCTCAAGAGTCTCTGAATTTGAATTTAAAAATGTACTGCTGATAAGGCTTCCTGGAATGTTAGATGAATTTATTACAGTCTGCTCATTATCTCTAATTTCTCTTTCGTCTTCAACATGTTCTTCCATTGCTCTCTTCATTGCATTTGGTTTTGCTGTGTTGTTTTGCTGACACAGCATACTGTCCTGTTGATTTGAAGCCATTGAAATGAAGGAGAAATCGCGTGATATTTCATCAACATTATTTTCTTCAGAATCGGAGTCAACATCTATATTATATTGGTTTCCATTATCTACAGACATTACACTGTCATCTCTAGAAATATTTTTTTCAAGAGATAAAGTTTCTTTACGTTCTGCCGTTGAAATTTCATTGAATGTTGGGACATTTTGTTCAAGTTTCTTCAAACATATATCAGCAGTATCCATATCCTCGATATAATTTTGGTTTGTGTAGGAACTGGTCGGAATCGTTTGTAAAGACGTAATTTTTGGGGTTTCGTTCGGTTGTATTTCCTTTATTGGCATTCTTTGCCATTGATAACCACCCGGATTTCCTCGGACATAAACGGATGCACCATTGTTCATTGCCGTAAATTTGTTGTAAACAATGTAGAAGGTCTCGCGGACATAAATTTCGCTACACTTTCCACGTTTTTCAGCCTCCTGGAACACCCACAATCTCCTGTTGTCAGCTGTGAACCATTTTCCATTTTTATTGTAAACAGAAATACTTGGAATGGAGTTGACATTAATCCTCCCAGTCAGAATATCGTCCAATGTTTCACCAATCGGTCTGTATGGATGGGAGGTACAACGACCAAAAGTACAGCCAATAGAGTCCTGGCTGAAACAAATTTTTGATGGTCGCAGATACATATTACTTCGCTAAGGACACTCTTATTCAATGGCTAAAAGCTTTCATATACCTTAAAGTTTATCAGCCGATATCTTGCAGTTTTCACTACCGTGGTTTATAAATAACTTTAGATTTTCCGAAACTGAATGAGTTATAAATACCATTAATCAATACTGTGCACATTATATGCAGCCAACAAACAGGGAATAACATAATATTCTATTTATAGAATATGCTGGGAAATCCCTTTATAATTTTACGTTACATGGCCGTGTCTGTATATCACAGATATCCGAGGAATCGAATTCACATTACATCGTCCGGATAAGATATCGTTCAGTGTTTGACCAATAGGTCGAAGAGGGTGTCCAGTGCTACGGCCAAATTGTTTTGCGATAGAATCTTGGCTGTATCGTATTTCAGATGGTCTAAGCTCCATGTTACGAGAATTTTTGCAGTAAAAACAATACGGGAAGCATTACTAATATCTATAGCTTGGGTATATATTCTTGGTGATAGAATCGAAAGTAGATGTTTGCGCAATAAAGAACAATCTATTTTCTGAAAATGTTTTTTTTTATAAGATATAGTTCTATGATAAAAACGATAAAAGTGCATGTTCGTTAAACGGTTTAGACATTTAATGATCTAACATGCAAAAATGTAAGTCAACATGTGGCTTATGAAATGCACGAACGTCGTACAATAGTATCAGTGTGTCATGTGTTTTCGATAGTCTATTTTGGTCGCAGGAGTTTTCTCCAAAATGACGTCATGCATTTTTCAATTTCCCGAACATTAGGGGATTTCCACCCGCGACGGGGTCAACCTTATTAAGCCCTTATCTCTAGATTATTTTTATTTTTGATGTTTGTTTGCGGAAGGTTGTTTGATGCAAACAAACTCATGTCTGAATGGCCCAATATGTAAATAAGGGATCTTACTAGAAGATTTGAAGGGTAACTATATCGTTCAATTTTATATTCCAATTAAAGATAAATACCATAGTTTACACATGTAACAGGTAAAAACTGTAAATGGTACATTTAGATTTTTTTTTATTGTCCCCCGCCGCAACGCGGAGCGGGGACATAGAAATGCCGGGCGTTCGTCCATGTGTCCGTGTGTCCGTGCGTCCGTCACACTTTTTTTTGTAAGCGCTCTCATGCCTACAAATTTTGACGGATTTTCATTAAATTTATACCAAATGTTTATACCACTATTACCTTGGTCAAGTTCGAAAATCAGCATTGGTCGATACTTTTTGTTGGAGTTATAGGACTTTGACCACAATAATGTTTTATCCAAAAATTGACCTTGTAAGCGCTCTCATGCCTACGAATTTTGACGGATTTTCATTAAATTTATACCAAATGTTTATACCACTAATACCTTGGTCAAGTTCCTTAATCAGCCTTGGTCGATACTAGTATACTGCTTGACCGGCGGGGGACCCAGGAATTCTATTCTTGTTCATTTTCAAATTTCAAACACCAATATTTTATAGCAATAAATCAGCTTAAACTTTTGAAATTCATTTGTACATATTAAACAAGAATTTACGATAAATAATGATTTGAAATTCATCTATATTTATTGGCGTGAAGACCACGTTAAACTCACAATTTGAGTAAACAGAATCATCATTTCATATTAATGATCTGCATAGCATGGTCAAGAGTCAAGACATGTATTTTTTAAATATTAAAAAAATAGTTTACATAGTATTTTCCCATTGATTTAAAGAATATTGAACCAGATCACATTACTTTTATCAACAAAGTATTGACTAGGGACTTACTTTAGTAGTAGTAGTAGTATTTTTTTAAAAAACACAAAATGGCGTTGTTTCATATACTATAAATATAACAAAATGTATAATCCAATTTTTGCTCGCTATATTTCTAAGATGCAATTCAAATATGGCACAGTCTTAGGGTGTAACGTAATTCAAAACCAACGAAGAAATGTTTTTTATAGATGATTACTACATGTACAATACTCTGTATTCTTCATCATACCTATAGAAACAAGCAAGAAGATTATTTCTCTGAAGTCGGCTAAAATGTTATTTAAGTTACTTCATGTATTATGCTTCCAAATAAACACAATGTAGCAATAACTAACAAAATAAAGCAAACTGGAGCAAAATTACAGTGTTTCAATTCGGACCATTTACGGAAGTTGTTAATCACGTATGTGGTTTCATTACGAACAGTCACAACAACATCCATATTCTCCAATGATTCATATCTCTTTGAATTAGAACTCAAAAAGGGACTATAAATGGAATTTATTGGAATATCATGTGAATTGATTGCAGCCTCTTCTCTATATTTTATTTTCCTTTCGTCTCCAACCTTTTCTTCCATCGCTGATTTAGTTACCTTTCGCTTTGCTTTGCTACAATGCTGACAAAAGACATTGGTGTTGTCCTGTTGGTTTGAAAGTTTTGAAACGAAACGAAAATTGGGTAATTTTTTTTCTTCAGAAACAGAGTCAACATCAATACTATAATATTTTTTTCCATAATTATATTCATAATCTAGAGACATTGGCTCAATATCTCTTGTTTCTATATAATCTACATACATTGGCTCAATATCTCTTGTTTCTTTTTTAAAACATAAATCTTCTTCACGGTACTTCATGGATATTTCATTAAACGTTGGAAAATTTCGTTCAAGTTTCGTCGAACGTATACCACTGGTATCCGTCTCCTTACTACACTTTTGGTGTGTGTAGGCCGAACTGGTCGGGTTCGTTTGCAAAGACGTGATTTTATGGTTTTTGTTCGGTTGTATGTTCTTTGTAGGTACGTTTCTCCATAGATAACCACCCGGATTCCCTCGGACATAAACGGATACACCATTGTTTTTTGTCGTAAATTTGTTGTAATCAATGTAGAGGGTCTCTCGGACATAAATTTCACTACACTTCCCACGTTTTTCTGCCTCTTGGAACGCCCACAATCTTCTGTTGTCAGCTGTGAACCATTTTTTCATTCTTTTTGTAAACAGAAATACTTGAAATGGAGTTGACATTAATCTTTCCAGTCAGAATATCGTCCAGTGTTTCTCCAATCGGTCTGTATGGATGAGAGGTACAACGACCAAAAGTACGGCCAATAGACTCGTGACTGAAACATATTTCTAACGGTTGCAGAATCATGTTGCTTTGCTAAAAATACAACCTTTGAATAGCTGAAAACATTTAATAACATCGTACATTACAAGGTTATCAGCTGATATCGTTTGGGATTTAACTATTGTGGTTTATGAATAACTTTAAATTTTCTTAATCTTGCCGTAAAACAATCGATATGGTGCATATTATATTGTGCCTACTACAAGATAAACAGACAATTTATACATGCTAGAGATTCTCTTTATAATTTTCATAATATTTGTTGCTTTCTTCATTTTCTATGACAGGTTAGAATCAAGTTTCTAGCATCAATCTAAGTGCATAAATAATGATCAGGATTAATACATGATATGTTCATTCTAACAGATATCTTTATCAAAATGTTTTCTTATAAAAAAAGTGATTTTGATAAGTTACCGCTAAATTGTTTTTATTGTGTTTACTAAAGAGGTAATTTACACTTGATAAATAATGAAACAAAGTCCCTTCTGTAAATAGAAGTGGGTTCATGAACTCCAGACACTGCCATACATGTACCTTGGAAAACTATGAGGGTTCCATCCATCGATTGTTTTGATTCAAGAATATTGATATTATCCAGGAAAAAAAATACGGGACGGTCAACTGTGTAAAACCCCTAATAACGAGAATTAGGAAATCCAATGTGTGTCTGTAATCTTCAGAAAGTCTCTTCCGATAAAACAGTGTTGAAATTCATTTTGCTTAGTTAAGCGATGCTTACATGTTTGCAAATACATAATTTTACAAAAAAGAATACACATTGTAGTTTACTCTATTACTTTGATGATAACCATGTAAAACTGTACATGGTACATTAAAAAAAAGAAATTATCTTTTAATTTATTCCCCAGCACCACCGTTTAATTCTGATAAACCAATCGAAACTTCGACAGTTTATTAGATACACTTTACTTGACGCTTAGATGAATAATAACTTCAAATCACATCATGATTTTTATATCAATATCTGCATAGTGTCACAAATGATTAAATTCAAAATATATTTAGTAGTATTTTTACACAAAAAGGGGTGTTTTTTCACACGTTATTGCATCTACTGAATAGTAAAAAATAACCGTATAATTATTGAATTAATATTTTCTCGCTATTTTTTAAAATTGAACTGAAATTTGACACAATAACAACGTGTAACATAGTTCAACCACATGAAGTTTGATTGTTTACATTTATTGATGAAGTGTACCTCACAGTTCTCTGCAGTATAAAACATACATGTACGTATATATACAATAAATAAGAATTCTCTAACGCGGGCTACAAATGTCATTTAAGTCAATGTTATGCTTAATATGGTACACAATAAAGCAACAAAAACCAGAATCAAGCAAAATACAAATAAAATACACTTTTTAGATTTCGAACATTTTGAGGACTTGGCATTGTCTTCGTCGCACATGGTTACAGCAACATCTCTATTCTCCAACTGCTCAAGAGTCTCTGAATTTGAATTTAAAAAGGTACTGCCGATAAGGCTTCCTGGAATGTTAGATGAATTTATTACAGTCTGTTCATTGTTTATAATTTCTCTGTCGTCTTCAACTTGTTCTTCCATTGCTCTCTTCATTGCATTTGGTTTTGCTGTGTTGTTTTGCTGACACAGTATACTGTCCTGTTGATTTGAAGCCATTGAAATGAAGGAGAAATCGCGTGATATTTCATCAACATTATTTTCTTCAGAATCGGAGTCAACATCTATATTATATTGGTTTCCACTATCTACAGACATTACGCTGTCATCTCTAGAAATATTTTTTTCAAGAGATAAAGTTTCTTTACGTTCTGCCGTTGACATCTCATCGATCGTTGGGACATTCCGTTCAAGTTCCGTCGAACATATATCAGTAGTATCCACATCCTCGATATAATTTTGGTTTGTGTAGGAACTGTTTGGGATCGTTTGCAAAGACGTGATTTTAGGGTTTTCGTTCGGTTGTATGTTCTTTGTAGGTATGTTTCGCCAGAGATAACCACCCGGATTTCCTCGGACATAAACGGATGCACCATTGTTCATTGTCGTAAATTTGTTGTTATCAATGTAGAAGGTCTCTCGGACAATAATTTCAGTACATTTTCCTCGTTTTTCTGCCTCCTGGAACACCCACAATCTCCTGTTGTCAGCTGTGAACCATTTTCCATTTTTTTGATAAACAGAAATACATGGAATGGAGTTGACATTAATCCTCCCAGTCAGAATATCGTCCAGTGTATCTCCAATTGGTCTGTATCGATGGGAGGTACAACGACCAAAAGTACAGCCAATAGAGTCCTGGCTGAAACAAATTTCTGATGGTCGCAGATACATATTATTTCGCTAAGGACACTCTTATTCAATGGCTAAAAGCTTTAATACACCTGAGATTTAACTATCCGATATCTTGCAGTCTTCACTACCGTTAGTTATAAATAACTTTAGATTTTCTGAAACTGGATGAGCTGAAAATACCATTAATCAATACTGTGCACATTATATGCCGCCAACAAACAGGGAATTACATAATATTCTATTTATAGATGCTGGGAAATCCCTTTATAATTTTACGTTATACTATTTGACCCTTGCATGGTTAAACTTTGCCTGAAAAAAATCAAGATACTAACATAAATGCAAGCATCAATTGAATTTGCAAGGTTAATGGTCGGAATATACACATGATGTTTTATACTTACCATTTTCTCCATCTAAAGAAATAAAAATAAGCGATTTCGTGATTTTGTTTGCTCAAGTACCATTGCATTTGCATTGAAAGTTTACAATTGAACAACAATGACACGAAGCCCCTTCAGTTGTTTATGTATAAGTTCATTGTATGTTAATCATTTGGAAAGACTCTGCAAAAAAGCAAAGTTGTCATCGCTCGTTGAGATTTAGATTTAGAGCATTTAAATGCGGCCTTTATTTAAATCCACTGTTGTTTCCCTTGAATTCTCATTGTTCTTAAACTATATGTAATATTTATATTTTTTCTTACAATTGGGTAAAAACCAATTTTTTTACCGATAGAAAAGGCATTGCTGTAAGGTTAGTAACCATAAAGTTTGTTTTATTTCCAAAATAAGGTTGACATATGATATAATTATGTTGACATGCTAATTCTAATTTAGCTATTTTATCTATATTATAAGAAAATGAATAGGGTTCATGCATAAATTCATAAACAGCAAAATATCACCAAGAACTTTTACCTCCTTTTAGGCTGGATAATGAATTTAAAAAAACGCCAAAAAACAACAACAAAAAACCCTAAAAAACCCCAAATTTATAAATATTCAGGAAATTCAAAAAAATTCAAAAAACAAACAACAAACAAACAAAAATAAATTAATACCCCCCTTCTAAATAGAAAGAATGAAAGTTGAAGGTAGTAACTGACAATTAACCTGTTATCCATGAGACTGAGTGAATTGATTCGATCCCCGAAAACCTTTTATGGATAACTGATAGGACAGTGCTCAGTTTGACACCATGCAACACTACATATGTATATGAATAGTGCCTGTTTTTTATGGGTAGGGGGTAATAGTTGAAATTGACACCCCGAGAAAACCATTGTCAACCGCCGCTTCGCGACGGTTCACAATGGTTATCGATGCTTCGCATCGGTTGACAATGGTTTTCGAGGTTGTCAATTTCAACTGACACCAACCCCTACCCCCAACCAATCCTCCAACAGGCAATATTCATTTAATTCTTCTGAATGTCTTAATTTTGAATAAAATGTTACTGCTTGGCGTAAATTCTACGGCGAACCGTTCGCGCAATATTTACGCGCAGGTAAAAATTTGTCGTGTTACCCGTAGTCAAGTTTGTTGATAACGCTGAGGGTAATAGAACGGTTTATAATCTGCGTATAAACCAATCAGATTTTAGTATTTAACTTGAAAGTATACATATTGTTAGAGGAATTTGAATTGTAATTTGTTAAGTAAATAGATGTTTATTTTTTGCCAAGAACATATTTAACATTTGATATAACAATAAACAAAAGAATTCATTAGAAGTAATTGTGATTAGTTAAACCTTAATAAGTTGCCTTAATCCTAAAAATGAAGTGCAAAATAATTAGTCAAAACCAATTTGTGTTTGAATAAACCTGAACTTATTAACCCTGATTATTTACATATTAAATTAGTGCCATTCTACGTTAAAAACCTTTAACATTTATGATTGCCAGATCCCCGCTACCACGCGGTATTCAATTTGTTTACATCGCTTGGTGTGTCATAGGACCGACAACATCCAAAAATAAGCATTCAATGCCTAAATAGGTAGCAAAAATGGTTACATTTTATGTGCCGATGCTCACCTATATGAGATACTAGTACATGTGTATTGCCACGTTAAATGACAAACTAAATCATTCTTTTAACATTTTATTATTGTACAATCTCTGTCAAATTTTATCATAGATTTGAATTCAAACTAAATGGGTAAGGCAACATGTATACAGACATTTATGTGCATAGGTGTGTAAATAAAATGATTATTGGCCCGGCATCAATTCTTTTTTTAAGACAAAATT
Organism: Magallana angulata; assembly: GCF_025612915.1. Lineage (NCBI taxonomy): Eukaryota > Metazoa > Mollusca > Bivalvia > Ostreida > Ostreidae > Magallana > Magallana angulata. Next base: position 16,405,517 of record NC_069111.1, read on the forward strand.
TACAATAGAAAAATGTAAAGGAAAATATTTTGTCATTGACTTTAAACATCTTAATATAAAGATCATTTGTATATTTGTAATATACATGTAGTATAGTCTCTTTCAAATACTATCGCAAAATTAAATCTAAAACTAAATGGGTAATGCGACACGTACACAGAAATTTATGTGCAGAGTTATGCAAGTAAAACCCACTCGGACTGCCATGAATTTTAAAACTTACAGAAGATGAGTACTCTACATAGCTACCTGCCTAGTGAAGTGATGTTTCTGACAACCTTGTTAATTCATGCCTAAATATTTGTGGAATATTTCATCCAATGAGATGATTTTACAAGTTGAAAGTTGAAAGTTTGCTAAATGTTGTGTCAATCAAGATACAGATGCTGACCAATCACTACTGACAATCACATCGTTTATTATATTTAATGTGGGATGTGTTAATGTGTGTTTTTATAAAAGCTAATGTATGTTTTATTTAATTTTGATTGTATTTGCTTTCTTATTCTTCAAAATTGCGTTCGGTTGCACAATATTGTATTTGAGTACTGGGTAGAGATAGTTTTTTCAGATAAAATGCAGGAAATATAATTACGTTTTCTTGGAAAGAGAAAAAATGGTGTACATGTAAGGTATATATCAATTCTAACCAGATCAGCGGCAATTAAACATTTCTTACTGTTTCTTTTGTCTTTTATAAAATCAATTTTGTTTGCATCTGCATTTTTTGAAACTCACAAAAATCTTGCATTTTATAACAACATTGTCTAATTTTTGCGTATGATATGTGTAGTTTACAGGTTAGAAGAATTATTATCAAAATCATTATTACATATTATAATGTAGTTGTTTAAACAAGTGATTTAGAATACATACACTTACACCAGACCTGGAGTCAAGAGTCAATTAATTTAAGATGCAATGCAATATCTTACAACTAGATGGGAATTCTGTCCATTACAACTACAATTACCATTACTTTCATTTACAAAAGTAATAATTTAAATTACAAATTTAAATTAATAAATTACACAAAAAAAGGAATAATTTCTGGTAACAAATCATTTTGATTTAACTTTCTAAGTTTGACGTTAGCATGCTTAAAAGTAGCCAAAGCTGAGAAAAGTGAACCGGTAACATTAGTTTGAGGCTATACTTGGAATTGAACAATCAGTTCATGTATTGAATAAATGTCTCTAAACATATCTTAATTCAGGGGTGGCTCAAATGTATGAGTATCACTAGTGTAAGAGGTACTGTACTGAGAAATAAACTACAACCTTAAAGTGTCTACCCACTGATGTGCAGGGTATCTACTTATGCATAATTAAAACATAGTTGATTGTATTCCGTATCAAGACTTGGAACAGGTAAAGATGCAACCTATACAATTATCACTACCTTAGTCTGCAAAAGACCTAAACAGAGGCCAATTAGTAATTAGAGGGGTTAAGCATTTGAACGTGTACGTCTACGGATACCTGTAGAGCTGCAAGTATGTTTACACGTGCACGTACCAACATTTGGCATATGTTAAATAAAATTAATTAAAACAACTTTTGGTATATATAGAGATAGTATTTCTAATTAAAAATGCTACAAGTATTCACCTCCGTGTTCTATTTGATTCTACACGTTTTGTACAGCTTGTAGAATTACGCGGTATGCAGATATTATGACATACATGTAATAATATAAAATTAGGGGATTCCCTTAGTTACATTTAGACGTACTCGTACATATACACTTTCAAATACTTAGCCTCTCTAGTATCTCCACAACAGTAACACATAACTGTCAGGAGTCAACTATTTGATAAAACAACCTGTGTGATTAAATGTTTCTAACACTTAGAGTAATTTTTACAGGGTTTAAGGTACCTCACTACCCAAAGACTAATATTTTAAGACAATACGTCACACGATGGTGATATTTTGTTTATATCACACGAACTGGTTGACTATCATCATGGGTCAGTAATTTAACTTCTTCTAAAAATTAAAAGAAATATTTAAAAGTTTATAGGTGACAATCGAATATATGATAACACTTAAAAAAAGAATGAGTCATATTAATCTTGAAAATTTATTTTTAATTTTTGAAAGGATAATCAGTTTATTACATTGAAGGTCATATGAAACGATTTTTTAACACTATGATTTTCTTTCATAAATATAAAGCTTGGTGTAAACAAATGTTAAAATACGTGATGTAAGGTTTTTTTTGCCTTTGCATTACTGAGAAATAACCGTGAAAACTGAGCACATGAAAAAAATCTTGCCCGCTTATCGTTCTTGATTTTGTGAATTTATGACGTCACACAGACCCACCAATGTAAACAATGCATTAAAACTAGTGTAATTTTACAGTAGTTTATCGATTAAGTTTTAGTAATTTTGGCATATATGAACGTGTCTTTCTTTTCAAATGAGATCATTTGATTTCGTAGTAACCTAGAGATGACTTAGTTTTAATTGGTCGTTAATGAATAAATCTAATATCAGCTTTCTAACCAGAGTAAAATCATGAAGAAGATCCCGTACTGCAATGGAAATTTAACGAAAGAAATGCTCAAACATTAACAGCTGATTAATGAATTATCCTTATCCTTTTGAAATAGAAACATCATTTTCTTCTTCGGTACGTATAATGTTTGAGCTACATTTAAAGGGAATTAAAGCATTTTAATTGATTTGATTTATTTTGTCATTTAAATAAATATAAGGCAGGCCAATGAATTCAAAAATGTTTGAGGCATTGTGTACATAGTTTGTATTTAAGAGCTGCTATAAAATGCCGCAAAATTATTCTTAAATTTTATTTTAAAATAATATAAATTTCTGACTTATTGATATATACATGTAGCAATATCTTTAGAAAATACTTTGTGTACACGTGTATTAACGTTTTATTAAATTAGATCGCGGAAATGTGGCATTTAAGGATTTAGATATGTACCGGTAAGATAAATCGATTGTTTGATAAAAATAGTTGTGAACGAATGTGAAGATAATCAACAGATTTTATTAAGAACAAGCATCAATAATGATAAAAAAAACACGAAAGAAAACATTGCGGAAGAAAGTGAGATAGAAGGGATCTGTGAGTCAACACCGCATATACACGTTGTAAAATTAAAACACCGCACATACAAGTATACACGTTTCAAAAACAAAACATTTGAAGAAATTTCTCTTAGACTAAAAATAATTAAATGGTAACATATTTGTGAATTTCAAAGCGAAACAAACAATATAATCGTGAAGCGAATATGATGCACAATGAGGCTATAAGTTGTTTAGAAATAAAAATCTTTTGCATGAACGTGCAAATGGGCAAAAACGATCAGTTATTTTTGAATTTGTCAATTTCATCAAAAAGATCGAAATAAAACATCTATACATGCATATATTAAAATTATATTATACTTGCATGTGGATCTATGAGGAAAATCATTCATTTTCCGTGCAGTCTCGAAACTGAATACATGTATGTACACGCTATTAAATATAAACGCACATGATTTCATTTCTTGAGAGAAAAAATATTGACGTGGTTGTTTATTGTATAATTATACAAGTTTTTATATAAAATAGTATTTATTTTCTTTTAAAATGCTGCAAAATGACATGGATATTTGTATTCACAACATAGCTTTAAGTTTATACGGCTATTGGGTCTTACTGACGTCATAAGCAAGGGAGGTAAGCCGCGTAAGTCAATGTTCCTTTTCCCTATTTAGTGATTTTGATCGACTGAGGCGCTCACATTTTGCATAAAATATCCAAAAAACAATGTCAGTCTTATTAAATAGGCACTTATGAACTCATTCTTGTATATAACTCAATATGGTTAGGATATCGGTTCATATGACCTTTAAATAAACAAGAGGCTCATGGGCCACATCGCTCACCTGAGGAACAATAGGTATGATAAAATCAGCTTAATGGAGTCATAATACAAACTATCTGGACAATGTACAATAATACCTGTAGATCCTGTATAAATAAAACCCATTTTCCCCTGGATATTCTTATGTTTATAATCATTAGTCCCTTTTCTAACAGGATGATTTTATAGTCATATCATATGTTGAGTATTGCAGTTCTCAAAAAGATCCTTAACAATAGTTTATATATGGGATATAAACGTACATCAAACTCTGAATCGTGAGGCCATAGAATTGTTCTGGGGCCAAAGTCTTAACAATTATAAAGAATCATCTGGCTGATTAGTTTCTGAGAAGATTTTTAAAGATTTACCCTATATATTCCTTTGTTAAACTTTGACCCCCCCCCATTGTGGCCCCACCCTACCCCTGGGGATCATGATTTTCACAACTTTTTATCTACACTACCTGAGAATGATTTCACACAAGTTTCAGCTTTCCTGGCTGATTAGTTTCTGAGAAAAAGATTTTTAAAGATTTACTCTGTTTATTCCTATGTAAAACATCGACCCCCCATTGTGGCCCAAACCTACCCCCAGGGTTATGATTTTCACAAATATGAATCTACACTACCTGACGATGCTTCCACACAAGTTTCAGCTTTCCTGGCTAATTAGTTTCTGAGAAGAAGATGTATAAAGATTTACTCTATATAATCATATTTTAAACTTCGACCCCCCATTGTGGCCCCAGCCTACCCCCAGGGGTTGTTATTTTCACAACTTTGAATCTACACTACCTGAGGATGCTTCCACACAAGTTTCAGCTTGCCGGCTGATTACTTTCTGAGAAGAAGATTTTCAAAGATTTACTTTATAGATTCCTATGTAAAACTTCGATCTCCCATTGTGGTCCCACCCTACCCCCGGGGGTCATGATTTTCACAAATTTGAATCTACACTACCTGATGATACTTTCACACAAGCGTCAGCTTTCCTGGCTGATTAGTTTCTGAGAAGAAGATTTGTAAAGATTTACTCTATATATTCATTTGTTAAACTTTGACCCCCCATTGTGGCCCCACCCTCAGGTGAGCTAAAAAGGTTAAGTTTACAATACAATAAGTTGTTAAAGTTGGTTTCTGGAAGAACAGACTTTGAAAATTTTCTTAATAAATATTGACAAATTTTTTACTTTTTTAATCTTTAGTTTTTAAGATCTGTGTACAAACATAGAATTGTGAGTAAATCTCTGTATCTTGCTTATAATTCGAAGCTTAACACTCAAATATGGTTAGTAAATAGAAATTGTAAACAATTAAACACAAGAAACATGCACTACATGTATAACAAATAAAGAACACAATTTATTTTTTCGAAATGAATCATATATATACATGTATTTACCTACATATTTCCGTCAGCGATATCAAACTCTATTTAACTGTTTAAACTGAATAAACTCGAGAAAATGCCGAGCATCTCAACAAAACATATTGCATTAATCTACCATTACGCAAAAGATAATGCCGAATTACCGATAGAATGAATTGTATTTCAGTACCCCTACATCAGATTTTGCTTAATTTGCGCAGGTAAACGGTTAACTGTTTGATTTACCGAAGTCTCTGTTTGATTTGATAAGTAAAAATCACGAAATACAGACGATAGTTTCCAGGTTACAAAGCATAAATAATGAAAACGAAACGAAAATCAGAACAGCTAACACCAACGTCATGTGTGAAAACTGTCAACGCATTGAAATATTTAGCCTCAATTTACTTCACAAAATCGGCACCAATATATTTTGCATGTTACAAAATTTCCCTTCATGCGCGATCTGTTGCACAACAAGCAAATTCATCATAGTCAGATCGACCCTTTTTCGTATAATGTCATGGCTGCTTTAAACAAAGAACCTCGTTTTAGAAGTATGGAATACGAGTCTTGGTAAAATGGGTATGCAAACCCGGGCCGTGGCAAAATAAAAGCCGGGGCAGATCGGCAATCGTCAATTCCAAATACGCATATTATTTTGCAGCAATATTTACAGCGACTACAAATATACTAGTCCATCAAATACCCTGAAATTTTAATGAGATTGGCAGATTAATAACTGCCAATCTTTTGTTTTGCCCAGGCCAAGTCTTGTCTACCCATTTTACCGGATGCCGAGCCCGAAGCTATTAAACTGATTGAAACACGCCTTTCCTTTATTATTATTTTCGTAATAACTCAGATTTGAAACAGAATTACCCCTTACTTTTTGCAGTTTATATTTTCCTTCCCATAAGGATAATTTATGCTAAACTACGTTGAATTTGCCTCGGTAGTTCTTAAGAAGAAGTTTTTTAAAAATGCACCCCCCTTTTTCTACAGTTTCAAGGTTTTCTCCGCTTTGAATACAGATCGGACTTTTATTTCTGCAATTTATATTCGTCCTCCCATAAGGATGCTTTGTGCCAAATTTGGTTGAAATTGGATATGCGGTTTTAGAGAAGAAGTTCAAAATGTAAAAAGTTTACAGACGGACAGACGGACGGACGGACAGATGGACAAAATGTGATCAGAATAGCTCACTTGAGCTTTCAGCTCAGGTGAGCTAAAAATAGGCTAAGTGTAATTCAAATGTAATTGAAAAGTAATGGTCCTTACTGGCATTTTTATGAAAGTAATGCATTACCTTACTTTACTAAAATAGAGCATTATAATGCATTACAATTACAAATTACCATTACCCCAGGTCTGACATACATGTAGTAGTAAATTTTACATTGTGCTATAGTCTGTCCCGAGATATCCTGAATATAGATTCTGCTTAATTGCTTGATATTTAGAAATACCCTAGGGTCCAAACGATGTTCATTCAAAAGTATGAAAATTGTCCAAGACTTCTCAGTCGAAACGCCCTTGTTAGCTTATCAGGTTTCAATACAATGCTAAAAAATATGGTGTCTACGGGGATTTTGTATTGCAGCAAGACCGGATGATAACGTTGAAAAATTGCACGATGTATTCCGAATGGAGAAAAGATGTAAACATTCCCCATTATATATCTCCGTAAGGAATCTGTTTTTGTTCCTGTGAATTTTCCGAGTGATAGATGACAATGTGTCAATGGAATTATCTTGGAAATTATCCCTTTCAACTATTTTAAATGCACCTCTTTCACAGGTATGTGTATTTTTATTAAAAATCGTCCAAATGTGCTGCATAAATATCTTGGGACAGACTATAATATATCTTTGCGTTTATATTTGTTTTTTATTCTCTGTAATGTAATATGTTATGAATGTATAACAACACATCAAGATATTTCACAGCTCTGTGCAACAAACTTACAAAAAAGCATGCTAGTACGATGATTTTTTTCTTTTGTTGACTACATATTTCTTTTAAGTTGCCGTTTGGCATATAATTAATGTCCACAAAACAATGAAAAAAATAATCAAGATAAATCCAAAGCAAGCCCAGTAATGAAATGATCTAGCAATAGGTAATTCGTAAGGGCGACCATAGATTATGGTAAGTATAGTCATTGCAATGTTTCTATTCTCCAATTGTCTAGATGCCCCTGCGTTCGGTCTCAACAGAGTATTATTTTCGTGAATTCCAGAAATGTTAGGCCCATTCATAACAGCCAATTCAATATCTGTCTTTTTTGTTTTTTCTATAACTTTCTCTATCGTTGTTTCGCCTATAATTTCATTCTCTTTTGGTTCAGCTGTACCATATTGATGACAAAAAGCCCACACTATGTCATTCTGTTGCGAGGCTTCCAAACTGGAAGAAAAATCATCATCAACATCAATATTATCAACATTATCATCAACATTAACGGTTTTGGAATCAAGGCGTACACTGGTCTTTGCACATATCTCATCATTATCTATCTCCTCGGAATACCTTTGGCAATGAAAAGAACTTGGTAGATCGGTGAGTTTTGTTGGTGGCACAGACGCAAGGGGTTCATTTGACTGCATCGTCTTAATTGGCATGGTTTGCCAAAAATAACCACCCGGATTTCCTCGGACCAGAACGGAAACGCCATTGTTTGTGGTAGTAAAGATTCTCAAATTAACAAACGTTGTCTCACTAACATAGATTTCACAACACTTTCCTCGTTTCTCTACTTCTTGAAGCACCCATAATCTTCTGTTGTTAGCGGTGAACCACTGTCCATCTTTTTTGTACACAGAAATAGTGGGAATGGAGTTAACGTTGATTTTTCCAGTGAGAATATCATCCAGTGTTTCACCAATCGGTTTGTATGGATGAGGAGTGTAACGGCCAAAGGTACGCCCAATAGAGTCGTGACTAAATCGGATTTCAGATGGCCGTTGATACATTGTATTGCTGAATACATGTATACTTTCTTTTTCAGAAACATGTAACTTGTCCACAATTTACTCCACGTTTAATAAGCCCTTGTTTGGAGGTTCTCCAATATTTTGGTTTATAAATAACTTAGCATTTTCTGAAATCAAGAGAGCCTTGAAAAAAATTAAAGTATTATTACAATTTAGAACACAATCCCATTCATGCATGTGAAAACTTCCGTCTATTTTATATTATATTTAAACCGGTGCATTGTAATACGACACACATGTCTCGTACATTTTTTCAGAATAATACATGACTGCATGATATGCTTATTTTTTCACACTCACAGATAATACAGAGGTGAATGAGGAGAGCACTAGTAAACTTACAACCTAGTAATTAAAAAAACATATTAACTGATCACTTTTTAAAACTAGTATGCAGCAGTTACGATGTCAATGTTTCACTAGTTTTGTCCTCTATGTACTGCATAAACGTTTTATAAAGGGGTGTAATTTTTTAGGTTTCTTTAACTACAAACAATATACGTTCATGGGTACAGCATACAAGATACTACTTCTAACACAGTCTTTCTGAACTAGAAAGGCCTGATTGTTTAGCAATTTGTTTATTAGTATTTAGTAAGTGTTAAAGAAGGGGTACCTTCCATCATTTATCATTGCTCTGAATTTATACAGTTTTAAATGCCCAAAAGTAACGGCTATCATTTTGAAATACATACAGCTTTCAAATATTGATCTCTTTTCTTCTGATTAGATATCAGAAGCTCATTAACATTCACTGATTGTCAAAACCGAAAAGTTGTTTGCCATCATCTGCTATGTTGTGTGAAATTGACGCTACATCAACGAAATGTACATTCCTGGATGAAGTCGGACGATAGTCATTGCGTTGAAGCCAATGACTGAACAGTTAACCTGAGTTAACTTCATCGAATCAGATTTTTTTTTTTACGAAAGTCCAAGCTCTTCTCAAAACGGTTCTAAGCTAAATTTCTGCTCAACAATCAGACACTAGTACATGAATATTGCCTCGGCTTAACATTTAACTAATTCATCCTTTTCTAAGACAAAATATACAATTAAAAGAGGAAAATATATTGTCTGAATAAAAAGGCCATTTTAAGAATGTCACATTGTAAAGTCTTTTTCAAAATTTTATTGTAGAATCAAATTATGAACTAAATAGGTAATGCGACATGTAAACAGCAATTCATGTGCATAGTTTTGTAAGGAAAACAACTCGGGTCGCTCTATATTTCAAAATTACTAGAAGACGAGTACTTCACATGAATGACGACATCATTAATTCATGTATGCATTTTTGTGAAATTTCTTAACAAATGAGATCCTTCTACAGCAAGTTGAAAGTTTGTGTAATGGTGTATCAATCAACAAGTCATGTTGTAGGACATCATAGTGGTTTGAATATAGTGATTTAGAAAACATGTATATTTCGTTAATGTAGTAATATTTACACATTAATACTCAATTTTATTTCTCTCAAACATTGTACAGATATTGTACATTGTTCACATTAAGAACGGTTTTGTTTGATAATTGTTAAGATATAGTTAAAAATATAACACACTGTGTGACCAAATCAATACCATGCATGTGTCTCTGTTTTTAAGGATACCGGTAAAGTAAAATATAGCAGAGTATGTAACGAAATCAAAACCATGTAATGTATGTATGTAATAAATATATATCATTGCATGAATAAGTTCACAGTGATTTGCGAAACAAAGAGATAAAGCATGTTAAAACAATAACTTTTCATTTGTGGGCTACATATCTCATTTAAAATGTTGCAATACTTATGATAAATCCCAATAAAACAATGAAAGCAACAATCAAGAAAAATACAAAGAAAGCCAAGCAGTGATCATAGATGGTACATTTGTGAAAGCGGGCATTGGTTTCATCAGATATGGTCACTGCAACATTTTTATTTTCCGGTCGTCTAAATGTGTCTGAATTTGATCTTAAAAAAGTATTATAATTTTGGATTCCTGAAACGCTAGGCCCATTTATAAGAGCAGATACGTCATCTCTTATTTTCTGTTTTTCCACAATTTTTTTCTCTTTTGTTGTGTGGACTTTTACTTCCGACTCCCTTGGTTTAGCTATTACACACTTTTGACACCAACCATAGGCATTTTGTTGTGAGGCCCCCGATCCCGGGGAAAGATTGGATATATTTTCATCAACATCATCGTTTTCCGAATAAGAGTCAACATTAGTACTGTATTGGTTTCCCATGTGTGCAGACATTTTGTCAAAATTTTTTGAAACCTTCTGTCCAAAACGTAAACCTTCTCCAGGCTTCGACATTATCTGCTCATGGATTGTCGGAACCCTGTGTTTACTATGTTTTGCAGGTAACTCACCAGTATTTTTCTTCTCAGTGTGTCTTTTGTATTTGAAAGAACTTGTTAAACCGGGAGGTTTTGTTGGACAAAACGCCGTTTTAGGTGGTCGGTTTAGTTTCATCTTCGTAACTGGCATGGTTTGCCAAAGATATCCACCCGGATTTCCTCGAACAAAAACGGAAATGCCATTGTTTATGGTAGTTAATTTGTTATAATCAATACAAAATGTCTCTCTAACATAAATCTTACTACACATTCCCCGTTTCTCTGCTTTTTGGAGCACCCGCAATCTTCTGTTGCCAGCAGTAAACCATAGTCCATCTTTTTTGTAAACAGATATACCAGGAATACAGTTCACATTTATCAAACCTTTGAGGATTTCGTCCAGCGTTTCCCCAATGGGTTTGTATGGATGTGAAGTGCAACGGCCAAACGTACGTCCAATTGAATCTTGGCTAAATCTGATATCTGATGGTTTTAGATACATTGTCAAATATACTTTCTTTTTTGGTAGCTGGCAACACAATACATTCCAAGTTTAATAACAAATCTTTTTGGGGGTTTTCAAATACCTTAGTTTATAAATAACTGTGCATTTACTGAAATTGGCAGTCTTGAAAAAAAAAAACGGTTTAATGCACATAATTAAGGAAGACCGTAACGGAGTTTTTTTTTTTTTTTTTACAATTTATACGTGTAAAGAAATATAATACCTTGAACAGAAAACAAAATGATCAAATGAAGTATAAGTTAACCTAAAAGTTTGGGCTTAGTATTGCATTGGACTTTCAAATGGTGATATACTGCAATATTGTTAACTATATTGCAATGTGTAGTTCAGGTAAGGTTTCTGAAGCAGGTGCCTTTTGATTGCCATTTTCAAATTATTATTTGTTCTATCTTCACCAAACTTTCATTGATTGTGCATCTTATGATACATATACACATATACAGGTTTGAATTTTGAATATGAGCCATATGTTTCGAATGCTGGGGAAGGTAAATATTTTGGAACAGGTTAAAGTTTATGGAGAAGGTGTCCTTTTGGTCATATTCGAGTCCTTATTGGCTTTACATTCATTAAATTGTATGGATGATGAACTTTCTGATACTAATGCACTTAACATACTTGAATGAGGAATATGAGCAAAAGGTTTTGGATGCTGGAGTAGTTTAAGGTTTTGAAACAGGTTTCCTTTGATGGTCATATCTTAGTTATTCAGTTATTAAGTCTTAGTTATTTTCGGTTCTGTCTTTACCACATTTTGATGTATGATGTGTCTTGTAATACTGATTCGCCTAGTCTGATGCTCAATCCGTGCCATCGGCGGATTTTATGGAGCATATCAGATATCAAGGGAAACAATGGCCATTGCTTATTCAAACTTGTGTAATTGATGACTATGAAATTGAAACTCAAAATATAGGATCAGATACGGAGAGTTGCCTAGATTATCCAGATGCTTAGGCAGCTTTACATTTTATGAATAACTAAAAATGTGGTAGGGTCTTGAAGTTTGTTATATAATATATCCTGTCCATGCCAAATCAGACAGGTAATGTAATTATTGATGTTTTTTTTTTTTTTTTTAATAATGATTTTATTTGAAATTACATACAAATTGCTTGAGGTAATACCTCCGCAGAGGCCCTCTTTGTATACCTTACCTGGGGTGCCAGGGGCCCCCTGGATCGGTAACTATGTAGCAAAAAGAAAAAAAATGAGGATACCTTATACATTTATATTTTTACAAAGTAAAGTTAATAAAGTGAAGTAATATAATTATAATCATAGTAGATCATACACATATCTAACTTAATAGTGCGAATTTATCATTTTTTTTCTTATTTAAAGATTTATTGAAAAAAAAAAAAATATATATATATATATATATATATATATATATATATATATATATATATATATATATATATATATATGAAAACAATTCTAAGTCATAATTTAAATACAATTTACGAATAAACATGTAATAGGAATTGACAATTGTGAATATAGAGAATATAAAATGCGGTACTATGCGGTAGGACTTGCTTCTACAGTCACAGTTCTTTTTGTCCTATACCGCATAAAAGTACGAGAGCCAGGTCGCCCTCTAGTTCATTATATTCTATTACTAATAATACAACATTATTGTTATTACTATTTCATATTTTACAATTTACAGCATTTCAGAAAGAGTTCTAAGTATACAGTAATCAAAATTGACAGTTTGTGCTTGCTGATTTACAAGGAAAAAGCTTGCAAGCGATGACCTTAAAAATAAAATTAGGCCTTCATTTGTGACATTGTCTTCTATCAATTTACATTTCATTTTGTATTTAAAAATTTTACATGCAATGAAGGATATTACATTGTTTAAAACTACATTGCTTTGGTTTCCATTATAAATGAAACCCAAAACAAGATGTTTCCAAGCAATATTAATTTTAAGTATAGCAGAAACCTTTTTCCAGATGTTTTTTACAAGTATACAGTCGAAAACCATATGTTTTGTATTTTCAATTTCTCGACAATACGTACAAAATATATCAATATTTTTATTCCATTTGCTAAGGTATAGATTATTTGGCAACAGATTGTGCAATAATTTAAAATTAAATTCAGCAATGCTTTTATCATTAATTTTTACAATTTTTTCATCATATATTTTTCGCCAACACAATGAGTTTATGTCGCTAAATTCATTTTTCCATTTACTCTCCATGATAGGTTTTTTGGATTTGTCATCAAGTAGTATTTTATAGAAGAAGCCAGATTTCGTTTTACCGATATCTTTTATTTCTCCTTGTAATTTAAAATGAAATTCATTTTTGATATTTATATATCTCCTCCTGCTTGTATCATAATGTATTTTAGAGGTAAAAAACGTTTTTTAGTGTTAGATATTCACAAAGATAATATAGAGGTTGATCAGATCTTGATTGTCTGGATGCCCAGTGAGGTAATAAAATAAGTCTTCACTATGTTCCAAGCTATCAACACATCACATTTTGCTTAAAAGATGCTTACATGTTTGTAAATATCTAACTTTACTAACATATATATAAAGTTAACTATAATACTATGATGCAAACTATATACCATAGCTTTTCACAGTTGTTCTAATTAAACTCTACATGGTACATTTAAAAAGGAAGAAGTTATCATTTTATTCATTTCCCAACACCAATGTTAAATTGTAATTACCCAGTTTAAACTTTGATAGTTTATTAATAAGTATAGATTAAACTAGAAGTTAAGATAAATAATCATTACAAAATCATCTACATAAATATTTGAAATTTTTTTTATTAAGCAAGTATAGCTCAAAAGTCAAAAGAATTTGCATGAAAATTAAATTTCATCTCAAACGTCTGCGTTGTGTCACAAAAATGAATTTGAAATATCTGTTATAATAGTATTTTTGACGCAAAATGGCGTGTTGTTTTCAGATGTCCTTTCATGTACTTAAGATTTGAAAATCTAAAATTTAATTAATGTTTGCTCGGTTTATATCTACGATCGAACTCAGATATAGCACAGGTACAAGATTCAACGTCATTCAAAACCAAAGGATGACATGCATATATATATGAATACTTCTAAACAGTTCTCCGAAGTATTTATCATACAACATTAGATACAATTAAATCAAGAATCGCTTACGTAAGCTACAAATGTCAGTTAAGTTAAGTTATGCCTTAAATAATACACAACTAGACAACAGCGAGAGAGTAACCATCTTAAATGGCCCCGCTTGAATAATGGACAGAAGGATTAAAAGCATTTCAGAGGGTTTTGCTGTGACCTTAACCTATATAGCTGTATAGAACTTTAATTCAAGCTCATCACCACTTACCTAAGAACATTTAGTTGGTTTTATCTGAGCGAGATAAAGCCAAAAGAAATAATTAATGGTAAAAAACTGGATTCTTAAGAGATCTGCTATGACCTTCACCGTTGACCTTGATACTTGGATCGATTACGAAATCGTTATGGTTACCCCTCAAACATATTCAATCTTGCTTCTTGTGTCATTGCGCATCAAATGAAATATAGGTTATGCCCCTTTTGAGACCCCCTGACTTCCATAAACTAGAAATAATCAAGTATTTTATCCGATCCTTATGTAGTGTTTGACCCATGTGGGTAATTTCTAGCCCACATGACCATGTCTTTTTAACGAAACGAGACTTTATACTGTAAACGTATTTCATTTGGCGTGTACAATATATGGCGGAAAATAGTTTTTGAACCAATTGGCGTGGATTTAAATCGACATATTCCTGTATGTGGCTATTCTTATTCAGATATGTATTGCAATTAGCGGTGTACTTGATTTAGCGGAAGCCGCAATCCACCAAAAACGCTAAATAGTATACACAGCCAAATGTAATACGTCTACAGTAATTACCCCGATTACATATAATATTTTTCTTATCTTAAAGATTAAAAAGCAATTTCCAAAATCTTTATTTACATCTAGAAAAAATACCAATCAAGAAATGAATCTTTAGAACCAGGTTTGGTGGAGGTGGAAGATAAACATTAAATTTTAACTATTTATTTTCAATAAGATGAATTTGAATATTACTTATTGATCCCGAGGGGAAAAAACGTCATATAATAACTCAATAGATCATTTGTTAGTTATGAAAAGTGTAAATTTTATTATTTTAGATAAACTTTTTTAAAACAATTTATAGAATTTTTAAGACCACAAATCCTACTTAGATTTTATCAGATAATTTGACCATTATGGAAATTGTAAATTTAAGGGTTAAATTTTATTTTTAGAAATAAGCGTCATTTCATTTACAGTTTAAAAATCCCCAGGGTGAAAGTTTTATTAAATATGAAGCCCTCAAGAGTTGGCTTGCCTGCTGTGTAAAATTTATTAGGAGTTGTGGTACTAGGTTTTTTTGTAGAAAACAGTCATTTTTAGCATCTAATTGACCTATGATTTTTAAAGAGATAAACATAAAGAGAATAACCATCAAATTTCCGCAACATCATTGCGTATCTACATGACATAGTTCACATCTATAGGGCAGCCCCTTCTTGTCATATCCCAAGTTATGATGTGACTATTCATCAAATCATAAGGGTTCTGGTTACTAGGTTTTTATAGGAATGATAAACCTCATTTTTCTGCTACTATTTGACTCCCTGGATGAATTTAAAATTTTTAAAACCTTATTGCACATCTAAAGGACAGTCTCTATTATAGTCCACGAGATGACAAAGCTAGTGCGTATATTGTAAGAGGAGTTCTGGGAACCATATTTTTTTTTTGGCAAAAAAGTCATTTTAAGTTGCCTACCGACACCCCGTGATAAAACCTTTCTGAAACCTGACATTAATATAACATCACAATCATATTCTAATAGATCATTTGGCTACTGCAAAAACATTTGACGTTTTGAAACTAGACTTTTTGTAAAAACAAATAAAACACGTCATTTTTCTGCCACTTAGTGACCCCCAGGAAAAACTTGAAATTTCCGAAACCTTATTGCGCATCTATAGGATATCACAAAGCATATTCCAAGAAGGGAACCAGGTTTTTTGTGAAAAAAAATTAATTTTACGTGTGACATGTATTTGACCCCCAAGACTATCAGAGAATTTTTGAAAACAACAAGACACCACAAATCCAAGTGCAAGAGTTTAGTTCGCTGGATTTTAAGATGTAAGAGCAGTTTGAGAAAGTAAAACGGGACGGATGGATTGACCAAGATAAAAACAAAGTATAGTAAATAAAGAAACAAGTTGTTTACGCCCATACAATGTGCATGTATTTTCTGATACTTTACTTAAAAAGGGTATTTAACAATTTCAATAAACTGTGAAGAAAAATCTATGATCCAAACTTTTCTTCATCAATATCAAAATTGTGTTGATTTATTAAAGCTTAACACCGCTCGTACATAAGCATCGGCACACACGTACCTGCTATATTGACCCCTTGATCTCGTTACACCCGATTGCACACCTGAAACTCGAGACCGACGTGTAATATTCCTTTCGTGGTCTTTGGATTTTATGCATTTATTTCTTATTCATGGGCACATATTGTTTGTAAATAATGCTTTGACCAATTTACGTGGCGTAATTAAGTTATCTCCTGGCTTGAAAAAAGTGTGTAAAATTTGATTATTTTATCGCGACAGAGTAACACAACGAGGCAGGATGTGCGTCCACACAGGCGAGACCTCTAGATCTACAGCAAAGTACTTTGAACTGTTTGGAGGTCTGTGCATTATGTAGGGGTTGTGGGACAGGAGTGGTGAAAGAGAAATATGGCGGACAGTGCCTATTTACGAGCGGTGTTCAGCTTTAACAATATTCTCATAATAAATAGTACATTAAGGAAATCAAAGTTAGTGAGAGAATATCCTTGTTTTAGTCCCTATTGAATGTCTGCCAGAATCAACCCCATTGAGTATTTAAAGCCAAAATACAAGGGGAATTTCCGCCATTTATAAATAAAAAAAAACCATAATTACATAGTCTAAAGTACACTGTTATTTTTAAACATGATCGTGAAAACCCCCAAATGATAACAGTGTTTAAAGACATTAACTTCAGGTGCATACACATTAGTGTTGTGGAATTCGAAGAAAAGGAGTGTCTTAAACAGAAACAATGAACATGTATTTACGGCCATCAGAAATCCGTTTTAGTAGAGACTCTATAGGATGTATATTTAGATCTTGTTATTTTTCACCAATTGGCGAAACACTGGATGATATTCTTACGGGGACAATTGATGTCAATTCCATTCCTTGTATTTCTGTCTGCAAACGAAACGGTTATTGGTTCACGACAGACAACAAAAGGTTGTGGGTATTTCAACAAGCAGAAAAAAGAGGGAAGTGTAGCAAAATTTATGTTCGATCGACCTCGTGCATTTATGGCCGAAAATTTACAACTAAAAATGATGGCCTCAACGTCCGAGTCCGAGGAGATCCGGGAGGCTCTATTTGGCGAAGAATGTCTTTTACTAATTCTAACTCAGAGGAAACAGCTGTTAAAACCTTGGCCTCAATATACACAAGACCTCCAAGTATTGCAAATGGTATTGTTCATCAACATCGCAACAACGATCATGCAGGTATACGGTACACAAATCATGAAAACGATGTTGAGATAACCAATAGATGCCTCATGTCATATCTTGTGCTGGATAAGCCAGATTTGGAACAGGGAATAGCAGAAATGTCCATAGATAGTGGAAGTCAGTTTAGCATTCAAAACGACTCGGACTCTGAAATGTCCATAGATAGTGGAAGTCAGTTTAGCATTCAAAACGACTCGGACTCTGAAAACGAGAATCTGTTTGGAAAGCAGTTTAAATATTCAGGATCAGGAGTTTCACAACAAGGTCAGCTTTGTAAAAATCAGTGTATGCGACCATCAGAAATCCATTTTAGTGGAGACTCTATAAGGCGTGCATTTGGATCTAAAACTCGTCATTCAAATAAACTAATTGGCGAAACACTGGATGATATTATCACGGGGAAAATTGATATCAACTCCATTCCTTGTATTTCTGTTTGCAACAGAAACGGTTATTGGTTCACGCCAGACAACAAAAGGTTGTGGGTATTTCAACAAGCAGAAAAAAGAGGGAAGTGTAGCAAAATTTATGTTCGATCGACCTCGTGCATTTATGTCCGTAAATTTACAACTATTAATAATGGCCTCAACGTCCGAGTTCGAGGAGATCCGGGAGGCTCTATTTGGCGAAGAATGTCTTTTACTAATTCTAACTCAGAGGAAACAGCTGTTAAAACCTTGGCCTCAACATACACAAGACCTCCAAGTATTGCAAATGGTATTGTTCATCAACATCGCAACAACGACCATGCAGGTATACGGTACAAAAATCATGAAAATGATGTTGAGATAACCAATAGATGTCTCATGTCAGATCTTGTGCTAGATAAGCCAGATTTGGAACAAGATGTTGAAGAAATGTCCATAGATAGTGGAAGTCAGTTTAGCATTCAAAACGACTCGGACTTTGAAAACGAGAATCTGTTTGGAACGCAGTTTAAATATTCAGGATCAGGAGTTTCACAGCAATAAGGTCAGCTTTTTATAGATCAAGAACATATGTAATTGAAGTAAAATGTGAAACAACGAAAAAATAAAGAAAATGAAATGAAAAAGAGATGCACAGACAGTGAGTAGAAGTGCTGTAGTGAACTTGAGAGATGATAACAATCTCCAGTCTCATAAACGTACCAACACTAAACGTAAGCTTTATGTTTTCTTGCTTTTATTGTTTTATTGTGTATAAGTATAGGTAAAACGTTATCTTAAATGTATAGTGTGTAGCACACATAAAAAATTTTGTGGGGTTTTTATTTTACATCTATAAATAGCAAACATTTTTGAACTGTGATGGCAGTCATCAATTAAAAAATGCATGGCTCATTTTTGTGTTGAAATTTTTTTTCTTTTTGTGTCATATTATTTGTCGTTTGGTTTTAATGTAATTTTTAAGAAAAATGTCAGTATTCATGTATTCAATTTAAATCGAGTGGGAAAAAACTTAATTTCATTATATATACTCATATTTGATTTGGAGATTGAATGTCAATGTTAAAAACAGAATGAATATCTTAAATTTTAATCAAGCAAACACTCTTTCCAAAGGCAGATTTGCTTAGACGATGTTCCTAATTACCCCAATTCTTGTAACTTAACTGTGCTTCTAATCATAATAAATTTTATTACAATTAAACATTTTTTTTGAGACTGGGTTATCAACTCTTTTAAACTATTATGATGGTTGTTTTACGTTGGTTGGATATAATGTTGTTTAGTTTTGAATTTCGTTGCCAAAAAATTTTCAAAGTTATTTTTAAATCAAATGGTTTGAAATGCCCTGCAACGATACGAGTAAAAAGTGGCAAACGTTCAGGTATTGTTAGGGATTCAAATTTATGCGTCTACAAATATCTCCAGCCTTTAAAAGACCATTTTAGTCATTTATATCTGTAAAGAGATAGCAAATTTTGCTTCACCGTTGCAGACTCCAAGAAGCTGTAAAAGTCAAGGGGAATATTAAAAAGAAATAACGAAGACATATTCGTAACCTACAATACTCAGTGTTATGAATATCTAGATACTAGGATACTCTGGTGGTAATATATTTAACAAAGCCTGTATATCAAGACCATAAATTCAAAGGAAACATAGTAGCAACAGAAAGGGCAATACTAAGGCAAAAAATGACAGACACTTATTATTAGTCTCAGATTTAGTTTGATCAGAACACGTTTTATAGATTGAATGCATGATCAAGAGCGGCCAAAATCTAAAAGTAAAAAAGGTTTCCGCTTTGAACAAGAAATTATAAAATAAAATGAGTGGTTATTAATAGTGTGTAACAAAAAAAAATTATACTAACTCAAAGTTTTATAAAAAAAAAAAAAATACGCCACAGCTTGCATGTTCATCCAATTTTAAGATTTTAAAACAACAGAACAATACCAAAGGTAAATATTGCAGACGGAAATAAAACACATGATATTGAAGAGGTTGTGATTAATGTGTCTAAAATTTCAAATGGCCCCTTCTAAAGTTTTATAAGACTGCTGTTTTAAAGAAGTTTTTAAAGTTTTTAAAGAACTTGTACTTGTTGAGAATAGGAGTGTTGTTGTAACCATAAGCGAAGAAAGCAAGTTGAAGACCACCAAAGTACTAACTCTACCCCCTGTCCATTTATAACTTGATATGCATAAATACCCCAAGGTTCAACGATGTCTATGTTTTCAACAGTATTTAAACATTAAAAATTCTTCTTTGAAACGCCCCTTAAGTTTGTCAGATATCAATACACTAAAAATAAAAAAGCTCTGTGGACTTAACTATGCAACAGACAAAAAATATCAGGATACTCAGTTATTGCGTTGGAAAATTATGCAAGGCATTCCGTGAAACGTAAATCAGATCTTCCCATTATAAATTGCAAGATATGTTTTTTGTTTCTGTGATTTTTTTCAGGTAAAAAATGATAATGTGACAATGAAGAAATCTTGAAATTTTCCTTTTCATCCATTTTAATTGTACTTGTCTCACTGATATATGTATTTTTATCCGTATATACATGAACATGTATATTCTGAAATTTATGGGGAAAACTCCAGAAAGATTACTTTAATGGAGCATGTGATGATCAGATATTCAGGTAAATGATGGCCCTTGTTTATTCAAACTTGCAAGATTGATTTAACTATATAATTAAAATAAAGAGTTAGGTTTCGATACGTAGAGATTTCTTATTTATTCAGATGCTTAGGCAGCTTAAAAATTAAGAATAAATCAAAATGTGTTGTGCCTTAAAGTTGGTTACATGAAGTATATCCTGTCAATACCTAATCAAACAATTATTATGATTATTGACGTGCAGTAATATGACATCAGAAGGATAAAACGTACGCTCAACTAGGACCTTAGGTCACGTATCAAACCTGTGCACCCCGCTTCAAAATTAAGTGCATTGCAACCGCAGAGTGAAAGTAGAATAAATGGTACTATTGTTTATAACCTTTGGAAATGTTATACATATATGTGGACAACAAATATCAAGGTATTTCTTAAGAAAATAACAATCTAAGGTTAAGAAAGATATTATAGGGGGTAAAGAAACCAACAAATACTGTTATATATCTAAGATGATATGATATACATATGATATAAGTTATACAGTAATGAATGGCATTAGGTGACCTGTGGTCTCCTCATAGTATACCAAGTTAGGTAATGTTATAAATGTAAAAAAAAAGCAAATCTCTTGCCTCCTTAATAATATATCAGAGTAGGTGATCTCCTGTCTCTTCATTTCCAGATTTAGCCTACTGGGAGGTAGGCTTGCCCTCCCCCTTGACTTTTTACTGGTACTTTAAGATAATATGGTATAGTAATTAGGTAATAAATTACATGAGGCGTATTTTCCAAAACCATTGCTGAAACAAAATAATTTATGAGAAGGTTTCCACCAGCAACAGGGCTGAGCTGATTGTTTTATTAAAAAAAAGCTCTATACTCTATCCCAAGATATCCACAAATCACATTTTGCTTAATTATTCAATGGTTTGATGGAGTTGACATTTATTTTCCCCGTGAAAATATCGTCAATTGCTTCACCAATAAGTCTGTATAATTGAGACGTACAACGGCCAAAAGTACGTCCTATAGAGTCCCGGCTTAAACAAACACAACATACGAATAGCTAGAGGCATTAATGGTGTACACCTCTAGTTTATCCACTGATACCTTTTGGGGTTTAACTATTGTGGTTCATAAATAACTTCAGATTTTCTGAAACTGGTTGCTTTAAAATAATCGATAGGTGCACATTTTATGATGTCTACTAACAAAATAAACATTCTATTTATAGATGCTAGGAAATCCCTTTTTAATTTTCATAATATTTATAGTCTTATTAATTTTCGTTGAAAGAATAAAATCAAGTTTCTAACATCTGTGTAAGTGCATAAATGATGATCAGGATTTATACATCAGGATTATTCTCACTCATTTCTTTATCTCAAACTTTAAAAAAAAGAGAGGATTTTTTCATGTTATCGCTAAATTAATAGAGTGTTAACATAGAAGGTTTACCTTTTAATTATAATGACATAAAAACCCGTACTGTATTTAATTGTGGATTCATCAACTCCTGTCATATCTTGGATTACTATGAGGGTTCCTTTGCTGTTTTTACTTCGAGAATATTAATATCATCCAGGAAAAGATTCGAGACAGGGCGAACTGTACAAAACCCTTGATGGCGAGAAATAGGAAATCCCGTGCGTGTCTGCATCTTTCGAAAGTCTGTGTCGAAAAAGAAATGTTGTCATAACTTGCTGAAATTAAGATCATTTCCAAACACACCTTTTTTAGGCCAACTTTTTGTTGACTTTTAGAAAAAAAATTGCTGTTAAGTTAATAACCATAACAGTTGCAGCAAGATATGAATTCATTATTTTATTCATTATTTAATCTTTTAGGATTAGGACGTGTTTAAGTGATTTAAAGATTAAATTCCTTTTTAATTTTTTTGTTTGTTTAAAAGTAACACTTGAGCTATGATATAATTATGTCCAAATGCAAAGTCTAGTTTAGCAGCATTACCATTATAAAATAATAAAATAATAAATAGGGTCGGTACATTTATAAATTGATGAGCAAGTAAAAAACACCTGAAAACTTTTATCTCTTTGATGGGATAAAAGGTTTCCAAAGCAAAATTGATAATATAGTAAATGTTCAGGAAATGCAGGAAATGGAGGTAGGATTCATTGCCTAATCTAAGAACTTTAAAGGCAGTGACTGACAATAAACATGCTACCCATGAGATTGTTTAATGGGTTAATTCAATCCCCAAAAGACCTGTTTTAGATAACTGATAGGGTGATGCTCAGTTTCACACAAAGCAACAAAATAGATAGAGGAATTTAATGATCATTTATTAAGTAAATTAGTGTATTTTGCTAAAAAACCCAACCCAAAACAGTTAATACTACAATTAACAAAAGACCACAATACCGCAATCTATAATTAGTGAAACATTCAAAAGTTGCCACAATCATAAAAATGCAATATATGCAACGTAAACACAGTTTCGTGTCTGGATAAACCTCAACAAATAAGACCTGTTTATTTGACAATTTGTATATTTTAACAGGTCGGTAAAAATATTTTCTGTGACGTCGGAATAAATTCACTTACTAAATGAGGCACCGACGTAATCGACAAACTGACAAATCAGTTGAATGACATTCCAGAGTGGAAATGCATGATGTGTAACTACAAAATACTACATTTAGAAAATGCTAGTTTTTCTAATTGCCTTTGGAAAGGCAAAATTAATTTTTTCAAGCATTTTGCATGCTTAAAACAAGCTTCACATCATCATCTACTATTTCCATGCTCACATTAACAAAACACTCATTTGACAATGGTAAACATTTGGTTTCATCAACTGCATTGTATTAGTCCATTTGTTGACAACGCTTATTTCTTAGTGAATACCGATTTCATGTGATTTCATGGTCCTGAGCATTCGACTCGGAGGTGTTCGTACATTGGCAGGCATTCAAAAGAACTCATGTGGCCATTTAAAGCCTAAGTGTGAATGGTTACGAGATGTGTGTTTGGTGCGTACTTTATTTAGACAGTTACAGTTAGTGTGTGCGTCTAGTCGGACCTAAAGCATTCCATTATAGCGAGTATGTACAAGGATGAAACTATGTAAATACATGTAAATATCGTTCTATGTGTACGTTACATGTTATTTTATGCTAGCATTTGACAAATATACTACTGATATATGCATGTTCATTTATACAATGGTACTAAAAAATTTGTTTAGAACCTCAATCCCTTATTCATTATTTTAAATAGTTAAAATTACTGGATTATTTATTGTTTATTAATGTGAACTTAATTTGATATGTTATAGTTACTTTGTCTAACAAAACTATATTAATTTTCCTGCGCCATTGTCCACCAAAATTAGATGCTAATACTTGTATAATGTTGCGACTAAACATTAAATTATCATTAACCTTTTTCAAAGCCAAGATGTAGATTAGAAAATAGCGAAGAAAAAATATTTTTATTGATTTCTAACATCAAGATTTAAAGATCACTTCTTAATTTTCGTATTCTAAAGACTCGTTCAAAATTTTTCTCGTAGAATTAAATTTAAAACTAAAAGGAAGACAAGTACTAAACAGAACAACCTGCCTAGTGATGTGATTATTCTGACGACCACATTAATTTATGTATGAGATTCTTCTACACCAAGTCGAAAGTTTGTGTAATGTTGTATCAATCGTAGGACATAATAGTTGTTTAAAAACTGTGATGTAGAAAACATGCATATTTAATTACTGAAATTATATTCACCCATTGGTACTCGGTTTTATTTCTCTCAAACATTGTCAGATAATTGTTCTTCACATGAAGAATGTTTTTGTTAATTGTTAAGATAAAGCTAAAAATAGAGCACAGTGTACATGTACGACCAAATCATTCCCATGCACTTCTGTTTTGAAGAATGCAAGTAAAACATAGCACAGTATGTAATCAAATTAGAACCATGTAATCTATGTATGGAATTAATGTATACCATTGCATGGATAAGTTCACAGTGATATGCGAAATAAACAGATAAAGCATGGTAGAACAATAACTTTTCTTATGTATCCTACACATCTCATTTAAGTTGTCATGCTGCTTAAAATCAATCCCAATGAAACAATTGAACCCACAATCAAGAAAAATCCAAACAAAGCCAGGATATGATGAGAGGTGGTATATTTGTTGACATGGACATTGTTTTCGTTCGTTATGGCAACTGAAACATCACTATTTTCCAATTGCACGGATGTGTCTGAATTTGATCTTAAAAAAGTATTATAATTTTGGATTCCTGAAATGTTAGGCCCATTCGGCCGATTCGTTATCTCGTCTTTCCCTTTTTTTCACAACCTTTTTCTCATTTGTTGTGTTGTCGTTTATTTCCGACTCCATTGGATACTGTTGACACCAATCATAGGCATTGTCATTTTGTTGTGAAGCTTCCAAACCCAAGGAGAAATGAGGTAAATTTTCATCAACATCATCGTTTTCCGAATCGGAGTCAGCACAAGCACTGTATTGGTTTCTCATGTCTGTGGACATTTCGTCGAAATTTTTTGAAACTTACTCCAAAACGTAAACCTTCTTCACGCTTTGACATTATCCACTCATGGAATGTCGGAACCGTGCTTTCACTATGTTTTGCCTGTATCTCACCAGTGTTTACATGGATCTCCTCGGTATGTCTTTGGTTATTGAAAGAACTTGCCGAGACGGCAAGTTTTTTGATAGATAGAACGTTGTTTTAGGTGGTTCAGTTGGTTGCATCTTTGTAATTGGCGTGGTTTGCCAAATACATCCACCCGGATTTCCTCGGACAAAAACAGAAACGCCATTGTTTATAGCACTAAATTTGTTATAATCAATATAAGATGTCTCTCTAACATAAATCTCACAACACTTTCCACGTTTCTCTGCTTCTTGGAGCACCCACAATCTTCTGTTACCAGCAGTGAACCATAGTCCATCTTTTTGGTAAACAGATATACTAGGAATACAGTGCACATTAGTTAAACCTTTGAGGATATCGTCCAGCGTTTCCCCAATCGGGCTTAGTATTGCATTGGACTTTCAAATTGTGATATACTGCAATATTGTTAACTATATTGCAATGTGTAATTCAGGTAAGGTTTCTGTAGTAGGAGCCTTTTGATGGCCATATTCAAATTATTTGTTCTATTTTCACCAGATTGTCATGGATTGTGCATCTTATGATACATATTTACCTAACAGGTTTGAATTCTGAATATGAGCCATCTGTTTTGAATGCTGGAAAAGGTAAATGTTTTTGGAACAGGTTAAAGTTTTTGGAGAAGGTGTCCTTTTGCCCATATTCGAGTCGTTATTGGCTTTACGTTCAAAAGGTTTCGGATACTGGAGTAGTTTAAGGTTTAGAAACAGGTTTCCTTTGATGGTCATATTTTAGTTATATTTGGTTCTGTCTTTACCACATTTTGATGGATGAAGTGTCTTGTAATTCTGATGCTCAATCCGAGCCATCGGCGGATTTTATGGAGCATGTCAGATATTAAGGTAAACAATGGCCATTGCTTATTCAAACTTGCATGATTAATTGCTATGAAAATGAATCACAAAATATAGGTTCAGATACGGAGAGTTGCCTAGATTATCCAGATGCTTAGGCAGCTTTACATTTTATGAATAACTCAAAATGTGTAGGGTCTTGAAGTTTGTTATATAATATATCCTGTCCATGCCAAATCAGACAGGTAATGTAATTATTGATGTGTAATATAGAGGTAGATCAGATCTTGATTGTCTGGATGCCGAGTGAGGTGAAATGTTTTCAAGTAGTTCAAAATGGGTTTGAATATTTTAATAAAATGCTACTTTGACCAATTTTTTTGATTCCTGTGACTTTGCATCTCAAACACAATGAAGGCTAGTTTCAGATAAATTAAATAAACACTGGTTCTGTCTCACTTAAAATGCAAGCATGAGACCAGGTTGATGCTAAAGATAATGAAATAAATCGACAAATGACGTTTAATCTTGTAAATAAATGAATTTAAATAAGTATGTATATATTTCGTGTATATGTAACAAAGTTTGATAATACTTGACTTTAGGAATACATTTATGTTACTCTAAACTTAAACAACCTCTTAAACAACAGTATTTCCCCAAACAATTGCTGAAACAAACTAATTTATGGGAGAATTTCCTCCCGCAACTGGGCTGAGCTGAATATTTTATGAAATAAAACAACTATTTACTATGTTCCAAGCTATCAACACATCACATTTTACTTCATTAATCGATGCTTACATGTTTGTAAATATCTAACTTTATTAACATAAATATAAAGTTAACTATAATACTATGATGCAAACTATATACCATAGCTTTTCACAGTTGTTCTTCTTAAACCTTACATGGTGCATTTAAAAAGAAAGAAGTTATCATTTTATTCATTTCCCAACACAATGTTAAATTGTAATTACCCAGTTGAAACGGTGATAGTTTATTAATAAGTACAGATAAAACTAGAAGTTAAGATAAATAATTATTACAAATCATCTACATAAATATTTGAAAATTTGCGTATTAAGTAAGTATAGCTCAAAAGTCAAAAGAATTTGCATGAAAATTAAATTTCATCTCAAACGTCTGCGTAGTGTCACAAAAAGTAAATTTGAAATATCTGTTGTAATAGTATTTTTGACGCAAAATGGCGTGTTGTTTTCAGATGTCCTTTCATGTACTTAATATTTGAAATTCTAAAGTTTAATTAATGTTTGCTCGGTTTATATCTATGATTGAACTCAGATATAGCACAGGTACAAGATTCAACGTCATTCAAAACCAAAGGACGACATGTATATATGTGAATACTTTTAAACAGTTCTCCGCAGTATTTAACATACAACATTAGATACAATTAAATCAAGAATCGCTTACGTAAGCTACAAATGTCAGTTAAGTTATGCCTAAAATAATACACAACTACATGTAGACAACATTGAGAGGGTGACCATCTTAAATGGCCCCGCTTGAATAATGGACAGAAGAATGAAAAGCATTTCAGAGGATTTTGCTGTGACCTTAACCTATGATTAGAAAGTTTATAGCTGTATAGAACTTTAATTCAAGCTCATCACCACTTACCTAAGGACATTTAGTTGGTTTTATCTGAGCGAGATAAAGCCAAAAGAAATAATTAATGATAAAAAACTGGATTCTAAAGAGATCTGCTATTACCTTCACCGTTGAGCTTGATACTTGGATCAAGGTCACTACACACCCTTTACCCAAAGGCTCTGCTTAAATATGTGAAGTATGACCCAGATAGAGAAAGTTTATATGCTCTGAAAAAAGACTTTTGCATTATCGATTTTGACCTTGACTCTTGACCTAAACATTTTTTATGGTCACTTCACACCCTTTGACCGAATGCACTCTATGGGTAAAGTATATGCCAGATTGGAACCAGGCGTGAAAATATATGATCCGGACAAGAATTGTCATATAATTCTGCTATGGCCTTAACCTTAGACCTAGAAACTTGGTCCAAAATCACTTCACACCATTTAACAAAAGGCTCAATGTGGGTGAAGTATTCGTCAGATTCGGCCAGTGGAGGAAATATTTGCCCCCGACAAATGATCTCGGACAGACAGACGGAGGGACGTAAATATGGACGGACGTAAAGACGGACAGACTGATCACTACAGGTCGCCCGCAGAGCGGAGCCCTAATAATGCAATTAAAACCAGAACAAAGCACCATATAAATAAAATACAGCGTTTGGATTTTTTACATTTAAGGGGGTTGTCATTGGTTTCATCAAACATGGTCACAACAACATCCCTGTTCTCCAGTTGTTCAGATGTTTCTGAATCTGAACCCATATAAATTGGAATTCTTAGAATATCAAGTGAATTATTTACAGCCTCCTCATAATATCTTATTTCCCTTTCGTTTTCAACTTTTCCCTCCATCACTGTTTCAGTTACATTTGGTTTTGCTCTGCTATAATGCTGACCCAAGACATCAAAATCAGAGTCAACATTAATAATATACTGGTTTTCACTTCCTACATACATTACATTGACATCTCTAGAAATGTCATGATCAAAACATAGACTTTCTTCACGTTTCGTTATTGACATTTCATTAAACGTGTAAACATTGCGTTTAAGTTCGGTTGAACATATATCAGTGGTATCCATCTTCTCAATATGGTTTTGATACGTGTAGGAGCTGTTAGGGATCGTTTGCAAACACGTACTGTGGGGTTTATCATTTGGTTCTATTTTCTTTATCGGCATGTTTTGCCATAGATACCCACCCGGGTTTCCTCGGACGTAAACGGAATCGCCATCGTTCCTTGTAGTAAACTTGTTGTAATCAATGTACGAGGTCTCTCGAACATAAATTGCGTTACACTTTCCACGTTTTTCAGCCTCTTGGAACACCCACAACCTTCTGTTGTCAGCTGTAAACCATTTTCCATTTTTGTTGTAAACAGAAAAATTAGGAATGGAGTTCACATTAATCCTTCCAGTCAGAATATCATCCAGTGTTTCGCCAATCGGTCTGTATGCATGAGAGGTACAACGACCAAACGTACGTCCAATAGAATCCTGGCTAAAACAAATTTCTGATGGTCGCAAATACATTTTGCTTTAAAGTAACAACTTTCGATACCCTGAAAGCATTTGTAAACCTCACTTTGATCAGCTGTTATCTTTATGGGGTTTCCACTATTATAGTTTTTAAATAACCTTAGGTTTTCTGATACTGGATGCCTTACGTAATCGTTATGGTGCACATTATATCATGTCTACTAACAGATAGAACAACTTATATATACCTGCTGTGAATTTCCTTTATAATTTTCATGATATGTATAGCTCTATTCATTATGGTGATTGTTTAACAGAATATAATCTAGTTTCTTACATCAATGTTGTATTTGAATGGCAAGAAGGAAAATTAGAAACTATATATGATGCATTCATTCTCAGCCATTTCTGATTCTACAATAATTATAAATACCGAGTATGATTCCCTCTGCTGTATTTCTTACGGAAACTCAAATTAATTCATAGCTCTCTACGCTCCGTTTATCGATTAATCGAAACCTTCAGTGACCAATCACGGACTGCTCGAACAAAAAATATGATGGTGTCAGACTCAAATTTCTATAGGAGACAATTTGGCTGTTTATTTTAGCTAACGTACTGATGTACAATAAACATTTATTTAGTTAATTTAACTTACATTTGACAATTTATTTATCAGTTTGTTTAAAGAAAGATGTAAATTTAAACAGTGAAATGCTTCCTTCGATGATTTATGCCGGCTATGAAGTTAGGTAGCGATAATTGCAGAATTTTTTTTACATAAGCCGCGTTAGCGGGTTATGCATTTTTTGGCTATGTCGCTACCTTTATATCCCGCATGAATCAACAAAGAAAGCATTTTATTGTTTCAGTGATTTCATAAAAGTACTATTGTGTTTTCATAGAAAGTTTTTTTTTAAATAAATGATACAAATACCCAATCTATAGTTAAAAGTAGAGGCATCAACTTCTGTCATTCCGTGGATAATTATGAGGGCGACATCAATGTTTTTGATTAATGAATATTGAGATTGTTCAGGCAGAGAATCCCTGTGTTGAGAATGAGGAAATCCCATTCGTGATTGCATCTTAATCAAAAACTAAGCGCTGATATGATATGATTAAAATGCATGAAGATTTTGTTAATTGTTATTTAAAATATGCGTGGTTTTTGTAAAGTAAAATGTGTGTATGATTGTATTTCAAAAATAAATTATTAAAAGTAGAGCTGCCATCACTTGACGTTCAAATGTTAAGAGATTTTAATTTGAACAGTAGTATTATAGAAATAGTGCCTGTTTGGGAGGGTAACAGTTGAAATTGACACCCCGAGAAAACCATTGTCAACCGACGCGAAGCGGAGGTTGACAATGGTTTTCGAGGGGTGTCAATTTCAACTGTTATCCTCCCAAACAGGCACTATTTATTTTGTTATACTGAATGTCTTTATTTTTAAGAAAATTTTACTGCTTTTATATAGGAATAACGTGAATTCTACAGCGAACCGTACGCGCATAATTTTCGCGCATGTAACATTTTTTAATGTTACCCGTTGCTAAATGCGTTGCTAACGCTGAGGGTAATAGAAAGAATTATGAACTGCGTCTTAACCAATCAGATTTCAGTATTTAACATGAAAGTATAACAAAACAACATAGTTAACGATTCGTTCTGTAAAACTATATTCAAGGGTAATAAAATATACTGAAAATTTCTTATTACAGAGAATGAATTTATCTAGATTTAGTTTAGTAATTTACTAAGTTAAGCTAAAATATAACAGTCAACTAAATCGAACACACGTAATTTTCATTTACAGAACAAAAAATATATAAAATAAATTCTGATCAAACCAATGTAATGTTTATACGTA
The DNA here is from genome assembly GCF_025612915.1 of Magallana angulata. Taxonomy (NCBI): domain Eukaryota; kingdom Metazoa; phylum Mollusca; class Bivalvia; order Ostreida; family Ostreidae; genus Magallana; species Magallana angulata. Next base: position 16,436,752 of record NC_069111.1, read on the forward strand.
ATAAATAAATGTCAGAAAACAAACTTACAAATAAAGCATGGATATTTCATTTAAGCTGTTGTTTGGCTTATAACCCATGCTAATGAAACAATGAAAAAAACAATCACGAAAAAACCAAAATAAGACCGACAATGGAAAGATCTAGAGACGGAAAGTTCTTGAGATCCACCATGAATCATGTCACGTATGGTCACTGCAATATTACTATCCTCCAACTCTCCAGATGTCCCTGAATTTAGTCTTAAAAGGGTATTGTGATCGTGGATTCCAGAAATGTTAGGCCCATTAACAACAGTCAGTTCAATTTCTGTGTTTTTTGTATTTCCTATAACTTTTTCGTTTGTTGTTTTGCTCATAATTTCAGTCTGTTTTAGTTCAGCTGTACCATACTGTTGTGAACAAGGAATCACCGACCATCCTTTTTTGTACACGGAAATAGTGTGAATTGAGTTGACGTTGATTTTGCCAGTGAGAATATCATCCAGTATTTCACCAACCGGTTTGTATGGGTGAGAAGTGCTCCGGCCAAAGGTAAATGTACACCATATAGAGTCCTGACTGAATCCGATTTCTAATGGTTATATTCTTTGAAATGCTAGATGTACTTTCTTTTTCACATAGCTGGTACCACAATTCACTCTCAGTTTATTAAACCTTTATTTGGAGGTTCTCCAACATCTTGGTTTATGAATAACTTTGCATTTTCTGAAATCATGAGAGCTTTGAAAATAAGCAACGTATTATACAGTATTTGGGACACAACCCAATTCATACGTGTGAAAACCCCCGTCTATTTACATAATATTCAAAACCTCCTCTCATTTAAAAGGGTGCTTTATAATACGGCACAAAAGTCTCGTGCATTTTTTCAGAATAATACATGTCTGCATGGTATGCCCAAATTTACACACACATATTAAATACAGCGATGAATGAGGAAAGTACTAGTTAACTAATAACTACATTAACCTAGTAATTTTCTAAAGAAAAAAAAAGAAGACACCATACATATATGATGTTTTAAACTTATATGCAACAGTTACAATGTCAATGCTTCACTAGTTTGTCTCTATGTACTGCATAAACTTTTGTAATAAATATGTGTCATTTTTAATGTTTCTTTAACTACAAACAATATACGTTCATGGGTACAGCATACCAGATACTTCTACTGTTGCAGTTTAATAAAAAAAAATGTGAAAGATAAATCCAAGGTGAATTACTCAAAATCTGATATTTATTTGCCGTTGATGTCTGTTCCTTTGAAATCTTTTTGGGAATCTAAAAGAATTCTTAAACTGTGTTAAAATCAAAAAGATTATCACAGATTTTAACTTTTAACCTTTTAAACGGAAGTTTTGTCATTCATTAACAAAACGGCTCTACTAAAAACTGTCGTTCTTTGTAGTGAACATTTCTCGTTATCTTTAAAAAATATACCAAAAAAAGAAATGAACAAAGTTTTATCATAATTTAGCTAAAACAGATTCTCACGATTTCTTTTTCCTTTTGATTACGCAACCTTTTCTTGTCTGATTTTTCTCTTAATCTGATTAGTTTGTGTGATCTGACTGTTGAGGTAAAAGCAATACAAAGCACGTAGAGAAAAAAATAACCCATTGTGTGGGCAAATAACGAAAAACGTTTAGTTGATGTCGTAGCATAATTGAGACAGGATTTCTATCTACTTAATTTTGGTTCATATACTTACCTAAAAAAAAACAACCACAGAATGAATAACTGTACTCTCATGCAGAGCATTTTATTAGAGATACTTTATTCAAAATTGATTTCATCTGTGTAAATTAAATTGATGTAATACTTACAGTGAAATGAACTAAAGCAACGAAAAACACACCTATAAAAAGGCATTTGAAATAGAGCATTTAGAGATCGTGATTTTGCAGGACTTTACATTGTTTTCATCGGTCCTGGTCAATACAACAAACCGTCCCTCTATCTGAGGACGTGTTTCTGAATTTAAACCAACGGAGGAGACCTTTGTGGAAATATTTGAAGAGTGGAACTTCAACATGCATTCCTCTTGTAACGAAACTCTTTTTTTCTATCGCTGTTGTTTGTGTTCATGGTCTGCAGTTAAGTTGACTTTGCTGTAGTAAGGCCATATCACTTGGATAATAATCGAAAGTTTTAACATCAACAGTCTGGTGTTCAGAACCAGAGTCAACTTGGATACTATAATCATTTTTATTATCCAATGATGTATTCCTTGTATCCTTTGAAATATCTTGTTCAATACATAAACTATCTGGTTTTTAAAGTCCGAATCATCTTGGATACTATAATCGTTCTCACTATCCATTGACATATACTTGATATCTCTTGAAGAATCTTGTTCAATATCTGCAGGTTTTGTCATTAAGCAACTATTGTCTGTCTGAATATTTCCCTCGTGTTCCTCATCAAAATCCTCGACCGAATTTTTGTATCAAAATTGGCTTGACGAGACAGGATTCTTTGTGGATGGTAAGGACAATATTTTAGGGGTTTCATTAGGTAGACTTTTCATAACAAGCATCATTTGCCAAAGAGAACCACCCGGGTTTTCTCAAATATCAACGGAAATGCCATTGTTTATAGTAGTAAATTTGTTATAATTTATGTACGATGTCTCTCGAACATAAATTTAGGAACATTTTCCTCGTTATTCTGCTTCTTGGAACACCCACAATCATCTGTCTGCAGAAAACCATTGTCCATCTTTGTTGAGAACAGCGATACTACGAATGGAGTTTACATTATTCTTTTTGAGAGTATCGTCCAGCATTTTACCAATCAGTCTGTATGGATTAAAAGTGTAACACCCAGCGATACGCCCAACAGAGTCCTGACTAAAGCGAATTTCTGATGGTCGGAGATACATTGCCTTGCTTGTTGTACCTTTTTCAAATGGCCGGCAAACATACACCTGAATTTTATCAGCTTATCTTTGAGTATTTATATACTTTGGGATTTTCAATTTCGTTGTTTAAAGATAGCATTTCATTTTTTGAAATGAGATAAGTGTAAAGAAGATCAATATATATATATTTGCACTAATATTTAATTTATATGATAGTGAACTTATTTATCTATTTTAATCCAAAATACTCTTTGTTCTGTCCAACTTTAACCATGACATTCTTTATAGAGCTTCCTACACAAAACTTTAACTGCTTTATAAATCTGAACACATTTTCTTGCACGAAGTGTTTAAAGAAAAAGCACGCGCTATTATTATATGACAATAGAATAAATAATTAATAAAATAGTAATAGTGTTTCCTCCTTCAATTTAATCTCCACTTTACCATAGCTTTCCTATATTTATATAAGGCTGTTTTCGAAGACACGTATAAAGTTTATCAAACCATGAAACCATTACCATCTCCACTTCCCAGTATCAAAGGCACTAATACGTTGATTTTGAATACCTTTATTCAATATATTTTTATGTATATATATTATTTCATTATATCATCGAAGTGTTTTCAAACTAGTAAATCTAAGCAGTTTTGAAAGTGAGTAGTGTTTCATTGAAAAAGAACGTTCTTACTCCCATCATTTAACTGATTTTTGAAAGTTGTTTTTAGAAGGATGTAACACCAATTATATACTCCTACTCAGGAATTCACGACTAACTACGCTGAGAATGTCATTTCTAAAATAATAAATAGGAAGGAATATGCTAGAACCCCATGGTTTGGATTCTGCTGCTGTCTGCGCTCGGTTTTTCAATTAAAATTCCATCAATGTCAGTCATTGCAACTTGCAAAAGATCTACCCTTTTATATAACTTGCTACTGGTTATAGCTTGAACCGTTTCTTGAGAAGTGTAAAGTTTAAACTTAAGATACATGATTGTGTTGGGCAGACTTTTATTTGATTAGCTGGTCACTGTTTACTGTATAATTGTTCTGATGTGGGGAGCGCGCCAATTTTAGCTCAACATGCCAGGGTAGGGAATAGTTTTAAGTGTTCATGCAATATAATTTATTGAATATATGAAACAAACACATTCGTTTTTCTTGTCGTTGGGTTGGCTGATGTACATCTACTAATAACTCTGAAGTGGTAAAGAACGAGCGATCTTGACCTCTGGTTGCTTTTGCTGGATATCATGAACACTTCCGGTTTTGTTGAGTTTTCCCCCGAGCTTTCGGATTTTTGTTGGTTGTAGGTGGGTTTTACGATACACTTAATATAGCATTAAAACATTTTGTTAAACAACATTTTATACGAATTGCTAAATATGTAAAACAACATCGAGACAGTTGATTTAAAATGAGTACAATCTGTTGTAAAAACAACTCAGACTCCAACATTCCAACGGCTCCTGGTTTTTAAGTCAAGTGTCGTTCTGTACTTTTGAATGTTTTTTTAAATTAAGACTATTACAAAAGACTAGTGTCAATCGCTAATAAATGCCATTAATATGAGGGAAGTGTTGAAAAACACCAACTTGTTGTTTTGAGATTTCGTTTCGGGTGATTGATTTCAATCAGTATTGTTTTATTTTGTCTATACTATTGTTGAAAAGACGTACATTGTATGGGTTACGAAATGTTGAAAATGTTATATATTTTTATTTAAAGTTTTTAAATTTGTCTATTTATTAGAGTGAACGATCAGAAATTTTATTAAGTGTATTGTTAAGAGCAATTACAGGTTTTATCAGGGGGTGGGGTGGTGTTGAACGTCTACCCGAATATATTTTACTTACTTGAATTTTAATAGCATCTTTACTCTCATTTTCTACTTTTTTTTAACACCCAAATGTATCATTTAGTATTTATAACCAGAATTACTAAGTTGAAATCATTTTCATTGGATCTTAAAACAAAACTCTAGTCTATATCATATATAAGTGAGCATTACTGCAATTTAACTTTGATACATGGTTATTTTAAAAATATATCTAATGTTTTAGCGTCTTCAGGGGACGGATTTATCAATGTACTATTCACACACTAGTCTTACTCACTAATCTTATCTTCATGAGGCGATCATAGGAACAAAGCTTTTGGTTGATCTTATAGAATTTTTAGAATTGCAAACAATGAATTTACACTGTATAGGATTTTCTTACCATACTACTTATAACAATACACACTTTTTATCAACAAAGTTTTAATGTTGTTGTACAAAGGTGTGGATCGATCAATTTTGTTAATACTTTATTGAAATCGTTATCTACTGGTTCTATATATTAGAATATTCATGCATAGGCATTATCACATAAACAATGCGTTTCTTAATTGATTACTGCACATAAATTAAAACTGTACAGATTTATTATACCATGTCATTTAAATTAGTAACAAAGAAATAGTGTTGTACTGTTAATATATATTACAGGCGAAGAATAATGTTTCAGTTTTATAAAGTTTATGAAAAATCCTGATAACATTAAAGAAAACATTTGTATGCATCATTTGGAAGCTTGTAGTAAAAAAGAATTTAGGTCAATATGATACCTAAAACAATAGCCAAAAGCAGACATAATATAGCGATGGAAATAATTACACATATTATACAAATGCATCGTTTAGAGTAGGTACTTTTGATGGTCTTAGTTTGGGTTTCTTCACTTATGGTCACTGCAACACTCTTATTATCCACCTGTGCAAGTTCTTCTTCTGAATTTAAACTTAAGAAAGCAGCATTTGTGTGGGTGTTTGGAACGTTGGACACATTAATAACAACCTCTTCAATGTCCTGTGTTTCCTTTTCGTCTTCAATCTTTTCTTCCCTTTTTTCTTCGATTTTTATTTCAACTTTTCGTTCTTCAGTTGAGTCATACACTTGATCCAAGCCATTGGCTATGTCCTGCAGTTGTGAAATCTCAAAATTGGATGAAGATGCGGGCTGCTGAACATCTTTGTTATCAGACTCCGAGTCTATATCCATATTTATTTGGTTCCCACTATCTTTAATAACTTCCTCCTCGTATTTATGAATGTCTTGTTCAAAGCATAAGCCTTCCTTACCTTTTGACATTGGCCCCTCATTGAAGGTCTCACTTTTGCTTTCAATTTTAGTTGACCAAATCTCTGAAGGATTTGTCTCTTGGTTTTGCTTTTGATATATGGGAGAACTTGGTGTTAAATAATTATAAGGTTTTGCGGATGGCAAAGATGTGATTTGAGGATTCTTCTTAAGTTGAATCCTCTTATTAGGCATGCTTTTCCAAACATATCCACCCGGATTTCCTCGGATGTAAACAGAGAGACCATTGTTCACTGTAGTGAACTTGTTATAATTAATATAAGAGGTCTCTCGAACACAGATTTCACGACACTTTCCCAGTTTCTCTGCTTCTTGTAGCACCCACAATCTCCTGTTGTCAGCGGTGAACCATTTGCCATCTTTTTTGCATACTGAAATACTAGGAATGGAGTTCACATTGATTTTTCCTGTAAGAATTTCGTCCAGTGTTTCACCAATTTGTTTAAAAGGATGAGAAGTATAACTGCCAAAGGTGCTTCCAATAGAATCCTGGCTGAAACGGATCTCTGATGGTCGCAGATACATTGTGCTCGCCGATAAACATGTATTGTAGATACTCCTTTAAAATGCTTGGTAGCACTTGTAGATTTTATTGGTAAGTCTTATCTGCTAATCTGATATGACGACATTGTTACGGTCCTAGGATTTCTGAGGTTTAAAATTAGCTCTGCATTTTTTAAAATTGCATGCAAAAAATCATATATTTAATTGAAGATTAGCATGCAAAATATAGACAACATGTTAAAATGCTTGAAGGAAAATCTTTATAGGTTCAAATTATTTTCAAAACTCTATTGATATGACAATCATTTTAATACATGTAAAACAGGTTGAAAAATTGTGTCGAGTCAGTCTTCTATTAAAAGTATTATGACGTACTATCTTTATAAATAAGCATAAACAATTGACTATAAGACTATATTTTGCTGTCAATTATTGATGTGTTACATCGTAACACAGTATGTCCATGCGTTAGCTTCTGGTCAACAAATCCTTAGTTCGAATCATGATGAAGCTTGTACCATTTTAACCTTGTACGATTTTTAAAAATGCATTTAAAAAATGGTGAAATATTGTAAGTATTACAAGCGGTAATTTTCTTGTGATCATGATGTTGATTTAAACATATCAATATATCAAGAAGTTTCATACTTTCTGAAACGGACATGAGACTGAAAAATAAACTTGTAAAATTAATTTTGTCAATAAAGAAAATTTTTAACATAGTTACTAATAGTTTTTTCTAAAACTTTTACTGAAGATGGTATAAAATAGTGTACCAAATTTGAAGTAACCTTATTTCTTTCACATGAAGCCTTGTAATGAAGCAATCATATATCTTCTCGGGAAAATATTTCAAAACGAAAGTAAATGTCCTCAGAACATTCCAAACTATCGATCACCATTTTACGTAATCCTCACATCAACTTGGTGACGCGAACTCTAAATATAGAAATAACTATCGATAAATTAGCAAAGTATTCAAAAAAATAATAATTCAGTGCATGAATTAAGTAAGTGCTGATGCATCTTTACATAGAAGTTCATAGCAATTATTCTGATAATTATGTATTAATGTAGCTTTATGCATAGAAATAAACATACATTAACAATATCATTTTTATTATGTTTATTTAAAGAATGCTTGAATCCACAACTTCCAAACGTTATGTCCCTTTGTGGCCATCATTGAACAACAGTAAAGAACAACAGTAAAGAAGGATATTCTAAGTACCCTTCTATCTTATTGGCTAAAATCTGTCACGGCAGCATATATACCTATGGTTGACATATAAGATTGAATTAAATTCCATTTAGTCACAATTTGTTGGGATGTTTACAATATAATACGCAATGTTTTATTTTCTTTTTCCTGTTGCTCTTGTTTGTTAGTTTTGTAAAGCTTTGTTGAACAAAAATGTATTAATCATTTCTTTCAGCATTGTCTTGATAAGATAAACGAGAAAATTTGGTTTTGCAAGGAAGCGAGATCTGTGATCTGAAAATATAATCTTAACTTTGTACGTTCAAGGTTCAAAATAAACTAGCATATCACTTAATCTGTATCAAAACATTGATCTCAATGCATAATATTGACAAAATCCTGATTCCTAATGATTGAAAAAAATAAATTAATAAATACGGTGATATTTCTAATACATTTTACTTTTTACTGAACCCGTTTTCCTCCTGATTTTTTCGAATTACCAAAACCATTGAATTTGTTTTTAAATTTGTTTGTTCACACATTATCTCAGATCATTTTTAATGCATATTGATAAACAATTCTCTGCGCATGGCTTCGGGGAGGGGAATGGCAGCAATTGAGTTTACAAAATTAAATAGTGAAAATACTTTTTTTATATGACAAGAAATTATTCCTTCATAAATTTCCTTACGAAAAAATAAATATAATCAGTAAACAAAAAGACCACCAGTACCTTATTAATTCATACCTGATCTGATGATAGATAAAACAACGTAGTACAACAATAAAACAACAAGTATTACCCCTTTAAGGGGCCCATAGACGTACACTGTTTGTTATCTGTGTCCTTTTTCTCTTTTGTCTACGAATGCGTTAGCCTGCTACCAACATCCTGACCACGTTTTTGCGTCGACTTCTTGTTAAGATACTGATTAGGCTCGCAACATCACGGAATCAGGTGATAATGTATATTTCAAACTTTTGCGTTTAAAGACCGGGTCGAAATGTAACAAAAATAATTGGAGATTATACTTAATTTGTTTTAAATTCGTTTGAATTAAATTGTATCTTTTGCAGAAAGTTTCTAATTCATGTATCTTAGTTAAAAGCACAAACAATTCTCTCTTTAAAAAACATTCATTTAAAACGCTGTATTTAGCTTTAAATGTGGTAAAATTCATTAAGTATGAGCAAGTCAATCACATATTTGTATTAAACATGGAATCTAATATTAAATCAATAGGTCCAAAGTAACACCTTATATTAATTGTTTTACAAACCTTTAAGTGAAAAATTGTAAGGTCATACATACATATATATATTCATTTATAATGGTTTTCTCTTTTGATTTGTTATATTTTAAATTTGGTTGAAATTTTAATCAACAGAATTGTATAAATAACTAGACGTTTTTCTAAAGAAGGTAGCTTAAGCTACGTGAGTTAAGGTAATGCTTAAAATTAAACTTAGTAAAACAACGGTAACCAGAATAAAGCAAAGAGTAAATAAAACATAGCGCTTGGTTTTGTTCCTTTTCTGGGATTGGACATTTTCATCAGTCATTGTCACTGCAATAGTTCTTTGTTCTATCGGTGTGAGTTTTTCTGTATTTGCACTGTGGAAAGAACCATTTGTTTCAATATTTTGAACAGAAGACACATTAAGCACATGCTTTCCGGTTTTTAGGTTGCTCTCATCCCACAGTTTGGCACTTTTTGTTAATCCATTTTTTGTGTCATTTGACTCTTTTCTTGAATTCGAGTAATGCTGGTCCTGTTGGGTAGCCCCATGACTAGTAGAATGAATTGAAAAATCAGCAGAAATAAAGTCATCAAGAGGTTTTGAAATTATGAAGCTTTTGTTTGGTTGATCATTACGATCATGTTTCGTTGACCACTTCTCAGGATTATCTTCAATTTGATTCTTTGAATACGGAAAATAATTGGCTGTGATGGGTAGCTTTGACGAAGGGAAAGACAAAAATTTAGGGGCATGCTTAAGGTGTGAATTCGTAACAGGCATTCTTCGCCAAAGAAAACCACCCGGATCTCCTCGGACATAAACCGAAATGTCATTGTTGATTGTAGTAAATTTGTTATAATTAATGAACGATGTCTCTTGGACATAAATTTCTGTACACTTTCCTCGCTTTTCTGCCTCTCTGAACACCCACAATCTTCTACTATCTGCAGAAAACCATTGTCCATCTTTTTTGAGGACAGAAATCCTAGGAATGGAGCTCACATTGATTTCCCCCCTAAGAATATCATCTAGTGTTTCACCAATTGGTCTGCCTGGGTGAGAAGTGTACCCTCCAAAGCTTCGCCCTATAGAATCCTGACTAAACCGAATTTCTGATGGTCGCAAATACATTGTTTTGTTGAACAAACTTTTTTAAAGAACGGTAAATGCTATGCATTCATCTACGTGAAATTATCAAGTGCACTACCGATTGGAATAAACAGTGTAACATCCAAATGTATGCACAGTAGAGTTCTGGCTGAAACACACCTCTGATTATTGCATTTAAATTTATTTGTTCAATAATCTTTTTTTACACAACACTTGTTTACCTCAAGCATTACAGATAATCTTTCAGCATTGTTATCATTTGGGGATTTTTTTTATCTAAGTCCTGTAAAAAAAAATCGAAATATGGAGCATGCCCGAAATGAAAAGAAACACACCACAGCTTAATCTGTGGCATAATACGTGACAATTAATTCATAAATTACACATTAATACATTTATCTATAAATTCTTATCTACGATGAAAAAAAAAATAATTTTATGCTGAAAATTTTCTAATAACATGTTAGTTTGCCCTTACCATATTGACTACTGGTAACAGAAAAATACTCTAATTTAATTGACAATCTGAGATATAGTCTAGGTAATTCTTTTATTAGGGAAAATGTTAGTTTAAGGCAATTCCAAGATGATCTGTTCATTCAAAATCTGAATTTGATATCTAGACAAAGAGACCTTTTTTCTAACTTAGTTCTGTGACCACCAAGTACCGCCTTCATATATTTCCTATGTTCGTTTTGATAGATATCCTGTCCTATTCCCCGAGTTATTTTGAGTGAACCCTCTTCATACATCAACGATATAATACATTACACTTTAAACTCCAGTTAAATGTTTGAAATGCAGTATCATTTGATCCGTGATTTTTTTTTGATGTACCTTAGGTTTTTTCCTTAAAGCCAAGTAGAGACTACCAAACTTACATATAATTTCTTGATGAAAGAAACGAAAGTAGATTTTTAAGAATCTACTAGTATCTCAAAAATAATTTACTGGCCGTCATTTGATAATTAATTAACCTTAATAAAATTCAATGTTAACATGTATGGTGCGTGAACACACATCCATAAAATGGTGGACCATGCAATTAATGAAAACTGAACCAATGTAGCTATATTTGACAAAATCTGATAGAAATACAGAATGATGTAACCAAACTGTATTCTAACTGATATGGATTTTTTACTATAAAAAAAGAAACTTGTGTAGCAAAATCTTTTACGTATTTGTTATGCATTTTCTTAACGAAAGAAACAATAGTAGACGCATTAAACTATATTTCAATAATGATAAACTAATTGATAATAATAGACATTAATAAAATTCGTTGCATGTGATATGCAAACATATACCTTCACATAAATGGTACGTTTAATAATTCAAACTTGAACAAAATTCAATGCACGTATACGGTTATGCAATTAAAATCAATTCTGAACTAAATTTAAGTTTACTTATAACCTTGAATGGTAGCCAACATTCAGCGTGTAGGTCTTTGTATAAATTTTTCTTGGTAAAAGAATCGAAAGTTAATGCTTAAAAGGGCATGTTCAAAAATTGTTTTTCCGATTTTAATGTTTACAATGCTTCGGTTAGGCATTTCTAATAGACAACCAAAATCTGGTTGTCATTCGTTTAGATATAAGTGAGTTACAGAGCTTACAATTCTTTGGTATGTAAACAAAGTTTTTGTTTACATTTTGAATGTTGAAGTGAAAATTGCAGTTTTAAACCTAAAATGAATGTATTAATCGTTAGGAACTGTTTTTTTATGCTTAACATGAATAGAAATTAGGGTACTAAACTTGCTTACATGACAAAGAATTGTAAACCCTGTATCATGCATATAACTCTATGACTGACTCTCAAGTTTAATTTGATCATTTAAAATGCACCCGTAAAGCGTTGTAAAAAAATCCCAGAAAAATAGAATTTGACCAAAACTTTGACCATGCCCCTTTATGGATCACGCCTCAATAAACTATAATTGGGGTGGGGGTTCTTTTGCTTTGTTAAGGGCCGTCTACCCTTTGAAAGTTAAACAAAAATCAAATGCTGTGGTTCCATCAATATTTGTTGAATACTAATTTTCGTTAATTTCATTGTTACGTTGATCCACGAAATTAAACGTTCCTTGAAGTGCAATTTCTATTAATATTTTGTTTTGATAGGGTCATTGACCATAAATTTACGTATCCTTAAAACTATGATTTTCACTTTATCAACAAAAATTGATACCCACGAATATTAATGAAACCATAGTAGTGTTTTTATAGTATCTTGATAAATAACTACTAAACAATGCAGTACAGAATTGCAAAAAGTACAATGTGATAGAAAACTTCATCAAGAAATAATTCTATGTCGACCGTTGTTTCTGAAGAAACCATTTTACGTAAATTTGATATTGATAACAATGCCTAAAATAACAAACAATCCAACAAATATTAATAGACAAATAAAAGAAAGCATAATGCTTTTGGTGTTGGTGTTTTTGTTGGGCTGAAGAATATTTAAACCAGACATTGTTACGGTAGCATTCATATTTTCCATCAGTGAAAATTCCTCTGAATTTGAACTTTGAAAGTTACCATTCGTTGGAATCTTTGGAACATGAAAGACATTTCCCACACTCTCTACAATCATTTGCTTATCCCACTTGAATTCCTTATTCTTTTCTTCTTTTGTTTCATCTATATTTTTATCCGTTGAATTTGACTTTGAAATGCCTTGTAGTTCATTTGAGACGATGTCCTGCGCTTGGGAAGCATTAAAACTACAAGAGCAATCAAGCAGTTCTAGTTTCAGGGCTTCGTTCTCAGAGTCAGAGTCCTCGTGAACACTATATCGATTCCTTGTCTGACCAATTGCCACGAAGTTTGACTTTAAGATAGCTTCATTTGTGGAATCGTTTATTATTTCAGAAACTTTAATCACGTCATCTTCATCTACTGGTTTCCCTATTTTGCTCAACTTGTCTTCCTCCATTGTTGTGACAAAAGATGTTTCAGTTGAGTGAATTTGTGTTCTCAAATAAATCCCTTGCCGGGTAGGAGCATTATCTTGTCTTTGTGAAACACCAAACCCCGAAGAAGAAAAACCAGTTAGTTGTTGTACATTCACATTCTTCAGTTTGGAATTGTAGTCATCTTGGATACAATATTGGGTTTCAATATCTTCGGGTCGATTTTTGACATCTCTATAAATTGCCCGTTCAGTATATGGGCTGTCTGAAAGTTTTGGCATTGGCCATCCGTTTGTTGTCTGAACATTGTGTTCATGTTTTGCTAACAATACTTTCTTTGTATCTAACTCATCGACATGCAATTGATATACACTATGATTTGACGAGATTGAAGTTTGGAGGGTTGTCGGGAAAATCGGTTTGGGAAATTCTCTTTGTATCTTTTGTACAGGCATTGTTTTCCATCGAAAGCCACCCGGATTTCCTCGGACAACGACTGATATGCCATTGTTTATAGTTGTTATTTTGTTTATATCAATATAAAACGTCTCTTGAACATAAATTTCTGTACATTTACCTCGTTTTTCTGCTTCTTGGAACACCCACAGCCTCCTGTTGTCTGCGGTGAACCAATGGCCATTTCTTTTGCAAACCGAAATTCTAGGAATCGAGTTAACGTTAATTCTCCCGGTTATAATATCGTCCAGTGTCTCCCCAATAGGTCTGTATGGATGAGAAGTGTAACATCCAAAACTACGACCAATAGAATCTTGGCTGAAACGAATTTCTGATGGTTGAAGATACATTTGAATGCTGTCTATGTGGATATTCTATTTCAAAATATCACTCTATGCTAGTACGCATTAAAACCCCTTTGAACTCTTATCGTTTAGTTTAAAAATAACAGTCCATTTTCTGGAAGTGGGTATATGCTTTGAAATCAATGCGGTCTACATAATGTTCTGCCAACAAAGAGCAACGCTCTATACATGAATGACTGGAATAAGGTATATGAATATGAATGGTTAATGTGATGGTTTATGCTATGACGATATAAACACTCTTTATACTTACTCATTTGAAACCATAAAACGATACCAATATAGGTATTTAATATTTGATAGGCTGTGATCCATATAACTCGCGAATATTAGAGAGTGCATGGTGTGCCAATCTTGAATAGCAGTCTAAATTTAGTTTAAAACGTGATCAGTCAAATGTTTTACTATTAAAACTAGTAACATTCCAGTTCCTCAAAGTGAAACAATTTAAAGTGGTGCACGCCAGGAACACCAACGTTGTATATTTTCCTTATCCTTTTCTTAAACGAGGCTTGCTTGTTTGATAAACAAAACTCAAATTCTAAACTTTTGAAACTTTTACTGTATTAATATGCGTAAGCTTTACTGCCCTTGGTTTCTTCCATGTCTAAGGTTTGCAAATTGCGCACCGAGCGTACTCATTTGAAAAGACCGGTGTGCTTGATGCACTGCTGTGAAATGCTGAACTGCATGATGCTAAATAAGATACTTTTTAAAAATAATTAAACAGATGTGGAATCTGAATTTAACGCACAGGAAAAAGCTTGCGAGTAAAAAAATGCAAGGGCAAAAGTACAAAGGTGTAAAGGCGAAGAATATTCATATTGCTCATTTGAATTAGCATATTCGCAGTTTCGGATCCGAAACTTCGCATTCTTGCAAGATTTTGAGATGCGCTTTTCGCCACCTATTTATAGAACAACTGAAAGATTCGGAGGGGAAAGGAACTGTTATGCGTATTTGTTGGAAAAAGGGGTAGCGGGGTTTGTCTGAGTTTGTCAGCTACCTTGTCCAAAGTTGTTTTTTTTGCGTTTGACTGCAGTGTAATATCATTGGCGTCGAAAACATCACTACTACTGCAGGCTGAGTATAGAATAAAACAAAAATAGTTACTCAATTCTAATCCGTATCTGAAACAATCAGTTTAAGACAAAATTTGATTATGGTTTTTGTCTTTTTCTTGGAGAGAGGATGCTATGCAATACGGTTTTGGCTAATCCATAATGTTACCTTTGGAAACGTTATTTTAAAGGCATCCACAGTTAAGAAATGAATCAAACAACTTCATAGATGAATGTTCAACTAACTTATTGGATGACAATTAATAAAGAAGTAGAAGAAAAGGCGACCTACGATGAAAGTACATGTAATTCGTTCACTAACTAATTATAATTAGAATATAATAAGCAAAAATATACATATATTGAATAAATTCATACCAGTAGTTCCTAGAATTTCTTAGAGAAAGTTTTTCTATGAAAAACATAAACTAATTAGAATTCACTATAGTTGAAAATACGTACATAAACTTTTTATTGAAATAACATTTTGAGAATCACATCCTATATACATTCGGCGGTTCTAACACTCTCAATCCTCTAAAATAACAATAGTTACAGGGCAATTTCAATACACAAAAACGAACTCAAGCAACACAATCATCTGACATTAATTCAGACAAGTCCTTGACCTCAAAACATAAAACAACCAAGAATTCAACACACACGAATAAAAGAAGCTTAAGCATCAATACTTCATGATTGATTGAAAAGAAGTTTATAAAGTTGATAAGCATTTACCAGTATTATACATCAATTGTTCTTACAAATAACAACATATTTGTATCAAAGAAGAATTCTAAAAATTGAATTTTGAATTTAATATTACAAGAAACTTTTAAAGGTCTCTGTATTTCAATTCAAATATCTTCTTTTTCGGGAAGTTTGAAAAGATTTGAGAATTTTTAAACATGGTCACTACCATCCAACCTTCTTAAGGCACGCTTAAATACATGCAGAAACGCTGGAACACAGACCAAATACAGTGTAACATAAGGAGATCGTCTTCAAAGGTGCTGTTTTAAAAAAATTACCACCAATTCATTGTGTTATACTTAAGTTGCTATTAGGACTGAAGCTGCTAAAACAAATAACAATGCCACCGCTCTCAGCTCCAATGATTCGTCCTTTTTATGAAATAATTTAGCTTCGTCTGCACAGATCTTTAGTGTAACCCATTCTATTTTCTTACTTAGTGTTTTTCCTTTATGTGTGGGATCAGTAGAATCATCAATTTTTCCGAATTTCTAAAATAAAAACTTGCATCCGACAATCCGTATTGTTCTTCATTACTATTTGATTTTAATGTTAGAGAAATATCGAATCTATTGTTGATTCTGTTTCTAAATGGCATATCGTTTTCCAAACAGCATTGCGGGACTTTGTATATATTCGAGACGAGCAGGCATTTTTACCGACATAAAAAAAAATGTGGACATCCCTTTGTTTGTTCACTTCGTTTCAAAATGTTTCTTTCTGTATTTTCTTTGTTCTCAGAGTCAGAGTCCTCGTGAACACTATATCGATTTCTTATATGATCAATTGGCTCTAAATTTGAACTCAAAAGAGTGCTGTGTATGGTAAAGGTTTTCATTTCAGACACATTACTCAGGTGTCATTATCTCCTGTTTTTTTCTATTTTGTTCCACATTTCTTCTTTATTCTCTGTACCAAAAGTTGTTTCAGTTACATAAATTCGTGTTCTCTGATGAATTTGTTCTCCAATAGGAAAAACATTTTGCCGATATGAAGCAGCAAATCCCGAAGAAGAAAAATCTGTTAGTTTTACATCCACATTCTTGTTTTTAGAATTCTTATTTTAGATAAGTTCCATATCGATTTTTGATATATCTAGAAATTATTTGATCAGAATATGGACTGCGAGTACGTTTTGACATAGACCACCCGTTGGTTTTCTGAACGTTGTATTCATATTTAGCCGGTGTAATGAAGAATAATAATAATAACCCCCGTAGAATAATGACCGGGGGTCATTTTTCTACGTAGAATAATGACCCCCCCCCCCCCCTAGCTGAAGAATAATTGGATTTTTCTGAAGAAAAAAGACCCAGGGGTTATTTTTCTTCATGTTTAACATGACCCCCATAAAAAAATGACCCCCCCCGTAAACATGAATAGAAATTGGTTACCCCGTATCCAAGATATGACTGAAATTACTTAATTTTTCACTCTGTTCAACTGATTTTGAAGTTATAAACACCGAACATGTAAATAAATCGCTGTATATCATATCCGTAGGAAGTACACGCAAAAAACTCTGACATTGCCACAAATTGATTGTTAACAGTTACGTTACTTCTCTCGTCGACATACGGCGGGAAATGACGCAAATAAAGAAAAATTCATACACAATGAGGATATTGTGTGATAATTAACGAACAATAATAATGAAAGAATAATTGTTGTAATGATATAAGCAATATTCATTGGTGAATGAATTGTCACTCAAAGAATGATACATGTATATATCTTTATGGAAAAAGACTAAGGTGGCAATTAACGAAGGAATATGAATACTTCTTATATACATTATTTGGGGAAAGTGATTTTAAAAACAATTATTCTGCGTTAGTTTTGTTTTCTTCTACCTAATACATGAACATCAATATTCTAAACATATGTTGCAATGTTGTTTTGTGATCATGAAAAGACTTTATTCTTTTAGAGCAAATTTGTGAAGAGTACCTGACTATAGTAAATCTTTATAGATAATAAACACTGATCGATTATAATAAGAAAGGATTGTTTCTAAAAGCGTTGATAAGAGGTTGGGGCCCATGTTAGGGGTTTATATCCAGCTTGATTTTGATCACACGATCTTTATTGTATACAAAGTTACCAATGCTCATACAAACTATTGAAGCATTAATCATCTTGATATTAACCAAACTTACTAAAGTATGCCGAGGATAAAGTAAAATATATTTTCTGTACGAGTACTCTCAGTACTTTGACGATTTTCCTTATTGGCCGTTAACCTCTACTGGCGTAGTGGCTGCTGTCAGTACCTACTAACTTCAGCTTGGTTATAATGCCTAACAGTGGAGTAAACTTTTCATAATTTTGGTTTCATCATTAATTCTGGGTGATGAACTTGTATACCCAGCAGTTTGTATCGTGGAAATCCTCAATGTCAATGCAAGTATAATTCATGAACAATATGAAGAATATAGAAAATGCGACGGCGAAGCGCGAAGATGCGAAGACGAAAGTGCTAAGTTGCGAGGGTGAAGAAGTGATACTACTAACGCTTCTTCGCCATTGCAACTTCGCACTCTCGCCTTCGAATCTTCGCGCTCTCGCCTTTTTAGCTCACCGAGACGAACTGTCTTATGATACAGATGCAACTGACAGGCATGGATGCTGAATCAGAGCCATAGGTTGGAGATGCTGGAGGAGGTAAAAGTTTTAATTGCTGGTGCCCTCTGATGATGATATCTTAGTTATTACTGGTCCTAACTTCACCAATCTTGCATGGATGTTGCGTCTTATAATACTGATGCACCTGACAGGCTTGAATGCTGAATCAGAGCCATAGGTTTATGCTTCTTGATGAGGTTTAGTTTTTTAGAACAGGTCACATGTTTTATAGATGATAGCTTGCATAGTTGATTTAACTATATTATAAATGAAACGCAGAGGTTGCTTTAGATGCAGAGCCTGATCTCCATTATCAAGGATGCTAGAGAAATAGCCTACCTAACTCAAACTTGCTTGATAGATAGATGTGATTGTTATTAAATGATGTAACATGATTCCTATGATATAGTATTGTATGATTTGAAACACTATTGTTTAATAGGATACAATATAATACAATATGTTATATTGTAAAACGTTATATGATACGATAAAATATTGTATCAATTTTTTTGATATTTTATGATATGATATTGTATCATGATATTGTTATGTATAGTATGATTATTATTATACTATATTGTATAATATTATATTGTATTATTTATTTATTTTTTAATCACATGATACTATTACATATGATATTGCAATAAATAATATTGCATCCTATGATATCATATTGTATATTCTATGATATTGTATCATACAGTATTGTATAATATGATATTGGTTTCTGTAATATAGAATTATATAACATGAAATTGTATATATGATATTGAAATATTATAAAATATCGTATCATACGATATTGTATAATATGATATTGGTTTATATGATATATTATCATATCACATGAAATTGTATTTTATGATATCTAAATATATATTATTGAATCATATGATACAATGTGTATAATATGATTGTATTATATAATATTTTACATTATCCCATGATATTGTATCATTTATATGATACAATGTTGTATCAAATTATATTGTATTGCTTATTGTATTACATAATACAATATCATATTATGTATCAAATATGAAACAGTATCATACAATACAATATCATACATACATATAATATTTACATTCATTTTCTTTCCCTCTAATAAATTGCATTGGTTGATTTGAGTGATATTTACGCTTAACACAGAAGACCCAATCACCAAATCTGGTGCGTATGAATACATTTAGTATTCCTTTATAATTTCTCGAAGAACAAGAACTGACTCTTCTCGCGACTTCAAACCGGATAACGACCTTATATTATGCTTACGCTGATAAATATTTCATTGATGTAAATATATTTTGACAGTAAAATGAATTCAATTGATTAATTTCTTAGTTTACCTAGAGTAAACTCATTAAATTACAGAAAGAAAAATAAAATTGTGTTATTAGAATTTAAAACACTGTGCACTATTTTTGTCAGCATATTTCGGCTGTTCCAGTGGCCATTCCGTTAATTTCGCATTACTCGTTAAATAAGACAGAGCTTTTAAAAAAATCATATTTGCGGGAAGGAAATACATGTTTAAAAAACGTAAATATAAGCATTGATTCATTATTTTTTGAAAGATGAGGTCTTATAACTGCAACGATGAGTGCAAACAAATTTTCATAACGCGCTAGCGCGTGTTATACAATTTGTATGCACACAACGTTGCAGTTATGAGACCACATCTTTCAAAAAAAAAATGATTCAATGCTTAATTATACAATATAGTATCATATGTTTCAATGTTATGATGTATTATTGCAATATGATATTGTTTCATATAATACTATATTGTATTATGTTTTATGATATTCTATTATTTGATCAAATACAATTATAATGTATAACACATTACAATGCCATATCATACGTTACAATATCATATCACAATTTTTTACGGTATTTTATGGTATTATATGATATATATTGTAAGTTTATAGGATGCAATTTAAATTTTATATTATTGTATTGATTAACATATGAACATATGATTATCATACAATTTATTAACAGATGATTTACGATATTGTTTCAAAACAGAATCCATGAATATCCATGATCATAAAGGATGGTTTTCATATAATATGATAAAGGTGGTCTCATAAAGGTGATGCCTCATAAAGGTGATGCCTCGTCTCGGTGAGCTTTGTAATCTCTGATTACTTATGTTTTATAATTGCGGAGCTCTCCATCGTTTAAAGGGTTCCGATGCATATTTTGGATTTATATATTTTTTTTTATAAAATGAAATTAAAATGGTACTGTTAAACAGACGGCTGGTAAGTGACAGGAGTCCAGAAGTGCACATGTACGCGTTATGGCGGACATTAAATTTTGTGTGGAGTATATAATGATTAGGCATAGCCAGCACTGGTAAACATATGTTACATGCACACATTAAAATATTTATAAACATTCATAGTAAGCGCGATGGCCTAGCGCATGCGTGCCAATAATAGCATGGATTAATCGGAAAACCTTGGCGAGTACGGTGCATGTATTAAAATCTATGTAATCGACCGAGACTAGCTGAATGCAATCAAAAAAGGCGAAGGCGAAAGTGCGAAGATGCGAAGGCCAGAGTGCAAAGTTTGGAAGGAGCGATAGTAGTATCGCTTCTACGCCTTCGCACATTCGCACTTTAGGCATCAGATCTTTGCGCTTCATCGTCGCATCTTCGCACTCTTGCTCCTTCGCCTTCGCTCTCGCCTTTGCAACTTAGGTCGAAGTGGCCCTATCGGAACACCATAGATATATGTAAATGCAATTGTTAAGATGACAACCATACCCCGATGCAATACGTCAATATCTTGTTATTTCTGAATTATATTGTAGGATTTTTATTTTCTAAGATATACCCCTTCTTTCACTTTAAGTTTATTTGAATATGAATTATAATTTCTGTTACTTTCTGTAAACTGCAGCAGTAAAAATTACAATAGTGTAAAGACTATTTCAAAAATAATAAAATAATATACTGAAAAACTTTAATCAACAAGGGGGTCATTATTCTACAGGGGTCACTTTTCTTCATGTGGAGTGTGCTCATTTTTATGAAAATGACACTTATTCTTCAGGCAAAGGGGTCATTTTTCTACGTAGAATAATGACTGGGGGTCATTTTTCGGCGTAGAATAATGACCGGGGGGTCATTATTCTACGTAGAAAAATGACCCCCGGTCATTATTCTACGGGGGTCATTATTCTTCATTACACCGGCAATGCTTTCCTATTATCCAACTGCCCCACGTGTCTTTTATATGTGCTGGGATATGTCGAGATTGGAGTTTTTGGAGTTGACGGTAATATCGGTTTTGGAAATTCCGTTCTTTGAATCTTTTATACAGGCATTCTTTTCCACCGAAAGCCACCCGAATTTCCTCGGACAGCGACTGATATGCCAGTGTTTATTGTTGTCAATTTGTTTATATCAATATAAAAAGTCTCTTGAACATAAATTTATGTACACTTCCCTTGTTTTTATGCATCTTGGAACACCCCCAGTCTTCTGTTGTCTGCCGTGAACCAATTGCCATTTCTTTTGCAAACAGAAGTTCTAGGAATAGAGTTACCGTGATAATATCGTCCAGAGTTTCACCAATAGGCCTGTATGGATGAGAGGTGTAACATCCAAAAGTTCTCCCGATAGTATCTTGGCTGAACGAATTTCTGATGGTCGAAGATTCATGATCATTTGAATATATGAGATGAGGTATTCTCTTTTGAAATTTCAGACTACGCTCGTCACTTTCAGAAGGCAACAAAATGAAGACATAAAAACATGTATTTGAGCATTGAAACCTCTTTGGATTCCAAATGTCAGTTTTATTAAAGAACCTTTCATTTTCTGGAGCTATGTATATTCATTTAATGCAAATGAATGTGAATTACATAATATTCTACCAACAAAGGGCAATATTCTATTTATGAATGGTTGAAAAAAGTCTATTGATATGAAGAAGTCTGGCTATTAGTCTACGTTATGACTATATAAATATTTTTATAGTAAAGATTGCTCGATGGTCGTGGCCATTTTTAGACTGTATTGATCTCCTTTAAAGAAGAGCTCTATAAAAAGTATAGGAAAATACCGATATATTACAGGTAAATTATATTTATTTTTACTTTAATAAATAATAGTTTATAGCTAAACAAATCATATCTTAAAATTTTAGGTAAATTTGATGGTTAATTTGTTGACCATTCAGCCTTTATTCAAAAAGTTTTAATGGCATTTGAACCCACAACAATAAAATACATATTATACCAAACTAGGAATACATGTAAGTAATATGATTGTCTGTAAACATCCAACTCTATCAGTATATTTTAGAGGGTAATTGGTGTGCAGTTCTCAAACAGCAGTCAAAAGTATAAAAGGTTATCATGCACAATAATTTCCATTTAAAACCAGCAACATTTATGAAAATAAAACATTTTGGAAGGGTGTGCACTGTAGATATCCTTTCCTAAGGAAGGTGTGCTAGTGTGATGCATAACATTGAATGCTGTGTCATTTCAGGGTATGAACATGTGTTAGCTTTACTGCCTTTAGTTTCTGCCCTTTCTTAAGTTTGAAAATATCAAGCCAGAGCGCGTGCCGAGGGAACTCCGTTGAAAAGAACGGGTGTGCGTTGCAGTGAAATTCTTTGGAAGATATGCCAAGCTGAGTTTAATTATAAATCAAAGCAAAGATAGAGTTTCTCTTTCATAATGGTAACAACGGATATATATTATCTAAATTCAACGCATTTTAATTTCTACAAAATCTTTTAAAACCTTTTAAATCTTCAAATAATAACCTAAAAAAATACGATAGTGTGTCGTCATACATGTCCAAAGTAACAAGAAGATGTTTTATTTTAAGAAAAGACTTTTTAGTTGTAGGAACTAGAGAAGGGGTGGATTTTTTATGGAATATATTATTTAAAATATATTCAGTATCTTTTTAAAATGGATGATAACATTTACGTGTAAAAATACTAAAACTAGACTGGTGAAGATTTACAGTTTGTGTTTATAAGCTTGTTTTTATATATGTTCTTTTGTCACAATTAAAACATTTCTCATTCCATATTAAGCAGGCTGATCTAAAAGGTTAAATTCAGCTAAATTCGTACAATCTAGTACCAAGAATTTTTTTGCAAACGTTTAACAAATACATATTATGCAGGTAACTTCCGGAAGAAATATGAAAGTACTAGTACAGTCAAACTTCGTTATCTCGAACTAGATGGGGCTCTTGAAAAACTTCGAGATATCCGAGTATTCGAGATATGGAAGGTAAAATACTTTAAAAATAAGTGGTTGGGACTCAAAAATCACTTCGACATATCCATTGTAATCGAGATATCTGTGTTCGAGACATCGAAATTCAACTGTAATTGGATTTGGGTTATTAGATACTATAGCTTGGTATTTTTAAAATCATATCAAAAAATTGTCTCTTTATCAAACAATTATGTTTTAAGACCAAAAGAATACAAATCAAAATATGCTTTTACAAAGCTAGTAAAAAGGATACGGCTTAGGGGAAAATGCCAAAATAAAAAAAATGAAAAGGCAAAAGTGCAAAGCTGTGAAAGCAATGGAACAATATTTGTTGTTCATTTGCCTTAACATCATCGTATTTTCGCCTTCGCACCTTAGCACTCTAGCATAATTACTAGTATACGCCTTAAAGCGGAAATTGCGAAGGTGCAAGTAACCAAACTCGATAACTATAGATAGAGAATTATGCAATTTTTTTTAGATTACATGTATTTACCAAAAGCTCAATTTTTCATATTTTTGGTGATAAAGAAAAAAACCCAGCAACTGAGGAAAAGGAAAATCTTTTTTAACGGATGATTTAAATTTGACTCAAATATTTCCTACATGTACGTTTTTCATATTCATAAAATGGTTTCAGTTTAAACAACTTTCATAACATTCATTATTACTGTCCATCCTAGAAATGTTTTCGTTGGAAACTAAATTATAGAATTATCATTCTTGCGAATAAAATTTATTTCATAAAAGAAATGCATGATATTAATTTCAAAAATCAATGTAATTCCTACACAAAAAGACATTTTCAACGTTTTCCATGTGGTAATATAATTTCAAAATGTGAAATAATTATGTACTGTAAAGGGAAAAGAAGTAAAAAACAATCTCAACTTTTCTTTAGAATTAACAGTTCACTGGCTCCGTTGTTTATGCCAATGTTACGATAAGAATTATCGCAACTGTAAAAAGTAATATTACACCAAATATAATTCCACAGCATATTCTTTTATTTCGGCGTTTATATTTGTCTTCTCCTAGACTCCGAGTTTCAGCAACATTGCAGACGTCAGTTGGACTTTGGACGACAGTTGGACTCTGCGTTAAAGAGGAGGTGACACAAAAGTCGCTCTCTTTCCAAAAGATACCATCTGGGTCCAGAATTCTTTTCCACAACCGACCTCCCGGGTCCCCCCTAACTTTTACGGAGATCCCATCGTTTTCAGTCGTAAATTTGTTTGGGTTTATTTCATCTATCAAAGACACATAAACATCATCAATTTCACCACATTCTTCGGCTTGTTGTAATACCCAAAGCCGTCTGTTGTCTGCTGTGTACCAGAACCCGTTTATCATAGTCACAGAAATATCCGGTAAGGAGGTTACACTGCCAGATATAATGTCGTCTAGTGTTTCTCCAATAGGTTTATATGGATGGTTCGTATAATGACCAAAAGTGTTTCCTATTGAGTCTTGACTAAATCGAATTTCAGATGGTTGAAGAAACATTGCTCACAAATTGTCCAAAATGTTGCTATCAATATAGTGTATGGTATGTATAGCAAAAGAGATTTCTTGCTAAATAAAATGAAAGTAAACGGTTATGAGGTATTGTGTTGGTATTGGCAACAATTTATACATGTCCTTATCTTTTCCGAATATGTTTAATGATCGTAATGCACTCGGGAAATACTACTTGCTTTGGTGGAAAGCTTGTGCAAAAAGGGTGCCAGATAATGGAGAATTTTTCATTTTAAAAATCCCAAGGATCCAAGATAAGAGTAATCAATTATGCATTCCATTTTCACCGAGCTTGCACCCACAAACTATCTACCAAATAGCAAAAGAATAGCATTTGGTAATGAAATGCTGTATCATTTTGTTAACATTCATAGGCATTTCAGCTTTCCTAAATAATACAATTAATAGTGGCTCATAGAACTCAGACTCCCATTTGGGTTACAGTACAGAATACGAGAGGATCCCTAAAGATTCTTTGGAGGGATGGGGGGGGGGGGGTGGATTAATGTGTTTGAAGGAAACTCAACTAAAGTCAAACTTTTGTGTTGTTTATCAGCTCATCGTCGGAGTAGGATAAAAACTTAGGTAATCACAGATTACAAAGCTCGCCGAGACGAGGCATCACCTAATAAGGCGACACCTTTATGAGACCACCTTTATAATATTATATGAAATCATACTTTATGATCTTGGATATTTATGGATACTGTTAGGAAACATAATCGTATATCATATGTTAAAAAACTGTATGTTTATCATTTGTTCATTTCATACGGTATTATAAGATACAATGTTTATCAATACAATAACATAAAATACAATATTGCATACTATCATACTTACAATATATATTATATAAATGAATACAATATAATATTGTAATAAATAATGATGCAATTTGATATTATAAAATATAATATGACATTGTATCGTGTTACACATTATTGTATTTGATCACATAATATATAATATATGATACAATATAGTATCATTTGATACAATACCACATAATACATCACAATATTGTTACATATGATATCATATTCTATAATTTAGTATGATATTGTATTGTATAAAACTGTATCATATTTAGTACAAAATTTGATATTGTATCATATGATACAATATAGTTTGATTAACATTGTATCATATCATATTGATGTAGTAGAATATTATATACAATAACATATTATACAAAATTGTATATAACAATATCATAAAAAGCAATTTCATTTGATATAATAATATATAAACCAATATAATATTATCTTATGATACTATATATTATATAATATACAATATCGTATCATATGATAGAATATTATATATTTCAATATCCAATGAAAAAATATCGTGTGATTAAATAATATATAAAACAATATCATATTATACAATATTGTATCATAATATACAATGCTATACATAACAATATCATGAGACAATATCATATCATAAAATATGAAAAAAATTGATACAATATCATATCGTATCACAAAACTTTCTACAATATAACACATGATAAAATTTAGTATCATATAAAGCAAAAGGGTATTATATCATACAATACTATTTCATAGGAATCAAGTTATATCTTTTAACAACAAACACATCTATTAAGCAGGTTTTATTGAGGTAGGATATTTTTTTAGCATCCTTGATAATGGAGATCAGGCTCTGCATCTGAAGCTACCTCTGCTCTTTATTTATATTATAGTTAAATCAACTATGCAAGCTATTATGTATAAAACATGTGACCTGTTCCAAAATTATAAACCTCATCCAGCATCCAAAACCTATGGCTCAGATTCAGCATTCAAGCCTTTTAGGTGTATAAATATCATAGGACGCATTTTCCATGCAGGTTTGGTGAAGTTAGGACCAGAAATAACTTAGATATAATCATCAGAGAGCACCTGCTCCTAAAATTTTCACTAGATCTAAAAACCAAAACCTCCTCGAGCATCCGAAACCTATGGCTCAGATTCAGTATTCAAGCCTGTCAGGTGCATCAGTATCATAGACGCATTATCCAGATTCATTTATATTATAGTCTAATCAACTACACAAGTTTGAAATATTACTATTATCTATTAAATTTGTGACCTGTTCCAAAATCCTTAACCTCATCCAGCACCAAAACCTATAGCTCAGATTCAGCATTCAAACCTGTCAGGTTCATCAGTATCATAAGATGCACCATCCATGCAAGTTTGGTGAAGTTAGAACAAGTAATAACTAAGATATAATTATCAGAGGGCACCTGCTCCAAAAACTTTAACCAGCTCTTAAAACCTTAACCTCCTCGAGCATCCGAAACCTATGCCGCAGATTCAGCATCCAAGCCTGTTTGGTGCATCAGTCCTATAAGACGCACCATCCATACAAGTTTGGTGAAGTTAGAACCAGTAATAACTAAAATTTATTCCTCAGAGGGAAACTGCTCTAAAAACTTTAACCAGCTTTAAAAACCTTAACCTCCTCCAGCATCCAAAATCTATGGCTCAGATTCAGTATTCAAGACTGTCTGGTGCATCAGTGTCATAAGACGCACCATCCATGCAATTTTGGTGAAGTAAGGACCAGTATAGAAAAAACAAACTGTGAGAGTTCTGGTCGCAGAACCCAACTCTAATTATCACAAAATTACTAACATGTGGTTGATATTTGATCGTTGAGACTGCGGATTTTCTATTGTTTCTATCGTCCAGCCAATGGTTTTATGTATATATGTTATGTTATTACTTTTTGTCTTCTTATCATGTGACCACCCCTTTACCATAAAATACATATTTTATAGTATATACAGAACGTGATTTTATTGTAATTTATTTACAGGCAAGTACAAAATTAAATTAGCTGATATCTCTCAAACCGATTTTCTTCCCGAACCTTTTGACTCTATAATTAGTTAAAAATACAAGATACTGCAGATATTTTCATCAGTTTTTATACAGACATAACAAGCAAACACACATCTTCGTCAAAACAATTTTTCCATTTACATGTACCTGGTATATTAGAATGAGTGACATAGGCCTATGCAAAATAAACTGTCGGCTCATTTCGACCTGAGCCAGTAATTCTCTTTGGTCAACATTTGGTTAATAGAAAATCCAAGACACATGCCTTATAGACGTCACATCCGCGGATCTATAGAGGCCATGGGGTTCCACCCGCTCCCCTCCCCGGAATATTAAAACATACAGCACAAAATGCATTTATATCGAAAATATGCATTGAACCCCCTGGCAAACAAACTTATCCTTAGGATCCCTAGAAAAAAAATCTGGATTCCTTCATGTGTGACAAATGTATTAACCCTGTCAGGTGACGAACTCATTCCGTACAGCCATGTTTTATAGAGTGGGTAGATAGATTTTAGCACGGTATGTATTCGTTTTTATTACTTCACCATCATCTCAACATGCATCGATAGTTGTTTTTGAAATTGTTATCAAATAGGCCTATATGTTTAGCAATATTTTGAATAGGCCTAATACTGATTGGTAATGAATAAATAATATTCTACTCTAAAACTACTTTCACTTTTGATGCAACTGTATATAATTTTTAAAAAAAATACTGATCTATTATTATATACATACTAAGTCACAAGATTCAAATATATATTTTTTGTAGACCAACCATGGATCCCCGTCATAGTGCCCAGGACGTGCACCGATGTGACCTGTGTGAAACCGCCATAGTACACAGCTACTGTGACTTTTGTCATGTCAACCTATGCATTCCTTGTATAGGCAAACACATTTCAGATGGATATGACAAACATAAAATTGTCCCTTTTCAAGAACGAAGATCAACTCTCATTTATCCGAAATGTGAAATACATCCACACAAAAATTGTGAACTTCAGTGCAAAGATTGCAACAGCAGTTTTGTTTGTTCTTCTTGTACTGCATCTGAACAACATAGGGGACACATTTTCGAAGATGTTTCAACTGTTTACAAGGCAAAGAAAGTTACTATTGAAAAAGATGCAGAAGAGTTAGTTAACCTTATTTCTCCTACATATGTAAAAATTGCACGAGACTTGGAAAATCACCTTGCCAACCTGGATGAAGGATATGAGAAACTTACAACAACAATGTCAAAACAAGGAGAGCAATGGCACAGAGAAATTGATATGGTCATTAACAATATGAAAACTGAAATCAATGAAATAAAAGTAAAACACAGAAATATTTTACAAAAACATTTGGATGAAATCAAAGAGATACAGTCTCTCATAAAGCAAACACTACAGGCCATAAAAGATATTGAGCAAGCCACTGAAGTATCTCTTACCATTGAATACAGTTCTAAGATCAGAGAGTTCAGCAAGCTTCCACCCAAGATTCAGGTATCACTACCAAAATTCATTCCAAAACAAATAGACCATGAGACGCTGTATAATTTGTTTGGACAGATAACTCCATTATCTACTGCCACAGAAGAAATTACCTTGTCACGAAACCAACCTATAACTACAGTCAGAGAACTACTGGATAAACCAGAACTTGTTGCCACAATACAAACTGGACATGAAAAACTACGCAATGTTACCTGTCTGAATGAAGGCAGGATATGGACTTGTGGAGAGTCCAATGATATCAAATGCTTCAACATTCAAGGTTCACTCCTCCAGACAATCAAGAAAAAATTTGGTAAATTCCCTAATGATATAGCTATAGACAATGATGGGAATCTACTGTTCACTAATGGGGCAACAAGGTCAGTGAATAAAGAAAATAACGGACAGACAGAAGAGCTGATCAGATTACAGGGGTGGGTACCTAAACAGCTGTGTGTCACCTCTAGTGGTGATCTCCTGGTTACCATGAACAGTGTTGATGTAACTCAATCCAAAGTTGTCCGTTACTCGGGATCTTCTGAGAAACAAACAATTCAATATGATGATGATGGTAAACCGCTATACCAAGCGAATAAAACTAGTAAATACATCACTGAAAACTTGAACCATGACATATGTCTAGCTGACAGTGGGGCTAGAGCATTAGTGGTGGTTAATCAGGACGGGAAACTTAGATGGAAATACACTGGTCATCCCTCAGTTACCAAGAAAAATCCGTTTGAACCCTGGGGTATCACAACAGACAGACAGGTTCGTATCCTGACTGCAGATATTTACAACCATTGTATCCATATTCTGGATCAGAATGGACAGTTTCTCCATTACATTGATAACTGTGATCTGAAGAATCCATGTGGTTTATGTGTTGACAATAATGGCAATCTGTTTGTGTGTGAATACGACAAAGGCAATGTAAAGAAAATCAAATATTTGAAATAGATACTCTAATTTTTGACAAAAATTGATGTCAGCCAAATATGACATTTCTTAGACATTGATTTATCATGATTATTTTTAAATAAGATACAATATAATTTTTTTATGCAATTGTACTTACAGGTACATGTAAAGTTCATTCATATTAATCAGTAAAATGCGGTTTTGTGAGGAGAGTATTTGGGGTTTGATTTGAGATCATGTTTGTCATTTACTTACATCAATTCTATTAGATTATTTTAAATTGAATACAAGTGTGTTAAATGGATACATTGTACCACTGGACTTTTTTTAAACGCCATTATTTCAATTTAACTTTGTAAGTAGAAGATTGTTTTTCAAATGTTGATGTTTGAATGGACTGTGTATTACATGAAATATGCTACTCATTGCTCTTTAAGTCATTACACGCTTCTTTCCCGAGAAAACCTAAAGTCACTAGTTGTTTTAAGATTAATTGTGTTTGGTTTAAACCACAGCTTTATTTTTACAGTGTCAGTCTAACATCTTAAAACAACTAATGACTTTAGGTTTTCTCGGGAAAGAAGCGTATAATGACTTATAGAGCAATGAGTAGCATATTTCATGTAATACACAGTCCATTCAAACATCAAAATTTGTAAAACAATCTTCCATTTACGATACGTTGAATTGAAATATTGGCGTTTTAAAAAAAAAAATATTTCCCCGTTTGGGGCCTCTTACCTGGTTCCGTTCCGCAAAGTACCAATAGCCAGAAATTTAAAAGTAAAAGCGTTCATATAGATGAAATGAACAACAAAATGACAGTGTGAATTTACATAATGTGATTATTTACGCTGGTTGTCGTATACGCGTTTGCGACATTAAAACGCGTGTGTATAATAACTCCGAAATTGCTATATCAAAGGGCACCTGCAACAAAAACTTTAACCTGCTCCAAAAACCTTAACCTCCTCCAGCATCTGAAATTCAGGGCCA
The DNA here is from genome assembly GCF_025612915.1 of Magallana angulata. Lineage (NCBI taxonomy): Eukaryota > Metazoa > Mollusca > Bivalvia > Ostreida > Ostreidae > Magallana > Magallana angulata. The sequence goes on from NC_069111.1 coordinate 16,468,063, forward strand.
AGATTCAGCATCCAAGTCTTTCAAGTCCATTAGTAGGTCCACACGCATCATCCATGCAAGTTTGGTAAAAATGGGACAAGTAATAACTTAGATACAGGACCTGCAACAATAACTCTAACCAGGTCCAGACGCCGACGCCAGGGGTATAGCATAAGCTCCCCGCGACTTCGTCTCGTACGCTAAACACCATTGAGGTAAGAACTGTAAGGGTAACGCAAGGTAAATCCAAGATTTCGAGACGTGCGTTTCAGGTTGCAGACGAGATTCAAAAAGGCGGACAGTTGCATGCCTTGTTGATATTCCCGAATTTCCGTTTAAATTTTGGACGTTTACGCCCGGGACAGGAGCTGATTTTTTTATGAGATGAAAAACAATGTGCAAGACAAGGCGAGGTCATTTGAATTTTTGATGCGTGTTTTCGAAGTATCTTGCCTTGTAAGTTTCACGTGTTTCTTGCTACTAGATTGTAAATGAAGTGTTGTTTAAGACGATGTCAAGAGGATTTCCCCCAGATTTTCCCCCAGAACTTCGTTTTGAATTTTCAATCTATACAGGTCTAAAGTTGGGCAATTTGGTAAGAATATATAAGAAAAATTAATACTGTAGTGACAGTGATAGTGTAGAGGGTAGACACTTTAAAATAGATATTGTTTGTCAAAATTTTCTGGAGAACGCCTATGGAGTGGGCTTGAAAGTCGTTCAATCCCCCCCCCCCACCCCCCAATATATCTCCTAAAGAGAAGGTACGTGTTTCATAAAGTCTACAACACTTCCCATAATGGATAAATTCTGTTTCAAAAGAAGGCAAATATATCTGATTCAATTATTGGTCCAAATTTAAATGAGGATGTTCCTAACAGCTGCAAATGAAAGCATATTTTACCTCTCATTAACTAATTTTTGTCAAGCTTTGCATGTTGTATTTTTATTGACTTTAAAAATTAGTTTATAATTAATTAGAAAATATCAATTTTAAAACACGAGAATGAATATTTCTTTACAAAAGTAAGGAAAAGAAAGTCTTAACAATTATAATCAATAATGCGTTGCCATTAATTAATGGAAAAACAGTATCCCGTCCGATGAATCTCAGAACTTTGATGAATTAACTAAAAATTGAACAAAAGAATTAAACGTATATATGTGTAATTGACTCTTAAATGAAGAGAACTGAACAATTTTAATGAGTAAAAACGTGGTTGTTTTTTTCTGTACCGTTAAAAATATTATCTGACTGTTATAAGTCATTCTTGTATCGTTATTTTAATGCAAAAGAAGTAAAAATTGAAACCGCCAGCCTAAAAATGAAATGAATTGGAATGCGTGCATAATGGTTGTGTACAAATTAAATTATTTTAAAATTAAACATATTGTTTATGAGTTTTTCGATTACTTCGCGTGCCTCGTCAGGACATTTTTGCCTTCTTAAGTTTTTAGTGTACGCATCTATTACTGTTTATTGCTCGCTGTTTTGCTTCAATTATACAAATGATTTTCTATCAGACTTTTCCTCAAGAAAATACGTCACAAACATGTCGGTTGCATAAAACGATTAGAGCATTGTAGCACTTAAAAACACGACATTAAGATTTTACTATAGTGCTGAATATAGTTGTTTTATAAGCATACACTGTACTCTTATAAAATCTTCACAGGGTCGTAGCATCATAGAACTTACCCCCCCCCCCCCCCCCCCCCCTCACGGATTAGGATTTTCAGGATTTTGGAAATTAACCATTAACCTTTTTTTTTTGGCTTGTCAAGATTTTTTGGATGAGTCTGCCCCCCCCCCCCCCCCCCCCGATATCAAAACGTTGCTACGTGCCTGCTTCAAGATGTTTTAATACAATCTACACGATATATTTCTTCTTTCAACGCATGTTTTCAGTTCCAATTAGTTATTATAACAACATGAGAGCAACACAACTTTTTTTCCCTCAGATATATTGTAAAACTTTCATAAGTAGTGAATGTAAAACTTTCATAAGTAGTGACTTTTAAACAAAAATATATGTATAAAAACCCGACACAACATCACTTTTGTAATAACATTGATTGTACAGATGCAACATTTTAAACATTTGTAACATTTGTTAGTAAGCGGAAATACATGTAGGGCCAACGCTACGATTTCCACGGGTTGATCACGTGATGAATGAAGCGCAGTCATAAAGCACGTCACAATTACATATTGTGACGTCATAAAAATCGAGATCGACTGTCGTGAAGGCCGTGTTTTGACTGAAGAAAAGAGATGGAAAATCAAAAACCGTATTTCTGTTCATTGACGGAAGGGGAAAAAAGAGAGATTGTAAGTAATGCATATTTACAAAACTTAAATGTAAATATTCTTATCATACTTGTAATACAACGCACATATTATCGTCCAAATCATACGTATAAAGGGTCATTTATCTGCATAATTATAAGTACTCTTTTTGCTTTATCCAGCAAAAAATCGGACCTTTGGGGCGAATGATGAAAACTCTGGAAATGATTAAAGAGATGAAAGCTGTCGGCGGGAAGTTCTTTGTACGTTTGCAAGTATACTATTCACCAAATAATTACTGTTTACCTTTAAATTTTCTCCCAATTTGCTATCATAGTCAGTGAATTCACCCTTATTTACTTCAGTTAGTGGTGAACGTAAAAAGATTGTATTTATTTGATTTTTCATGATATACTGTTTCTGTATATAATCATTTTGTTAACTTACAAGTACAATGTGTGTAATTCAAATTCACTCATTAAAAAAACGAAGACCAGTATTAATTAAAAATTCGAGAGTTGCATGCTGCTCTTCTTTATGAAGTAAATAAACAATTCTTTATCATTTACAGGACTCTGTCGACACAGCAGCTACTCACGCTTCCATCATCCTCCAGTACCAGGAAATGAAGGTTAGTAGTCAACAAAATACCGGTAGTTTATAATTAGATTGAGCTAGTATTGCCAGTACATGTACATATGCATGCCCGATTAACTAATTTCTCAATTAATTGGCAAATTTGACCAGAGACATGGGTTACGGTGCATCGTTTGTTCGTTATATATTTTAATAATGAATCAGTTAATCAACCATATATAGTTACACAGATTATGATGATTTATATTATTTTTTTGCCTTAAAGAAATTTCTGGAAACAATGCAGAAGATTGAAATAGACACCTTCATTCCTCGGAAATTGTTTCTCTTCAACGTCTTGGAAATGAAACTAGATGGAATGGTAAATAAACAATCACATACTTTCTTCAAGCTTTATCAGATGAAACGATTGTTGAAGATAAAATTAGAAGTCAATGCAAGTATCTAAGGTGTGATATTCAAAAGTGTGTTTTGATCTTTCTGTAGACGAAAACTATTACATGTAGCAATGACACTGCAAACAAGTCCCGTCCTACTCGGAGCTGTCCCCCACGGTTTTCTTTCATCAGTACCTCTGGACGTACACCGGATATAGATTACTATGAGGTGATTTTTCTTTATTCTTGTTATATTCTTTTAAAAATAAGATGATAAATTTGCAATAACATTGTTACAGATTTTCTAATTGGCCCTGAATTAATGGCGGTATTTCTTATTTTTTAAATAGATTTTCGAACCCAGGAAAACTTGGAGACAGAAAATCCTGAGATTTTTCAGACGCTGAAAGATGAGAATTTTGTGTTGATGACAGTGTGAACAATTTACTTTATTTTTAAAATATCTAATGAATCCGTGCCAAAACTTACTACAAACATGATGTTGTGTGGCAAGGATATTTACTTTCTCCTCGCTTTTGGATGATGATGATGATGATGATGATGATGATGACTGTTCTGGTCGGAGCCCCACGTCTTTTCCCGATTCGAAAATTTCCAAAAACGATAAACTAATACCAATTATTAAACGCGCAGACATGCACTCTTTGATGATGATGAATTCGGATCCTATTGGCTATATGATGATGCTGATGATGCTGATGATGATGAGGAGGAGGATGATATGAGGTTGATGATCTGCATAATGTCCAACAAGATTGATATCCGAACGATTATGACTATGATTTCTACAGTGCCTCCATTCATTCAGGTTTTCGTGTTTAATATTGTGCTTTTTATCTTTGTGCCAAAATCAAGCCATTTGACAAAACTTGGCGGGAAAGGAGATCGCGCAGAAAACTAAAGACTACCACTGGACCTATTTCATAATGCATATTTTAAAATTTATTTTCTAAATAAAGAGCCTCGTTAATATTTTAGATTGTGTGTGCTTTTTGTTTTTTTCGCCCTCACTCCGAGGGTAATTGTGTTAAAAAAAATCCAGACCTGTAAACTTGTAAATTCGAATTTGCAATCGTGTTGGTGAGTATGAATGAGTGTATTTTTTTTATCTTGTAACCTATAAAAACTCGGGCATAAACACTTCAAGATTTGACTCTGTTCCTTCGTATGATGCTTATTTTGCAGCTTAATTGTTTTTGCTAGTTAATTTAATCTTCTACTTTGCACATTTGTCTCTTCATCCTCGGATATAGTACGCCTGACATGTTACAAATCGACAAAATTAAAGTCTACAAGTTTGTCGAACTTTGATATGACCATATATGGCAAATGCTTGCGGGAAAAGTCATGCCATAATCGCCAGAATGGACCAAAACAATCATAGTATTCAGTTAAACTATAACAATGAAGGATAATATTTTCTTTGGATCGAGAATATTATTTTCAGAAAAAGATATTGAGGTTTGATTGAAGCTGGACCAAACAAGAAAAGGTGAATGTACATATATGTAAAATGTAAAAATCTGTGCCGATTTGCACTAATTTTAGTAATATAATTTCCATGACCTATTATACAAAAAGAAATGCCTAGTATCTAATATCGCTAAAATGATTTGACATTGTAATTTAACCTGGAAAAAATAGGTTGAATACGTTTTTTTTTTTTTTTAAGAAATGAGACGGATCATGAAATATCTTATGAGGTTGAATATATTTGGAGGTTTGGAGACTGCCGTGGGGCTCCATTTAGCTTCATTGTTTACGAATGCTAAAAATTTTGAGAGCAAAGAAATTTGATAATTTTTCGTAAAAAATGTATGTATCTATATATTTCTTTAAGTATCAAAATGACTTTGCTGTGCAAGTGCATGATAAATAATAAACAATCTGAAACTGTTATTTATAAAAAGACGTTTTATAACTATCAGCTAAGCAATAAAATTTAAAAAGGATACTAGTTTGTGAATGTTTTTACAATCATATTTTTTCTTCGAAAATTGAATTTGGGTTTGACAAATTTGATCGAATATGAACTGGTAGATTTTTAAATATAAAATTTTTAAAAATATACTGTATTATAACTTTTTCTAAAAATTACCGGCAAATAAAAATATTTTTGTTATAATTTAATTTCACGACAGTTAACATTATTTTTGGATTTTTTTATTTAAAGGATGGGTGCCGCTTCTCATGTCTTACTTGAATCAAAATTTTTCATGTAGTTAGTTCTTCTAATTGATTACCCAGTTATTAAATTACATGTAATCAGCCGGCCGACTTCGTGATTTTTTTTTCTTTTTCGGTAGTGGAAGGGGGGGGGGGCTCTTGTCCCAGCATCAGGTAGCTATAAGGATGCTTTTGGTGTTGTTTTCTTTATTCAGCCGAGCTCTATAATTAAAGGATTTTTTACATGTACTCTAAGAAACGTGTGTATGTGTTTAAACAGAGTCATGATATGTAAAAATTACCATGGCCAGGTCTACAGAATGTAAGATAGCTGGTGCCTATTTAATTCTTCACTCGCATCTTTTCTGGATTCTCTTGATATATTGGACACCGAGCATAATTTTTTTTTCGAAAAATTGTTTTTCTGAAACAAAATGTTGTTATCCAGACATAATAATTATAATGATCTCTAATTTTTTGTGTGCTAATTCTGTCCCCATTCCGGTGATTACGACAAGCCTTTTCCTGCATCTATCGGTGACATCACTGTTTCCATATGTATGGTCATATCAAAACTCGACAAAATAGTAAAACTGTTTTTTCAATTAAAAATGGAAGTTTATATGAAATTTTGAATTTACGTTTATTAGCATGTTTACGGTAATTTGAATAGCGAACCGACCAGAGAATTCTATTCGCTATTCGAATAGTGAATAGCGAAAAGCGAATAGAACTCCAACTTCTGAATGCCGACTTAATTTACATTTGTCGATTTGTAACATTTCAACTGTGCTTTTCAGAAAACAGGGATCCAAATGCAGACACTACAGATGGAAAATGCGTATTATAATAGTGACAGGTTACATATAAATATAGATGAAAGAGCATTTTAAAGCTGCAAATGTGAATTAGACAGAAGGTCTGCGGAGTCAACTTTAGAGTGTTTATGTCCGAGTTTTATAGATTACACGGTCAGAATTTCACACATTCATACTCAGACTCAAAACCAACACGATTGCATATTTGAATTAACAAGTGTACATGTCTGGATTTTTGAACATGAGTATACCCTCCATATTTTTTCGCCCCTTTCGTCCTCGTTGTCAATGGTCGAATTTAAGACTGGGTGAATTATAATCTCTCAAATTATCCCTATTCAAACTCAATTGTGTTTGGGCGAATTCAAGATGGAGCAAAAGTGTTTGCAAGTGTAGAAGGGCAATAATTACACGGGGCGAAAATAACTCTCTATACAATAGTTACTGACTACTTGCTATCATCCGTATTGCCAGAAAATTGCCAGGTACATGTACATAATTTTCGTAACTAAACTTTGTCTAGGTAAGAAAACATTGGTTGTGAAATGAAATATATTCGGTGGTCTGTTATTTAGCCAATATTTTCCGGACAGCAACCCCTGTGGATATTTTTTGAGTAGAATTTCGGCAACGTAAATTGCACGTTGTTTTAAGGGGTGTTAAACTTGGATTGACATAACGATATCCCCGAGTGGTAAATAAAAAATCTGACATAAAGACATAATATCAGGGTACAAAATGAAACCAAAATCATGACAATAAATAGATAATTTTATTTTTTCCAACTTTCGATCTGAAAAAGTCCGCTTATTCTGAGAATACCTCTTCTATTAACGCATGTTTTCAGTTCCAATTAGTTATAATATACCAACATGAGATCAATGCAACTTTTTTTCCTCATCAGATATATTGTAAAACTTTTATAATTAGTGATATTTTTGCTTTACACAAATAGATAATTTATTATAAAACCCCGGCACATGAATATGTACATGGATGTACAAATGCAACATATTAAAATACTAATGTAATTTTTCAACATGTAGTCTGTTACACACTTCACTGCGACATCAATATTATACATGGCTTATGCACATGTACTTTATTTTATCTTATTTTGTTTTGTTTTTTGTTCTTTGTTAGTAAGATTCCTACGGGTTAATCACGTGATGAAATAAAGCGCAGTCATAAGGCACGTCACAATCACATATTGTGACGTCATTAAAATCGAGTTCGACTGTCGTGAAGGCCGTGTTTTGACTGAAGAAAAGAGATGGAAAATCAAAAACCGTATTTCTGTTCATTGACGGAAGGGGAAAGAAGAGAGATTGTAAGTACTGCTTATTTACAAAACTTTAAGATTGTTTATCTAATAAGATTTATGTAACGGCGCGTATTAATAATGTAATGTATGCATATATAAACGATCATTTTCTGCATATGCGTATTCTTATTGTTTTATCCAGCAAGAAATCGGAGCATTGGGGCGAATGATGAAAACTCTGAAAATGATCGAAGAGATGGAAGCTGTCGGCGGGAAGTTCTTTGTACGTTTGCAAGTATATTGTTCACCTATAGCTATATTACTTTTTCAACCTAACTAAAAGTATTACATTCTGGGTTTTTTCACCCAATTCGCTCACATTGACAGTGAAAACACCCTTATTTACTTCATTGCTTTGGTGAACAAGTTTTTAAAAAAAATTCTAACGTTACGTATGCTCTGTGTTAATTTGGAACAATGTAAAAACGAACAACAAATTGGAGATAGAAATGGAGATGGAAAAATACCAAAAGGATAATATTTTTGATTCTTTACAAATATCGTATTTATTATTAATTCATCTTTTAATAAGAATACGTTTTATGTGTATAAGTACGTAGTCTCTATCATTGTAAAATGTAACACAATCACAAACAACAAATTCCAGTAATCTAACAAGATTCTTTATCATTTACAGGACTCTGTCGATACAGCAGCTACTCACGCTTCCATCATCCTCCAGTACCAGGAAATGAAGGTTAGTAGTCAACCAAGTATAATACATGTACATGTACTAGTATGTGTAAACTGTCCACCATTGCCAGGCACCAGTAAGCGAGACTGGCCGTTGGTATATCCAAATGAACATGTAAATGTATAAATATTGTATTCATTTGTTCTAACTATAAGGATAAATTAGACATTTATCGTCCATTATGTCATGTCACTTTTTAACTATAAGCCAAACCAAGACTCTCAGAGAGCCCGTATAACCATTTTGCATCCATGATATGGCAAGTACATGTACTAGTGATAGGCAAAGACTAGAGACTTGCGCTGTTTGTTTGTTATATACTGTAATAAGGCATGCCAGTTAATTAACTACATAGATATGCAGACTTTGATGATTAACATTCAGGTTTTTTTTTTATTAAAGAAGTTTCTGGAGACAATGCAGAAGATTGAAATAGAGACCTTCATTCCTCGGAAATTGTTTCTCTTCAACGTCTTGGAAATGAAACTAGATGGAATGGTAAATAATCACATACTTTCTTTAAAACTTAATAAGATGAAACGACTATTAATTGTGATCCAATACTAGTATTATGATGTACTATTGAAATAAAAAATGTTTTGATTCTTTCTGTAGACGAATACTACTACATGTAGCAATGGCACTGCAGACAAGGCCCGTTCTGTTCACAAGGTCCGTCCTGTTCAGAAGTGCCCATCCCGGTTTGCCTTCATCAGTACCTCTGGACGTACACCGGATATAAATTCTTATGAGGTGATTTTTCTTGACTCAGTAAAGTATTCTGTTACAAAATGATCCCCTTCCCCCAATGGCATTGTTACAGGTTTTCTAATTGGCTCTGAATTAACGACGCGGTATTTTTGTTTTTAGATATTCGAACCCAAGAAGACTTGGAGACAGAAAATCCTGAGATTTTTCAGACGCTGAAAAGGGAGACTTTTGTGTTGATGATACTGATGATCACAAAAGCGATGAACAATTTACTTTTAAAATTTTTGATATTTAAAGAATCCGTGCCAAAACTTATCCCAAACATTTTTTTGATTTTGTGAGGCAAACTATCATGTGAAAAGGATATTTACTTACTCCTCGCTTTATGATGATGATGATGATGATGATGATGATGATGATAATGATTACTCTGTGTCCGAACCCCATGTCTTTTCTCGCCTTGAAAATGTCCCAAAACGTTTGAAGAACTAATACCAATTATTAAACGCACCAAGATGCACTCTTTGATGATGAAGAATTTGGATCTCATACCATATGATGATGATGTTGATGATGCTGATGATGAGAGGTTGCAATGATGATCAGCATTATGTCTAACAAGATTGATATCCTAACGATTATGACCATGGCGATGATATCTATACAGTATCTCTATTCATTCACATATCTCGTGATTTGTGCCTTTTATCTTTGTGCCATAATCAAACCATGTGACAAAACTTTTTGAGAAATACATGCATAGGAGATTATAATTTTAGGAAGATGGTGCGGAAAACTAAAGACTACCACTGGACCTATTTAATAATGCATTTTTTAAAAGTATTAATTGAGTAAAGAGCCTCGTTAACATATTCAATTGTGTGTGCTTTTTGTTTATCCAACGATGAGCGTTTATATAACTACAGGAGCAGAAGTGTTTTTGCAAGTTATATCAACAGCATTTATCCTTAGTTCCTGATATAACCTACAAGTAATATCAAGCATAGCTATTTGCATCAAGTAACCTCGATAGATTGTAAAAATTACTTATATATGAAGAAATTAGATCAGATCAAATAGATGTGATATACACGTAATAGTACAGTATTTTGCGTGATATTTGAAAGTTTAAAAATAGAAAAGTAAGAGTGAATTAGCTTCACTGTATGCAAATTCGAGGCTTATGTTTAGATAATTATATAAGATTATAGTTCTTTATTCGACTATGTGACCTTCCTCGCGAATATGTACTTGTTAAAAGGTTTGCTCTTTATTTGCACACATTTGAAAATCAGATAAAAAATATTCGTTACTTACCTTTATCCAGGTAAGAAAACATTGGTTGTGAAATGAAATATAACTTCCTAGATATACTAGTATTCGGTGGTCATTCAGCCAATATTTTCCGGACAGCAACATTTGTTAATTGTGAATACGTAAATGTCATAAGGAAAATTTTGAATTTACAGCTAGGATGCATGCAGATATAGTTTGGTGGGTGGGTGATATTTGAACGTAAAATCAACATATTTGGATATTGTCCGATATTTGTGTGTTTGTGTTTGCAACTGTGATAATTCCCATCTCATTTGCAATTGGCAAAAATAAAACCCTAGTATTATACATCAATATAATAAGTATTATATACCGGTAACTATATATATGGCATTATATACATAGAATACTTCCCCATATAATACATGTAGTATTCCATCTGAGAATTTTTAAAGCTGTGGATATATAGATTATTTTTACGTACATTTGTAGTACACATAATACATTGAGGAGTGACGAACCAAAGGAAGACCATACCTTATAAATTCATTCAATTTTGGATCGCTTAGATGCTAGCGTTCATAAATGCACACTTTTGTACTACTATTATTTTTTGTTTAAACTGGTAACTACAGACCCGCAGCTATAGTATGATCATCTCCATCTGTGACTTTATTTAAGACCCAGAAAACTTCTGAATTGAACTGGATTTGGTTAAACTATATTGGGAGTCATTTTATTTTTGTACACACAATCACTTACATGTATACCGTGGCAGTGTTAATTTTGGATTATCCCCCTTTAGTCTGAATAACAGAGAGAGAGAGAGAGAGAGAGAGGGGGGGGGGCACCACACACCACCCATTCATGTTATTTTCAAAAAATATGTTAATTGGGTACAAGTTGAATGGGGATGTAAATTTTTAATTTACAGGGTGGTAGTAAATTTAAAATTTACAACATACACTGTAACATATCTGTCTTGATGTGAATATCAAAATACATTGAAATCAATGAAATAAAATGAAATATATAATTTTGTTATTTTTATGGTTAGTCAACACCTTATATAAAGTGACAAATGAAATACTTTTTGAATTAAAAATCAGGCATCTACTGGCTTTTATGATAGGCTGGCAAAAAAGAGTACATTTCTTATGGTCTGTCAACCTAGAAATTTTTGGCACCTAAATATGATAAGATTATGTAAACATTTCGATTTTTTACTTTGAAAATTCTTTCCACCTAGTAGCACACTTTTTAAGTAGGATCGAATTACCCCCCCCCCCCCCCCCTTTTTTCTAAAGTAAAAAAGGAATCTCGAAGAAATACGCATTTTAAAAAGAAATAATGTAATACACAAACACGTGCGTTTAAACCAGTGTTACGAACCTGCACGACAAGTTACTTATGAAAATGCATCTGTCATGTTACGCCAGTCTGCATTTGGATCCGCGCGATAAATATTTTTTTCTGCCGATGGAGGGCGCTTTTCATATGAAAATATGTCTTTGCACTTCCGGTTTTTGACGATAGACTGATGGAGCATGTCGAATGATTTAAATTAGGTATGTTGAATGATAATTTGATAGAGGTTATTTTAGATCTGTTAAATGAACTGGTAGACTAGTGTGTTACATTGGTATTCTTCTTGATTGTGTTGAGCACTTCGGGTTGCAATTGCATTCAGCTCGACATATTGACATTTGCACGACCCCCCTCAATCCTGACCGTTATTCAAATGAATTTCTCCTCCAAAATTATATGCTGCATCATGTGCTCATTTTATGAGAACTTCTTTATGGATTTATCAAAAGTAAAAATGAATTGTAAGTATATTGCATTATTTAAAGTGCATTCAATTTCGTTGTCTCGTTTGGCAGTTCCTAGGCTGTTATGGGGTTTATTATTGAGCATGTTGAAAGATATTTTATTCATTTTGGTTTGACATTAATAATGTTTTTTCGTCAGATTTTAAAATCTTATTGATGAATCAGCAGAGTATCTGATTCGTGTAAGCTCCCCATCCTTTAAGGACCCATGTAACATAGAGACAATCTGTCAGCTGTCTGAGTAATCGTCTACTCGATGTGGTGACAAGCCCCCAATATACTGTATACTAGAGTCATAGTATATGATTATGAATATAATTTTTCTAGGTTGACAATCCTGTTTCATTGTTTTATCAATTACGTTTGGTGAATTTGCAATTTGAAGGAAAATTTTGACAATAATTGGGAAACAAGTGGTGCTTCAATAGTCTAGGTGCTTATAAGGATATCTACCGGTACATCCCTGATGATATGTATGTAAAAAAATTTATGATACTTTTACAGTGAATTATTGCAACTGAATCAAACCACCTCTTTCCATTCATGTCACTGTCAGTAAAATTACATTCATTTGTATGTGCTTTAAAAATATATTCAATTTTCTTCTTTACTGTAAACTATGCATATTATATATATATTAATTCACACTGCTATAAATTTTGTAAATGTTGAACAACAGTTGTTTCGTTGGTATACATAAATATTGATCCGAAATTTAATGGAATATTGTGTGGCCCGCCATGTGATTGTTAAAGTATTGAGTTTGTTTGACACTTCAAGATAACGCCAAACATGCATGTGTGCAAAATTTATTAGATCTAAGCTACCCTTTATTTGCTTTGTTTAGTCTTATTGACAAATATGTAACATTTGGAAGCACAATAATGTTATTTACATGACATATACATGATGTACATATGTTAAATTATACAGCAGCAGCAAAAAATGTTTTGGTCTCCCCTCACTCCCTACCCCCTTGTCATGATTTTTTTTCAGTGGCGGAGAGGAATTTCAAAGACAAAAAGTACTGAACTATGGAATTAATATTATGCCAATGTGCAATATTCACTGATTCCTTCTGTTCATTATAGAAAAATACACTGAAGGAATATCGGTAATTTGGAAATTTCACCTGCTTTTGTTTAAAATCAAGGTTTAGACTAGCACATGTTTTTAAAGTGATGTAAGAATTAGATCTAATCTTTGCCAGGGTGTACTGAGTGACAGCCCCATAGCCCTGGGTGATGTACATGTTTGTGTAGACTGAGGGTATGAGTGTATAATCAGCTGGTCTGGAGAGTGCTGTTTTTCTTCTCACCAGTGATAAACACGATAGTGAAAATTCACATAATGTGTGTAATCCCTTATTTTTGTTTTACTGATATAATAATAGTAATTTTACTCAAATGACCCCATTGTTGATGAAATCAAAATTACAATGATCTAGACATATATAGTAAATATATTTTTGTATCTATACTATATGTATAGTTTTTGAAAGAGAAGAACGAACTCGTAAGGTGTAACAACTTTTTTCTTATCCTTTTGAGTAATCAATAAAATATGTTCAAAACAAAACAGTTTGTGATCTGTAAGCAGTTTGTTTCTTAATAGTTATAAAACAGGGAAAGGTCCTTTATCTCAGTATATATGTTTATATGTCAACCAGTTGACACTGGTTCTGTGTCACTCCTAAAGAGTGTGTCATGACGTTTTTAATAAAATGTGTCAACTCATGAAATGGTTTTTAAAGTGGGTCAGCTGGATGTGTATTTATACTACAATCTACCGGTACTGTTCTTAGTCTTGTTTACTTGTGTATTTACATATAATTCAAGTGCCAGGAACAGAAAGTTTTATTTTTCTTTTTTTCTTTGGTGTAAAAGTTTATTCTCAGGATGGTTTTAGTGTACATTGTAAGATATCATGTGTATCGATAATGTCATTTGAAACACCGTTGTTGACAATCATTCTTCCTTGAGATTTTTATGTACGGTAATTTTTTGTTTGAAATATTTGAACATATCTTTCACTATGAACATTTTCTTCCTATATAAATTTTTTGCTCCTAATATTTACTTATCATAAGTTACATGTATATAGCCAGGAAACATTTGACAATGAGTTGTGATTGTTTGATTACTAGTGGCTGAATTTCTTTGCATGAAGTTTTTGTACATGTGCATGGGTGTCAATTGTGCATGCAAGTAAAAAGATTAAGGTACTTATGAGGAAGGTTATCTTTGACTTTAAATACTTGTACATGTATTTATATGTAGATGGTGCCAAAGTCATTTGCATTTACATGATGCTGTACGATATGGAATCTGCAGACAAAAAGGGAAGGTGTATGGAGAGGGAGTAACACGCGGTTACACAGACCCCCCTCCCCAATATAATTAAAATGAAGTCATCAAAAGAACGTGTTTATGTCCTGTGACATATGTATCATGTGTATTATTCAGATACACCCTTGTACTAAAAAATTGGCATACATTTGTAGCTACTTTTAATGGGCATTGAGGGCCATTGGTTCACAGGGGGATGGTAATTTACAAGTGAATAAAGTGATCATTCAGTCATAAATTACTGATGATTATTGGCGTTCACATTATTGACCAAACATCATCTATTCATGACCAATTAAGCCAATTATAGCTAGGTAATAGTCGGATGGGTGAAGGTGTGCGGTGCAATATGTTAAAAGACCCTATAGTGTAATTACCGGGTCAGAGTGATCTCCCTTGAGATGCATTTACACAGAACCTCATAATGACTGGCGGACAGACACTTTGTATTTAATGCTTTGCTTGGGTAATAGCCTGTTATTAAATTAAGCCCCCCCCCCTGTATTTTATGTTTTACTTGGGAAATGGTCTGTTATCAGTTTAAGCTCCCCCCTTTTTTATCCATTTCCCCATGGACTGCTGAAAATTTTAACATATCTAAGGTGTTGGGAATACAATGTACTTGGTCTCCAAGAAAATTGTTTCAATGATACCATTGCAAAACAAAGTACCACTATACATGTCTAATATATTGTTATTTGTAAAATGCCTTATACAGACTTACATGTACATGTGATATAAGTTTGGCCACTTTGCCGAAGTTTGTTTTTAGTAAAGTGCTTCACAATGTACTTCAAATGTTTTGTTTTGTTGTGTCAGAGATATTCTTGTCATACTTAAAAATTGTCGGTCCTCTCAAATTCCTGAGTAAATGTGCTTTATATATATACATGTGTATTATCTAATTTATGAACAAAATATGGCAACATGAACTAAGTGTTTTAAAAGAAAACTTATAAAGAACATTCTCATTCCAATCAGCACTGACGGATGCTTCACTTTAGGGATTATATTGGTAGGTATCCAGAGATTCCATTGATTTCTAGGGGGCAAACCTCTTTGAGGTTGATTAGAGGAAACATTAATTAATCAGAGGCTGATGGGCCTTTATAAGATTGCTGTGTTTGGATTTGGTGATTTCTGAGCCCTGTTTTTCTCCAGTAATGAGAACGGAGAAGGAAATCGGATCGATTCCATGAAGATTGGGAGAGAAATATAAGCTGCATTGATTCCTGATCTTGTACACACACACATGATGTGTCCAATTCCTGGGTGATGATTTTGGGTTGACCTCAATCACCCCCCTCTAGTTTATTATCAATGGCCCTGAGAAGAAAACAGAATGCGCAATAGACTAAGAGGGAAGGTGATAGAATTCTTTCATTGCCAATAACTAGAGGATTTACATATATATATGTGTGTATGTAGGTTTTGGTAAACCACAGGTCAAGTTTAATAGCAGTGTGCTTTTGGGTGTATAACTATTTAAGGGGTTTTAAGACTATGGCCTCTCTCATTCTAGTTTCTAGGATACCTTGATTTGATGTAAGAATTTCAAAGGCCAAACAGGTTTAACAAGGCTGTGTATATGAATATATGAAAGACACCTGGATGTCATTCTTTGAAAATGTTAATTGCTTGATTTGAGCAATTTGCTCATCTTAACACTGAATTTTTTTCTTCTTTTTGGGGGGAAGAAGGTTGAATACCTTTGAATTATAAGATAAGAAAGATAATTATTGGTAATGTTTTTTTGTTTTTTAAGAAAATTCGTACAGAAATTGTTCATAAACATTAAATGAATTTTCTTTTAGTTTATGGTAAATGAAGTTCTACTTTAATAAATATTCAGTGAAATCTTATCTATTTTCTAAAATTGAAAAGTAGAAATAGAAAAAGAGCAGTTTATTGTCTGAAATGAGAAAAAAAGTCCTCTTTGTTTGTCACTGCCTTATCCTTGACTGTGATCTGCAGGTACTCGGAAAAAATGTTGATGTCATTGATAGAAGATAAAAACTAAATCATGAACAGTGCATCTTACTATTGAAAGATATGGGGAAATCTAAAGATCAGCGATACAGGAAATGTTTACAGAGATGCTAACAAGATCTAAAGTACAATGAACTTGTCTTCCGTCAAAAGCAATTTTTTTCCACTGAGGGCAGATGTGTGTGTAACTGTGTACATATATTAAACAGATGTCCGCTGGACTGGTACATAAGTGTACATGAACACTATATATATATATGTCGTTGTGGTCGGTGTGTTGGTGAGAACAGTTTATAGGGCTAAATCAGATGAGAGTCTGATGAACCAAAATGCACCGTACCTCAACAATCATCCGTCTGTGTGCTTCTAATAATCAATTTTTCGTTTAATCTGCCAAAAGCTTCTAATATGAAACGTGTTAGGAGCAAATTATGAAAGAATGTTTGTTCCTTGCTTTTTAATAATGGGGGGGGGGGGGGGAAGATGGAGGGAGAAAAAATGAAGAGGATTGGCATTTTTGTGATAATGAGGGGAATTTTGATTTTTGAAGTAAGGAATGTTCACTTTAAGCCATGGAATATACTTTTGATAAAAAAAAAAAAAAAGATAGAAAAAGACTAGGAAGAGAGAGGAGAAGTAGAGGTTTAAAACGTGTACACATATCATAGGGATTAAAGCCTTTATCTATTTTATTTCTATGTTATATTTGATTGGATATATACTTTCAGTTCACTTGAATGAGTTGATCAATCTTTCTACAATGTATTGATCTATAAGAATTCACACAACTTGTACCCTATTGAAATTATGTCGACAAAGAAATTTTGGAGATTTAAAACCAGGTGATAATTTTTGATGTGGTGCATGTGTGACGTGATTTTTTTTCTAGCTCAAGAAATTGACATATGACCCTAAAGAGGGTAAGAATTTCATGGAAACATGATTATATATTACCTGGCTATAAGGTTTAAGAAGACTGCATTACAATCAATAATCTTGATCGCAAAATGATCTGGGTTTTCTGTATTGATTACCTGTTGCTAATTTTAGAAAGATCGGTGTGTCATGTTTGATGTTGTGAAGTCAGCACATAGATCTAATTCGGTAATATTTAGTGAGAGTTGTTCATATTAAGTTTTCTTTGTCCATATATAGTGGCCGGATTAACCAATAATCATTTGTTTTTCAATTCAAAGAAGGTTTGTTTTCTTTATTTAAAATGACTTTAAAAAAAAGGAAAGTAAATTTGATTTAAATCATCAATGGTTATAATTTTGCATTACAGGTACATTTGTAAGTTGTTTATTATGTGTGTTATCCTTTTTTTAATGATTTTTATCAGGCCCAGGGGCTATTATACTGACAGTCAACAAAATTGTTTTTGTTTCTCCAATGATTCATTGCCATATCAATGACGAACTTCACTTGCAAAATATCAATGAATATTAATCGAATCGTGTGTGTTGACCATCGGTAATACTTCATCTTGCAGCCTAACCGGCTATTACTCTGCCACCAAAGTGGTTTTTCCTCTTCTTCTCTTTTTTTCTAGTGACAGAAAGTCAACAACAGACATTTGTGCTACAGTCATCTCCTAATTGTGTTTAATTTGTTATTTGGTTTTCAACAGAGCTGCAATTTCATGACATCAATAGTTCCCACTTGTTTTTCTAATATTCAGTCTTTTGTTTCTGTTAATAAGAGGGAGAGGTGTATTTTATTTCTTTTGAAATTTTCTTTATAAAAAAGACTCTTAACTTAATTGTGCATCCACTGAAGACAAACTTAATAATGATGACATTGCTTTTTATGGTGCCGTATTAATAACATATAAATTTCCTAGAAACGCACAATTTATTATTGACATAAACTGGCAAGGTATGGCTTTGTATATGTTTTGTGGGGTATACAGTTTTAATGGCCTATATGCATTGATGTAAAGGGTTTAGAACTGATCATGTTCTGTTAAAGATTATTCAGGGGTAACTTCAAGCTAGTATCTTAGTGTATCAATTATTAAAAAAATGTTTTTGATTAAATTGAACATGGGTGTGGTTGGAAGGAGTGGGTGGCTTGGGTGAGAAAATGTGTAAAGTAAGAGGATCCAAGGTACGTATTGGTAACTTGAAGGAAAACATGAACTACGTGGTAAATGGACCAGGATGAAGTAGAATTGATTATATAAAGATCTTGAAGATTGATTATTGTCCTGCTGGTTATTACAGTTCAGAACATTGATGCAGAGAACAGTTAACTGTAATAACTAAGAAATCTTAACAATCCAACAATGGGTCAGATGCCCATACAAAAGCAGCATGCAGGTTTCTGCTGTTCTTTGGATATTTACCCATCTGGCTCTCTCTGAAGGTGCCTTAATGTCAACAGAAAACAAAAACAGTGTTGGCAGTCAGTGGGAATGTGTGAACTATGAGAGACTCCCTTGTAATAGCCGGAGACCAAGTTATGTTGTAGAAACACAGGCTTCATAATTTTTTTTACTATCATATCTCTGTGCTAATCAAAGCATTTTTGTTATTGCTTTATATGAATTATGTCATATGTTATGTTATTGTTCCTTGCACTGACTGTGACTGCTGTATGCTTTTTACATGTGGCCTTTAAAAGTAATGGAATGAAACAAATAGTCACATATAATTTTGAAAAAAGAATTTAAGCCAAGATAGAATGAGAGTTATTGTGATGTATTGTGAGCAGAATGAAAGGTCAAGGTCAAATGTTTTTGTGGTCAGGGACATGCTGTGTTCATCTGTAAAAAGTATTTACTGCAGTTCTACTTTAAATGCAGGTTCAGTGTAAAAAAAAGGATTTTTATTATTTTGTCATAGGGTTACAGCTTTGTGTTTCAAATGTAGATAGAATTTGCCTTCAGTTTTACAAATGGCATGTTTATATTGTATAATTGGTTGATTTTGTAGGAATTAGGTTGACATTTCGACTTTTCTTTCTTTCAGGATGTAGAGGTGGATAGAAGAGGAATGTTGCAAGGGAGACTACTCTCTTGTGTGCGACTGACACCACACCAGGGGGCGCTTCTTCTTCATCTCTAGGTTTCTGAAGATAATGTACGTAGTGTAGATACAGAATTTATTTGAACATGCTATTTATCATCAAAATGCTAAAGTGATTTGAATATTTGTAGGTACATGTTGAATTGAACCCAAGTATTCAGTGAAGTGTTCAGATTTAGCTTGGACTTATTTTATAAATTCAGTATTAATTATTTAATTTTCCTTAGAATCAGACATGTCGAATATAGCATGGGTTTGCATTTGCCATTTGATATGTACTTTTAGTTACTAATCCGAATGGAAATTGGAATCATGACAATTTTGACTTCTACCCTTAGAACTATATTTAAAGCATGTTAGGTTCTTACATGTATATTTATATATTAAACCTTGCAGTTGTAGTGTGACAATGTTGTTGGAGTTCTGGTGTACAAACTAACCATACCTCCCATGTTGTAAACTTACTAGTACAAGTTATCTAACTCTTGTCTTTTTTTTTCAGTGAAAAAAAAATTCAGACAAATTTGATTGACATTTCTTAATTGATTCAAGGGCCATGAATGAGCCTTCATAGAATTGTTGTGATTTCAATAACTTATATTACTGAATCTGGGCAGGTTTCTGTTTGCCCGCTGGTCTAATACACTTGAGTTTTAAATTTGAATGCAACTACGTCAATCTTGGCCTAATAAGAATATTGATGAAAGATAAATTTGTATAATGCAGCGTTAGTTTTTTGTTTTTTTTTAACCAATAAGGAATATCAAATATCGCATGCAAGTCATGATTCTTGAATACTGGATCAACAGAGAGAAATTGAATGAAAGCAGTCTCTCTGAAAATGAAGTGAAATGCAGTTTCTTTTATGGATTGATTCCTCTATAAGAGCAGAATATTTACATATTTGGCTCACAGACCTTTACTTGTTTCATATCTTCATTAGCGTTGGTTCAAAAGTGTAATTTGGAATAATAATTAATGCATGCATACTCATACTGATAGCAGATGAGAAAATTTAAAAGACTTTAACATGAAATAACTTTACAAGCTAATGCAT
This sequence comes from Magallana angulata, assembly GCF_025612915.1. Lineage (NCBI taxonomy): Eukaryota > Metazoa > Mollusca > Bivalvia > Ostreida > Ostreidae > Magallana > Magallana angulata. The sequence continues at coordinate 16,488,570 of NC_069111.1, forward strand.
TTGGCTAACAATATTTTCATGATGAGCTTCCAATGGCAAATTTCTAATGCTGACTAATATGAAACATTGTGCAAGATATGAAGCATAACTCAATGTCCATAAACCCCTAGCTTTCACAGTGTCTGCAGTATTGCACTTTTGCAGTGCAAATGGACAACGAAAATGGGGAAATAAGACAAATCTATAATAGTTAAATCTGTATAATTCAATTATATACAAACAAAAATTTCATCAAACTACATGATATTGCCCTGTGAGAGACCGATTCTACAGTTACTATGAAAGAATCTATTCCTTTCCAGAGGAAATAGGGAAAAGGTTAGCCCAGTGACCTATATAAACCAGTATTCTACCATAGTTCACTCTGGTCAGCATAGGGTTTAAGTACATCAAAGTTTTTTAAATGTATTACATACTAAAATGTAACCAGCTCAATGACTGGAACTAAGTTTAGTGGCCTGATCAAAGGTTCGCTGGGCGATTTAAGCCTGCCAATATCAGCTGATGCCGGCTTAAATAACACCTCTCTGTGAGCGTTGTTTGCATCCTTGTAACGATGGCCACATTTGTCACTGGCCGTGTTTTTAAAGGAGAGGGGGGTTTACCTTGCGAGTGTAACAATATATAGATAGAAAAGCCATTGTGGTTCACGGGTAGATTGAGTGGATTAAAACAATTTTAATATGAAAAGTCAGCAGATGTATCGTTCGATTAGGTCTCTATTGGCTTAAATTATGACCTAAGGTCATGAGAATTTTTGGATTCGTTGGTGCTAGAGTCCCACTTTTTTTTATGTCTTAGATATAGGTCAAATATGGTTTCAGGAGTATCCGTAGGCAGAATATGTAATATGAAGTTAGGCCTTATTGTAAATTAATACTCCACTCATTTCCAGATTATGAGAAAATCCTTTGTTCATATCTGAAGACAAACCTTTTACAAAAGCATATTTGCAAGTGAGAAATATGGGAGAGAATTTTACAGCCTGTGTTTTTATTTCAAGTCTTGTGAAGAAACAGAGACAATAATTGACATTCAAAACTAGACTTCCTGATCATACTTAGCCAGAGAACTCTGGAATTTTTTTTCAGTGTGCGGATAAAAGTACATGTACATTAAAACTTTGAATATAAGCTACGTGTGTAGACAATTAAAATGAACTTTGTGTATATAAGAAAATTGAGAAATGTTATTAGTGCACATCAAATATCATGTACAGAAGTTCACTTATAGACAGACTATAATTAACCTTATAAAGCCTACAGAAATGAAATGCAGAATAGTCATATCTTCAAACTTTACATAAAGATTATTGACATCGCAAGAGAAGGATGTTTATAGCTACATGGCTTACATCCACGTGTTCCTTCATCTTGTGCTTTGTGTGAGAGAGAAATCAAAGGCCGTACCTGTCGAGCAGTTGCAGAGACTGTTTCATTGATAGTAAAAACTGTATTTATTTGTGTATATGTCTACATTGCTCCTGGGATATGCCAGGCTGATATCCTTCATTCACCACTCTGGATTCCATCCAAGCATGTGATATTGTTCCTCCATCAGTTTCCTGCATTTTTATAGAATGGAGAATTGACCTACGAAAGAGAGAGACAGAGAGAAAAAAATTGAGTGAAAAGTATAATTATATCCACCATTTATTTATAGTTGTGGTTAAGTTTCATGAATTCTCGGAACCTGGCTGCCCGTCGCTTCAGTTTTCCGGCGAGGTATGAGTTCTCTGCCCTTGATTCACTCCTTCCCTCTCTCTATCCTTTCTCTCTATCTCTGCATTGTAGGCATCTACTGTACTACTGTAGTCTGCTGTGTGTCAATAGTTCATGAGGTCAGGGGCTTCATTGCTGTCATTGTTCATTTGTTACTTGTATATTTGCTATTCATAACTGTATATAATATATATATATATCCCCTTCAGTTCTTAGCTGATCACTGCCTTCTGAAAATTCAAAGTGCTTACTAATGCTTATAATCCTTTAAAGTTCACAATTGTGTAAAATTAGAGTTCAGTAGAGTTAAGTACGTAAACTTTGTGGACATGCGGCTGTTCGCTCCATTGCTGTGCATGCAATAGGAGAAGATAGTTCTGTGGGTTTAAATTTTCAAAATCAGGTAAAGAAAAGTATTTTTAATTGATTTTTTTATTCCACATGTTCAGATAGATTTTAGTTTGAATTCTTCCGTAGAGAATGTTTGCAGTGATTGTCATTGAATAGATTATGTCCGTGTAAGGCTTTAAGGACAGAGTTTTAAAATTTATTTTTTAAATTCTAAATTACTGTAGATCTAGATCATATCATTCACGTATGCTTTTGTACTGTGCAGTGTTCATTTCCTGCTAAATTATTCTTTTAAAGTAATAAAAGATGGGTAAAAAATGTTGCACAACCTGCAGTTTTTATACCTTAAATGTGTATTTGTATGCATGCATGTGTCAAAAGGCAAATAGCATGGGCAAATTTTTAATGGTATCGTACATTTATATCAAATAGAAGACTTGTCTTGTGCATGCATATTTTCTTATGGGAAAAATTCGAACTGGAAGCAAATTTTACAGTAGTACAACAGATGAATTTAATACTCAAAAAATTGAGATAAAATTCACAACCTTCCCCCCCCCCCCCCCACCTTCCTCCCTCCTCTAAAAAATCATCCTGATACACCACTCCTATATCCTAAAAAATCAAACAACAACTCTGTTGTTTGTTTTACATAATTCCTGCCTTTTTCCAGTTTATCTTATTCTGAGACAGAATTTCTGTCTTTGAACTTCTGTTGGTTAGTTACTAATATTGTTTATGTTAAATTCTTTGAAAGGGAATCTTCTGGTTGACATTTATTAGATTTTCATGTTTTTGTTAATTAATAACTGGTACTAACAAATGTTTTTTGGGACAGTGATAAATAAAATAAACATCTTATTGTCATTATAGCGCCATTTGTTAAACAGATAGAAAAAATGATATGTTGTAGGTTATTTTTTTTAATGAGGTTGCTAATTTTAAAATTAATTATATAAGGAAAATGAAATGTTTTATCAGTTTAAAAAAAAAAAAATTCCAATGGATTTCTTGTTGTAAAATTCAACAGATTCTTATAATTTTTTTCATGTGATTTACATGGTATGAAATCATGTGATATAGCAAAGCAGTCATTTAAGTACAGGACTGTTATATAAGTCATGAGATTAGTGGTCTTACTACATACTAGCTGTGGTTGACATTAACGATCGAGGGCCAAGGGCCGGCCCTTTTTATGAATGAGATCACCAGATTTGTCATATGTCTGCAGTGGAGAAACTTACACAAATCCTGTTCTTGTAATTGAATAAGTCAATTAATTAATACAAGTACTTACTTAATGAATCATTAGAGCGGTTTACGTCGCATTGTAGGTACATGTACTTATATGTATTGAATTATATATCCATGTGTTTTATGTGGTTTTCTTGTTTGGCTGTGCAGTAGACAATTGCTTATAAAGTACATGGATATAAGCTTGCATGCATGTACTTGTAATGTTAGAAAATGATGATGAAAATAATGGCATGGAAATGTGAATATATATGTATGTGTGTTAACATTTGTGGTATGTGGTGCATCCCATTACTTTGTATCCAAGGACTGTTATAAAGTTCATTGTCTGCATGAATAATTACATAAGCATGTCGGATGTGTTTAAAAGCAATGTTTTGTGAATCATTTACTAAGTGCATGTTGACATGACATTGTGAATTTATCGTAAATATATTGTACCGATAATTATATTTTAATTATTTCCAGTTTAAAGAGGAGTATTTATTATGTACCACTAAACTTTGCTCTTTTTAATGAGATTCTGCCAACCTCCCAAGAGAAAAGTTGGTTAGGGTAAACAGTTATAAAAATAACTGCCAGTAATGTTTTATTAGTCTATAGCTAATTACATTCATACATATATAAACATAAGTATTTTCGTACTGTTATCTCAAACTTTAGACCTCATTACATTATCCTGATGTAATGTTTCTTTTTGAATTTTAAATTACAAGTAAATTATGTGCAGAGAAAACACTACCCTATTTGCAAAGGTTTAAATGAAAAATTGATGTCGCTGCTTTTGCGTGAGCTTGACAGGGGAATGCACTGAAATACCCTATTTTTTATTGTGTATTGAGTGACGTCAAATGGGAAATGATAAGATGCATTATAGATATAACCACCGCTGTCACCTGTGCAATGTATAAATTACTTAATAAAAGCGTTTTTTTTAAATGTTCATTTTTAAATTCCTAAAAGTAATGGCAGTTTTATTCCCATAAGTACACGGGTACAAATGAACTTGTTATAGAAATTTCTTTGATTAATGAAAATAGTTTGGTATTTAGATGCATCAAAGCAAAGTCACTGTTGTAGAAAATATATCATACACTAGGTGTGGCAGGAAAAATGCCTACTCTTTCATAGAACATAGAACATACTAGACACGAAGTCGTGATGTGAACCACCCACCTAGTTGTATTTTTCTTCTAATGAATTAGTTCATTAATATAGATTGCAAGAATTCAAAATTGAAAAAAAAAATAGATAAGCATAAAGATTCTTTCATCAATTTGATTCTTCTATAGGGAGTGTTGTAGTTTATATTATATAGTGATTAAAATAACTCTCATATAAATATTTTGTAACAGGTACTTGTATGTGATAGAGTAGACTTGAATTTCTCCAAAACAACCGTGTTATATTACTCTATAAAAATATGAACCGGGTCAACACTTATTTACTGTACCAACAATGCAGCAAAGAATTTCATTGTTGAAAAGATCCAAAATATAATGACCTTGTCCTTGTTTCTTAGAGTTGTTGTTTATATGAGGAATATGGTTTGTGTGGGATTTTTATCCGAAGCTGTTTTGTCATTTTATTGCTTCATAATTCGGGGACTTTGGTGACAATATTGCAGGAAAAAGTCAGAAGCTGGTAAAACAGCCAAAATAGTCAAGAAAATCTCTGCTAGTAAAAGCCCGAATCTTCCCAAGAAGGAGCCTTCCCCACCAGAGAATGCAGGGCTCGGAACTAAGCCCCGATCTGGATCTTACAATTTGATGCCAGCACCCGACGACCAAATGGTGCGCAGCAACGAGGATTTAGAGAGCGTATGTATCATAATCTTATATTTTCTCTGTTCACCATTTTGCTGAAAGCTTTTCAGAGTAGCAAAATACTACTGTGGAATAGTTTTTCAGATGAATTTGAATCTACATAGTCATTTGATGGGTATTAACTTTTTTTTTGATAAAGAATTTTAAAATTAATTTTGTAGTAATGATATCAAAGTACATAATATACATGTTTAGGCAAAATTTACTGAACAATGTGTTGATGGAGAACTCTGTATGTTTGTGTAAAGTTTTACACCCCATGATAATTATTTATCTTTAGGTGGAAGTGAGTAGTAGGGAGAATGGGAGCAGTGGAGATGGAGCTTTGGACGATATTGATGGGGACGGGGCCTCAGGGACCGAGGTCTCTGACCCCCAGAGGACGAAGGCGGCCATTGAACATTATCAGAGGAAGCTCAACAAGACTATGGAGCTGATAAAGGCCGAACAGGCAGCCAAGGAAGGTAACTGGAGTGAAAGCCGTTTGAAATGATGTGAAATAGAACTTGAAAAAATTAGAGCTTGAATATGCAGTCAAGGGCAATAACTCTTGCAAGAGCTATACAACCTTGTGAGTAAAAGTTGAACAAGCAGTTTATGAGATATTGAGGGTTTTTAAGACACTACAAAGTTGGCTCATATGACAAAATTTAATACAAAAAACTCCATCAAAAATCCAAAAATAGTCATGTAATTTCTTTGCAAACTTCCACTTGAAACTAATTTAGCAGAATTTCCGTATGCCAAAATTAAGAGTGAGAAGTATATGTAATTCTTAATCTCAACATATAGAAAAAATAAAGGCTGTAAAGGATGCAAATGAATGCATCAACAGTAAGAACTTCAAACTATTAAAAACACTGAGCATATACGGTAGTCTTAAATAGTCTTTTATCCCACACTTAACACTTTTCAGTTCTCTCTTACAGAGGGAGAAATAACTGTTAAGTTTTTAGTTGAGCATGGAAGATTTATTGATATGCATGGGTATACATCTGGGTTTTCTTTTAAGTCTTGAAAATAAGCTTATAGGACTTCTTTTATTTTTTGCAAGGAATTCAGATATTATTCTCAAAAGCAGCTTCTTTTTTAGGAAAAATGATGCATAATCCTGCAGTTTATTTTTAACACTAGGGTATTATTCAAACAAAAAATGCTTTCTTTGGTGAATCATGCAGGATATGAAGATGGAGACATCACAGAAAAAATGCATAACCTGCATTAGCAATTGATTATGTAATTTTTTTTCTGCAATGATTGCTACCTTCATAACCTGCATGAATCATCAAAGAAAGCATTTTGTTGTTAATATTTACATCTTTAAATCTTTATATCAACAAATCATTAATTGATTGGAAAAAGTCAGAAAAATTTACTTAATTATTGATAATGTATATCAGTATGTTAGATAAAAGAAACAGCCAAATGTCTACTATGGGAACTTGAGTCTGAAATCATCATGGTTATTTTATGCAGTCCATGATTTTTCTTAACAGAGAATGTCAACGAATATCTGCGATTAGCAGCCAGTGCCAGTGAAGACAAGCAACAGCTCGCCAGGATCAAGGCAGTGTTCGAAAAGAAAAACCAGAAATCCACGCAGAGCATCAGCACCCTGCAGAAGAAACTGGAGGGCTACTCCAAGAGAATCGAGGAGATCCAGACCTCAGGGGTCACGAGCCACAAGAAGGCCAAGGAAGTGCTCAGTGACATGGGACATGGACTCAAGTAAGTTATAAATGAACGATAACTGAAGTCAGTTCAGCAAAGCAGGGATTGCAAGTGCTTGTGAACATTTGTGTTAGGTAGGATAGGAAATTTTATCTAGCACTCAGCCACTCACAAGGATTTTTGAGGGAGCTCTGCTGAACAGGCCTCTGGCACTTGTAAACTAGTTTCTGCATCATTTCAATATAACAACCTATAGGACATGTTTCAGATATACCTGGATTAAAGCTGAAAACTGCTCGTAAAAGGCATTGTCTGCCATATTTCTCTATCATTGCTGCTATCCCTACGTCCCCTATATAAGCCACAGACCTCTTAACAGTTCAAAGTATTTTACTGTAGAGGGCTTATCTGTGTGGACGTTCATCTTACATTACCATGTTACTCGGTTGCATAAAACAAAATATAAATGCACAAAATGTTAGACCATGAAAGGTAATACTACACATTGACCACAAGTTTCAGGTGTGCAATATGGTGTAATGAAATTAAAGGGTATATGTACCTGTGTGACAATGCCTAATTATGAGTGGTGTTCAGCTTTAAACAGAGACTATGTGCATTCTTTAACATATGCAGATGAAAATTATAGACGTGTATGTATAAATGTACAAGCTTTTTCTTATCTGTATGAATCTATCAGTCAATTAACTGATTGTAAACTAGCATGATTAGATTTTAATATGTGCTATTTCCAATCTCTTCATAAACAGCAGATTTCGTCTCTCAGTTGCTAAAGATAGAAGCAAACCAAAGGGGTAACCATGCATGATAATAGCTTCTCTGAATGAATTCAATATTTTACTTTTTGCTCATGCATTGTTTTTTAATTAAGAAACACAAGGTTTAAGATTGCTTTACTTGAACTCATTAAGATGATTATAATAACTCTCGATCAGTTAATTACCTCTGTAAGTAATTGATCAAAGATGAGTCATATGGGGGATTTTTTCTATGCATTAATGAAAGAATGTAATTATGATACAACATAAATGGAAATTTCATTGAAAATGCAATTAATTTGATACAGCTTATTATCAGTCTCAAGGATTTCCCCATTCATTTCACAATTATTTATAGGATCCAATTATTATTGATCACTATCAATTTAAACATAATTTGCATCAGAGCCATTCTTATTTCACAATTGAGTGATAATAATTCTCGTTTTTTTTTTTTATTTTCTCTACAAACCCATACACACTGTTTTATGATTCTGCACTTGAAAAAAATATATATTTTAAGGGGGGGGGGGGGGCATTGTGGGGAAAGGGTGACAAGGTACAGGTACATATAGCAATATACTGTATATTCGGTAATTTTTTCGATGATCTAATTTTTGCTTTTTTTCATGATTTAAGAATTGAATACGCAGAAATTATATCCTATATCGTTTTTCCATAACAAACTTTTTAAATCACAACAAATGAATGATGCAAATTAAGAATGTTACAGATTTTCCCCATTTTCGCAAATTTTTTGACACGCAGAAAAAATTGGATGTATGGTAAATGAAAATAAAAGGGGAATGCTAGATCTTGGGCTTTGGCTAATCTTTCCTTTGGCCCTACATATTACAATGAGAGCATTAACTTTGATTGTAAACTGACATCACTTTAAACAATTCCCTGGTTCTTCACAGAGGTGTCGGCGCCAACATTGTTGATGGGATTACTGGATTTTCAGGGTACGTTTTGACACCCTAAGCATTTGAAATAGATCTCTGCATCAGGGCTATTGCTGTCGTTGATTTGAGTTTCCTTCCTCATTGTTTTGTTGCTTTACTTTCAGTTTGTTTTTTTATGACTAGCATGCATTGAAGACTTTTTGGTAGTTACAAGTTGGCAGGGAATCTAAAGTTTATCAACTTACTTTTGTCCGTATTTAGTACTGAAAATTGAAAAGAAATGCCGCCATTTGAATTCAAATTTTACCTGAGGTCAAGGTCATGTTCCTGTGGTCAATGTCATTGCATCAAAGTTAAAGGTCATAGCATACAATGCATGATATGATTGTTGATAAAGTCAGTAGCAGTGTGTTTAGTAGCTTTTGATCTGATTGGTAGTATTGTTGTGTAGACATAGATTGTTTCTTTTGTTCAAGGTTAAAATCGAAAGAGTGCATTTGGGTTTTTTTTAAACTTTCATATCTGTGATTATGCCATTATCCTGTTAATCTAGCTGTAAAAATCCAGAGTAAAAGGTTGAGGCAACTTGAAACCTTGGGTTTTACTTGTATGTAGGAAAAGGAAAGGCTTTGTAACAGGTTAAATTGCTTTTGGCTTTTACAAAGGGAAACCACTTTAAACGCATTATATGCTAGCTACTTGGATAAATATTACTGGTATATCATTTTACTTTTTTTGTATTTAGATATGTGTACCTGTGTATTCTTTTTTGTTTAACAAAAACAAATGATAGGCTTGGTAAAGAGTGCATGAGTAGTTTACTTATAGCTTAGTCTTGTGATTTCAGAAAAAAAAATTCTCCTTGACCAATTATGTTTATGATTTTTTTTTTTATGAAATGATCTTTTACTGATCATAAAAAGATTCATGTTCTATAATTAATTATTTTCAACAGTTTGTGATCTTAAACTATCCATGAAAATGGAAATTAAATTATCATTTATTCATTTAATATTTGCTACTTTAATTACAAATACTAATGACTTGTTACTTGTTGTTAAATTGTTATCTTTTTTTTATTGATTTTCCTTTCTTTATTCTCAGGGGTGTAGTTGGCAACATTAAAGGAGCCAAAGAGTAAGTTTGTTAATGGTGAAATATTATGGTGTCATTATAGATGGCATTGATGGCATTTTATTTTAAGATATATAAAACTCTTATATTTTTAACAGGACTTGGTGTGGGGATTTATCCCAACTTCTTGAAATTAAGCTTCTTGACTATGATATAAGCCTCTTTTTGAAAACACATATTTCTTCAATGTGAAACAATATCTTGGAAGTAAGCAGTGTCTAAAAATGAGACATTTCGAAAATAATGACCAAAATAATCTTTACTGACTTATTAGAATTAACTTCCAGTAAAAAAATAAATTCTTTTATCATTTTTACTAAAATTAAAGCTTGTGAAGATCATTTCACCAATGTTACTAAACTACATGTAGATCGGTAACTAATTAAGACCAGGCAATATCATCTGGTTTATTTTGATTGTGCATGAATTTCACATCAAAAATATTCCATGTACGCTTGAAAAAAATAAAAGAGAGCTTGAGATTACCCTGTGTATTTTGGCCAAGTAAAAAGTATTATGTAATAGATTTGTTTTGACTGAACTTTGCTGGTATTGCATTACATAATTCTCCTGTTTTACAGCACTATGATGGCAAAGCCAAAAGAGTTTGCTCACTTGATCAAGAATAAATTTGGAAGTGCTGATAACATCAATCAAATAAGTGAGTATGACAATGCATATAAATAAAAGTGGCCTCAAAAATTCATACTGTAGCACTGTAGCACTCCAGTCAATTGCATGTATAATGTTACAAGTAGCAGCTAATGTTGATTGATTTAGTTACATGTAAGTAAATGATGTGCTGATGTACATGCAGGACTAGTACACATACATGTACTGGTAACATATCAAGTTTGTATGTCAGTGCCAATTTGAGGAAGGAGTCTTCTCGTTATCAAACATACTTCTTAAAATAAGAAATTCATGAAATTTTGACACAATCAAAAAGCAATTCTGAAACGAATTTATATTGCATGATCAAAATAATGCTTTAGATTTTAAAAAAATGATCTTATAACTAGGTCTGTTGTGGTTATTTTTTCAGAGTCACTAGAAGAGGCGGGAGGGACCGAGGGAGATAAACAACATGGGGGTACCCTGCCGGCGAGGTATCTGATTGGGTACATGTCATTTCCTGCTTCTATTCCATCAAAGGAAGACACAAATCAGTCATCCGTAACAAAAATCCTTAAAATCAGTCATCCTTAACAAAAAAAAAAGAAAAGAAGGAAATATGATATTAATATTGAATGAAAACCTGCAAGTTGTTTTCTTTTTTGGTTTTGTTGACCAGATTTTGTCTTCATTTGAGTCATATTACATTTGTTTCAATTTTTGTTTGGTATTTGTTTGCATGATTTGAGCTTCTGCATCTTGTCTTAAATGTATAAATGATTACAAATAACCCAATATCTACATTTACCTTGCATGACCAGTTTTAATTGATTTCTCTCTCAGATATCTCTGTAATATTATCTAGAATTGCATGCTCTCATTTTGATAATTGCATGTTGCAATGATCTATACATAGAATAATTTATGAAATCTTTTAATTAATTACAAACCCAAATATCAATTTCTTTGAAATTTCAGTGGTTATCAATTAAGGCTATGTTTATTTAATTGATAAGAGCTGGCATTTGGAAGAAAACAGAGGCAAAGAAACTTCTTGTGAAGAATAATGATAAAAAAAAAAATCTTGAATGTTTTTTTTGCATGTACACTGTTAATATATTCCAAAAAGGTTTGCATGTTCTCAGAATATATTGCATGTTCTCACAATATACTTTAAGAGTGATAGGGGTATTGTAAAATTGTGTATTTGTTTGGGTGATGGTTACACTAGCATGGGCATCATATTCAGTATATTCACCTCATCTCAACCAAAAGAAGCAGGAATGCTATATACATCTAAATTCACTGTATTTTGATTTTATATGAGTGTACCAAAACTGTTGATTTGATTTTTATTCCATACAGCTTTTCTTTTCCTTGTGTTAATTTTGGTAGGTTTGAGAGAAAATTGGGATATTTTTGTAGGGCGTTGTTTTTTGAGTAAGTTAATGGTTGTGACTTTATATTGTCAGAGTCTGTATTGCTTTGTAGAAATATTTTTTGCACCTCTCCCACAACCTATACAAATTATATGTATAGATTTTGGCACATCTCTAATGACTACAGCAAAAGCTCTTACAAGTTGATAAGAGTTACTGTGCATTTGTAGTTAAAGTTATTGGAGCAGCATTCTGTAAATGTATAAGTATTGGATTGACAGCTTCTTCTGCTTTCATTATTACTTACTGGTAGATTTAATTTTAGCAAATTTAGAAATTAACACAACCAGGTTAAAAAGGGATCTTTCTTTGATTCTTTAAATAATTAATATGCATGCATGCATCTACTAGGCATATAAGAGAAAAAAATGTCCAATTGTAGAAATATACTTTCACTTTAGAGGTTACTTTCAGTTTTAAGTATCCGTCAGAAGATGACAACTCCAGTATTTTGTCCGGCTCAAACTTTGAGATCCAGAGTAGTCCCTTGTCTAATTCCCAGAACACGTCCCAGCAGTTCCCGGGGCTGGTCACCCAGGCGGTCTTGGATCCGATCCTTCAGGAAATGGAGCAGGTCAAGGAGAGCAACAAACTGTTGTCGGAAACAGTCACCAGACTGACGGAGGAACTGGACCAGTGCAAGGTACAGTGTAGGTCAAATAGGGGTCAGATGTGTTAAATATTGGTCAGGAAAGAAAAATATTTGGTATCTTTACACACCTTTAAGCCAAATACAATCAAGGGAAAATCTTCATACAAAGGGAAAATTTATGAAGTTAAGAATTGCTATTCAGGAATTGATTTTACTTTAATTGCTGATTTGGGTCGTTCTGATTACAGAGGTGGTACAGCACAGAGCTGACGACCCTTAGACAGGTGTTTGATGAGGAACGGTTTAAGTACGAACGTCTAGAGGAACAGATGAACGACATGACCGAACTAAATCAAAACGAATTCTCCAATCTTAGACAGGTCAGTCATTTATAAACGAAATATGGACTTCTATTTTGATCGGATTATTTAATGGCTGAATTAAGAGGGCTGGATGGTAGCTGCCATTTTTAGACTGTATTGATCTCCTGTAGAAGAAGAGTTCAGTATAAAGATATAGAAAAAAAAAATTTAAATCAAAAAATTTTGAATTTTTTCTCTACTAAATAAAAAATATTAAATTTATAGCTAAAAGCTTAACAAATCATATCTTAAAGTTAAGGTAGATCTGATGGTTTATTTGTGTTGACCACCAGCCTCCTTAAATTTGTTGGTTAGATTTTTTCTGTATCAAAAGTTTGGGTTAGAGGAGACTGATTTCTTAATCTCTAGCATAAGGTTTGTTAAAAGTTGAAAAGCACCTTATTTTCCTTCTGTTTATTTTCATTTTAATGGTAGAACTGATTTTGCAGGTTACACTTCAAAATAGTAAGGTAATTTTAGAAGGAATATGATATTAAAAGTACATGTATATTTTAAAGAGGAGAACTAGGCTGTCAGAAAATATCTTTCTCATGTTCAGTTTTCAATATACATTGTACTAACAAAATTGAATAGTAAATAAAATTTTCTTCAATATATAAATGTTATTTAGATTATATGCAAATATGTGTATATTCTTTCTGTATATTGTGTATTACTTTTATATATCAAACCATAGAGCACCAAGAAGACTATAACTTTTTGGATTAATCAATAATTATGTGTCTTTATGCATGTGTTGCTCTCAAAAACAAAGTCAACTCCCAAAAATAAATCATCATTGCCAGCATAAAATATCAATGAAATCCAAGAAGTGATGAATTAAAATAAGATGGCATTTTCTATCATACAATGGGTATAAATCTTATTGGAAAATACTGGTATGTCAGCCCAAACCAATTGCATACATCATAACATTATAGTCAGATTGTGGTGTTCCATGTCCAATAATTTTTTGGCTTATAAAACTTTGATTACAAGAGTCTTTTATTTGACACCAGTAATTAAAAATGTTATGATAAAAACTTATTCATACTGACTTTCTTTGTCACAGAACAATCACTAATAATCTGTCTCCTAGCTGTTATAGGATTTGAGACATTCCTTTAAGAGTAACAAGTAGTGTGTCATTTTGAAGTTTAATTTTGCAAGTACTGGTAGTACCAGGTATGTCATTTTGAAGATTATTTTTTTCAGGATATAACAAGTATGGATGAGAAGATTCAGTATCGTCTAGACGAGAGGACGACAGATCTTCAGGACAACGTGGAAAACTGTCAGACACGAGTAAGCCAGGATAATAAAATATCAAGAAGTTGTGCAATTGAAAAAAAAATTATGATATAAGCAGTTCATTGATTAGTTCAAAATTTTGACATTTGAGACACATGTTTTAGAGTTATCACCCTTGATTTCAGATTACAAAGATGGAGCTGCAACAGCAGCAGCAGCAGATAATCTCCATGGAGATGGTGGATAACGTCACGTTTCGGACACTCCTGACCAAACTGATCAATGTCGTTCTAGCCATTGTGGCCGTTGTTCTCGTTGTTGTTTCCACTGCCGCCAATCTCGTTGCTCCATTTTTAACCACAAGGTATTATATGAGCAGATTCATTGAAATGTTTGATAGTTTACTTGATAAGTACTGGTAGGTTAAATTTTTCTTTGCTCTCATTCTGAGCCAAATATATATATATATATATATATATATTATGCATGTTAGTAATAAGGTACATGTATTTTCAAATGAATGGAATATCTGTTGATTAACAAGAAAAAAATATTATCACACTTGAAATAATTCTTTTGAAATTGTGGTAAAAGTGTCTTATATTGCACATAAAAGACAAGTGATGATTCTGCTGTTCATGATTTTATGTTAAATTTACTTGTAAGATATAAGCATGCAGATAAACTTCCTAGAACTGCCACATTTAAGAGTTCAAAATAACACTGAATTAATTTTCTGTTTACTTTCAGGGCTCGGATACTGTCCAGTGCTCTTCTAGTGGTAGCCATCATTTTAGTGGGCCGTAACTGGGACAGCTTGATTCTGTGTTTTGACAGTATATGGCAGTATGTGTTTGAGACTCAGCCTTTCCGATGAAGATTGCGACTGGATGTAATTTTGCCAAGCAGCACATGCCAATGCACTTGAGATTATATGTAGCTCTGTTCTGGAAGAATGAAGATGGTGATGGTCTTTGAAAGTGAAAGTGAAAGAGGATTTTTTAAATAGCTGATTTTATTATTGAGGGAGTTATTTTAAGGTGTCAGTGATGAGATTTTACATGTATGTAGAGGTGATGATGAGGAGGTTACATATGTTTGTGATATATAAACCTTTATATTTTTGTTTTCCCTTGTGTGAGATGTTCTGTATTTTTAATTGTGAGATATATTTGTTGTGGGAGAATCCTCAATGGAGCCAAAAAAAGATGCACACACAGAAAATATACGTTGTTTATTTTGGTTTCACTGAAATACCCTTGATCGTATTTCAGTTGTAAAAATATTGGCAGTGGTCATAGAGTTGGTTGACTGCATTAACACTGTACACTTTGAGAATTATGAAAAAAACAACTTGAATTTGGTGCAGATGTAAAGGGGAAGAAAAATAAATCTGTAGTTGAAAAGTTTTGGTATCTAATTTGTAAATCTTGACCCAAAAACCATGACATTGGAAATCAGTAGGCTCTCAATTCCAAAAGAGAAGAAGAAGCAAATGTGTTGCAGTATTATAGATGTGCTAGTGTTGTTTGTAATATTTGTCACATTAGCTAGCTTCTCTCCTAGAGAGAATACAATCAATTCATCATTTGGATTGGCCAGTCATAGAAGTGCTTCAATATCTTCAATGTAATGTGTTTTTTTTTTTTTTTTTTCTTTAAGGTTTGCCAAATTATCTAAAAGTGTGATCAAAAACCTTTTCATGTTTCAAAGTGCATAATTGTTTCTTTTTCCACCATGTTTATCATTTATTTACCTATAATGTGTTTTTTTAGGAAATGTGGTGTGCACTTCTTTTAACTGGGTGATGTTTGGGAGGGGAGGGGACTACTATATGGCAATTATCAGGTCATTTTTCATACACTTGTTGTACATGAATATTGCATTGTACTGGAAAGATGTTACCTGTGTATTTAATTAAGGTTGAGGTTATGTTGAAAATTGTCTGCCATCCAATTACCAAAAAAAATACCAAGAAAGTAGGTGTTGACAGTTCAACAACTGATTTTTGAAAAATCACCATGGATTATATATAGTTTATTTAATGAAGATCAACATTTCCCAGGTTGAATAGATATTAACTAGCTTCTGTTTACAAAAAGAAACAGTTTTTTAATCATAAGATTCACACTTTCAGATCTTTTCAACATATGTGGGATCAGTTCCTTGCCACATTTGAGTTGTCCATTTTTTTTTCATTTCTCCAATTTGCTCTTACAATTGATGGATCTGATGCACTCAAGAATGTGTAATATCAACCGGTAATTTCATGGCACCATACGATTTGTTTACATATTTTTATGGCTTTGTAGAAAACCTTCGCTTGACAAAACCTCTGTGTTCAAAACACAGCACCATGTTATTTTCTTAAATGAAAACATGTATCATGTTTGGGTAAATGGTTGTTACTCTTTCTTTTTCCATCTCTCTCTCTTCTCTCTCTCTCTCTTACCTGTGTCCCTACTTGTTTTTTTTTTTAGTTTGTCCTGAAAGTACATTATTTACTCCCATGCGTTGGTAATGGGTGACTTAATTAATCTTTGTTACATGTGAATGTGTGTGCTGTTAAAATGTCTGTGAATTTAGAGCAGATACTTGACATGAGTGTGCACTGTTGTTCAGTTCATGATGTTAATTTATTTAACAGTTAGATGATTTGACCCATGATTCCTGACATGTGCAATAAATTTAATAAAGTCAGGTGAAATGTAATCTGTGTTTGTTATAATTTTGTGTTCAACTGTGGGCATGGCATTAGAAATCAAAAATTTTATGCTGAAATCTTTACTTTTAATTAACACAAGTTATACCATGAATCTTTGAATATCTCAATGTTTTTTAATGTGTTAAAGAATTAAGGTTTGAACATAATTACACTCTCATGGAATGATCCTTATACTACATGTATATGAATATAATTATATGTCATCTCTTTGTTGACCAGAAGCTGGATGGTGAAATTTTTCTTATATGTCTAAGAGTATATCGAGTAAAGACTATTTTACTGTGACTGCGCAAAGGTATATATACATATAACGGTAATGGTGGTGCATCGTCCAGTTACCTTTGAAACCAATTAATATAATAGTCCAATCCACACTTTGCAAAAGTTGTTCCCCTTTGCGGGGTCAACCCAAAGGTCAATAGGGAAAAAAACAACACATCCCTTCTTTATGCAACCAAATATTTGGGCGTCCTGTGAAGAAATCTCTTGGAATTTAATTCATTCCTTCGATGTGTGGGTTGCCCCAACTTGGGGCAACAAAATTCACAGCGGAAACGGATTTCTAATGTCAAATGACGAAGTTACAACCCTCTAAACTACAAAGACTACTGTGAGAAATATAGGAGTTTCCCCCCAAAGATGGCGGCCAAGGGACATAACTTTTGTAAAGTGTGGATTGGTCTATATTACCGGTAGGTAAAACATTCTGATAAAAATTCAGATCTCTTCATATTATAGCACACAACACAGAGAGCTCTAATCAGTGCATCGATAATTAACAAATTATTTTGGAGATTGGATTAATCTGTTGTCCATTAACTATTATACAATAACAAAAAATATACTTTAACGGTAGTTTAGTTTGCTAAACATATCACTTGGGGCGAAGACTATATGTACGACTTAACTAATGCATTTATGGTACGCTTTATCCATTAGCGTCCGAAGTTCGGTGGCAGTAGCCTGGTTCCGGCCTACCCATAATGCTCCGCACAGTAGGCCTGGCACTCACTGTTTAATGGAAGCGCCCATCACAGCAATTTCAATATGGCCGACGCTATGGTAAGTGTATGGGGACATACTTTACACCACGATTTCTCTTTCAATTTGCTGTGTCGGTTTAGAAATTTTTATGTTTTACGAATCTTTGAGGTAAGATTGAACAGCAAATGTAGTATTTCAAAGATGACATTGACTATTTACGGAATAATCTACGGATGCAAGCGGCGAGACAAAACCATGTGATTGCGCAATAACTGAGACCTGAATGTTACTTCGTTTTAAGTGCATGTTTGAGTGAAACTATATCGAAATTTTGTTTTAACATATTTTTCAGTAAATATAAGAGATGAACGATCGTTTTAAATGCGATGTTTTGCTGTGAACTGCTGTTAGACACACCTTACAAATTTTTGTAGCACAATGTAGTGCGGCACGCTTTTGAAGTGTGCAGGTGCCAGTTCAAGTCTGACCAAAAATTACTTATCGTGTGATTTGACATGCAGGTTACTTGCACACATCGATGCAAAACAAATCTGGGGTTTCTGATTATTATAGAGACTACATATTTTATTATTCAATTAATAGCTGCACGGTGTCATCATATATATCATTATTAATTAAGTGGTGTGCCATAGCTGCAACCATAAACACGTAGTATAAATATGTAATATATCATCATATTGTGTACAATCTGGTTTCATCACAGGGGCTCGTCACGAAGTTTTTTCAACCTTTTATATATACCACCTCTATACTATAAATGTATTTTATAGTATAGAGGTGGTATATATAAAAGGTTGAAAAAACTTCGTGACAAGCCCCTGTGGTTTCATGTAGATGTACAGATACTGAAGACAACAACATGGATGGATCTAGAGGGAGGGTCAGGAGGATCAAACCCCAAGATGGAAAATTTATGAAACCAGTCTCAGACCCCTATAACATTTAAAACAAAATTATTCTTCTGAACCTCCCTCCCCCAAGGAAAATGTCTTCATCTGCCCACACAATGTATTTAATTATTTAAATTTTAATGGCTGTTTGATTACAAATTTAGGTGGAGACTACAAACGACTAATAAAGAAATGCTACTTGAAACTGTTTATAATTTGTATCTTCTCTGTCTTTGCTATTAATATGCATTTTGTTTGGCTAGAATTTCCATACATATGCAAAAGCTGAGAAGCTTCCATCCTTTATCATTCTGGATGACACGGTGACTGAGCATTCATATTCAAGGAAAACTACTGTTTGTAGTCATTCCACTCCTTTGAAACGAAAAAGAAACAGGGATGCTTCGACTCCAACAGGAGAAACCCCCAAAGTAATTGATAAAAAACAGGTTGGTCACTGTGAATTTATTCCTACTTTAGAGAGAGAGAGAGAGAGAGAGAGAGAGAGAGAGAGAGAGAGAGATGTGAATGGATAAACAGACAGATAGATAGACTGACAGAGAGGACAGAAGGATAAATAGACAGACAGAGAGAGGGAGAGAAATGTTTTAACAAGATTCCTGCAATCATGTCCATTTATGTTAGAATGTAGGTACTACTATTGCAAGGTGGTCAGAGAAGGAAAAAAAAAGTTTATACAGTCATCTCACAAAGTTCCCTCCAACACTACCAGTTTCAAATGAATATTGGAGGAACTGTGCTGCAGCTATCAATCAAGAGACTGGCTCATCTAGGACAGGTATTTTTTAACATCAGGACATCAGCAATTTAGCTATTAATCCACTTTGACAATGGCTATTTTTAGAGCAAAAACATATATGTCATATAGTGTAAGGTTTTTCTCCATATCAACATAAAGAAAAATGATTTATTTGTTTCTCCTTGTCATACTGTAAATATAAATATTTATGGTAGGAAAAATTGAATACATATATTGCATTTTACTCAGATTACTGGTACATATTTGTATAACTTCCTGGACTTTAATTGACTGTCTTATAATGAAAAAAAAATGGGCTTTAATATGTTTCAGCATTCTTTTTGAAATGAATTTTAGGAGCATCATGTAGAAGTTTCTACAACAGGGCACTCCTTAATGAACCAGTCATGGTTCTTTCAAAGCAGCAATCTGATGATTTGGCAGGGATTTCTACTATTGAAGATTCAGCCATGCCGGAGGACATACATATTTCTTCAACTCGATTATCTACAAAGAATGCAGCATGTCAGACTGATTTGATCATTCCAGTGATTAATAGCAGGTACCATAGACAACATAAAAAATCAAATAATCTTTATCACCCATTTGTTAGACTGATATGAACATACAGAGAATTTAATTTCAAATGTACTAGCATGCGTATCCAAAATAAAGTTTATGTAATGAGGACAACTTTCGCAACATTATATATAGATTATCATGACTATGCATGTATCTTATTATTTTTGTAGTCCTATGTCCGCTCAAGAACAGCAAGCGACCCAAGAATCTGCAGATACTCATGCAGATTCAGATACATTAGTACATAGCATTTTACAGGACAGGCTTGTTGCAGCTCACAAACTTGACACCAGTCATATCAATTCGAGTGATGCTATGGACTTGATAGTATCTTTATTCAGTGGTGACTCTGTAGATGTATTGGCCAAAAAGATATATTGTATACAAAGTCTCAGACAAAACATTTGGAAATTATTCATTTCCCAATTAGAGGATGATTCCAAATACTCTACACAGAGACGAGCAAGTTACCTAAGTGACACTGGCTATTCTGCTTTAGTTAGTTTTGATTGGACATCTGTGGTAAGAGAAATGGTGGATTTCAATCCCTTACTTCTAGATGTGCTGCTCTCCGCATCCACAAGTGCAAAAAAGCAACGAAGTGCTGATCACTACAAACAGATTGTACCTGAGTGTGGCCTTGTATATGGAATTCTAATGAAGAGGAGATTTCAGGACATGTCCCGTATTCAGAGATTCATCTCTCTTGCACTGGCAAATGAAAGAGTACACCAAAAGGTGATAAAAATTTGAAACATCTTATAATGTTTAAACAAATATTTTTCATCTTAAAGAAAATTGATAGTTATTATTTGGCTGCCTTTGTATGAAAAGTACTAGCTGTTTCATTGAAACTGGATAATTAGTCAATTCAACGCTAAAACAAAATGTATCTACAGTAAAATCACATTATATATAGTAACACAATTTATTACAATTTCAGGTTTATGACAGACTTCAGCCTATGGGTGTTACTGTATCACACAGTGTTCTGCTTAAGGTACAAAAGCACATTGGGGGACATTTCAACCAGGAGCTTATTGATGCTGTGAAGGAAGGAAAGAGGTTCCGCCTGGTTGGAGATAATGTAAATTTCCAGCTTACTGCAAGTCATCAGCGCCAGGGTCAGTCGAAGCACATGGAACACTGGTTTGCTTCTGCAGCTATCATCCAGAGTGGAGACTTTCATACACTGCCTAACATTGCTCCTCAAGTGCCCCTCATGCAGCTGTCTGCTGATTTTTTTTTACCACAGCAACAGGACTGGGATGTGATCCGGCATGAGTACAGTGTGCTAACCCTCCGGGTGATTACCAAATTCTTGAAGGCATTCCAGGATTTCAAGGTATTGGCCAAACGAATGACTGAAGAATTGCAGCCAGTATCTCACGACATAAGCTCAGTACACAAAATCATTCCTCTGCCTGTGTTGGCCAAAAATGAGCAAAAGTATACTGATGTTGTCGATATACTGGATGAATATGAAAATCTTATCGCAGAGATTTTCAATTCTGCTGGTAAACCCCTAGAAACAAACACTAGAGTGCACATTGGAGGTGACCAGCTGACCCGTGAGCGCTTCTCTGGAGCAAAAAGGCTTCGTTCATGTGCAAATGATGATAGGGAAAAACTTAGTCATCTTGCCCCAATTACATTTGAAATGTTTCATCTTCAAATGACAGTTCTGACAGTTTTTTATAAACTATTGTACAGAAAAGACAGTATTGAACCTGGCACCTTATATGCTGAAAAAATAAGGTTGTCAAGAAGTGATGCTAATGGTGATGACGTAAAAAATCACTATGACCACTGTAAAGAACTTGCCATTTCTCTCATTGATACATATATCACTGTTGCAGCAATGAAATATTTTGGTATGGCCACATTGGATTCAGATCCTACTCAAAATTTCCCTAAAGAAATTGAAAATATGACAGACCTAGAGAAAAAAGAAGTGCTTTTGAAAATCATTAATGACTTTGTTAGCAGTATGGTACTTCAAAAGGTGCAGGAGAACTTTGAAAATCAGCCTACATCTCATGGAAACTCAAGCATTCCAATCATTGTTTGTCTACCAGATGGATCCAGAATTAATCTAATGGTTCCTATTGCAACCAACCAAATTAAATCCTCCAATGTTACAAGTACATGTACTTCTGATCTTGATGGAGTGAAAATGTATGGTTCTTGTGTTCTTGAACTTGGTTTTCTTTACAAAAGTGTACTGCAGAATGTGAAAATTCCAAACAGAGACAGATTCATACCACTTTTGAAATATTTGATGTGTGTCTTAAAAGGACATAGCAACAATTCCAAGTATGCCCTGGAAATTCTTCGATTTCTTTGTCATCAATTAGGAACACTGAGTGAAAAAACTGCCCAGGAAACTTTCTATGGACTATTTGTAAACACCAAGGGAAAGTTTGACACATCAATTGGAGCAGATCTCCAAATGGAACATGTTGTGAGACTTGTCAAAGGACATTTGCGGTCTGTTTCCTCTAACAAAAGCGAAAAAACACTTTCAAAACGAACAGCAGCATTTGCTGGAATGAAACACATATCTGAGGAATTTGATAAAAAAACTGACGTTGTTATTCGAGCTCATAAGCACAGAATTAAATCATCTGAAAGTGACGAAATTAAAATAATCAAAGAACTACAAACCATCAAACCATTTGATGAGCAGAAAGGCCGCACACTAGTTTCATATTCTCACCCAGTTCAAAGCCCACTAAGAAGACTAGAGCTGCATCACCTAAAAAACTGGATCAGGCAGCACCAGTATAACATCTACCATGAACTTGGGCAGTAATTAAAGATCAATACATGAGGGTAAACTAGTTTTGGCTAAAATTGAAAATGAATACTGCATGTTGATCAATACCAAATTTATTTATTTAGTGTAAATATCATATCATATGCATGCGTCTTACTAAACATGTAGAAAGTCTTTTCAGTGGATATTAGACAATTCAATATGCACAAAAAGGCTCATTAGTCTAATTCTAAGGTCCTTTAATAGACTGGCAAATTATGCTTGACAATGCTTCTGCAGTTGATTCATCAAAAGAAAAGTCTTGAACAATGGAAGAAGGTTCCACATAGAACTCTGCATTAAATACCAATTTCTCAACATGTAATTCTGTAATGGTTGTTAGTTTTAATGTCTGAACATACATACTTATAGCATTTCTGACAACTCCTTTCTTATCAAGCATCAAAGGTTCCTTAAACTGCCAACTGCATTTCAGGTCGGTGTTGCAGACATCACATTTTTTACATGCAAACCCTGTATCAGTAGCATCATAACCAAAATAAGAATCTATAAAGTTTTTTCGACACATGACATCATTTCGACAGTATTTTCCAACACTCTTTGAAACTCCTTGACGACCAAGATCAGAATTGTTGAAGTAGAGAACAGCTATACACTCATCTCCACTTCTGCCAGCTCTGCCCACTTGTTGAATATAAGCTAAATAGAAATTGCACTTGTATCATATTTATAATGTATGAATGTTTTAATTGTCAAACCTTGATTAATGCATGTTAAAAATTGTATGACATAATCAATAAATATTAGGGGCTTAAAATCTTTTATTAAAATGCATTGGTGTTACATGGCAGACAGTGTATTTGTAAATTACTACTACTAATCTTTAAGCAAATTATTTACCTTCCATGTTTTTGGGTGGACCAATATGGATCACTTGTAATACATGGCGCAAATCTGCACCCATGCCTAAAGCAATGGTTGCAAAAACAATCTTGAGAGGACTCTCATGGGGATCCTTTGCCAAGTTGTTGAATATTATGTTCTTCATCTGTTTATAAATACACATTTGAGTATAAGAATAATGAATATATATGGTTACCGTAAAAAAATGTATTTTTAATATAAAACACTTTGTGAGTGAAAGAACTGTAAACTGACCTCATCATTATTTCCGATTGAGGAATGGTACATTGCAACTCGACAATTTTCAAGAATTTGTGGCTGACTTGCATACATGTTTTCCCCCAGTACTTTGTTTGCATATTCATAGGCATACCCTACCCAGTCCATAGTTCCACTGAGGTAGATAATTGTCAAAGGGAAATTTTGTCCCTTGGACTTAAGACTCTGTAAAACAGGTTGAAGCACAAAATTGTAAGTTTCTTTTGATGACACTTTACTGCTAAGAGGTGGTCTTTGTAGAACCACTAAGGAAATGTTTTCCTTTGTTGGTGCAGATGAAATCACTCGAAAACACTTCATAAGTAGATGTTTTGCAACATCTCCCTGACCGTTTACAGTGAGGGTAGCACTTAGTGCAAGCATTTTTGCATGGGGTAAGATGGGGCGCATATCCTTAATATTGCGGAAAGATGGCCTGTATTCCTCCCCCCAGTCAAGGACACAATGGGCTTCATCAACTACTATTAGGCAGGTTTTTGAAGAATATACCCGTGAGACTAAACTGTCATATATGGTTTTTTTTCCAATCATATGTTCAGGGTGAGTGTAAATGTATGTGTAATCACCCGTTTTTAATTTATCTAAAACAGCTGCATCATTCTTCTCTTTCAAGCAGGTTGCATATAAACCAAGTTTAGAAAGTTGCTGCTGAATGATGACATTTAGTGGCTCAAAAACAAAAACACAGCATGGTTTTCCAAATATTGTCTCTGAAATAATTGGGAATAATTCATACAGTAGACTTTTCCCATAACCAGTGGGTAGCATGCATATGGTATCATGGTTGATCATGACTGATAATGCTTTTACTTGCAATGGTCTCAATTCCTCGACAGTCTGCCCAAATCTTTTATTATAAATATCTAAACAGGATCTAATTTTGTCTTCTTCCTAAATTTAAAACAAAGCAGTTTAATAGGTTATCATTGAATAGAGCTATGCATCACATACACACCCACACATACATGGAATAATAAATTATTTATGTCTGTTTTTTTCCTATTACTAAACCCCAGATTTGTTTTGCATCGATGTGTGCAAGTAACCTGCATGTCAAATCACACGATAAGTAATTTTTGGTCAGACTTGAACTGGCACCTGCACACTTCAAAAGCGTGCCGCACTACATTGTGCTACAAAAATTTGTAAGGTGTGTCTAACAGCAGTTCACAGCAAAACATCGCATTTAAAACGATCGTTCATCTCTTATATTTACTGAAAAATATGTTAAAACAAAATTTCGATATAGTTTCACTCAAACATGCACTTAAAACGAAGTAACATTCAGGTCTCAGTTATTGCGCAATCACATGGTTTTGTCTCGCCGCTTGCATCCGTAGATTATTCCGTAAATAGTCAATGTCATCTTTGAAATACTACATTTGCTGTTCAATCTTACCTCAAAGATTCGTAAAACATAAAAATTTCTAAACCGACACAGCAAATTGAAAGAGAAATCGTGGTGTAAAGTATGTCCCCATACACTTACCATAGCGTCGGCCATATTGAAATTGCTGTGATGGGCGCTTCCATTAAACAGTGAGTGCCAGGCCTACTGTGCGGAGCATTATGGGTAGGCCGGAACCAGGCTAGGGATAGTTTTTTTGGTCGAGGAAATGTGAGGCAGATAGTGCTCATATATGTGATTTAATTTTTCAGTGGATTTTTAAATTTGCTAAAATTGGTTTGCATGCAGGGGACACATGGTCCCGACTCTTGAGAATTTTTAAACATTTCAGAATAAAACAAGAACAACTTACATATAGCACTATAAAGAATAGCCAGGGACGGTCTCAAAATTTTCTGAAAAATGGCCCTTTTTTCACATTTTCACGGGTCCAGAACCACGCTCCAGTCCCGAGCAACTGCCATAAACTACCATAGGATTGGTAGCTTAATGTATACCCATGCAAATAATCACCAATTGATGGGGGGTCAATCACCTTCTTTTCGAGTGACATTTCGTGTTCTGAACCCACCCTACTTTTCAAGCACAAAACCGAAAGTGAAAATTTTGGCCACAGTTTCGCATTTTCATTCCATATCGGATGAAAAGTGCTACCAATAATAAAGTGTCATATATCAATGAAATTGACATGAGCTCCTCTATCCACAAAATGAATGCAATAAATATTCTTCCAATTTATACCCTTCAAATAACCAGCCAAACCCCAGGTTCTCCCTTTATTTCAAAATTTTGACCGGGTCTTTCCTTCAAAACTATCCCCTGCCACCTTTAACTTTTAGAGTTTGTTTCTCTCTAATTAAAACACTTCAAAATCAGAAAGTTCATGCAATTCTGAGTAAAACCTTTCAAATTTGGTCTGATTTCATTGAAAAATAAAAAAGTTATGGCTGTTTAAGTATTACCCCCTTTCCCGGCTGAATCACCCTAACCTGTTTCTGTAAGGTTTTTAAGATACATCATGACTTCTTTCAATCCAGAAGACATTTTTTCTTTAAAAATCAGTTATAACAAGAAACCTTTATCCCTATCTGATGTAAAAAACATTGAAATATTCACATTTAGTAACAACTTATAGGAGAATTCAACTCATATGTATCACCTATCCCCCTGCAAATGGGAATAAGAAAAAACACATTATTACTCCTTGCAATCAACTTTTTTGTTTCTAAATGGTACTAACAGGTTTAAAAACTCTATTGGAACACAAAAGCAACCTATTTGGAACACAAAACCTTCCCTTTCATCTTTTCAAAAGGGACAGGTACCTAGAAAATGGCAATCAGGCATCTTACCCGAGGAGTAATTCCCCAAATATGCTGAACGGATGATGATGAAACCTAATTTCTCTGTTTATTCTTTAACCAATACCAAAAGATCTAGATTTATTTGTTATAAAGATTGAAATACATGTTTTTCATACAAAGAAATACCAAATTTGATCATCATGACCACACCCCCATCATGAGGTGGGAATACATGCAAATGACTAATGGTTAAAAAATGCACACAAATTCAATTTTTCTTGGTATATTTTCAATAAAGAAGAAACCAAACATATGTGTTTTGTTTTAAATGAGAGAAATTTTATGTATGCTTGAGATTTTATCAAAAGAAATGTGAAATAAAGGCTATTTTTGGTTGTCGGTGAAGAAAATTGAAGGGGGGGGTGCTTTTTTGACAATCAGACATTTTAAAATTGTTAATAATGACTTAAAATGCAGATATTAACTATTTAGAATTACATGTAATTACATGTAAATTACATGTAGCACATGTAAAATATATATTTAGCCCTAAAATCAACTTTTTGTCAGTTTTAGCTTGAGAAAGAACAATATTTTACAATTTCTTATCAAATCTAAGGGTTTAAAACTTCATAAAACTGCATGGCTGTCAATTAATTTCAAGAAAATTTCATGAAAATGGCACAATATTATTCAGTTAATCCAAATTCAACCCAAAATCTAATTTCAATAGTAATAATATGTCTATAAAGGGTTTTAATATAAGGACAAACCCAAAATACTAGAAAATTGCACTTTTTCTAAGGACCACCCCCTGCTACATTTTGGCCCCTAAATCTCATCACAGCGTTGAGAAATCATAAAAATTCAGCCAGTTTCCCATTTTACACACATTGAACATCTTTTCTGTACCCATGTTGTTAAACTTAAAGCCTATTAAAAATTTGACATTTTCTTGAAGGTGGCAGGGGATAGTTTTTTTGGTCGAGGAAATGTGAGGCAGATAGTGCTCATATATGTGATTTAATTTTTCAGTGGATTTTTAAATTTGCTAAAATTGGTTTTCATGCAGGGGACACATGGTCCCGACTCTTGAGAATTTTTAAACATTTCAGAATAAAACAAGAACAACTTACATATAGCACTATAAAGAATAGCCAGGGACGGTCTCAAAATTTTCTGAAAAATGGCCCTTTTTTCACATTTTCACGGGTCCAGAACCACGCTCCAGTCCCGAGCAACTGCCATAAACTACCATAGGATTGGTAGCTTAATGTATACCCATGCAAATAATCACCAATTGATGGGGGGTCAATCACCTTCTTTTCGAGTGACATTTCGTGTTCTGAACCCACCCTACTTTTCAAGCACAAAACCGAAAGTGAAAATTTTGGCCACAGTTTCGCATTTTCATTCCATATCGGATGAAAAGTGCTACCAATAATAAAGTGTCATATATCAATGAAATTGACATGAGCTCCTCTATCCACAAAATGAATGCAATAAATATTCTTCCAATTTATACCCTTCAAATAACCAGCCAAACCCCAGGTTCTCCCTTTATTTCAAAATTTTGACCGGGTCTTTCCTTCAAAACTATCCCCTGCCACCTTCGGTTTTTGGCGGAAAATGTCTGAGGATAACGAAGATGAAAACTTGCCAAGTGCTGCTGAGTGTGAAAAAAGATGTCAGTGTTTTGCAGACATCACAGGGACTGACACGGCTCTTGCGATGTTTTATTTACAGGACAGAAACTGGAATGTCGAGGTTAGGTTACTGCAGAATTGTCTTAATCAGATACGGGTTAATTTGAATGAATTTGAAATTTGTGCTACTTTTACGTAATAAGCGATTTTGTCAGTAGTCCATATGGGAACAGATATTTTTTGGTTGATTCAATGACAGTGTTGGATTTTATAATAATTATACCTCCAGACGGGATATATTATGGAAAAAAATGCAGCAAATGGAGTACCTAAACATGCATGCATCCTATGTTGCTTAGATATGGCCAGAAATTAGTCCTGACTTTTACCCCATTTCATTTGTAACCAGTAACAAGGCACTATTTTCTGGTGACAGAAGTAACATATATGACAAAACTGATTATTTAATCTTTCCGTTGAATGGTTTAATTTCATCCAGTAACAATGGTTACAGCTATATTCTATTGGTGACAAAAGGTAACAGAGGTGACGATCCTTTTTCTCTTTAGCAGGGGTCTTATTTTATTTGGTTACAATGGTTAAAATGGTAACAACTAAAACTATAATCTATTGGTGACAAGAGGTGACGAGCCTTTTTCTGTTTAACAGGG
Organism: Magallana angulata; assembly: GCF_025612915.1. Taxonomy (NCBI): domain Eukaryota; kingdom Metazoa; phylum Mollusca; class Bivalvia; order Ostreida; family Ostreidae; genus Magallana; species Magallana angulata. The sequence continues at coordinate 16,517,422 of NC_069111.1, forward strand.
GGTCTTATTTTAGTTGGTTACAATGGAAACAGCTATAATCTATTGGTGACAAAGGGTAACAGAGGTGAAGAGCCTTTTTCTGTTTAGCAGGGGGTCTTATTTTATTTGGTTACAATGGTAACAGCTATAATCCATTGGTGACAAAGGTAAAAGAGGTGATGAGCCTTTTTCTGTTTAACAGAGGGTCTTATTTTATTTGGTTACAATGGTTACAGCTATATTCTCTTGGTGACATAGGGTAACAGTGGTGACAGTCATTTTCATGAAATACAGGGGGTCTTTTTTAAATTGGTTACATTGGTAACATTGGTTACAATGGTAACCTAACCCTAACTCTAAACTAACCCTAACCCTAAACTAACCCTAACCCTAAACTAACCCTAATCTTAACCCTAAACTAACCCTAACCCAAACCCAACTCTGTTTTGTAACCAATGTTACCAGTAACCACTGTAACCTATCACAAGTTCATCAAAGTTTGAAAATCATCCATAATCTAACATTGTTACCAATGTAACCAATGTTACTGGTTACAAATAGAAAGGGGTAAAAGTCAGGACTAATTTCTGGCCATATATGATGTTGCTTTGTAAATTATATAAATTATAGATATAACATCATACATAGATTTTCCCCCAATAACTTTAACAGGTTGGCCAATCGCCCAAATGGGATATAATAGCCCGTATGAGATATAATAGCCGAAATGGGATATAGAAAATAAAAATTTTTGATTTTGAAATTTTTGATATAAATCCGCATTAGAATAGATGAAATACAACAACTTTTGGTAAACAACTTTTTCTTTAACTGTACTATTACGGAGATGGATCACAGGGGCTCGTCACGAAGTTTTTTCAACCTTTTATATTTACCACCTCTATACAATACTTTATAAGTTTATATTTTATTGTACAGAGGTGGTAGATATAAAAGGTTAAAAAAAACTTCGTGACGAGCCCCTGTGGATGGATCCCTCAGTATTTCCAAAACTTCTTGGGGATCAATCTTATAAACTATAGACATATAGAAAAACTTAACCAAAAGTTGTTGCATTTGATTCGATTACAATCAAAAACTTTGAAATAAAATTTTTTTGTTTTTTGCACTTAAAATTTATATCCCATTTGGGCTATTATATCCCAAACGGACTATGATATCCCATTTGGGCAATTGGTCCCAACCTGTTGAACCAAAATTTTCTTCCATTGATCTACATAGCATCTGCCATCTTTGCAAGCCAAGGAAGTTATGTGCTACCTCTCTTGAAAAGACAAGTTAACCCTTAGCTAAGCAAAGATTTTACAATTGGGACTCTTTTCAGATTGCCGTAAATGCATTCTTTGAAGAGTCAAACCAAGATGCAACAGCTCAGAACCAAGGGACAAAAAGAGGGTTATCAGAGTCTGCCAACCCCGAAGCATCATCCAAGCAAATTAAATTGTAAATCTGTATCCATATTGTTTCTTAGTTAATATTGTCATTATTTCTAATCAAAGAATTTACATCTGTTAAAGACATTACAGTTAGCTGTTGATTCTATTTGGCATTTTTGGAACACAGCTTACTTTAAATGTAAGATCAGAAGTACAGAATATTGGTATTTGCTTAGTGCTAGTAAATTGTCAGACATTGCTTAGTGCTTAAATGTGCTTAACCATGTTGTGTATATTTTGTTGCAGGGCAGATGATGATCCAGAACCTCACAGGATTCGACTACTCAGCTGGAACATTGACGGGCTGGACATGCCAAGTGCCGAGAAGAGGACCAAGGAAATCTGTAATATCATCAAAAAGTAAAGTTATAAGTACATGTATTTTGTAGTTTAACTAACATCTCTGAATATGATTTTAATGGTTAGATATACTGCATCATATTTGAAAATGAAGTACGGTACAAGAATTATATCTAGTACACATACCAGTACTGCTAATAAGCCTATTTTTGTGATAACAATGTACATGCACTTCTTGTATTTTAAATGCAATTTATTAATATAATGTGTAAAATGAATAAATACAGTGTATTTAATATAATGCTTTGGCAACCTGAAAAAGATATAATTTTTGAATACATATATTAACTCAAGGAAAGAGTTTTTCATCAAGTTTCCTCTTTGTGTTCTTTGTATTCTTTCTTTAATGTCTGATACTTGTACTAAATTCCAGAGAAAACCCACAGGCAGTGTTACTTCAAGAGGTGACCCCGGTGACCTTGCCTATCCTCCAGCAGAATTGTACTGGTTACCGGGTGATTTCAGGCGGCTCCTCTGAGTATTTCACAGCAATCATGTTAAAAGATGGGCAGGTCATGTTTAAAGGAAAAGAAATACAGCCATTTGAGAATACAGTGATGATGAGAAACTTGCTGAGTGTTCAGGTACAGTTAGATGAGAGAGAGAGAGAGAGAGAGAGAGAGAGAGAGAGAGAGAGAGAGAGAGAGAGAGAGAGAGAGAGAGAACAATTTCTCAGTACTTTGAAAAACTTTCCAACTGAACTCAAGTTTCAAAGTATAAAAATAAATTAAAGTTAGATTTTACCATACTGGGGTGATTTTTTCCTATTTTCTTATATTTAAAGCATTATATTAGTACAAGTATCATGTAATGACAGAATAAGTGCAAGATTTAGAATTGTGCATTAATGGTGTTAGTATGCAATTTCTTACAGAACTTGCATGAATTTCCATTTTAATCAAATTGGAAATTTTGTTTGTTTTAGTGTCAAATAAAGGGAAAGCCATTTACAGTGATGACCTCACATCTGGAGAGCACCAAGGACTTTGGAGATGAGAGGAAGAGGCAGCTTAAGCAATGTTTTGAAGCAGTCAAGGCAGAACCTGCCAGTCAAAATGTTATCTTTGGTGGGGACCTAAATCTTAGGGACAAGGAGGTATTTTTAAGTGTTTTAGGACGTTAAGACTTTTTCCTACTAACAGCGTTGGCAAACATGAAGGGGAGGGGTGAAAGTTTTGTAACTCAGCATCTCATTCATTAGTTCTTAATTACCTCCATTAATGATCCTTCATCATCATCTCCGCATTTAAAAGCTGAGTTTTCAGAATGAAGAACTTTATATTTATATATAGTATTTTTTTGTAGCTCTCTGCCATAGGAGGAATACCAGGGGGCATGTGTGATGTTTGGGAGGCCACCGGATCCAGAAAGGAGTGTTTATATACCTGGGACATGATGAGAAATACCAACTTAGTGTTTGACAAATTCAAGCCTCGGTGCCGCTTTGATCGACTTTATCTGAGACATTCAAATCCGGGCACCATCAAACCAGTGTACTTTGAGCTGATTGGATTAGAGAAAGTCAAGTCTTGCGGAAGATTTCCAAGTGATCACTGGGGACTGTTGACTCATTATGACATCATTAAAATCTAAACTAAAACAATGTTTGTCTTGTTAATGACTTGTGAACTTCCATCAATTGGTCCTTAGCTCTTGGCACACAGTGGCGTAGCGCCCTTTACGCAAAAACGCAAATGAATACACATATTTTTTTCATACATTATGAAGAATAATCCATCAAGATTTCATATGTAATGAATTTATTTAATTTACATGTATATCATGTAATAAATGGGATAAATGTTGCTATATTAATTTTCACTGGCATGCATTTATTTACATGTATTTCATTTGATATTTTTTTTATTTTGAAACGCGTAAAAAGATATATACATGTACGTTCCACTGTAAACCAGGAATGATTATCGTCTCTTGCATTACTCCACATGTGCGGATCCAAAATATCATAAAAACCAGGAGCTTCCGGGGGCTTCTCCCCTTATGCGCCCACCAGGGTTCTGCCCTGGACACGCTGGGGGCCTCAAGGAGGCCCCCATACCTCCTACCATTTTTTGAATACAGTAAATTAAAACCTAGCTACGCCACTGGCACTTGCATGTAGTGTAACCTCTTGTTCCATATTTCTATCTTTGCATATTCCCCACACTGTTTTTTATGCTAACAGACAAAACTGATTTTGGGTTTATGTTTTATGATCATTAATATTTGATCCAAGTTTATTTTTTTTGGATTAACTGATTTTCTTCAAAGTTACTAGTACGGTAGGATGTCCCTTCAAATTTTTAGCTCACCTGAAAGCTCAAGTGCACCAGTACCTGTCACGGTATATTACCAAAAAAAAAAATAAATAAATAAGAGATTTCATTTGTCTGTTCAATGTGAAATCGTTTTTAAATGGGACTATCCAATCAATTGGATTATACAGTAGAGTTAACATATATCCCATATTTACACTTCCCCCTTCCCGTCAGATACGCAACGCCGTATTTGGCTAAGTGTAAACAACACTATCTTCTCTCCTCTTTGTTATGAGCTCGTTAACCCTTTACCCAGGCACCATAAGTTGCATGTCATTTCAATCGACAATTAAAAAAATACCCGAATGCTGAAGCAACCACGTGTATACACAACATGCTATCGCAAATTCGCACGATATACCGTCGCCCTTTAACGCGCCGTCTCAACGACCGAAATCGTGACCATGCCCCTTTGACCGGTATATATACCCCGGTAGCAATCGAAAATAATATTGCGACCAAATACTTTAATGAATTCATCAATCTGACGAAAGCACAGACCTCTAATACGCTCATTGCTTTAGTCATACTGTGAATTCATGTCAGCTTTAATAACAGAGTTATACAGACACACTTTCCATATCGTACATGTACAGATACCAAGAAGCTTAAATTCGTTTAATTTATATCCGGACAAATTGGCCTCTGGACAAAAATGTTCGAATGTTTGTAAATACATGTATGTTCTGTCTGTATTCGTCTTTGATTGATGATATGTTAATATGTTTTTAGCTCACCGAGACGAAGTCAGGAGGAGCTTATGCTATACGCCCGGCGTCGGTGTCGGCGTCGGCGTCCGGACCTGGCTAAAGTTTTTTGTTGCAGGTCTTGTATCTAAGTTATTACTTGTCCTATCTTCACCAAACTTGCATGGATGCTGCATCTGGACCTACTTATGGACTTAAAAGACTTGATGCTGAATCCTGAATTTCAGATGCCAGAGGAGGTTAAGGTTTTTGGAGCAGGTTAAAGTCGTTGGTGTAGGTGCGGCGTGCCCATTGATAACAATATCTAAGTTACTACTTGTCCTTACTTCACCAAACTTGCATGGATGGTGGGTCTTTAGATACTAATGCACCAGACAGGATTGAATGCCGAATCTGAGCCATAGGTTTCGGATGCTGGAGGAGGTTAAGGTTTTTAGAGCTGGTTAAAGTTTTAGAAGCAGGTGCTCTATGATGATTAGTTCTTAGTTACTACTGGTCCTAACTTAACCAAACTTGCATGGATGGTGCGTCTGACAGGCTTGAATGCTGAATCTGAGCCATAGGTTTTGGATGCTGGATGAGGTTTCGTTATTTGGAACAGGTCACATGTTTTATAGATAATAGCTTGCATAGTTGATTTAACTATAATATAAATGATTCGTATAGGAAGCTTCAGATGCAGAGCCTTATCTCCATTTTCAAGGATCTCCTACCTCACTCAAACCTGCTTAATAATTGTGGTTGTTGTTAAATGATATAACATGATTCCTATGATATAGTTTTGTATGATACGATACACTATTGTTTAATATGATACAGTATTATATCATGTTATATTGTAAAAAGTTATATAATACAAAATGATATTGTATCAATTTATTTTTTTTATATATATTTTACGATATGATATTGTTTAAAAATATTGGTATGTATAGTATTGTATATTATGGTGCAATTTTGTATAATATGTTATTGTATCATTAATATATTATTTAATCACATGATACTGTTACATATAATATTGCAATAAATAATATAGTATCATATGATACGATACTGTATATTATATAATATTGTATCATGCGATATTGTATTATATGATATTGGTGTTTATAAAATATTATTATATTACATGAAATTGTATAATATGATATTGTAATATATAATATTGTATCATATGATACAATATGTATCATAAAATTGTATTTTATAATATTTTACTATATCATCTGATATGATACAATGTTGTATTAAATTATATTGTATCATATGATACAATATCATTTTATGTATCAAATATGATACAATATCATACAATACAATATCATACTATATTTCAGAAATTAAGTACGAGTTATCGTGAATGTTGCAGAATAACCTCCGAGGTTGAGAAATGTTGTTTTGAAATATAAAAGCCGGGGCGTTAGCCGCGGCTTTTATATTTTAAACAACATTTCGAGACCGAGGGGGTTATTCTGCAACATTCAAGAAAACAAGAACTTTATTTCTATTCTACTAACAGCCCAGTATTTCTACAGATCGTTTCTTCTATAGAGAGACAATCTAGGTCATTTTGACGGCTGTTCCGTGTAACCCCAGCGGTAATGCTATTTATCGATCAAAGGAACCACATGCAGACGACAGAATTTTTTTTGGGATTTTTAATACTCTTCACTTATTATAAAATAGAAGGAGAGAACATAAATAGGCATTGTGCCTGCTGTTCAATCCAATTCAATGTATTTATATACTTGAATAAAATACTTATTAAATTATTAAATTAAATTATTATAAAATATCTTTGAGTTATATTCCTAATATTTTAAGGGCAATTTAATACGATTATTACTAGTACACGTTATGTATTTTATGTAAAAACACGCAGTGAAAATGTGGTAGGGAGGTCCTAGGAACAGCCGCATCGATCTCTTAAAAATAAACATTTGAGGCAATACACATCGTTTTGACTGGAACTAACGCGTGAAATTGACATAGTTTTAAAACTTTTTATGGTTTGAAGTTGTACTTTCATGATCAGTGCGAGACAAATAGGTATATCTGATCTGATAATTTACTGATGACGTTCGTGGTATATTGGAGATAATTATGCCTTCTGTCAGTTTGTCACTTTATATTCAATATTCATCTATTTTCGCATAGTATCTAAGGATTTATATAGCGTAAGCATACTATGCCGAATTAGAGCACGGCAAATGTTTTCAACAAAAATCTTTCAAGCGCCGACAGCGGGGTTCGAACTCTGGACGCTAAAATCACACCAGTTTGAAGCCCAAAGCGTTACCGCTCCGTTATATTAGCTATAATCATCATGAGCGGTATTTATATATTTATATAAAACGTAGATATATACGACTGACATCAAACAATTAAAATTATTAATTTTTCCAAAAACACTTCATTATTGACGGTTATTTTAAAGTTAAAGTTTCTTATAAACTTTTGAACAAATTGATTGAAATTCTACAGGAGAATCACAAAAACGCTTTTTTGAATGACGCTTGATAAAGAATGTACAAGAAAAAAAATTCAATGAGATTTCGTCTGCTAAACAGTTTTCTCGGTAAGTCCAAACGTCTCTCATTTCTTGAAAAGAACATAATCCTTTGTTGACTTTTTGTTGTACAACAACTTGTTGATTAAATAAACAATAAAATTAATTGATTAATTTGAAAAAAACAAACAAAAAACTGCTTGCTTTTCCGGTTAATATTTAAGGGACTTGTCAACACTCGAACGTCACAGCTACTTATAGCAAAGCACGTCAGTATATTCAACAGTTGGCATAATAATAACAATAGTGTTGTGTTGTGCATGTACTATGCCTAAATAGTACATGCCTCCGGCTCGTGCACTATGTATCAAACCCTGACTACTATTTAGGCATAGTACATGCACAACACAACAATAAAATGCTTTCTTTGGTGATTCATTCGGGATATGAAGGTAGCGACATTGCAGGAAAAATACATAACGCGGGTTATGTTAATTTTTCCTGCAATGATCGCTACCTTCATAACCCGCATGAATCATCAAAGAAAGCATTTTATTGTTTATATTAACATCTTTCTTTAACTAATTCATAAATTCATTATGTAAAGTTAGTAAATAATAATTAATAAATTCATTATGTAAAGTTAGTAAAATTCACTAAATTACTGTTAATGTACATAAGTACGTTAGCTAATAGAAACCGCCAAATCGTCTCTTGTGAAACTTTGAGTCTGGCATCATCATGATTATTTCGTGCAGTCCGTGAGTTTACTTAGGTCGCTGTAGATTCAGACCAATCGATAAACAGGGCGTGTCAATTTCAGTCCTGTCACTTTCAGCCGCTGTAGATTTCGACCAATCGATAAATGGGGCGTGTAAATTTCAGTTTGGCTGTTTCTATAGAGCTATGAATTGACTATATTTTTCCGTAAGAAAAAAGAGGAAATCATACATGGTAGATGTAAATATATAAATATGATATCATGATGTACAATATTGTGATGTATTATGTGATATGATATTGTATCATATATTTTGTATTATGATATTGTATTATGTGATCAAATACAATAATGTAATTTAACACAATACAATGTCATATCATGTGTTACAATATAATATCTCATCATTATTTATTACGGTATGTTATTGTATTATATGCTATATATTGTAAGTATGAGAGGATGCCTAATTGTATTTTATATTATTGTATTGATAAAAATTGTATCGTATAATACCGTATGAAATGAACACATGATTATCATACAATTTTTGAACAGATGATATATGATATTGTGTCAAAATAGTATCCATGAATATCCAAGATCATAAAGTATGATTTTCATATAATACTGAGTATGATAAAGGTTGTCTCGTAAAGGTGATGTCTTATAACTTTAGGTGATGCCTCGTCTCGGTGAGCTTTGTAACCTGTGATTACCTATGTTTCTGTTTCTGTAATGCTATGATACCCTTTGATTTTTTTTCCAGTGGGTGGTGAAAAGGCTGTAGTTTGATTTTCAAGCATATATCGTGCATCTTAAGGAGACTGGATGGTCAAAAAAATTAACCAATTTACCATTAGATCTTACTAAATTTTAAAACATGATTTGTTCAGCTATAAAGAATTATTTTTGAAGATAAAATTTTCATCAATATTTGTTTTTAATTTTGAGCTCTTTTTCTTCAGGAGATCAATTTTCTCAAAATTGCTACGACCATGGAGCCTTCTTAACAAAACATATTTCGCTTTGCAAATGCTTGCACCCCACGATAACTTTTCCTTAAGGTATGATAATTTATTTAGATCAAAATGACCTGTAAATATGGTTATTTTGTCAACATAAAGATCTGACAAGACGACATCAAGATCTGAAAAGTCGACATAATTATCTGACAAGTGGTTGCATATCCATGCCACCATATTATGACTTTAAAGATAAGAGAGATTGATTTTTCGAAAATGTAGTTCTGATTGCGCATTATGTTGTACTTCAAACAGGAAAAGGACAGCACTTCCAAACACCGATCGAGCTTTGTAAACACACATCATGGCTACCTCGGAGTCGGACGATCAGAGGCAAAGGGGAGTACACGAGAGGTAAGTTTCAGAGGGTATGAACTTAGGTGACTTAATTGCATGGTGGTGCACAAACCACTAATTAACATAAAAAAAATTTGACACGATTCCCATATCTCTTTAAAACAAAAGTTTAAGCAATTGTCATGTGATTTGGTATTTTCAGTACTATTTTTAATTTATGTAAAATTATAAGTCTATTATTTATTACGAATGGTGATTTGATATTTACTGAAGGTTACCGTTTTCCATCACTTTTTGAGAGGGCCGAGGAGGGGGGGGGGGGTGGTGTTAAAACAGCGGCGTCGTTTTCAACAGTTTTATCAGCACGAAAAATCGATATATGCATGAAAAATTAGCTGACAATCAAATGTAGAAAAATTAACCAAACCAGCTTGCCTACCAAGTTATTTGATTTAAAAAAAACCAAACAAACATAAGAGTATTAATTATCTAACAAAATACACAAACGTGTAGCTAACGTATCATATTTTAATTAATTTGGTACGTTCACAGCTACATGTATTGTCGGTCTCAAGATATTTATGAAGCACATTGGACAATGTTTGATAAAAATACACATCTGTGAAAGAAGTGCAATTGAAATCGATGAAAGGGAAATTAAATATGTTACATTTTAATTCAATTCTGAGGAACGAAAACAAATTGATTATAGTGCTGCATAAATATCTTCGAACAGACTATAGTACTCATATCGTGAAAAAAAAAACCATGATAAGACCGCGGAACATTAGTTTCGATTGTTACAGTCAAAACATTTGAAATGGGCGGGAACAAATTGACACGCATTGGATTGAAACTGCAGTTTTACTTATTGAAAACAACGGAAGTTTACCTTTGAGTAACGTTAATCCAATTCTTCATAATATAATGTATGTGTTAACTTCACACAGTGAATTTACCGAAAATAGGCCTCGGACCCAACCCCATCCCCTACCCGGAAAACACAAATATATCCCCTCAAATTTATGAAAGATTTGGAAGGGGATCACTGTCGATTATTTATTTCCAATTTCATTGTAATAAATTACATACATTTTGCATTTTAGAAACGCAATATGAATATATCTCACAAGTAAACTGTCCCAAATAGCGCCCCTCCCAACTACCCAGTGAAATTGTTGATTATCATATCCTACCTCGTTATATACTAGCGGAAAAAAGAAACTGTGCATTATTTAATTTATGAAAAAAACATTTAAAAATTACAATGAACAAATTTTATTTTTTGTAATACTGTTAACACATGTATTCGTAACAACAGCTCATAACACTTTATTGTCAACGTCGAATAACGTCAATTTCTGCACACTCGAAAGTCACTGTTATTTAATATTGAATTAACAATAACGCGCGTGACCACCATTTGCGTTCACGCATGCTTGACAGCGACGCCTCATTGATGCCACTAAAGTGTTCAGAAATGCTTGAGAGATGTTGTTCCAGATGTTGGTTAAAGCCTGGCCTAAATCAGCCAATGTCACTGGCTGATTTGGTAAACGGCGTAAACGTCTTTCCATTTCATCCCAGACGTGCTCAATCGGCGACAAATCGGGGGAAACAGCTGGCCAAGGCAAGACATCGACATTCTGTTGAACAAACAAGTCCCTGACTACACGTGCAACATGTGGCCTTGCGTTGTCTTGCTGCAGAGTGATGTGATTTTGATGTCTCTGTATGAAGGGTATCGCATGACGCTGAATAATTTCACCTCGATAGCGTACGCCAGTGAGATTTCCATTGACAATTTGTAGAGGGGTCCTTCCACGTGCTGATATCATGCACACCATAACGCTACCTCCACCAAAATGTCGACGTTGCACAACACAAGCGTCACTGCTATCCAAATGAAATCTGGATTCATCAGTGAACAGAATATTGGCCCAGTCCTGTATTCTGAATCGCAGATGTCGTGTGCACCACGCTAGTCTGGCGATACGATGACGTTGAAGCAGTACTGGGCGCACCGCTGGACGTCTTGGTCTGATGTTTTGCTCGCGCAGACGATTACGCACAGTTCTTGGACTAATTGGTCGAAGCCCTGGAATGCTACGGGCAGTCAAACTTGCTGTCAGCAAACGATTTCTCAGATAAACACGTCTAATGGGGTTGTCCTGTTGACGTGACGTCACACAAGGTCGCCCAGAGCGCGGTCGATCCTGGGTGTTGCCGGATTGTTGAAAACGTCTCCATAATGACTGGATGGTGTTCCGATGAACTCCAAATTGTCTTGCTACAGTATTTTGTGCCATTCCAGCTTGCAGCATCCCAACAGCACGATTATGTTGGTTTTCGTTGAGTCGTGGCATGACATAGGGGTAAATTTTGTTGAAACTAAAGTGATTTCCTTAACAAAAAAAGTTTAAACAAATCCTTTACAGTTCTTATTCCAAACAGTATTGGCCCGTAAAACTCGTGCGTACAAATTCTTCAATAAACAACAGGCGCTCACTAACCATGAAAAAGTCTGTGCACCCGGACGGTTACCATCCGATATTGTCAAAAACAATACCATTATATATAAATAGTGCCTGTTTGGGAGGGTAACAGTATATAAATAGTGCCTGTTTGGGAGGGTAACAGTTGAAATTGACACCCCGAGAAAACCATTGTCAACCGACGCGAAGCGGAGGTTGACAATGGTTTTCGAGGGGTGTCAATTTCAACTGTTATCCTCCCAAACAGGCACTATTTATTTTGTTATACTGAATGTCTTTTTTAAAATTTTTAAGAAAATTTTACTGCTTTTATATTGGAATAACGTGAATTCTACAGCGAACCGTACGCGCATAATTTTCGCGCATGTAACATTTTTTAATGTTACCCGTTGCCAAGTGCGTTGCTAACGCTGAGGGTAATAGTAAATATTATTAACTGAGTCTTAACCAATCAGATTTCAGTATTTAACATGAAAGTATAACAATTGAAATTGACACCCCGAGAAAACCATTGTCAACCGACGCCAAGCGGAGGTTGACAATGGTTTTCGAGGGGTGTCAATTTCAACTGTTATCCTCCCAAACAGGCACTATTTATTTTGTTATAGGCCTACTGAATGTCTTAATTTTTAAGAAAATTTTACTGCTTTTATATAGGAATAACGTGAATTCTACAGCGAACCGTACGCGCAAAATTTTCGCGCATGTAACAATTTGTAATGTTACCCGTTGCTAAGTGCGTTGCTAACGCTGAGGGTAATAGAACGGATTATGAACTGCGTCTTAACCAATCAGATTTCAGTATTTAACATGAAAGTATAACAATATCGATTGTTTAAATTTTATAAATACAAACAATAGATATAGAAAAATTATACTAAATTTTATAATGCAAAGTTTCTTTTTTCCGCTAGTATATAGTGATGACTTACTCGTTATAACGAAAATATTATCTAGTTACAACGAGATAACTTACTTGGTATAATGCGATAACTCACTTATTATTTAAACAATGAAATGCTTTATTCATGCAGGCTATGAATTGTGGCGACATTGCAGGAAAAAAAACATAACCAGCGTTAGTTATTGTTTATATTTACATCATCTGAGAACAAAAGTGAATTTATTGGACTGTATAGTAAAAGAATTAATATCTATAGATATATAGAAAACTGCTTTATTTTAGTTCATACTTCAAAAACGAATCAAAGAGAATCCGTGTGTTAAGTTGGAACATAGATGGTTTAGACAGCCCAACAGCAGAGAAAAGGACATATAAAATCTGTGAAATCATAAAGACGTAAGATTCTGATTATCTTTCCTTTTTTGAAATAGCAGTTGAATGTTATCACTGTTTGGAAATCCCATGTTTGAAATGAAATTTTTTTTATATTACCGTATATTCATTTTTTTGGCGTGTCGCAATACTGAATATGTAACTTTTTTGAAATTTGCGTCAGTCATAATTTGCAATTATTTAAGGAATAAGGAATCTTTCTTTGAGGTCTATGATAGATTTGATCACGACCCGACCGAAATTATCACCTCATAATATTCAAAGAATGATTCCTAATTGCTTATATCTATATACTTTTCGGCAGTTGTACGATTAAAATTAGAATATCATGTATCCCAACCCCGCTTGCGCCCGAACAATACGTCAATTGAATTTATTGGGCTCTACAGTACGAAATCGATTCGTAGTGTTATCTGGAAAATGTAAATATGAAAGCTTCTAATTTAAAGACAAACAATGCCGGATTGATTTCTGCGCATTGTATTTTTTTTTGCAACGTGAAACTTTAAAGTGATCGCGAAAAAAGAAAAGGTTAGATGATGGCGAAAATTATCGGATATACTGTAATTTTTTACATGCAAGAATTCAGATATGGTTTACAAGAAAGTTACATCTCCTTGAAACTTACTAAGGAAATCAATTGTGTTTGTTTACAGGGTAAATCCCCATGTGGTTCTACTTCAGGAGGTAGTTTTGGAAACTTTCGCGATCCTCTGTAAGAAATGTCCTGAATACCGCATCATTCCTGGCGATATAACAGGCTATTTTGTCGCCATTATGTTGAAAATTGAAGATCTAGAGTTCATAGGCAAATCGATATTTCCATATCCATTCAGTGTCTTTGGAAGAAACTTATTAACAGTGCAGGTATGAACTTCGAAATGCAGAAAATTGTTATAAATGAAATCTTTAGATATTCATTTGATAACACATATATTTTTGTTTAGGTAATACTGTTAATAACGAGAGAATGTTGGGTTTTTTTTGTTTTTAATTCACCTGAGCTGAAAGTTCAAGTGACCTTTTCTGATCACTTTTTGTCCGGTGTCCGTCTGTCTGTCCGTCTGTTGACTTTTTACATTGTCGACTTCTTCTCCAGAACCAATTGGGGGTCGAATTTTTACATAGAAATACATGTATGTAGAGAAAAATCTTTAAAAATCTTCTTCTCAAAAATCAATTGGCCAGAAAAGCTGTAACCTGTGTGGAAGCATCCTCAGATAATGTATATTCAAGTTTGTTGAAACCATGATCCCCGGGAGTTGGATGGGTCCACAATGGGGGAGTCGATTTTTATTTAGGAATATATGGAGAAAAATCTTTAAAAATTTTCTTCTCAAAAACCAATTGACCAGAAAAGCTGTAACTTGTTTGGAATCACCCTCAGATAGTGTAGATTGTACTTAGTTCAAACCATGATCCCCATGGGTAGGTGGGGCCACAATGGGGGTCGAATTTTTACAAAGGAATGTAAAGAGAAATATCTTCATTTCGAAAACCAATTATGCAGAAAAGCCGTTACTTGAGTGGAAGCATCTTCAGGGAGTGCAATATATAATTACGTTTTTAGGGAAAAATCTTTAAAAGTCAAATAAAACAGGATGATCGAGACTATAATTGGGGGTGGGGGGACAATTTTTTCATAAGAAATTAATTTGATCATTCCCAAAAATATATAGTATTTCATTATTGCTAATACTAATACGCAAGCATGTTGACATTTGTTGATTCCCGGTTGTTTAGACTGTGGCCCTGGATAATTCTTAGGCCACACAAGGGGTTCAAAGTTTTATATAGGTTTATATTTTCATGAACAGTTGTTTAAGATCTTTTTGAGAATAGCAATGCTGAATATGTGATAAAACTATGATATCATCTAGTTACAAAAGGTGCTCAACATAAGAACATATGTAGAAATCCGTAGAAAATTTTAAAAATCATTTAAAACAGGATCTATTTTACTCACTCATTATCCCGATATTTTTGATATGACTTCATAAAACTGATTTTATTATGTCGAGTGTTGCTTAGGTGAGCAGTGTGGCCCATGGGCCTCTTGTTTTGGTTTTTTAAAAAATAAAATAGACATGTATATGTTTGCCAACAATACGTTTCTACAAAATACAATCTGCTTTTGTTCTCATTAATATCCAGTGTCGCATGAAGGGTGTACCTTTCATTTTTATGACGTCACACTTGGAAAGTATGGCCCCTTTCAGCTATTTGAGGAGAATACAGCTAGAATACTGTTTTCGTCGGATGAAGAGGAAATCTGCAAATTATACAGTCATATTTGGCGGCGATATGAACCTTAGAGATTGGGAGGTACTAAAATGAAGACCTATAGTACGTTGCCTCCCTCCTTCCAAAGTTTTGGAGCTAATTGAATAAACCAGTCAATTTCAATTTATGCGCTAGCTATCTTCCCTATCGCTACCGTTTGTATTTACACTAGCCCAGTAAATTTAAAATTTACAATATGACCCTTGTACAAGCTACAATACATTATGACTAATATTCTTAATGAGTAATATTCATAGTAGTATTATTCATATATAATATTATGTCATAGAGAGTATAGTTTGATACAAGGTCCCTGTGCCTACATGAAACTGCCGTTTGACACAAACTACCCAAAGTCCTCGGTCTAGAAGAAATGGCTCTGTTATATTGGAGTTTATCGTGCTTGTTTTTTTTAGTAATTCTTACTGAAGTTTGAAGTTCAGAATTTGCGAGTTTATCGTGTTGTTCTCATTCAAAATGTTTGTTGTTTATAAAATATCTTATATATACGTGCTATAACTGCAACATATCGTAGTTCTCAAAACACTACAGAGAAAATGGAAAAATTCGCTTTTCACTCTTGTAGCGTAGTTTGTTTTTTAATGACGATTTTCAAAGCAATGTGAGCTGTGTTTTTTTTTTCATCTTTTGTAATTTTATTTTGCAAAAATCTGCTATTGGGATAATTCTGCATTTAAATTTAACTTTTTTGTATAATAAAATTGAATTAAGGTCAAGATCTAGTAAATGAAAGATGCCACAGGTTTATGAAAGTCAGAATACAAATTGTTTCAATGATGCTTTATAACAATAGCTGTGTTTGATAGTCATAGGGAGTGCCGAGGCTGATATCTTTTTGTAAACCCAATGAAAATCATATTTTAACTGTCAATTTCTATTATATTAAGGAAATAATTAAGTAACAGATCTTGGAGTTACGTCTATTTTTGACAAATGACGTGTACATATCTAGATGGCCTACAGTCTCTCCAAAAAGGGCATTAAACAAGCTCTTGACCTCTCCTTTAAAATTTTGTCAAATAAAATGTAGGTATCGGGATTACTTTTCCTATGATATAATATAGAATCTCAGGAAATTGCTTCAAATTTTATATGATTCATATAAAGCCATATAAAGTACGGGAAAAATATTTAACAAATCAATTATGACGTCATAATGGTTTTAGCACCAAAAACACACCCTGAAATCATTTACAATAAACAGTTTTGACCCAAAAAAGTTGCAGCACATATGGCTTTTAGCTGTGGTGTATGGAACGCCATAGCTGCCTTATGTGGCTATTTCATGTGAAGATGGTGCTTTATTATATTATGCTGTGGTTATTTCATGTGAAGATGGTGCTTTATTATATGAAGATCGTGCTTTGTTATATGAAGATGTATAATAAAGCACCATATCTTCACATGAAATAGCCACATAAGGCAACTATGGCGTTCCATAGCGGTGCATGTTTCATATGGCTGTGAAGCATTGCAGAAAAATAACATCCTGCGTCATGTTTAAGTCTCCAGACGGCTTTTCAATGAGAGTTTGAGATTTGTTAAGATTCATCACTGAAAAGATGATAAAGAAAGTAACTGTGCACGACTTATTAATTATTGATATTCACGCGTATTCAATGTCAAGTGTATCTACCATTATCCATTCTGAATATGCACTTATGCCGTAATTTTACTTGAGATATTTCGTTTCCTGTCAGCTATCTGAAATGGGTGGCATACCGGAAGGAATCTCCGACGTTTGGGAGATGACGGGGTCAAGGTCGAACTGCGAGTTCACGTGGGATTTGCTTCTCAACACAAACAAGAAGTGCGATTCCTACCACAAGCCTCGTTATCGGTTTGACCGGATCTATCTGAGGGATTCCGATCCCAAATCCGTCAGCCCGGTGTATTTTGAATTGGTTGGCTTAGAAAAACTGAGAGTATACGAAGTGTTTCCAAGCGACCATTTTGGACTTTTGACACACTTCGATATCAGATGTTGTTAAAGAAAATGTATAATGTTGTATGAATTGACAGTTATTATATTCCGTTAATATTTATTAAAAAGTATATATAAGTATATAAAATATTTCTAGTCCATGCTTTGTACTATTAATAATAATAAAAATCTTTGGATCGAGTGAGGTAGCTTGTTTTCTTTAAGGTGGTATCGGACACCTGTCGATCATGATGTGGATGTATAAGTACTTTATAACCAAAATACACCGTTTTAGAATTTTAAGATCTACAATATTTGACAAAAAATGTTAAAACATGTTTGGAAAGTATGGTGGCATATTTCTGCCCCCACCCCACATGCAAGATAAATTATGTCAACATGCAAATGCATCAGATAATTTTATGTCTGCATGCAAGATAATTATGTCTGCATGCATGTTACAAATCTTTTAAGAGAACCTGACTTTTATATGGGTAAAATAATTTACTTACGCCCGTAGCTGACATCATAGATGCAAGATGCAACGTTTCAAAAATAAAATGCTTTCTCTAGTGATTCATGCGGTATATGAAGGTAGCGACATTGCAGAAAAAATATAAAAATATTTTTTTCTGCAACGATTGCTACCATCATAACCCGCATGAATCGTCAAAGAAAGCATTTTATTGTTTATATCAACATCTTATTTTAAACTAATTCATAAATTGGTCTTGGAAAGTAAGTAAAATTCACTAAATTACTGTTAATATACATAAGTACTTTAACTAAAAGAAACGACCAAATCGTCTCCTGTGAGACTTTGAGTCTGACATCATCATGATTATTTTGTGCAGTCCCTGAATTTTCTTAATTTGGTCGCTGTGAATTTCGACCATTTTTTAAAGATCTAAGCCAATTATTGTTTATATTACATTATATTAATCCACACTTTACAAAAGTTATGTCTCTTGGCTGCAACTTGTTAACTTTGTATAACTGTCATTTTACATTAAAAATCTTTTTTATCGTTTATTTTAAATAGATTGCCCCAGGATAGGTAACCCATACACTGAAGGAATAAATAGAATTCAAAGAGATTTCACAACAAGGCTCCTAAATATTTGGTAGGCTATCACAAAAGGTTTTTTTTTTTTTTTTTTTTGCAAAATATGAGCAACTGGTTTTAAATTAGAATTCAGCTTGTTATATTATACAACATTATCAACAAAAGGACCGAATACAGAGGAACCAAAGGACGGTGCTTGTGCTCAGTCAATCAGATTGGTGTACTTCTTGTACTCGTCTCGATGTGTAGACTAGTCAGCCCCCCCCCCCCCAATAAAAAAAGTTATTCACTTGGCGGTGCCATCTTAAGGTATCCTACTCCTCAATGTTCTTGTATCAAGAATTTCTTGAAAAGTATATCATTGAAATATGTACACAAAACACACTTAAAAATGCAAAGACTAAGGGAGGTCAGTGTTCATCCCTCTGAGTTATGGCCAATTTAATTTGACCTTTTTGCACCAAAAATGCGATTTCAACCTGATTAGGATTTTTTGTCAGTATTTTTTATTAAGCAAACTTTTTTTCTTGAAAATATTGATTTAAGTTATGCACAATGGTCACACTGAGTAGAGGGATTACGAAAAAATTGTAGGAAGCTGCATAAATTTTTGTTTGACCTTTTTGCACTTAATTAAAATAGACAATTTCTATAATAGTTACAATTTGATTTGAATTAAAACATTTTGAATATCAAAAATTTGTAAGATTAATCCAGTTTGCCTAGATATGTTCTCGTATCATTTTGACACAATAAAACATGGGGGTCAGTGATGTCAAATTTTAGATATATGGCTTCAAAGATAAAATTCTTGCACAATTTGGCTGAAAAAAAATTCGGACATTTTCTATATATTTGCATGATTTTATGCTAAACGTCTATCACTCTCTCAAAATTTAGTTTTGTACAAGTCACACAGGACCTATAGAACATGTCACAAACCTATCAAATGTTAAAAATGTGAATAATGAATCAAGTATAATAAAAAGAAAAGTATATTGAAAATTCATAAAATTGCTTGTTTCTGTCAGTTTCGACTAAAAAACCTTCCGCATAAGAAAATAGTTTCCCCCAAAACTTGTTTGTTTCTTGAATTCAAATGGATTTTCTTTATGAATGTTGTGTAATTATGAAATTATGATCTTTCTGTGAGGTTTAAATTAATAAATATCATTCCTTTAAAATATAAAAAAAAAAAACATCTGCGCAATGAAATTAAAACGTGAGGAATGAGATACCTTAACGTTCTGTTCAGAAATACATTTAGCAATGAATTGCGTGTACCTTAAGGTGGCTAAACACAGTTTCGTATAAAATCCAGGGTTTTTCTCTGGGGAAAAGCATGATGGGTAGGGATTTTCCTGCTATTTTTATGCGGTATACATGAAAATCAAATTTTTAAACTCTCAGTTGCATAATATAGTGAATTATCTTTCGAATACATGAAAAAAGTATGTAGAAAATTTTTTTAAATTAATTTTGTGAGACTCTAAAATAAAGGGCGGTAACTCCAAAAACATCCCGATTTTACACATGCAGAATTTCATGAATTTTTTTAGCGGGTAACATAGCTCTTTAAAAAGCTGGCGAATGTACCCTGTAAATACTATGAAATGATGCCTAAAGACTTGTTCTTGAAAATGTACAGAAATAAAAATGGCTGATTTGGTTGCATTCTGCTTTTAGGGGGAGCCTAAAATGCATGGGTGTACTGCATTTAGATGCATCCTTTTGTCTATTTTCCGCATGTTTTGAGTGCCAAATAAATTCTAGCATTAGGTTACATGTGCATTATTTTTAAACATTTAAAAAATTCACGATTTTATCTTTCTATTGATATATAGATATATATGTAACATATTTCAACAATTTATTTTTATAGGGGTCAGTTTTGCTTGCCCCTCATCTGAAAACGTCCTTATAACGTTCCATAAAAAACGGTGTTTTGCACCCTTACTCTCGTTAAAATTTGAAAATAAAATAGAAGAAAGATTTTGAGAGAGAGAGAGAGAGTGCCACTGTGGTGGTGGTGGTGGTTGGGAGGGGGGGGGGGGGTTAAACATCGGTATCTTTTTTAACAGCAGTCGATTTGCTTGAATATTATATAATTGCCAGTCAAAATAAAATGAAGAAATATTAAGCCATCATTACCTGAATAAATTATCTATAATTATGTAATTCTTTCGTCATTATATCTGTTATATATAGAAAACAACTTTGTTATAGTTCATACTCCAAAAACGAATCAATGAGAATCCGTGTGTTAAGCTGGAACATAATTGGTTTAGACAGCCCAACAGCAGAGAAAAGGACATATACAATGAATGCTGGAGAAAACGTACCCAGGAGAAAACGTACCCAGGAGAAAACGTACCCAATTTATAGGGTACGTTTTCTCCAGGAGAAAACGTACCTGGGTACGTTTTCTCTTGGAGAAAACGTACCCTATGAAAATAATAAATAATGGTTTTCATGGATATTCTTAAATGAAACAAAATTGAATATACAATGAACATTTGTAGCATTTCTTGCTGTTGTTTTTAAATGCATAGTCACGTACTTAAATTATTAAGACAATAATTTGTAACATACACATAACTGCCTGAGCAGTTTAATTAGTCGACAATTAATCCACCATAAACGAGACCGTTAAATAATTAGTTTTTATTGCAATCTCATTTGGAGAACTAAATTATTTTTTTTTCTTTTTTTACATTTTTTTTGAAATTTATCTATAAAACAAAGTTGCTTAATAAAACCAAGTCCACATGGAAACAACTACGAAATGTAACATTGAACAGTCAATTTGCTTCTGACGCCAATGACATGCTGCTCAGGTATTTAATTGATTATCACTATAATTAAAATCAGGGGATTTCGCATGGAGAAACTCAAATCGGAAATGCTACCGATAAATGGATAATTAGAAGTAGTCAGATAACACTTTATGACAGGTCATTATTTTGAACTAAAATGAAAGTTGCTACAATTATCATAAATATGTTATTCATAAAATGAATATATTTCTATACATCTATGCATTGAAATATGCATTAAAGTAGCATTTGAAAATTATTTAATATGTCCAACCCCTTTAAAATTATAAAGTATTAAATTCATACATCTATAAAACTCTTACATTTCTGTATATTTATTATGCAAAATAGTATTTCAAAGTATTAAAAACTATTAAGTAGTATGATTATGATTTTCATAGGGTACGTTTTCTCTTGGAGAAAACGTACCCGGGTACGTTTTCTCCTGGAGAAAACGTACCCTAGAGATTGGGTACGTTTTCTCCTGAGTACGTTTTCTCTTGGGTACGTTTTCTCCTGATACGGTGAATATATACAATGAAAATAGGAAAAAAGTATAATAATGGAGGATAGATATTTCAAACGTTTTGACTTTGTGTTAAAGTAAATTTAAAAAAGTATAGAAAAAAAATATCGTATATATACAGTACCTGCATGAGACGCTCTACTTTCCCACTTGAACAATGAGCGCACTCAGAGCGTACGGTGAGCGAACGGTGATCGAGCGCACGCTGAACGGAATTTGGTGAACGCTATATAATGAACGGTGAACGCAGAGCGCAAACGGAGCGCAAAGTGAACGGTGAACGCTGTGAACGCAAAATGAATGATTTATTCAGAGTGCCTCGGGGTTAACATTGTCACCGGCTTACATTGTTTATTATACAACGTGTTTGTTTTTGTTGGAAAAACCATGTTATATTGGAAGCACGCAAATATCTTATGGGTCAATAGTCATATATCAGATCATGATATAGATACATTGTATATGTAATATTTTCAATTTTCAAAATATCAAAAAATAGCCCTACAATCGTTTCGTCAATGATTATCATATAATGTACAGAATACAAAAATCATTTAACGTTAGGTTTTCGCCCTCAGCTAGATTTATTTATTTATTTATTTATTTATCAGTGCATGATAGAGATCTCCCCAAGTTGGCGACTTGCAGACAATCTATGCCTGTAAGAGTTGTCTTTCTCGTGTCTCAAAAGTGTAGGCTATTTTGATACGCTCCCTGAAATTCCCCTTTATTCGCACATGTGCACTCGGTACACAAACATCCAACATGGCGTTTTCTTGAAGACGTTCGAAAAAGGCGAATGGATTTAGAGAGATTTTTCAATGGAAATGGAGGTTAAATGGGCTATTGTCTTTGACAACAAATGACAAGGATAAGAAGTGTGAACACCTGCCTACATGTTCCATGCAGGCCAAAAAACGTTACCTTTTTGTCGTAATTCTCGCCGTTCTGTTGTTCATTGTGTATTTTGGATCTAAAAGTGATCGCAAACATGGCGAAGTTACCCTGTCTCTTCAGAAGAGAGAATTCCCGACATATATGGAGTCAGAGGCCGTGGACCTTTCCTCTCCAAGGCGAAGGAGGGAATCCGTTACTTCGGATTTCAAAAGTGGAAAGTGTCGAATGGACACCTGTTTTGATTTTTCCCGGTGTGTTAGAGGTTTCAAAGTGTATGTGTACCCAGTTTTGGAGAGGGTATCGGAAAGTTATAGCAAAATCATTAGTACTATCCAGGAGTCTAAATATTACACAACAAACCCAGACGAAGCTTGCATCTTCATCCTTTCTATAGATACTCTGGACAGAGACATACTTAGTGTGAACTATGCGAAAAATATCATGCCAAAGATTGCCCATTTGGGTGCTCTTTGGAACAATGGTAGAAATCATATTGTATTTAATTTATTTTCAGGGACTTGGCCTGATTACTCTGAGGTGCTTGACTTTGACACTGGCGAGGCTATTATGGCCAGAGCTAGTATATCAGAATCACGATTTAGACCAAACTTCGATATATCCCTTCCTTTAGTTGGTAGTACCCTCCCTCCAAAAGGAGGAGAAAGAGGCTATATGTACACATCAATTAACAACATTCCACCCCTTCGGCATTATTTGCTGGGTTTCAAAGGCAAACGTTATTTAACAGGAGTCGGGTCCGAAACTCGGAACTCTTTGTATCATATGCATAATGGGGACGATATTGTACTCTTAACGACTTGCAGACATGGGAAATTTTGGCAGAAAAAAGCCAAGGAACTGAACGACACCAGATGTGATATAGACAACAGAGAATTTGATAGGTAATATATTTGTAAAATTTCTTTTTTGAAATCAAATGAACCACTGTCATGTAAAACTTCATATCAGAATAACAGATAACTGGTTTTCTTTTCAACTAAATTTCAATTCACTTTACTTCCTCATTTTCCATGAAATGCTCAGCTAAAATTATTAGAATTCCTTTTGTATTAAATATAATATATGTGAAGCCAATCCTTTTAAATGCCAGTGATTAGCCAAAGTGTAATCGGATCACTATATACAGTGAGCATATATATATTAAGAACAATGTCTTTTGTTTGTACGTAACATATTTGCTTTACATACATGTAAGAATATAGACATTGTCTTTGATATGCTGCTGTTCAAGTGAACCATTAAGAAAATCTGATTGTTATCATCAAAATTACTGGTGGATTGAATAAACCAGGAAAATTATGTACTTGACATGAAGTCAGAACATACGCTACACTACAGTAAGCACTAAGCAATACATGCTCTATCAAAGTTTAAGACAGCAAGGGCAGCCCCCCCCTTTCCTCCCCTGCCCCAGAAAAAGCAAACTTTTTTGCCTGCATACATGTATTTCGTAGTATATCATCAGTTCCCTCATGGGGCATCTCCTCAAGAAGAAAGGGGGCGGGGACGGGTGAATGACTTTAGATTAATATTTGGTCAGTTTATCCTGACCTTTGAAGCAGAAGCCAACGTGACACACATTTAAAGTGAGGCAGTGATTGTTGCATGGCCCTCTTGTAAGCAGTTTTAATTTCCAGCAGGGGAGCTGCATGCAAAGCTTTGTAGTCCAAAAGTCAAGTTGACACACTAAAAACTTGGAAGCCCCTTAAATCTTCTTGTAATCCAACCTTAATCCTTACCAGCTGTTTTGTCCTACATGTCTTATTGAATATGGGTCGATCTCCTTATTTTTTCATCTCCTCTCTGGTTGACAAAAAATATATAAGATCAAAGATTTCATGCTTGATTTGAGGGTATTGTTTTTATTCAATGGGGGGGACATGATCATGCCCACCATTGAGAGAATAAATCTAATGCAATCATCAAGGCATATTGTGAACATGCCAAATGTCATTTTTGGTTTTTGCTCAATCAATATGCTGTATGTGTATGTTTCCAGACCATAAACATGACTCATTAAGGGTTTGTTAGAAGTTGTTGATTTAGGGTTTGTGATGAAGTGAGAGAGAGAGCGTCAGCAAGGGAAAGGGAGAGAGAGTTACACTGAACACACAGGTAGCATAGCAAGATTTAAGAAGTTGAAAAAAGAAGGAACACACACCTAAGTATTTAAGGCTGACATTCCATTAATAGATTACTGGATAAACACTTGAACATAAAGGGCATTCTTACCTCACAGATACAGCAGTTTAGCCTAGTTATGCAGGGCCTGAAGGATTATATGCTCTCTTTACATGGCCATGATATCACTTTCTATTGAACAAGATTTGGGGAGCGGGTGGTAGTTTGTGTTGATTGGTATATACTGATCACAACTTCATTAGTACATTTATACATGTTATAGGTACTTACTCATTTGATTGGTTTGGGCCATTGTATATAGTACACTTTTACATGTATCATATGTATGTATTACAGTATATATTATTAGATTGATATCAAATGTTGCCCTGAGTAAATGTATCACTTCTTTCACTTATTCAGGTTCACACAATTTATTTCATGTACAGATGAGATAATAAAATAGGTCTATAGCATAACAGGGTTGGTACATGTACATGTATATATTTAATTTTTTTTGGCTTGGTTCTTTTTTTTTGGGGGGGGGGGGGGGTGGGGTTGGGTTTCAGTGGACTGTTCTGTGTTCATGCATTAGAACTCATGTTCAAAGGTTTAATTCATACATTTTTAGAGGATTTGTTTTCATGGTTAATACCATAATTTTACTGCATGTACACAAAAAAATTAAATCATAGAAAGAGAATAGATGTAAGTTAGTGTAAAAGGGTTCTTGAGTCTGACTGTGACATGTCATAAAAGTGTTTAGATGACGGTCCTGATGACATCCTTTTTTAAGGAGTGTTAAACTCGAAGTACTCAAGTGGAAATTATGTAACAGATGTTTAAGGATAGAAATCAAGGTGTTCATTGTTAGTACAGTGAGACATGAATGTAAATATTGTCAGAGTTCAATTTGTGAAGCTTGTTAAAAAATATACAATTTTTTCAAAATTTTTAGTGTTAAAAAGTTATCTTGATTTAAACAGGTTGCTGTATCATGTTTTATTATGAACAACCTTTAAATACTGGTATATGCAGTATACATTACATCCTAATTTGAAATTAAACAGTATTAGTATATTAGATGCATGTTCTACAGGAGAGGGTATAAGTAAAGTTGCAAGAACTTGTTTCTAATCCTCTTGTGTAATTTACACATTAATAAAATGTGTTCAAATAAAGTATATATTATGAAGCTACTAGCAACTTCATTATACTTGTATATATATATATGCAAGATACTTTATATTCTATAAACTTTATTATAAAGGAATGATATTAAAGGTCCATACGATATGATTGGACTAAATCAAGTCGACAGACACAGCACTGTAAGAGAATTATAATTATAACAGTCTAACCACACCTTTCCACGTCTTGTCAAGTCTCTAATGAGGAATTGGCTAACAAGGAAAGCCTAGCTGGCCCACAGAGATAGGTGGCTGCTATTGTGACACTGTTGAAATTTGATGTAATTTCTGTCTTCATTGTACATGCACATTGCACAGTTACTCAGATGAATTATCAAAATGTTGGCCGCAAATTCTGATGAATGAGAGAGGGAGAAAGGTGGGTCCGTCTTGGCAATGATTACAGAGCTCTTATTGACTTAAAGAATTGGTGGGAAATTTGGGTTGTGGTTCGATGTCTCCAACACAAGGATGTGGTCTGGCTAAGTGGAAAAGGAAATTATATGACAAGATCATATTTCTATCATTGACAATTACCAATATAGTTCGTGCCATATTTTAAAAAAAAAATTATTGGAAGGAGGAACCCCTTTTTATCTTTTATGATTATATAATAAATACCCATAAATATTCCTATTTTCCTGTTGATCCTAAGTTCTGAATATATCCTTATTGTGGTTTTCCTGTTTCTTTATTTAAATTTTGGAATTCTCACACTGTATTAGTACCAGCTAAAACATGTATAATTATGACCTTTCAATGTTAGAACATCATAAAAAAAATTGTTCTTATTCTTGTGAAATTTCACCTTTATTGAAATGAAAACTGGCTTAGTCTTAATAAAGAACTGGGATAACATAAGGAAATCTCAGTTGTAAAGAAATTATATTTTATCCCCCATTCATCATCTTGCTCATATACTTCTATGGATATATAATGAATCTTAGTTATCAGGGTTATACAGGGGATCAAAAAATCCATGTCATCAGGTATTTCTTATAAGCAAGGTCTTCGGTATTTGTAAATAAATTTCATGATTTCTTAGGAGCAACGGACAGCTGATCAGAATCACTCATAAAATGCTCTACTGCTCAACCCCTGAGCTACACAATCTGTTCAATAAATATTTTTAACACACAGAGACTATATGATACATAACTAACAGTATATATTATCATTCTGAGCATTTATAAAGATGATGGCCGTATATTATTCATGCTTCTACATCTGAAGTGCAATATGCTGAGTTAGTAGTTATATTTTAGTTTTACCATCATCGTGTGAATGCAGACTTGATGATAACATTTGAGGACTTTATGCAGTTAAACATGCTTATAATGAAGTGCCAGGGACGGGCAATTTTGCTTCATTATAAACGTAATTCGTTATATCTGTCAAGTATACAACATGCAATAAAGTCACTGGAAATGAAAATCACTTCGCTGTAAGCATTAATTCATTATAAGCTTGTTCGTTATAACTGTGTTTTACTGTAATATATACATGTATCAGTGCATGCAGTTTTACCATGAGATTTATCGATAACTCATATATTTAAAATATATGTCTTTTATGCATGCCTTGCATACTTATTATATAGGAACAGTTAATGATAGGAATATCTGGGCATGTGTACTGAATTCCTCTCTCATTTAAAACTTGATGATATATATCTTTTAAAGATATGTTTGTCACAAATTTACAACTAATATTGTATACAGGGAAATATTCGCCCCCGTTTTATTTTCGCCGTGGTTGCTAGTGGGCAAATTTAAGACTGGGTAAATTCCAATGTCTCCAATAATCTCTCTTTAAACACAACTATGTTTGCCAGGTATATTCAAGATGAGATGAAACTTTTTGTGAAAGAAGAAGGGAAAAATAACTCCGTAAACAGTGATGTTTTTAGTAATGTACATGTATGTACAACTGGCAAATGTAGTAGTTCCGAGTAACTAGAATTTTGATAAGGAAATGACAGTTTTAATACAAAAACAAGTTATTTATAATCCAGGGTTGTCTCTAAGACCCGGGAGGCGGGGAATTCCCCTGCGTATAATGCCTTAATTACCCGGCTATTATTGTATTTCAAACACAATATAGATATAAGGAAGACCCCCAAACCCCCTGCTACTTTTTCATTTCCTCCTTCTACTTCAATTTTTAGAGACAACCCTGTAATCTATGTGAATACCGTAAGTCTATAAGAAAATTATGTATGCATTATATTTTACCGGAATACTGGTACCTTAATTTTCCTTGTGCCTTTGACCCTTCATAAACTTACGTGACACCCATCCTTCATTCCAAGTTATGTGTCGTTTTGAAAGTGGGTTTTGGTTTGGGGTCAACGATAAATGCTTCTGAAGATTTCCTAGTTCTCTGTTGTTGTTAAAAGGCAACATGTCTTTCTGCATTTTCGCAAATCAAGTTGATGGTCTGTTGAAAGGGTCTTTTGCCTCAATTGTTCAGCTTTGTCTGCGAATCTACACAGACTGGCATTATCCCCAGTAGGTTTGTCAGCCATGTCAAAACAAACAGAAATGTTCTACTGTTGCTTTAAAGAAATCTGCCTTTTCCCAATCAGCAAGTCTTTGAGGTGTATGCCAAGAACATCCAAACATTGGAAACCATTAAGATAAAATCTTTATTAATATTTCAATTAAAAATTAGGAAGTTTAAACAGAAACTGGCATCTTTTCATTCCCTCAGATTTAAAGATTTTACATACCAGATATGTGAACTATATGGAGTGCACAGTTGTGTTACACTCCTCTAATATAGTTAAAAATTTAAAATATGCACATCTGACCTGTAAGTTGAAGCTGTATTTTAATTCTCCTATGAATCGGAAATAAGAACTGCTTTGACATCTTTGCTGATAATCTTTGCTATAATTATACTTGAGTAAATATGATACCTAGTATATGTATTTATTATTTGTATTTGACAGGGTTTTCTCTAAGACCCGCCTAAAATGACATCATTACCCGAATATGATTGCATTTCAAACACAATCTAGCTATAAGTTAGACCCCCAGACCCCCTTCTACTTTTTTTATTTCTTCCTTCTACTTCAATTTTTAGAGACAACCCAGTCCCTGTATTTGTGTTGTATGATAAAAATACATATTAAAGAGGTTGATAACATTTCTTTATTCAATATATAGGCATTATAAATAGTCGTCAAATTGTACTCTCAACATTTTTTAATTTGTCTTGAGAAGTGCAGAAAAAAGAGGGGGGGTTTCTCTTTTTTTATGGAACAAATTAACAAGCCATTTATTTACTTACTGTTTCTTATGCAAGTAAAAAAAAAGAAGATACTGAAATATTATACTTAGTTGTTAGTTTATTTCAATGAGGTAAAGTTATAACAATTTGGTGGAGGGGGGACATGAAATTGTGAGAGAACTGTTACAGGTTAAAACAAACACAGGTCACATGTAACTTACATTACAAATGTTCAGTAACTGTATGTGATTGTCCAAATGCCAAAACAAACCAAACTGTTTAATGTGTGTATATTAACGATGCCCATTTTTACACTGTCATCTGTAGGTACGACTACAAAAAGCTGTTGTACAATGCCACCTTCTGTCTGGTGCCGAGGGGTCGACGTCTGGGGTCATTCAGGTAAGGTCAAAGGGTCAGCCCCTGAGTGGACAATAAAATAAATTACTTTCAAATGGCCAATTTTCATTGTATGTGATGTAGCAGACCAGATTAAATGATGCAAATGTAGATAATAAGAGTTCATTGAAATTTTAATGTTCTAGCAGTGAGAATCAATACACTGTAATATTCCCATAAAGCAGATGTAAATTAATTGACTGATCCATGGAATAATGATTGAATTGAATAATTGATGCGGTGGATGAGGCACTGATGTTCTTCTAGCAGGTTGCATGTCATATGAACATGTAAACTCAAAAATAGATTTGATAGAAAATCCCAAAGGGCTGGGATTTATTGAGCAGAGACTCCTGATAATATGTCTGTATCCATTATTTAAAATTTGATCTGACGGATGATTAAAAGATAACGTTTTACTGTTAATGCTAAATATGTTCCATCTCATGCATTTCAAATAAAATTTTAATAAAGATGAATAAATCCCCCAACCCCCATGAAATACTACTGGTATATATCAACCTTAAACACTATATGAACAAAATGTGCTTTGATCACCTACATTCACTTGTATATGTATACATTTATACTTATGTGGGCCGTTATGTTTCAGGTTTTTGGAGGCCCTACAGGCAGGCTGTATCCCTGTGCTTTTAAGTAACGGATGGGAGCTGCCATTTGGTGAGGTGATTGATTGGAAGAAGGCAGCGGTGTGGGCAGATGAAAGGCTCCTGTTTCAGGTACCGCTTCAAATGAAGCATGAAAACAACAACTCTCTCCCCCCAGTCTCCTTTCCCTGATTTTAATTGATGGTCGGTCACTGTCTGTTCAGCCGTGAGAAAAAAAAGCAGGGTGCATTCTTGCAGTGGGCAATGCATGTAAATAGAAGGTGGGGCAGTTTGTCTCTTTTTCATTTGCCTTCTCTTGACTGATTTTGTGTACCGTTACTTGAACCATGACTTGCTTTTCATCTTAATGTAACATTTTGTGGTGAAACTGTAATTCGCCTCTTTTTGTTTTCTTTAAGATTGAAATGTTTGAGAACGTAATGGAAGAAAAAATTTCTTCCAGTATGTATTGCCTGAAATGCAAATTAGAAATTTGAGACATGCTTATTTAAAGGATAAACAACATGCTCATGATGAAATATAATAAACACAGAGTCTACGTAGATTACGGAGAGCCATGTTTTTGATTTTTTGGAAAATGGCGAAGATTTTTTATTTTAATTAAGGTAAAAAGCAGTCAGCTTTTGCTGATTATATTTCCAGAGCTGTAATTTTTAAGTCATATGTTTTGGCCATAATCCATGCTAATAGATTTTTCATTGGAAGCTGTTAAAATAACAAAACAACATGTGAGTACATATGCAGGTAGAATCCTTAGCAATAGATATAGAAGATGGCTCAGGAAAAAAAAAAACGAGGAAAAAAATTTGCCTTGCTTCGTTTGCAGAACGTCTCCTGCAGATGCTCAATTTAAGCAAAAAAGTGCAGCAAGAAAGGATGGCTTGAAAATTCAAGTAGAGGGAAAAGTAATTGGTACCTCTTTTTAAGTTTATCTTATATAATGCAGTTCATGACCCGCCATTGGCATTCAGTCCTGCAGGTTCTAGATTCACTCGAGATTTGGCACCCTATCTACCAGGCATGATTTTCTTTAAGTGCTTCTCCCTGTTTTTGATTAAAAAGTGTGAACAGTTTTAAAGTGAATATGATTTTTTTTCCTTTTTATCAAAAGGGTTTTGATTTTTTGTATTTTCAGTTTCAAATTATGTGAACTTTTTTTTTTTTTTTTATAAATTACTTTTGGTTTATCAAATTGATTTAAAAAGCTATTTTATTTAGAGGCATGAAGTTTACCGAGGCAATGATAATCCTCTTCACAGCTCAAATTTGATTTACATGACATTTGATTCCCTTTATTTCATGTTTTGATAGAGAAGATAATGTACATGACATTTGATTCCCATTATTTAATATTTTAGTAGAGACGATTCAAGGACCCCTGTTAATTGTTCAGATCTTTCCTCATTTATATCCAATAGTATTCATATAAAATAAATTTAATTAGATTAGATGAACTGCTTTTTTTTAGTTCAATCAAGTCAAAATTTCCCCTTGACAAATTTTATATTATATCATAACTATTTATAGAGAATTTGAATGACAGCAGTCCTTGCTGTTTTATAGAATAATATATTGCATTCGATAATTTCAACAATGATGAAATATTGAAAGCATTGCTAGAGATTTATACATAAACATCAAGAGATGAAAATCTAAACTACCATAAATATCAATGATTAAATCATTCTTGGCTTACCATAGTTATTATGAGCTTGTCATATTTGGTGGATTTCAAAGCAATCAAAATAGGAAGTAGCAAACTACATATAAATACATGTAGTACATTCATTTGAAACATCGAAACTACAAGTAAAACTACTACAAGTAAATTTATATGTTTATAACTTTACATCATAACTTATCAGCAAATTTATAATTTTACTTAGGCCTAGATCATTGTTTGCTTTTATGATATATTATATGCCAACAAGTTCTTTGAAAGTTCAACCAAGAACATTTAACATAATTATGAATGCCTGAATTTGCAGTTTTGTTTAACTTGTGTTTTTCATCTTCGGTTTTTTAACTTTATTATGTAACACCACCAGAGTGTGAGAAAAGAGATCAAGACATTATATTCTGTTGACTCTAAAAAAGAAGTTCACATTAAACCTGACATTTTTCGTCCAAATCATGCTAAACAATTCTCTTTTCTTGGAAATTCATAAAATTTTCAACTGGCCATAATAACCCACATTAACAGTTGTCTTTATGAGAATGCAGTGGGAGGATAATGGCTGACCTGTACGATTGTCTCCTGTTGCTTTCATTGGTTGGCAAACTGTCGTCTAAATTCCCAGACTGTTTAATTGCTAATTGTCACATATCTCACAACCCACGATCTAGGTATATGATGTCATAACTACGGGTAAATACCCTCTATCAGTACTTTTGTGTAGCCGTGGAGTGCAGTACTGCATTGCTAGCCTGATTTTGAGATAAAAGGTTTTGGGATTATCTGTCTATTATTATCTTTAAACCGTGGTGCATGAATATTCCTATGCATTGTTAATATTCAGAAAATGGGAAATATTTCATGACTGATTATTGTCATTAGAAAGTGGGGTATACATGTACTTGTAGTACTTCTTGATGACTTAATATGATTGATTCATACAGTTTTATTTGCAGAGCTCTGAAAAAGAGTTGCTATGTGTTCTTTGAACTTGTTTTCATCATTTCTGTTAAATTCCTTCAAGTTACCATTACAAGTTTATTTTTATGCTTTTTGCTGTCAGCACTCAATGCTATTGAAAAATCAAAGTACTGAAAGTACTGCAAAGCGATTAGCAAGCATGTTGGAAATGTTTTGTATAAAGTTTTCATAATATTTTTTGCAAAAAATAGCTTTGGGGGTTCATTCAAGCTTTCAGTACTCTCAATACATTATATATGTAGGTAGCTCTGTGACAAAGCATCCAGTTGTGTAATAGTTTTGGTTACATGCCATTAAACAATTATTGTATACCCTAAAGGCTAAATGATAGTTTGACCATGCATGAAGGGGACACAAAGGTATACCATAGATAGACATAAAATAACATACCAAGGTTCAATATAGTCCTAAATATACATTGTTTATTTTATTAAGATTCTTTAAAATTGTGTCTCTATGATGCATTGCACTTTGGAAAAATATTTAGCCCCATTGATGAGACCATAGAGCGTTACCTGGCAAATATCAGAAAGATACAGCTGTCATCATTTCTATCCATAAAACTCTTTGCATTGACATCAGACAGTTTAATGTAAGGAAAATTGTGGAAACATTGGAATGGAAGAAATATCTGATTTTATTTTTCAATCAAATCATAAATATACTAGTATTTAGTCCTCCATTGCTAGTCATATTTAAAAAGGGCATCTTAATTTTTACAATCAATAAAAAAATGTATGCTATAAATGAAAAAGGAAGTAATAGTATATATAAGTACACTGTACTAGTCATAGCAATTTATCACAATACCAATCAACTTTTTGTCCGTCTCTGTTAAAAAAAAACCCACAAAATGAAAATACTATTTGCAAAGTTAATTTTAATTCATTTATAGAATTTCTGGTTTCTTGAGCCTATTTCTTCTCATGTTCAATTAAATGTCTTTACAATTTACATTGCCTTTCTATTTAGAGTGATTTGCTGGCGAATAGTTAGAAAGAATTTCAATCCAGTGTTTTCATGGATGTCTGTTTTGAATCGTACCAACCCTTTCATTGTCAGTAGAGATGCCAAGTGTAATTAGACCAGAATGATTGTAACTTAAGATGAAAGTTGTGTACCCTGGTATTTCAAATTTCTCAGAAAGAAAAAAAGTTAAATTTATCAAGAAAGTTGCAGATAAATATTTTGATAGTT
Organism: Magallana angulata; assembly: GCF_025612915.1. Taxonomy (NCBI): domain Eukaryota; kingdom Metazoa; phylum Mollusca; class Bivalvia; order Ostreida; family Ostreidae; genus Magallana; species Magallana angulata. Next base: position 16,551,570 of record NC_069111.1, read on the forward strand.
TTCAGGAGAGTACTAGCTATGCATAATGATATTCTGCATTATTTTTTATTTCTCAACAACTTCATATGGCATCCAGAGACAATCCTCCCTGCAAACATCTGTGCAGAGAATTCTAAGGGTTCTGTTTAAATATTGACTTTTCACTGAATTCATCAATATTTCTTCCTTTTCTTCACGGAAGAAACTATTTACTTTTAACTTGGATGGCTTAAATAAAGATTTATATAGGGAAAGTTGCAGTAATTAAAACCTGAGGACCAGCATTTATTTAAGACATTCCTTTCATGCCAATTTTTTTATTGTACCTTGTCCATTTAATTTTGGTTATTTTTATGTTACATTGTAAATCTTTATTGTGGAAATGTGTATATATATAGAACTGTACTAAAATAGCTTGTTATGATATTTACCTATGTATGAGGAAACTTTTAAGAACATATGTGTACTGATAGTGAATATTTATGGCCTAAGCACATCTTAGATTAACCCTCATGCCCGTCTTACAAAATTTAAGAATTTTTTTAGTTTGCTTTTTAAACAAACCTTAATTTCTGATTGAACCCCAGATTGTGTAAATATATAGACACTCATAAAATTTCAGGTGGCACATGCCCTTCAGACAAAGTATTACGAAATGAGGAAACATCATTAAGAATTTGATACCCTTGGTGGATGTTTTAAACTATATGTATACCTGCTTAATCCTCCATGAATGATCTATTTTGGTTTGATTCTTAAAAAATGTTCTCAATCTTTGTACGAAGGTGATGTCAGGTTTGTTTATGGTACAGACCTAAGCCATATACAGCCATAAATACCGGTACTGGTACATGTAATTGTTGTATGTATATATATACATGTATATAGATAAATTGGTACATGAGTGAGCACATTCAGGCTAAAAATAATAGAGTTTTTTTCTCAGAAAGGATGACTTTTGTAATAATGACACTTCATTTGAATGGAGCTATTTTAAAAATGCTTTGTGACTTTTGAATCAGAAACTTGAATATGAACTTCTGAAAACCTGAAGTTATGCCACAAAATGTCACATTATTTTTAAATAAAAAAACTTCCCTCTTTTATTATGACACTGATGAAAATTAGGAATAAAGCATACATGCAAATTAATGTTCAATACATTGTAAATTAAAAATTAATATAGAATTTACATATACAAAGGAAATACATATGTATACAAATATTTTTAAAATTCAAATGAATTTGAAAAAGGAAAACTTTAGAGAACTTTATTTTCCTGTAACTAACGATTTAAAGAGGTGAGTATACTGTAGATTCCTAATTAATCGCAAGAAATTAATATTCGCGTAAAATCGCGAGAAACGCCCTTCAGAAATTTTAAAATCTCGCCATTATTTTTTGAGAGTTGAGAACAATAAGAAAAAAGTTCTGCATTTGCAATTTTATGTTCTCACAATTTGATACAAAACAGTTGGATCGCGGAATTAAGTACTCACATAATATAAGAAATTTATACAGTAGCTGCATTCAAAAGCAGAATATCAGATGGAAAACCGTGAGTTCCGACAATGGTACAGTTGATTTGGGGGGGGGGGGGGGGGGGTATACTAGGTAGGTATAGGACATAGACATGAGGTAGGTGGTAGGGGTAGGGCTAGCATGTAATAATACTTGCATGTTTGTTTTCTCAAACATGTGATGCAGTGCACTGGAAAAGCCAGTTTACGCGTAGATCCAATACTTATGATGAAATTGACATTGGTGTTGATTCATACTTTACACAATTCATCCCCAATCAGAAACGTGAAGAAAAGTCACCTTTTAAAGATATTATTCCCAGATCCTGTTAAAAGTCTGAATAGGCAATCTTTGTGTAGAGGGTGGAACTTGTAAAATGCAACTACAAATATGTGGGGAAGATTACCGTTTTGTTTGCTCTGTCTGATGGGGTCATCGGAGGTCATTTAATCAAAGTACATGTACCAGTTTATCGCCAGTCAGCTTGGCTTTGGAGGCAGGGATATCTAGTTTTAGTTACCTCGAAATTTTACTTGCATTTTGTTTTTTTGTTTGTTCAAAGCTACCAGCAAAGAGAAACTATTTTAATAATGCTCTTATCAGTTTAGACTCTTTAAGAGGGTTTTCACAAAGGCTTTTTGCATAATTCAAAACAAATCTTGATTTAGTTGGAGACTATAGGAAATTTTACTGAAACAGCTTGCCTATTATACCCTGAGCCAACTGCATCCTCCAATTCAAAAGAAGCAGTTCTGATTTTGAGGCCAGGGTATTAGGAGGAGGAGAGTTTAAATTTAATGCACACAAGCAGAGAATGAAATTTAAACTCCAATAAAACTATCTACATGTTATGGAACTAAGGTAGAGGAGCAGCCTTTCACAATGGGGCAGCTAGTATATACACTGTATTACAACCTTTGTCATGTGGCACAATGGTTCTTGGGTGAATTTCGCATTCTTTCCTGTGTTCATTAGAATAACATGGAAAACTGAATGCTTGATATTTTCCACCTTATAAAGCCAGTCGTTTTCTTTAATAAATGACAGAATCAGCAAATTTAGTTTGTTTTATAATATACAACATCTTTCTTAAATTTCAGTTCAGACTTAAAAATTTTAGCAAGTCGAGAAAAAAAATTACAAATTTTAGAATTGGCTAAATTTTATTTCTGCAAAAGCGTTTGCCTCTTCAAATTTGTTTCCTGCATAGTATGGATTTAGCATTTTCAAATATATTTTTAATATTTTACATTAATACATGTAGTATATGCAGGAAAACTTTGATATTATCTGCAAATTACGGTACTTCTTGTCTTTAAATCACCTGATGATTGGAGTTGTAAGGACATGGGTCAATATTTGCACTGTATATAGAATAAAACTGATGAGTAATACTGAGCAGACATTTTATGAGTAATTAGATCTCCTTTCATTAAGTCGGCCTAGTCTCTAGACTTCAGTGTGAACTAGAAGATAGAAAAAAAATACAGCTAGTCTACAGTACCACAGATCCTTCTGAACTTTTAACAATATGATATGTTAGAGTGAATGTTGCACTAAAGTGGGAATACATTAACATAGTTTCATGTATATATTCATTATACATGTATTAAGAATTTCAAAATTCAGGAAATTCATTTAATATGACTGTTTTGAATGCACTCTTTCTTTATTTAAATGACAAACTCAGCTACAGTAAATGTCAGAGAACAAAAATCTCTGTGAATTACGTACATTACGATAATATTTATTTTAAAAAGTCATTAATTACATTTATTTTAAGCCATGTTGATAATGGCTGCAGCTGTTTTCGGCAAGCTAAGGGTTCTTTGAAGATGAGTGGATTGTCCCCAGTATCCCTGACAAATGTTTCCATTCAGAAAAACGAAAAACATCGTTTCTTTGTCTCAAGTAGCTGGCTGAATCAAGCATCATTTCTAAAGGAAATTCCAATGACTGTGTTAGGAAATTGTTCTAAGTTCGCACTTGACTTCAATTTATTTATAATGAGTTTTTTCCTTATTGTGAAAAAAAACTTTGAAGTTGATGCATAAAGCTAGGGTTTTTCTCATTGCGAAATTAAGATAACACAGTTTGATAAGAAGTATTACAAGTTATGTTGTGATTTGTAAAAAATTAATGCGTTGAACTTGATATTCATAGAAAAATATATTTCCTAATGAAATATTTGGAATTTCTAAGTTTTGTTTTATTTATAACAGACCTCACTCATGGTTGTTTTCATGTCTCTGTAATTTGATCATTAGCAATTGCAACAGTTTAAAAAATACAATTTCTCTGCTGTGTAACATGTAGTAATTCTCACATTTTTACAATAAAATGCATACTAGAAATTCTAAAGTATTTTTGTGTACATGAAAATTTTATGCTCTGAATGTTACTTATTTATATATTAAAGGTTTTCACTGATATTTGTTTCTCTTCAGTGTCTATGATTTATTATTATGATATTGTTTTTGGCAGGTCCCTTCCATAGTCCATGGTCTGTCACAGCCAGAAATCTTTGCCATGAGACAGCAGACACAGTTCCTGTGGGAAGCCTACTTCTCTTCTATGGACAAGATCATCAATACAGTCCTTGAGGTATGGAGAGAGAGAGAGAGAGAGAGATTTGCATTTTGAGGTGTGTTATTGATGTAACCTGAGTGCCAATTTTTAAAAAAAAATTAAAATTTTTGTATATGGAAATGGATTTTAAAGAGTCTGACATTTTAAATCAATAATGGTAACTTGAAAAATTGAAAAGGATCTACCCGTAATTTATGTTTTATGAATAATTCAGAATAAACAATAAACTAGTAGTTTTAATTGATATTCGATTGTTTAGTAATAGAAGTAGAAATTAGCTAGGATTCAGGTTTCTTAATTAAATTTGCTCTTCATATTTCTTATACTATGGCATGCATTACAGAATGAATTTGATGTGTTTAGAAAGTACACAAGGAATTCAGTTTTATCTGCTTTAATGGAGAGAATATTACAAGTGCTGACAACTTATATTTTTAAAGCTTGTTAATGAGGGAGAAAGTCATTGCAATAAAAACTATGTGTACATACAGTACTTAAATAAACTTTGTTCTCAAATAGCTAGACTGCATATATTAATTCTGAATAAAATACTCAGGTAACGAATATGAAAAATATGTTTTATTGGTTGAATTATGTGGAAAATAATCCTGTCTTGGTTTTTTTGTAAGTATAGGGATAACTTCGAGCATGTACTCATTTGGCGGTACTTGTATTTGTTCGAATCACTGAATGTTTTCCTTGGCTTTGGAAAGAGCTAATTATGAAGGCTACAGATTTGATTTCGAAATCGCCCCTATGTAAATATCTAGCAAACAGTTAATTTTTCTTTCTCTCAGCCTGCATGTGTTGTGTACCTCTGAAGATATAACTTGGGTTAAAAAGTAGCTCTGATAAGGGATTAGGGTTATTGTAAAATAAAGTTATAAAAAACCATGGTGTGGGATTTCAGATTATGGCTATCAGTTTTGTGTAATAAATCTCTCTTGTTTGACTTGCTAGTCTGATTGGCTTGTTTAATGATTAACAAGTCGTGGGAATGGCTCCCAACATACTGTGCCTACATGTATACGTCAGGTTTGTTTTTTAAAACGTGGACATCATTAAAATCTTTTTGAGGGGCTGTCTCAAAGTTTTATATATTTCACATGTCAAAACTGCTGAGATCATCTGTATACAGGGTCTTATGAATTAAAACTATGGTACATGTACAAGTATTAAAATGTCATTATTCAGGTAGAGACTGACTGATTAATATTTTTAATTAGTATTATTATAAAATATGAAATATTGAATACATGCAGCTTTAATTACAGAAGAAATTGATAAGATATTTCCTAAACAACAGAATAGGTGCTTGTACTGGAGCACATGGAAGTTTTAAGTATTAAAAGGATAGGAAACTTGTGAGCACTGGATCTAATGAACAGGGAAGAGTAAGGAAAAAAGAAAACATTCGGCTATATAGAATAAGAAAAAATATCATCTGCCTGTTTCTAGCCAAAGATACAATTTATTTTGCTTTATTTATCTGAATTTTTTTCCTGGTGACTACTTATATGTGCTAAGTCTATTTCATACTAATGGGGTGTCTGTTTACCATTTCAGATTGTCAAAGACCGTGTGAAGAGCTATTTCTCGCGGAATTCGGTTCATTGGAACAATTTTCCTGGTGCTTTAAGTCTCCTTCCGGAATACTCAGATGTGCTTCATACATATCCGTCATTTTATAGACAGTTTGCATACAAATCGGATAACCAGTTCACGGCTGTTGTGTATGCCACTTCCCCGGTGCTCCTGTCCTCTGCTCCACTGTTCCGTTTGATCCGGACGGTGGCAAAATCCACATTTGTACAAAAGGTAAACTTTCAGATTTTTGGAAAATGATGAATAAAGGCTTTTTAATGAATTTAATTGATTTCTTCAATGTATATTATTGTTATTTATACTGGCAGCTAGTATGCAGAGATCAGAGCACATTAAAAGTAACAAATTTTTATTGGAACTAGAATTATTTTTAAATGTAAATGTGACCAATTGATATGTATACATTCTAAACTTTTTAACTTTCAATTGTTTTGAATTCTTAATCACATTGCACATGAAGAAATTAGAATTGATATGCAAAAGTTTGAACAAACTAGGATCTAATATAAAGTGAAATGTAAATAAAAGTTGTGAACTGATGGATTGAAAGAGAAACAAGCACACAATATGTAAGTTTAAATTCCCACCAGACCTATCAAAAAGATCTACTAATCCAGTTTGCGTGTAGGGTGGATTCACTCATTACTGGCTGTAATTTGCCGTAAATTAGTCATTCAGGAAGAATAGAATCCATTTATTGCTTCACCGCACGAGTCAAACTGCCACCTTTCTCTCCTTGATGGACAAGTAATTCCTTTTCTCCCTTTTTCTGTACATTTTGCCTACAAATTAAACTAGCGGAGCCATCAAAGAATAGGCTTAGTGTAATTACTCTCTTATGGTTTCTTTAGAATGAATGTTAAAGGAATGTTGGTCATTCTCGTAGAACACCGAGGAAATGACAGTTTGGTCCATTGTTGTGGAAGACGAAATCGTTTTTTGTGTCCTATGATTGGAGAGTTTTTTTCAACGATTGTGTGAATTTTTCAGATAGTGGTCATTTGGAACTGTGACACGCCGCCACCCCCCTCATACCAGTGGCCAGCTGATCTGGGCATTCCCATACTAGTCAAGACCAAAATCCTCAGGGTAAACAACTAGAACAATCTGCCTCATGGAAATGAATTGACATATTAGGCATACATATAAAACTTGTAATATCTGAATTTGAAAAGAAAAATAACTCTATATTTCAATTCAAAGGAAAAATACTCCAAAAATTTACCTTATAAAAAGGAAAATTTGATGAATGAGTTACATGTGTAAAAATTTGACTTATTCCAAATCAAAAATGCATGAAAAAGCCATGCTTCATATAGGAAAGTATATACATGTATGTGTATATAAAGGAATGTATATCCTTCTCTCATTGTAGTCTGTCAGTGCTCGGTTTTATCCATACGAGGAGATAGAGACTGATGCTGTGTTCAACTTAGATGAAGATTCCCTGCTCACAACAGATGAGGTATGATCTTGAATACCTTTTATGACCTAGCGCTTTGTATTGAAATGAAAACCTAGTCCTTAAAGTCATAATTGTTTTCTTATATGTATGGATTTTAATTTTTTTTTTACCCCCCCCCCCCCCCCCAAAAAAAAAAAATGAAAAAAAAACCCACTTGGAATCATATAAGTAAAATACAATATATGGTAACAAATTTGTAAAATATTTTAATATATTCCTTTAAAATTTTTAATAAGATAGATTTTGGATTTGATTAAAATAAAAATAATAAAATTTACTAATCTTTTCTCTTTTAGCTAAACTTTGCCTTCAAAGTGTGGAAAGAATTTCCGGAAAGGATTGTGGGATACCCTGCCAGGAACCACTTTTGGGATGAGGCCAAGAATGCCTGGAGCTACACTTCCAAATGGCTGAATGAGTACTCCATGGTTCTAACTTCTGGTGCTATTTATAACAGGTCGGTATCTGGGCAGTTAAAAAGTTTCTCCAAAACATTGTCAATCATACGGCGGTAGCTAGATAAAAGTGCTGCAGTGTTTGTTTGGTACATGTAGATGCCAATTGTTCTGTTTGATTTGAAGTATGTGTTATGAAGAGGAATTGTTCTAAATACAGGTTGAATGAAATACAAGATAGTCTGAAGGACATAAAGATTTAGTCCTCTTTAATGAAGGCATATTAAATTCTTATTGAATTAAAAAAAATTAATCTCAATGGCTTAAATTCTATGACATGTAGTTCCTTAAGAGAAAGTTCCACAGTATATAAATAGTGCCTGTTTGGGAGGGTAACAGTTGAAATTGACACCTGTCCACCAGAAAACCATTGTCAACAGACGCGAAGCGGAGGTTGACAATGGTTTTTGAGGGGTGTCAGGTTTAACTGTTTTGTGTTTTCAATACGCTCATGTAGCAATTCTTTGTGTTAACCCATGCAGTGTGATGCTAATGCTGAGGGTAATAGGACAGATTATAAACTGCGTCTCAACCAATCAGATTTCAGTATTTGACATGAAAGTACATGTATAGTAATACTGTTTATCAAGTGATAATTTATTTGTTCTGATTTCTTTCTGTGAGCAGGTATTACAATTTCCTGTATTTCAACACCTTACGTCCTGCTGCCTATCACATTGTGGAACGCCTCCAAAACTGCGAGGACATTCTTATGAACTTCATTGTCAGTGATGTCACAAAACTTCCTCCAATCAAAGTCACACACCGCAAGGTTTCCAAGGAAACCATGTTGCCTGGCAAAGCTGTCACTGATCCTAACTACTATCAAACTAGGTTCAAACAACGACAGGGGTGTGTTGCCTCTCTAACTGAAGTCTTTGGATACATGCCTCTTGTCCGCTCCCGATCTAGAATGGATCCTGTCTTATGGAAAGACCCCGTTTCAAACTTAAGGAAAAAATATCGCCAGCTGGAAGTGATATGATTATTGAATTTTTGAGGGGAGATATGAATTATCGTATTTAATTTTTTTCTTAGAATTTATTTTAGATATCGTCTTTACTTAGTCTTTACGTACAAATACATTTTTTTTAAAAATACAAAGAAAGAAGTTCAGTCTGTATGTTTATACAAATGAATTGTTTTTGTGAGTGTATGTCATACTGATTTATTTATGTATAGAAATAAGAATGCTTTTTTATTGTATAGTTTAATTAATGTCACAAAAGTCTAAATTAGAAATTCAACAGAACTCAAAGATGATTATTTAAAGTGTGAGCTTTTTAAAAACTTTTTTCAAAGTTGTAATTATTTTGTCAAGAAATATGGGCTTTATTTTCATATTATGACTTCTGATCTCTAGTTCACATTTTGTTTTTTCCACAATTAATATCAATTTTTCTTTTATTTGCTGATTTGATTATATGTGATGAATATTTTAATGATGTCATCTTAGTGAAATAGATCATGATACATTGTACATGCACATGTAGATGTAGTTATATACATACATATTATGTAGGATATACATTGTATATAATCATATATAACGACAGACTGAGAATTGTATATCAATTATCAGAATACAATCACTTGTAAATATAGATGTACTAATTATTTTTTTATATCATAATATTTATGTCATTTGTGCAATATATGCATAATTATTTGCATAATTTATCCTTAGTACTTGCATTGTATTTTGAATAAGGTTGATATTGTTTTTGTTGCGCTACTGAACAAGTCCTTCCTATTGATAACTTTAAAGTTTTGACAGTTTTTACAAAGCGTGGGTTCCACACTTTTACTTGCAATCCAAACTGATGTCCACGGATTCTTTATCAAAAATTGACTTGTTGCCTTAAAATACTTATTAAGGAGTCTGTACAAAAACCTGCATGCTTTCAGTGTACTTGTCATTAAAACCTCTTTTACAATATACCACTATGGTTAAAAGCAAGCAAGAGTTGAAGGCTTTTTTTGTAATTTTAAAAGCTCTTTCTTCAATGAAAAATGATATTACCTAGTGGTGTCGTATACTTACCATATTTATAAGTGGGGACTTTGGTTAGATGAATCACCTTAAAGGAAAGACTGGAGGGGAAAAGAGGGCATTTCATGATGTGATGTTTTTTGCCAGCATTGTCTTTTTATCAAAGCTGATTTTGAGCATTTGAAACAAGGTTTTTTTTTTTATAAAAGAAGGTGGGGGGTGTTATGTTTAAGGTAAAAAAAAATTGCACATTCATTGCTTCATATTTAGAGAAAAAGTAAGTGTAAGACTAATTGTGGAACTAAATTTTAAGTATTACTTATAATATTATCAGGTTGATGCATATTCATACATGAAAGCAGGTCTTTGGTGTGTATTACATGATAGCGAATCAGAAGCGGTTGAAATCTTGAAGACAGGTTGTAGAGTGTGGGAGACCTCAGTGGAGAATTATGTTTATTATGTGCCAAAGATGTGTATTGTACAACTGCTTCAAAGTTTTGCCGTGATTTTATTTTTCATTTTTGTGTTGTTATTCATGCATATAACTGGAATTGTATAGGAAATGCCTTTCTCACATGATAGCACCACCAAGCTTTTTTGTTTTTATTTTCAATTAGAAATCAGTAGGAACAATGAATGTTTATTAGATTAACATAGAAAAATCCCCCTAAAAACATCATTTTTATTTCTCATTGTGTGTAGTATCTACAACATGTGGAAAAGATGAAATTCTGTACCTTTTATTTAACAAAGGTGAATTTGACTTATTTAGCCATGATAATCATGGCTTATTTCACAACTTTGTCTTTGGTCAGAGGCTTTGTGGTCACTTTATCTTTCAAGACCATATGTTTGTACCCCTGTACCCTCCCCAAGTGTCCTGATATTCTTTGGGCAGGAGGAGGGGCCATGGTAGGGTGTGAATCCAGCCCCTAGTAATGCTTGCTCTCACGTATAGGATTTCATATAACATATATGTATTTGGAATTGGGCTCCGAGTCTTGTTGTATCTTTGCAAGAACATTTCTTAATTTTTACATTGCATGTGCATATATGATATGAGAGCATGATATATATAATTTTATTTTGTAAGTATATTTTAAAAAATGAATAATCTTTCAGATTGAATGATGTAAAGATGTGCATAGCATTTCCCCAAGTTTAACATTGAAATTGAGTAAGAATTATTTTTTTAAAACCATGTGGCATAGTATCATATCTTGCACGTATCAGACAAGAATTTAAGGTCAGTTGCTGAAAAAATTTGAACATGGCTGCAAGTTTCTATTTTATTAATAAACCCCAGCTATTTCAAAAGTACATGTACTTGTTTTGAGAAGTCACCCTTCTATTTTCCTGGTTTTAAAAAATCCCTGAAATGTCATGGCATGAAAATAATCCAGCTTAAGAAACATTGAAAACAGTGGAAACGTTTAATTGTTCTCTCTTGATCATATTTTAATGAATCAACGAGGTTAATGATAGATATTGGCTACTTACTATATCAGTAATATTTCAAAAAAGTTAAAAGAACCATATGTAACTGTTGTGTTTTAAAGAACACATATGATGTGAATGGTTACTAAAGTATTTAAATCATGCATATGCTCTCGCATTTTTTACAGGTTTTCATTGTGCATATAAGTACATGATTTAGTCTTAAGATTGGAAACTCATTTCCATTAGAGTATTTTAGTATTATTTCAAAGTAAAGTGTACTACTTCTGTAGTAGAACTTGACGTATTATTTTGAATAAAAGCACATTTTATATAACTATCGAGTTACCTTTATTTATGCATAAATCAACTGTGATCAGACTACAGTCACCATGTAACTGACTACAGTCACCATGTTACTGACTAAAGTCACCATGTAACTGACTACAGTCACCATGTAACTGACTAAAGTCACCATGTTACTGACTACAGATCATCTGCCATGAAAACAACTTGTGCCGAACTTTAGATATGAATACGTAGCATGTCTGCTGCTGGTTTCATCAATATTGTATATAGTTTTTTGTTACACAAAGCAACCACTATGCTTCTTTCAGCGACTAAGTTTTTTAAACAACTAGTTATTTGGCAATGTCGCATTAAGTCAGTTGCAACCTCATTGATTTAAGAAATAAAGTACGAGTTTTCGTGAATATTGCAGAATAACCTCCGAGGTCGAGAAATGTTGTTTTGAAATATAAAAGCCGAGGCGTTAGCCGTTAACCTACAGATCGTTTCTCCTATAGAGAGACGATCTATGTCATTATGACGGCTGTTCCGTGTAACCCCAACGGTTTTGTTAGTCATGATCTCTATTATCGACGCAGCCCCAAAATTAACGCACTTGCCAACAAATTTCAAAGTGCATAATTTTTCAAAGTACATTGTAACACTATGTTTTGTCGCCTTCGGTTCAATGGCGACCGCAAAAATGTTTTTGCCAGCACCACTTGGTAAACAGTTCATGATCATAAATTGATTAAAGTAATACGAGGGTCAATCCAAAAATACGAAGACTTTTGCCATAGCTATTTTATTGAACGTCATATTATTACTAAATCTGGTAGACATAATTTAACAAAAGTTTCAAACAATTTGAGATCAGAAAAGTACATGTATATTTATTTCTTTATTTGTAAGCATAATTTAGAATCTAATCCTGCAAATATGAGGGCACGGCGCACGGTCAAAATTTGTGTTATGTCAACAATAAACTGTATAATGTCGATAGTAATTATATCTCTATAAAATTGGCTTTAAACCAAATATTATTGAAACACCAAATTAAGTATTGTCATGATATTCTATGTGCCATATAATGACAGGATGTATGGTTTTATTGAACAGAAATCAGTTACTAGAGACAGGTAGTCCTCTTTAAAATTGACTAAAAACGTTGACGTCGACGGACGTCACTGCGCAACGAAAAGTAGTACAAACAGTATGGACTTAACTTGGGAAAAAGCCGATACAAACTATAAAAGGGATCAATGGTGCAAATAATAAGTCAAAGATTATTTGCACATTTATGTTGAACTTTGAAACATTTTGTGGCATGGGGTGGTGGTAATTGTATTTCAGACATCAAACACTCCGAAAGAGAATAGAATATCTGTAAAATGTTGGTCAAAAGAATAAGTAACGTAATCTGAGGTTCAGGGTTATCCTTTTTTTTGTAAACTAAGAGACACACGTTTAAAAAAAAATGGAAACTTTGAAGAACTCGCTTATGATGCTAGAACAAATGTGAGCAAATAAGACGTTTAGTGGTAAAGTGCTATTTTAAATTGTGAGGTGAAAGGCACATGAGGCTAAGCGTGATATGAAGATGGAGTATTTCTATAAAGGTGCGAGCGTCATGTTGACGTCATGTTTCGAACGTTACCGTGCTCCTTGACGACAAAACACCGTTCCATTAAATTGACTGTAACTTCAATTATCAATAAAATAAGTGTTATTGCAGAGATTAATCTGTTAGTTAAGACTTTTAGTAAAAATATAGGATAGACAACCACTTTGCGTATTATTGATTGACCCTCGTAGGTACAAAACAGTGCAAGTGATAAGTTCTCAGTGTTGACTTGTAAAGGGTCTCCGCGAGTTTTACTATACCATATGATCAACAGCTAGAAAATGTTGTGCAATCTCTGCGAAGATAACCATTTAAATAGAGCGAGTCTGACCTATAATTTTTCGATCTGAGAAAAAACCCCCAGTCATAGTTAATTTATGATTTATTTGACCATTTGACAGATCAGATACACTTGGTAAACATGTGCAATGTATACATGTATTATATGCAAAGTTAGACCAGTTCGAAACTAGTAGAGCTAGAAAATAAAATTCCCGATATCGCTACAATACATGTATATATATGTTTGTTAGTTATTATGTGGTACTGAGTAAATAAATCAATCTTTTTTTCCACATTCCTACATTTTTTTTTTTCATTATTTACAAACCAAAACACACTATATAAATAGTGCCTGTTTGGGAGGGTAACAGTTGAAATTGACACCCCGAGAAAACCATTGTCAACCGACGCGAAGCGGAGGTTGACAATGGTTTTCGAGGGGTGTCAATTTCAACTGTTATCCTCCCAAACAGGCACTATTTATTTTGTTATACTGAATGTCTTAATTTTTAAGAAAATTTTACTGCTTTTATATAGGAATAATGTAAATTCTACAGCGAACCGTACGCGCATAATTTTCGCGCATGTAACATTTTTTAATGTTACCCGTTGCTAAGTGCGTTGCTAACGCTGAGAGTAATAGAACATATTATTAACTGCGTCTTAACCAATCAGATTTCAGTATTTAACATGAAAGTATAACAAAAATAAATATTACATGATCAGGATTGATATTCATTGCAACTTGAGAAAAACTATAAAGCTTTGACTTGTTAAATCATTCAATCGGACAAAATAACAAAAATCGACTACTGTGGAATCATTAGATTTCGTGGTGGCTCAATTTTCGTGGAATTCGTGGGTACCTCTCATCAACGAATTAACATCCTCCACGAATTAATAAATTTGAGTAATAAAGTCATATTTCCTCTGTATGTTTGAGAGAATACACGAAATTACGTCCCCACGAAGCTGTTAAATTTAAGCAATCCACGAAAATTGGCCCCCACGAAAATTAATGATTCCACAGTATTATATGTCAAAATCACTTCAAAACGTTTTCAATGAAAATAAAAATGAGAATTACCATATCGTATTGTCAATCAATTTTCTCTTTATCTGATAATCAAAAACTACCCAAGTATTTATTTCTTTCTACATGAATATAAAACATTTATGTAAAATCTGAATACAAAAGTAAAATGTTAAATGAACGTTTTGAGAATATCTGCACAGCGTTTCCAAATTCTTCTATACATATTTCTTCAGTACAGTGTAGCTGGTCGTTTAATCCGGAACTGAAAAATGAAATATTGATAACGTTAAAAAATTTTCTCCATCCAAAACTAAATTGGATGAAATGTAGGTATTCTTTTATTATCTGTGTCAATAAAACGTCAATTATATTTATTAAATTTAATTCTTGGAAAAAATTCTGATTGTTATGTCTTTTTTTTACTTGTTTTTGTTGATTCAAAAGATCGTCGATTGAATTCCAGTAGCCTTTAAATATAAATATCAAAAATATTAAAAGTTGAAAAAAAAATTGCCAAAATTGAGTTAATGACAACATGAGCAATCAAACTGCAAAATCTTATTTCTTTATCGCAAGTTTTTTTTTTATTCTATTAATTTGTAGGCCTATATGCTTTTCTAAATTGAAACACAGTATTTTGGGTAATCCAATTTTTTTATCCTTCAGCTTTATCATAAAAAACTATATAACATCCCCATCAATGTTTTACCTCTAGATGTATCATCTTTATTGTCATTAACACCGTTATTGTCCAATGTAATGGATCTGTAAATGAAACATACAAATGTGAAAAGTATTAAAGCCTACAACAACACCAAGATTTTCTTTCTCTTTCTCCCCCAGCCACATATTTTAAATTCTATTTCAGTTGTTGTCGAGATCCAAAAGATGCCGCGGCCATTATTCTCAAATACTGTATACCACGAACGTTATCAATCAATTATTAGACCAGAAATACCCATCATAGCTTCGCACTGATCATGAAAGTATATTTTCAGAACTTTAAAAAAACCATATCAATTTCACGTTTTAGTTCCAGAAAAAAACCCGATGTGTATTGCTTCAAATGTTCAAAAAGGCTGTTTCCTTACAATTTAAAAGGATGTGATTTTTAAGATATATACTATAAGACAGAAGTGTATTCAAGGATATCTTAAAAAATCTGCCGTCTGCATATGATCAGTCTGATTGGTTTAGATAACTTCTAAAGAAACCTTTGGGGTACACGGAACTGCATAAGAGAAACGATCAGTAGAAAACATGAACTGTTAGTAAAATGGAAATAAAGTTCTTGTTATCATGATTGTTGCATTATAGTATGTCCCAAGATATTTTTTGCCGCATATTTTCTTAAATGATTTGATATTAATAAATACCTCTTGATTCAGACGATACTCATTCAATAGTATGAAAAAACCAACACACGGCTAAAGATAGAAAGTCTACGGGGATTTTTGCATCGCATCAGCCATAATTAAGCCCGGATGATAACGTTGAAAAATTGTGCGAGGTATTCCGAGTGAATTCCGAATGGAGAAAAAATGTCAACATTCCCCATAAAAATCTCCGTAGGCAATCTGTTTTCGTTCCTGTGATTTTTACGAAGTTTTACGAACTTTTTAAGAAGTTATCTTGGACATTTTCCCTTTCATCGAATTCAACTGAACTTCTTTCCCAAGTATGTGTATTTTTATTAACAGTCGTCCAAATGTGCAGCAAAAATATATTGGGACAGATTATAGGACAATATCCGATAAATGTTCTTTGCAACTTAAAAGCCTTGGCTGTCTCGGCTTTTATATTTCAAAACATTTTCTGACCTCGGAAGTTATTCTGCAACATTCACCGTAACTTGTTCTTAAATATATATATAAAATTGAAAGATTAAAATAGTGAAGTCAAACTGTCTTTATCTAAGAAATACAATTTAAATTCCGTGATATTTGGATCAGCAAAATAAATGTACAATATACTATAATACAATACTAGGATTTACATCATGCTATATATTTAATAAATCAAAATGTACTTTTTTTTTTTACAATTAATTTGTAACCTCCCACATGTATGCGAAAAATTATATTCATATTCTAATTTATTTAACGAATTAAGGAACAAATATATTATAGTCACCTTTTACTTTTCTTCTTGGATCGCCCTTTTTGGCAAACATACACCACTGCCAGAACAATAATTGCCATACCCAATGGAACAACGATTCCGATGATGATAAAAAGTGTCCAACCTAAAGCTAGTCAGATATCCGCATTAGTTTATTAAAGATAAAGACAATCACAGCATATGACGGATTCAAAATTGGGTTATGTAAAAAAAACGGAGAAAAAGCTGATAGCATTAGATTTAATAAAAAAAAAATAGTGCGATAAATGATGGCATGAAATATATTATTTAAGGAATAAGGAATCATTCTTTGAGTATTATGAGGAGATATTTTGGTCAGGGCGTGATCAAATCCAATAAAGGCCGAAGGGCTTCAGGATAGATTTGTTCACGCCCTGACCGAAATTATCACCTCATACTATTCAAAGAATGATTCCTTATTACTTATGTTTATATAATTTTAAGCCAGTGTACGATTAAATATTTAATTATAGATAAGCAATCCCCGCTGGCGCCTCAATTTGGCGACCTTTGAAGTTATGGGTTATATAGTACAAAATCGATACGTAGTGTTATCACAGGCAAAGACACTGGAAAATGTAAATATTTAACAAAAATATTTAAATTTGATAAAAAATTTAGTGTATTTATCCTTTTTAAAATTGAATTTCCGAAAATATCAATCTGCAGTTTTATTCTACATACGATACTAGGAACAGGAATAGGAGACAATATTTAAATGTTTTATAAATGATATTTATAGATTCCTTATATATATATATATATATATATATATATATATATATATATATATATATATATATATATATATATATAATTTATATATATATATATATATATATATATATAATTTATATATATATATATATATATATATATATATATATATATATATATATATATATATATATCTTACCTTTTGTATTTGAGTTTCTGCGAAAGAGGTGAAACAATTTATGTCTAATAAATCTACATATACATGTATATGTATCCTTCTATTTCTTTCCAAAACAATGGAACACACAACGATGAAACATCTAATGTCTAAATTTTAAACATAAACACCGGTACTTACACACACGAAGCTACTCCCGATGAATCAATACACGTTTTCCCTTTCGAACATACATCAGCGTAAATAAGGCATGGGTTGATGGTAGAGTTGATATCTATATGTATTATGAAATCAAATACTAGTAAGTATCAAACATTCTGTTATCGTTTGCATCAAATTCAATAAAGTAACCAACTATCAATATAAGATATCATCCAATATTTTTCTTCAAATGATGAAACACATCGTCCTGGGTAAAAGACAATACTGACAGATAGCTTCCATATTACTAAATCTTTTCACTTCGCATAAATTGCAACAATTCTTGCCTGCTGACATTGATGCGTTTGAAAGAAGAGAATGGTTTTGGTTGATTTGTATTTAATATTTGTATTCAAATGACAATTTGCATAATGGTCACAATTTGTAACATTTACTGTAGATTCCTAATTAAATGCAAGGAATTTCTGCGTAAAATCGCCAAAGGCAACTCTCGCCAATTTTAAAACCTCGTTATCCTTTTTTTTAAAGTTTTAAACTATAGGAAATTATATAAAAAAAAAAAAAAAAAAAACAACAAAAAAACCAAAAAACAAAAAAAACCCTGGTGATTGCGATTTGATTCAAAACGATGGAATCGCGAAAATAAGTACTCACATAAAATAAGGAATTTACAGTATCCCGATTTGATAAATTGTGCATGCAAACGAGGGTTACATAGTAAATTATCAACAAATCTTTTCATTGAATGATGTAATCCTTGCTAGAATGAAACGCCTCTTTAATAATATCAATAAAAAAGACAATACAATTCTTAATAACTTACTTATTGTGATATTGTCTTTGAATAAAATTATGTTTTTGACTTCTGTATTTCGGTTGAACAAAACGATTTTTTCGTCTTGTCGCAGCAATTTGACCATGCTATTTGCAGTGTCAACTTTAAGGGTTTCCTCTGTGCCACTCGAGTAGATCTCATGTTCAACAATCACGCTTCCAAATCTTACGTAAAACAATGAAATAAGTTACAGAGGCATGTCAAGTATTGAGGTAGATGCATCAATTAAGTTTAATTACAATTCAACGTATCAGAACTTACCGCAAAGACAAAAACACTACTCTTGTAAAATCTTGAACATGTTTCCTATAAAATGTCTCCAACTTTGCAAATAAACAAAAAACAAAAATAAATGTACTATAATAAAACCACAGTAAAACAAACCTATAGATTTTATAAATCATAAATAAAATTATCAAAGAAGAATAAAAAGGACATGTTCAATTGCTTTTTCAATATGTTTACCTGTGATGTGATTTCCACTATCCACTTGTCAGTATTTTGGAGGATATTTTCTCTTCTGTGGTCAAAATCAAAGGCTATCTCAGCTTTTACTTTAAACTCGTCAGTACCTAGAATAAAACATATTTTAAACAAGAGGCCCATGGGCCACATCGCTCACCTGAACAGCAGTTCCTTGTAACATTACATTTCGTAGCATATGCTTTTTCTATTTTAAACATTGAACCCCTTTCTGGGGACCCAGTTATGGTCCGAGGTTTATGGTTGGCTTGAACAACATAAACAGTAACATAGGAATGAAAATGTGTAGCACTGCGGTAGGACCGCACGTACACAACCTGAAAAACTGAACGTAGCAGAGTTCCACTTCAAGAGAAATAACTCTCAGACTGTACAGAACATCAAGAAAGATAACTCTTGGTTCCACTACATTAGAGTTTACACAATTTGAGGATCCTTGCATAATAATCTCACAAACTGTAGCATTATAGTTCTCGAGAAAAACTTTTTAAAAACATTTTCAATATATCTTTCTATGTTAAACTTTGAACCCCTCTTGGGGCCACAGTATTAGTCCAGGGCTAAAGTTTTAATCATTTGGAATCTACATTATTTAAGGATGCTTGCATAGTTATCTCACAAGCTGAAGCATTATAGTTCCCTAGAAAAAGATTTTTCAACATTTTCCCTCTATATTTCTATGCTAAACTTTGAACACCTCTTGGGGCCCCAGTATTAGATTGAGGTCACAGCTTTTATAATTTCGAATCTACACTATTTGAGGGTGCTTACGTAGTTATCTGACAAATTGATGCATTGTAGTTCTCGAAAAGAAGATTTTTAAACATTTTCCATATATACCGGTACTTCTACATTTAACTTTAAACCCATCTTGGGTCTCTAGTATTAGTCCAGGGGTCACTTTTTTAAAACTGTCGAACCTTCATTATCCAAGGTTGTATGCATGATAGTAATCTCACAAATTGAGGCATTGTAGTTCTCGAGAAGAAGATATTTTAACGTTACCTTTATATTTCTATAATAAACTTTGACCCCATCTTGGGGCCCCAGTATTGGTCCGGGGGTCACGATTTTACCAATTAGGAATCTACATGAGCGAAGGCATAGAAATTCCACAAACTAAAACATTGTAGTTCTTGAGAAGAAAATTTTTAAACTTTTCCTTAATGTTTTTTAAAATGTTTAAATTTTGAACCCCTCTTGGTGCCCATCAATTGTCCGGGAGTTACAATTTTTTGAATCTACATTATTTAAGGATGTACATGTATGCATAGTAATATCCCAAACAGTTGCACTATAGTTCTTGAGAAGAAGATTTTAAAACATTTTCCTATATATGTTAAAATCTAAACCCCTACTGGGGCCCCACTTTTTTGTTCAGGGGTCACGATTTTTACAATCTTCACTATATATACAACCGTTTGTGTATGTATTGGCATTTTTGGTGAAGTGGTTTTTGAGAAGAAAATTTTTAAACATTTTTCATATGTAGTTCTATGTTAAACTTTGAACCCCGCCTGGGGCTGCAGTTTTGATTTGAGGGTCACGATTTCTACAATTTAGAATCTTCATTATACATACAAGCTTTTGTGTAAATATTGGCATTTCTGGTGCAGTGGTTCTTGAGAAGAAGATTTTTTAAACATTTTCCTAAGGTATATCTATGTTAAACTTTGAACCCCGCCTGGGGCCCCAGTTTTAGTCCGAGGGTCACGATTGTTACAATTTAGAATCTTCACTATATATACAAGCTTTTGTGTAAATATTGGCATTTCTGGTGCAGTGGTTCTTGAGAAGAAGATTTTTAAAACATTTTCCTAAGGTATATCTATGTTAAATTTGAACCCCGCCTGGGGCCCCAGTTTTGGTCCGAGGGTCACGATTTTTACAATTTAGAATCTTCACTATGTATACAAGCTTATGTGTAAATATTGGCATTTCTGGTGCAGTGGTTCTTGAGAACAAGATTTTTTAAACATTTTCCTATGTATTTCTATGTTAAACTATGAACCCCGCCTGGGGCCCCAGTTTTGGTCCGAGGGTCACGATTTTTACAATTTAGAATCTTCACTATATATACAAGTTTTTGTGTGAATATTGGCATTTCTGGTGCAGTGGTTCTTGAGAAGAAGATATTTTAAACATTTTCCTATGTATTTCTATGTTAAACTTTGAACCCCGCCTGGGGCCCCAGTTTTGGTCCGAGGGTCACGATTGTTACAATTTAGAATCTTCACTATATATACAAGCTTTTGTGTAAATATTGGCATTTCTGGTGCAGTGGTTCTTGAGAAGAAGATTTTTTAAACATTTTCCTAAGGTATATCTATGTTAAATTTGAACCCCGCCTGGGGCCCCAGTTTTGGTCCGAGGGTCACGATTTTTACAATTTAGAATCTTCACTATGTATACAAGCTTATGTGTAAATATTGGCATTTCTGGTGCAGTGGTTCTTGAGAAGAAGATTTTTTAAAAATTTTCCTATGTATTTCTATGTTAAACTTTGAACCCCGCCTGGGGCCCCAGTTTTGGTCCGAGAGTCACGATTTTTACAATTTAGAATCTTCACTATATATACAAGTTTTTGTGTAAATATTGGCATTTCTGGTGCAGTGGTTCTTGAGAAGAAGATTTTTAAAACATTTTCCTATGTATTTCTATGTTAAACTTTGAACCCCGCCTGGGGCCCCAGTTTTGGTCCGAGGGTCACGATTTTTACAATTTAGAATCTTCACTATATATACAAGCTTTTGTGTAAATATTGGCATTTCTGGTGCAGTGGTTCTTGAGAAGAAGATTTTTAAAGACATGCACCCTATACTTACTGTTTCGCAATTATCTCCCTTTTGAAAAGGGCTGTGCCCTTTATTTTTACAATTTATAACCCCCTTTCCATAAGGATGCTTTGTACCAAATTTGGTTAAATTTGGCCCAGTGGTTTTTGAGAAGAAGTTGAAAATGTGAAAAGTTTACAGACGGACGGACAGACGGACGGACGGACGGACGGACGGACGACGGACAACAGGTGATCAGAAAAGCTCACTTGAACCTTCGGTTCAGGTGAGCTAAAAACTATCGGATGTAATTTCGAACACATCATATTGTAAGCTTGCTGCCTTAAAAAGTGATCTTAAGAATAAGCTTTTTACATACTGTCATAATATAATAAGCTGATGATTTAAATTCTTAACGTTGATCAATCAATGGTATTTAAAGTCCTTTTCCAGCAATGTCAGTTTAAATAATATAACCTTAAGTTAGTGTACTTACTTGCAATTCCAGGTGGCTTTGGAGCTGTAAAATTTAAATGCGCAATTATATTTGTGTGCATAAATTCGTGTTTATTAAAAGAAATATAAAATATCTATATGTAGATTTATTTGATTTAAATATTACAATTATACATACATGTCGATTAAACATACATAAAGATTTTACATTAAAAAACCCCGAACACTAACCAATACAATTAGAGATATCTGTTCCTCCATACCGACATTCGCAGTGAGCCGATCCATCCGTGTTTATACAGACTTGATGGATAGATTCATTGCAAGAAATCAATCCATTTTTGCATTCATCGATGTCTTCAGAGCAATCAGTTCCTGTCCATTCTTTTTTGCAATCACATGTTCCAGTCACGTTATGGCAAGAATTGGTGTTGTTAAGTACGCATGCGCAATCGTTTGAACAATTGTCCCCATATTTAAAATTCTCACAGACTGTAAAAAATTTAAGATTTCTTTACATTTTTTCATTTTTAAAAGAAATATGCTGATGTATAACAATGAAGTACCTGAAGAACTTAATTAGGTGGTATTGGTGTATAAATACACAATATATTTGCATGGTCATATTAATATTTATAGTATGCATTATTATGAAAAGGACATTACTTCATGATATTTCTTAAAATAACTAGTCAATTCTTAAAAACACTATCAGTATATCCTTTAAAATATGAATCGATTTTGAGATTCCGGGATTATTATTTTGTATTTTTTTAGAGGTGAAAATATCGGTATCATTTGCCAGTTCACCAGGCATGTCTGAGACTTTGTTAATTCCAACTTAATGATAGCCAAACATAAATATTTTGGCCAAATAACAGACCGATTTTGCTTGTCCTATATTGTATGGGATAAATAGTTTCACTTGTAATTCTAATTTGCCTAAGAGTTGTTATTAAGTAAAATTAAAGATTATGTACATATAGCATATCATAATCAAAATTTTAAAGCTGTTAGAATCGTTCTATTTAATGAACAGACTCACTTGTACTTTCGGGTTGCTCAGAAGCTGTAATTAAGCAAAATAACGTGGATAAAAGCATATCTTTATTACCAACTTTTTTATATCAACATACTTTTATAAAGTGAACACATTAACTCGTTTTTTTAGGTTGCATAGGAGCTATAATTATATAAAAACAAAGATAATTTATAATGGGCATATCATTATTAAAAATTTTATGCTATCAAAACCATTGCGTAAAAAATTACCAGTATACTCACTTGTACTTTCAGGTTGCTGAGGAGCTGTTAATATGTATAATGAAAGGTCATTTGTAGTAGGCATACCATTTTATAAATATATTTACTTATTATGAAAAACAAGTCAAACTTGTATTTTAAAGTTTCTAAGGAACTGTAATTATGTATAATAAAGGACCATTTACTATAGACGTTTCACAAAAAATAAACTATCGATATCAATATATAACATGATTATACTCACTTGTAGTTTTAGGTTGCTCTTGAGCTTTAAATGATAATAATATAAGACGACTTATATTATGCACATCATAACAAAAATCTCTAAGCTATCAACATCTTAATTTCTTTCATCAAAAAATTTAGTTAAAACACAATAACTTTTGAAATATTACAAACTCATATTGTTATATTTATTAAAGATTTGACTAGATTTTATTTCCCAACTCAATAATTTGAATCACCAAAAGAGTGGTAAGATTTTGATAATGATAGTCAAACACTACATTACATCACAGGCTGAGTGGCCCTATACTTAAACTGATATCACCAGAACTATGACATACTCACTTGTAGCAACGGATGGTTCGGGAGCTGCATGAAGAAATGCATCAAATTGAATTAAAAAGAGCGTTTATCAGAGGTTATTCATTAAACAATTTTAAGCAATCGACCTCAAAGTATACATATAGTTCTTTTAAATGCAAATTATTATTTAAAACAACAGATTATTCCTTTAACTTACGGACACAGTTAGAGATATCTGATCCTCCATACTGACATTCGCAGTGAGCCAATCCCTCCGTGTTTACACAAACTTGGAAGATAGATTCATTGCAAGATATGGACCCATTTTGGCACTCATCGATGTCTTCTGAGCAGTCAGTTCTTGTCCACCCTACACTACACTCGCATTCTCCTGTCACGTGGTCACACATCTTAGTGTTGTTAAACACGCATTCACAATCATTAGAACAATTGACTCCGTATTTGAAATTTGGGCACACTGTTTTTTGTATAAAAATTACAATTACAAATAATTAATTCTTTTTATTGGTTTGCATTCAGTTATATAAATTAGTTGTATTACAGTCTACCTTGACCGATAACATTACAACATTAATTGAGTCATTGTTGAATGTAGAACAATTATTACATTTAAAATTGATAATGATGATAATGGTAGAAAGGTAATGTTTAATACTATTAACCAATATCTAATCCTTTTATCACCTGTGCACGTTTTTCCATCGCCTTCAAATCCTGATCTACATGTACACGTATATCCACCGTCAGTATCAGAACATGTTGCATTCAGTGCACAATCAGCTGTCTGTTCCTTGCATTCATCGATATCTATTCATGACAGTGATGATATTTTAATGCTATTAAAAAAAACTCATATTGTGGAACCGAGTGTTATTGTTTTTACACTCTAATACATTATTAAAAATTCATCAAAGAAAAAACTTAATATTGTTATGCTTGCCAACTTAAGATCAGTTATCACATTAAAATAACACTAGATAAAATCGGAAATTAACACTTTACACATTAGTATAATACACAGCATAATTTGTAATAATTTTTGTATATACTGTTTTCGAATTTTTTCTTCGTTGCCTTCTTAACCTTAACTTTAAAATTGAAATTAAAATGAAACAACATCGTTGGTTTAAAGGAGCGGGAAGGGATGAAAATAAAAATTTTAATTGTTTATTTTTACATGTACATATGCTTAATTCTTCTTGTTGCAACTGACTAGAAGAATTAAAATGTACTATTTGGAAAACAGTGGGGAGGAGGTCAAATCAGCTCATTTTGTTCATTAACTTTCATATTATCTTATTCAAAGATGTCCGATCCAAGTTCCCGCGATGCATGATGAACTCGTCCTAAACTATCCACATTTACTTAAATTAGTCAACCAGCGTTCTTTGTTACCCCGTTCTGGAAAGTTCTATCCATCAAAAATAAAACCGCGCGTTAAAAAACTGGCAACATGTAATTTCATCTTTTGAACATTTGTCAGATCTAAACTCCTATGTATGCTCTAAATAAATTCCCAGTAAATATATTCACTCACGATGTAATCATTCAATATTAATTTATTGTAATATATAGTTTGATGCAAACTACCCCTGATTCGGATGCACCAAAGGGTGTCCACCACATTACTCTTGTTTTTGCTATTGCAGGCTTGATAATCGAAAGTAAAGGTAAAATTTTGATAACTTTTACAAAATTATTTATCAGTTAGAATTCAATTAAAGATAACGATATCATCTCACATGTGTTGAAATACCATTAGTGCCAGACATTTTGTAGTTTATTTGCAAAAATGTCTTAAATCTTAAATATAGATTCTTTGATTTGCAATAATTAAGTGTGAAGACAATTATCATTTTGATAGAATTGGTCGCCTTCCGTACTGTTTTGTTTAAAAAAAAATGGTATGAAGAGAAACTCACTGTGGCAGTTGGTTAGTGTTGTGCTGTTTAAGACATATCCTTTAGAGCACGAACAACGAAAGCTTCCAGGAATGTTTGTACAGTTCTTACACCCGTCTATACCGGTATCTATAGTACTGCATTCATCAATGTCTTCACATTTACTGAAGTTAAGCACATTAAAACCGTCCCGACAACTACATACGTAACTACCGTCAGTATTATTACAGTAATGTTCACAATGGGAGTCTCCAAGACATTCATCTATATCTATATAAAAAATGTTGTATTAATTTACGAAAGATATCTTTATGAAAGATATTATTATTTTAAAGTGGATTTATATACACATGAATTTTACCTTTGCATGATCTTCCATCCTTTTCCAATGAGTATCCAGTGGTGCAAACACACTCAAAGGAACCTTGAATGTTTGTGCAATTATGTTGGCAGGTGCTTGATTCATTGCATTCAACAATATCTGTGTTAAAAAATATATTTCTATAATGTTTTCTCAAAGACATTCCTCTATATCTATAAAACAATCAACAAAAAGTGTCTCTTATGATGTAAATACAACATATTCTACCTAAACAAGTCAACAGATTTCGATTTTCAATTGATAATCATGCAATATAGAGAAATTCGTCAACATTCATACCATCAACACAACGTCATGTTTCAAAACGAATCATGCATTTTACCTTTGCAGCTGTCATTTGCGCTGTTAGTAAACCCTTCTTTGCATTTACATATAAAAGACCCGTCATTGTTGATACATTCCTCTGTGTAGCTATTGCATGGATTGTCTGTATTGTTACATTCATTAATGTCTGTTTCACAAAGTGTTCCGGTCCATCCAGGTTTACAGTAACAACCAGTTATATGGTCACATCTGTCAGAACCTTGTCCACAACTGCACTGCTCTTGACAATTTTCTCCGTAATAGCCTTCTGGACATTCTGTAAAACCAAAAAACAATGTACACATTAGGCAAGAAACATTGTTATCAGACAGATTCCCACACTTTTATATGCTTTTCTAACCTTTTTTTATATGTAAAAGTATTATTCAATAAAAGAATATTATACATACTATGTAGAATAGAATGTGTTCTGATAGACAGACTGAAAGAAAATCAAAGACAAACAGACACCCAGATAGTATCACTTGAAGGGTTCGGTAAAATTAGTTTTGTATTAATGGCACAGTGCTAGATATCGAAATATTTCTTTGTTACCCTAATGCAAGTTTTTCAAAAATATAAGACAAGCTGAGATTCTTAGCACCCTTCCTCCTTTATCGGGTGAGAGTTTCAATTACATGGGACCCAGATTATATTAAATATAAATATATTTGATACTTGAGAGTAATGAAACATATTAACATTTAATGAAAACACTAAGATCATCTATTTTTCATATACACTATAGCTACATGTAGAACGTCAGATAAAAAAATATATTCCTATATAGTATAATTTGAGTAAAACATGGACTTACTGGTGCAGTTTGACATTGTTGTGTTGTTAAGAACGTATCCTTTAAAGCACGAACAGTGAAAACTACCGGGGGTATTTGTACAGTTCTGACATTCATCAATACCGGTATTAATAGTACTGCATTCATCAATGTCTTCACATTTGCTGTAGTTGACCGCATTATAACCGTCCCGACAACTACATATGTAACTACCGTCAGTATTATTACAGTAATGTTCACAATGGGAGTCTCCAAGACATTCATCTATATCTATATAAAAAAATGTTGTATTAATTTACGAAAGATATCTTAATGAAAGATATCAGCATTTTAAAGTGGATTTATATACAAATGAATTTTACCTTTGCATGATATTCCATCATTTTCCAATGAGTATCCAGTGGTGCAAGCACACTCAAAGGAGCCTTGAAGGTTTGTGCAATTATGTTGACAGGTGCTTGATTCATTGCATTCATTGATATCTGTATTAATAAACATGGTTCTTTATACCGTAAATTGTAAAATGTTTACAAAAAGACGGGAAGATGCAGACGGACATACAAGACAACCTTTGATTTATCTGTGAAAGTTTGAATTAATGGAAATGTATAACTTATATAAGAAGAGAATTTATAAAAGTTGTCGTAGAGGACAATGGTGGCATAAGCAAAGGATCGGATTGGGTGGAGAGACTGTGGGGCTGTCTAATGTGCCACCTGACATGAAGAGGCCAAAGTAAGTAAGTAAACAAAAATTGCAAATCGTGACCATGCCCTTTTATCGATTTCAGCGGAAACTGATGTCAATTTTACATATCCGATTACAGAGAGACGTATATATTTATTATTGCACGAATATTTAAATAAATAAATAAAGCTTTCCAGTACAAACCTTTACAAGTGCTTTTGTCAAAATCAAGCTCAAATCCTGATTCACAGAAACAATATCCTTTGTATGGATCTCTCTCCCCAAACCGACATCCATAACTGCAGTTCAGCTGCGGGAATTGCGCACATACATCGCGCACTAAATGGATCAACAAGATTAACTTTATTCATGACCAATGTTTTTATTTGATTTATTAAATTTTGTATAAAATGTTAAAAAGAATGTTCAAATCAATCCCATCAACATTTTACACTGTTTAATTAAATACCTATGCCGCATGTTTTTCTATCAACGTCATCCAAAGTATATCCAAATTCACATCCACAATTAAATCCACCGATGGTGTTAATGCAAATCTGCTGACAATCAGCGATGCCTCTTTGACATTCGTCAATATCTAGAAAAGACATTTTATTACGTATGATTAGTATGAAAACTATGTTGTATTAAAATCTTTATTGCCATTATTAACTTCTTAGCTTCATGAGTCTTTGCATTCTTATTATTGTGTAGCTTGATAGGCATTCGAATTATTTTTGAAAATCATGAACATTAAACATTTTGATTTGCAAGCTACTTTTTTTAAATCAAGAAATATACATAGAATAATTTCAATGTTACAGAACTTAAGGGGTATTTCGAAAATGTAAACTTTGTTTGTAAATTTGAAATTCCTTGATAGTACAGAAATCTCAATCCAGTCACAATGGATTCACAAGGAAAATTTAGCACTAATTCATCATAAGTTTACTCATTAAACTCCCATCTATCTAATTGCAAACAACTATTATATGTAAAATTTTACAGTGTTAAAAAGTACAAATTGATATTATAGATTAAGAAGACCAGCTAAGAATTCAGTCCTCAATTAATAAAGTTACGTACTACAAACTTATTTCGACTACCCATTGGAAGATTAATAAAAAGCTTGTTTGATTTCTCAACTATATGAGATGGATTAAAATAGAATTTTCTACAAACCTTCACAACCAGAATCATACTTCTGAAAACCGGGCTTGCAGTTGCAAGTATAATTTCCATAAAGATTCTGACAATTGGTATCCACTGAGCATGTATTCAAAGTTATATCCGAACATTCGTCAATATCTAAAAATAGAAATACATTATAGTGTAAAAAAAAATACAAAATGATATATTTTTTTCAGGAAATTACTGATCATAATTAATAAACAAATAAGTAATGTTGAGAATTATACGAGACGGTTTAAAACTAGGCTCTTCTTGATGAAACGAATGATCAGAATATTGATACTTAGAGACGAAAATAGTGTTCACATGAAGATCAGGTTTACCGTCACAACTATCTCCATTCTTTTGAAATCCTTCTTTACAATTGCACGTGTACGACCCTTTCAGGTTTTGGCACACCTTTTCATTTCCACATATGCCCTGGTCATTTTCACACTCATTGATATCGACTGTACAATTCGTTCCAGTCCAGCCACGTTTACAGAAACACCCAGTCACTGGGTCACATCGTTCCATGCCTTGTCCACAGGTGCATATTTGACTGCAATCCTCCCCAAAATATGGTTCTTCACATTCTGTTTAAAAAGGACAAAGATATATTTCACTAGTACATGTACAATTAACCAAATGTCACGATTCGACTGTTTCAGTAAAGCTTAAAGTATTTTAGAATTCATGAAATACAAAAGTATTTGTACGACAATCATTTTCATTAAATATCAAGAGAAGTGTTACTGTGCCTGAACATGAAATTTTATCTTCATTCAATTTGAATCCAGGTCGACAATCACATTGGAATGAACCGTTGGTGTTGTAACATTCTTGTAAACACTTCGGGGGTTGTAAATCGCATTCATTTACATCTAAAAATATACAAAAGTCGTATTATTTCAAGCTAAGTACAAACAAATTTTAGATAATAATTCGTTTTCAACAAGAAGTGATGAACACCTTGGCAACCTTGTCCGTCTTCGGCGAGTTGAAAACCAATTGGGCAAAGGCATTTCTTCTCGATTGGATCACAAGTGTACTCACACGATCTTTGAATGCTGTCACAAGAGTTTTCGTCTGAATAATATAATACGTATTATTAACATATAAAAAAGAAACATTTTTTTGGTCAGTGATGCTCTTAATGATATCAAAAAATGTCATTTTATTCACCCCCAAATTAGTTAAATGTACAAACCAGTTCTAGAGCAGGTAGCGTTATTGCTATTGAGAGAAAATCCCGGAAAACACAGACATTCAAATGATCCATATGTGTTGTTACAGATTTGCTCGCATCCAGATGTCTTCTCCGAACATTCGTCAATGTCTGAATTATAATCAATGAAATATTTCCTAATCAAATTATTCTCTTTGAGCCCTAAGTTGAGATATAATTTATAATTTCTTACTTTTTAATATGACGACCTGAGAAATCATTTAGGCCCCATCAAATGTGTTATGTAATTCTATTCGGTTAGTTATATAGTAGTATACTATTAAAAGACAAACATACGTCTTCAACGTTTTTTATATCTCCAAGTTTTCAAAACGGTTTTTATATTTGATTCTACTACAGTTATTGCCGAGATCAAAGAGATGCCGCGGACATTATTCTCCAATATACCACGAACGTCATCAGTAAAATATCAGATCAGAAATACCTATTTGCCTCGCACTGATCATGGAAGTACAACTTCAAACCGAAAAAAATTTAAAACCATGTCAATTTCACGTGTTAGTTCCAGTCAAAACAATGTGTATTGCCTCAAATCTTAATTTTTAAGAGATCAATGCGGCTGTTCCGAGGACCTCCCTAGCACATTATCACTGCATGTTTTTACATAAAGTATATAAAGTGTAGTAGTAATAATTGTATTAAATTGTCCTTAAAATATTAGGAATGTGATTCAAAGATATTTTATAAATAAGTGAAGGGTATTAAAATCCTAAGAAAAAGTCTGTCGTCTGCATGTGGTTTCTTTGATCGATACACATGTAAACATTACTAACAAAACCGTTGGGGTTACACTGAACAGCCGTCAAAATGACCTAGATCGTCTCTCTATAGGAGAAACGATATGTAGAAATACTGCACTGTTAGTAGAATAGAAATAAAGTTCTTGTTTTCGTGAATGTTGCAGGATAACCTCCTCGGTCTCGCTAACGCCTCGGCTTACAACATTTCTCGACCTCGGAGGTTCTTCTGCAACATTCACGAAAACTCGTACTTTATTTCTTAAATGTACGCGCCGATTTGAATATTTTACCTGCTGTAAATTAAAAGTAATATACAGTAAAACTCGTTTAGTACGAACACGGATATAGCGAAATTTCGGATGTAGTGAAGTTTTTTTGAGTCCCCGGTAAAATTCTTAACAAATCTTTGCAAAATTTAACGGTTATAACAAATTTGGATATAACGAATTTACGGATATAGCGAACTGATTTTTTTTACTTCTGTAGAGGTGAATGATAACGAAATTTAACACTTTTATAACGAATTTCTTTACAGTTTAAAAAATTTTCATTACCATTTAACATAATGGTTTGAATGAATTTATTTTGACATAAATTGTCAATTCACAATCAGATTCTTAAAGGTATCAAAAAATTATTTTCATTCTAAGCTTCAATTGTAAACTGGTGAAAGAAAAATATGTATATAGTGAAATCGCTATAGCTATTATTACGAATTCGTTATACGGATATAACGAATTACGGATATAACGAAGTAAATTCATGGGTCCCTAGGACTTCGCTATAACCGAGTTTTAATGTATAGGGTTTTGCAAGATGAAACAAACGGGAAAACAACAGAACAAAAACATTCTGCCACCTAAAATCATTCAATTGGACTGAAAGCCGCGTATCTACCCAATATTTAACCTAACATTAGAGTTCGATTATGAGCTTAATGTTAAATGACATTAGTGTATAATTTAGGCGTCTGAGACAATTACCTTTACAAGTGCCGTTGTGTTTTCTGAAGCCTGATAAACAGATGCACTGGTAGCTTCCTTCAGTATTTTCACAATGCTCAATGAAAGTATTGCAGACTTTCGAACTGTTTCCTTCACATTCGTTTATATCTATATGATTTCAGAAAAAAAATTCAAGTACGAGTCAGTTGCTTATAAAAAGTTGATAAATAAATTTTGCCATTTATTTTTTGCTACGTAGTTTTAATGTTATTCAAATCACACCAAACAGTTATAAAATGACTAAGTAACCTTTTTCAAGCAACTTACACTCGAAATTAAATATATATAAAAAATTATATATATTCTTAATTTTATTCTTTTTAATTTAAATTATCATTTATTAAAAGTTGCAGAATTTACGTTCACTACTGTTTTATTTATCAAAAATGAATATACCTACCTTCACATTTATCATTAACATCGTTATATCCCATAGGACAATCAGTACAGTTATAACCCCGACCGAATCTTATTTCCTCTTCCGGTGTTAGGTCAGTACAATTTCGTTGTAGAGGGCATGGTTCATTGAGACAGGCGTTAGTGTCCATTTCACAATTTTCACCTGCAACGATGGGTTATTGTTTTTATTTTGGTTTTGAACAAAACATCAAGTATAAGAATTGATAACAATTATAACATGTTACCATTTTTAAGTAGGCTCGATTGTCGTGGCTATTTGTAAACTATTTTGATAACCCTAAATATAGTGCTCTGAATAAAATTAAATTTTCAAATTTCAAAGCTTAATGTTTGGATATTTTCTTTACTCAATGATAGTTTATGGATATAAATATCATATGTCAAAGTTTAAGGCGGATCCGATTGTTAATTTTTTGACCATCTGGTCACCTTAAGACAGTAGAACAAGTTATATTACCGGAATAGCCGATGTCACACACACAAACTGCCCAACTGTAACGGTCATTTTCGGAAGGTATAATATTGTCGTAACTGCATCTACCATTGCTTCCACAACCTTTACAAAGTACGATTGAGACGTCAATGGACGGCGATTCAGCTCCAACGTCATCTATCACACTGATACTAAAAGAAGTTATAGCAAACATAAATCAAATCTATTAATTTTAAGATAATTGACAAAAGTTTAATCTAGTCCAGACAATCTTTACAATCATATTTGTTTTGCCTCGGAATAGAATGTCTCGACGTCATTGGATGAATCGCGTCACGTGATTGCCTTATAAATTTCTTTACACGATGAGCGTCAAACTTTATACGGCAACATGGCAGACGTAACGTTATTTGAGCTGATTTTTACAAATACGTTTAACTATACCTTTAATATTTTAAGCCCCAAAATATTTAGAGTGACCCCCCCCCCTTTGCCCGTGTCGTACTTTTACGATCCTACAATGGCATCCAGATTTGCACAAACGACTGACGAGGAAGGTAAACAATTAAAGAATAAAGCTATGAATTTAATTGTTACATATCATTTTTTGTTTGTTTACATATCATCTTTAGGTCCTGTTTACAGAAATTTTGGGGTCGGTTAGTCCATAGAAGGCTCGACTCCTCCTCGCTTTCTTTGGACTTTACCGACCCGACAAATTACCATAAATGGTCAGTAACAAACCTATTAAGTAATATTGTTTCTTCAAAATAACAAGGTCCCAAATCTTATTACGCTGACGATAGTAAAAAATATAATTTTATTTTAGCAAGTACATAAATAATAACTTTTCTGGAATTATTTAAATATTTTTAAAAAATGAACCATAAAAGTGTGTTACCTTAATTCTGATACAGCTGTACTGGTTGGTGTCCAATTAGCGATTCCTGTTGTTTCATTCAAAGAAAAACGTTCAGGCTGCTTCAAAAGGTTATATTTAGGCAGTTTGGTGCTGTCGTCATAGGCGTTAAATTGCATGTAAACAGTCTTACCGATTTCAACATTGATGGAACTATTGCCTGTTATTATGGGTGATTCATTTTCTGTTAAAAAAAGAGCATTGTAATCCGGGTAGTAATGTGGGATTTTTGTTGAAACATTTTCTTATATTTTAAGAGTTTTCATTGCATCTAATGTTAAATTGAAGGTATGGGCAGATGTGAATACCCATATTTTTCATAAACCTGTTTACATAAATGGCAGCTCAAGATAGAGTGAAATAAATAAATAGAGTAATGTTGTCGGGAATCTATGCGTAATAATCCTAACCAAGTATTTTTATGTCTGTATGTGCAGATGCCTCCTCTAATCCAGACGATTCTGCAAGAGCAATATCTCCTGTTGCTAGGTAATCGAAAATACAAGCCTGCGATATATTTGAACCACATTTTGTTTTAGCATCGTCTAATTTAATTCTATCTACTTCGTCCAAGAAAAGAGGTTGAAACTCAAGGTGAGAATAGTTTTGGTATGATAATCCCTTCTCGTAGTAAAACAGCGAATCCTCATTTACAAGCCCTAAAATAATGTATTTGTTAAAAAAATATCTGGCTGTTTACTCGATACACAAAATCAACAGTTTACAATATAAAATAATATTATTGATTGAAATAAATAACTTACATTTTTGGCCAAAATTGAAGTAAAGATCTCTCTCTGTGTTGGTTGCATTTTCATCTAACAAAGTTCCATTGGGAAGTATAAACTCATTAGTTGCATTTCCATCGAAATTTCCCATCAATCCTTTGGCAAAACCACTATATGCGTTATCAACAACCACCTCTGATATCAAAAAGCGCACACCCAAACTAACTCTAAGAATTATAGCTTGAAAAGAAAAAGAAAAAACCCTAAAGATAAAACAGCATTGTTGAAAACAAATCTGATCTTTTTTCAATACCAGCCCGTAAATTAAAAACAATTGTTAACATCATATTTGTTATAAAGTTGTCCTCAACTTCAACTGAAATAATTTTTGGTCTAAGCATTATTGAATAACAATTCCTTTGATGGAAACTTTGTTTTTTCTTCTACAACTCCTTACTGATTTCATAATGTTACGAGAATTTGCTTTGGGAGACACATTTGTTGCAAAATATAGTGGACCGTATTTGAGAAGGTAATATGTATTTATGCTACAATGTAATTAAACTCACATGTTTGCAGGAACGATGCTGCCAATGTTCTGTTTTCCCACCGGACACTCAAGTTTTGATTCAGTGAAACATAAGACTCATTTCCAAATTCTCTTGTCAAATCCCTATCATTGACTCTTACAAGCATTTCTTTAAAAAATCAATTAAGGTAAGGTTTGCGGCTTGCATTTTTTAGAGGTTGTACCAAAGTTACATACCATGTTGTTCACTATACTAAAGTCTTTTTTCTCATGAAATTCAAATGAATTTTGCCCGTCCCGTTTTATAACTACAAAATGTCAAAGTTCATGATTTCCAATTTTCATTTCGATGAAATGTAAACAATTTCGTGAAAATATGTACATTTTATATGTGACTATTATGGGGGTTATTTATGCTTAAAATGTTCGAAAATAATATCACTATTAATATCATGATTCACTTTTATTAATTTCTGATGAACTATCTAAAAATAGAATAAAATTCAACAGAAGTCTTAATTTTGGACTACTATTATGTAAACGAAAACATCTTATTTGAAACCTTTCCAAGTCCACCGATTTCAGGAAAAACGTATCTTAGAATATGTGTAATCTGATGTTTCTAAAACACTATTCAAAACCATATGATGCGGATTTCGTTTCGTGGAAATTGATAAAATGCCTGTGTCCTCTTATTTTTTCATTGAAACTAAAAAACCCCGCGAAATAAAAAAAAACCTGAAATCAATTATGGCATCATATCAATTTTGACGTCATAACTGAAATAAAGGGTAGTTGGTGTTACGTCACAATGAAAATGTGTGAGTTATCTCCCTGTAACCGCAAACTTTACCTTAAGTAAATGAAAACACTGAAACAAATTGAGACCTATATGTAGAGAATACAAATATGTTCAACAGCCTTAACGATTTCATTAAAATGATTTGCATTGATAATGGTAATGAATGTAAATATTAATCAATATTATAAACTAATGGTTTTTGATTCAGATGTTGATCATTCAAAAGGCGCTTTACTTGTCTTGTCCTGAGACATTTCTATTTGTAGTTTTGATCCAGTCTGGTCCAGTGCAACAAAGGCACTAAATATGGTAGCGTTGATACTGGTCCCGTTGGCTGTCGTTGCTAGGTCTGTTCTTGCTTGGAGGTCAAACTGTATTGAGTCTTTAGATATCTTTAACATTGTGTACTCTCCGTACCCATTGAACGTGTAGTTTTTGCCATCCAGTGTTACAATATGTGGGTCTCCGAAATTCAGTGCTAGATACAAGTATAAAGTTGTAAGTACATACGAAAGCGTGCATTGAGATTACTTTATAGACAGCCATAGTTTATGTGATATAGACGAGGAATACAATCTCATGAAACGCATTGTATCTAAAATATCAATCTAAACCATTTATAACATGTTCGGCAAACATAATTCTAGTATATATTTTCAACTAAAAATGGACAATGATTTCAAATCATTATCGTATAAATACCGGGATTAAAAGGAGATCGTCGGTAGCACAAAGGAATAGGGCGGACCTCATAAAATAAATTGCATTGTTTCGTCTTGATGCAGCATGCCTCTCGTGCATTGAGGTCTTCTATGGTATAAAGACGTCGCTCAAAAAACGGATTATACTGTAAAATAGTTCCAGCAGATGGCAAGGAACGTTCTAAAGGGCCCAGATTATTAATAGACCCAAGCATCCTATAACAGCATTCCTATGAAATAATAAAGAAAACATCCTGATTTTTATTGTTGTGTTGCGTTGTGGTTCAGGCGTTGCAATTACAATCTTGAAAAGATTTCGAAAAAAGGTTTATTGTTGAAAAATAACCTAACGAAATTTAAAAAAAACCCAAATTGTAATTTCAAAGAAAGAATGAAAATAACTAAAAACTCACTGTATATTAATAACGTCATGATTAATTATAATTTTAAAGACAAAATGTCATAAAATCATAAGTCATGTAGGCAAATGAAAACCTTGATTAACTGATCGCATTATCTTTTTAAAGGAAAACAAATTGTTGCAGAATATATGCAACTTATATAAAACCTTAACAAAATGAAGTTATAATTGGTGCGATTATAATGTCTCTCAAACGAACGAAGCCATCATATGGAGTAGGGATTACTGACATGGGTCAAATTTTACAGACAAAAAGATTTAATACTTTATTACCTCTTATTTTGGAAATTCAAGATGTTCCCCATGGGTAATTTACTATATATCAGATGAACCTACATGATCCAAGGATCAAGAATATATATGTTCTATAAGTGGAGATTTCCACCGTTTTCAAGATATTTGGGCACTTTCTGTTTTAGGGGGTGAGGACCAACCCTGGTCTCGTTAGCTACATGCCATATGATGCCCCTTTACACAAGTAACAAGACTATATATGGTTAATGGGTAGGGATGTTCAAGATCAAACGTTTTCAAGATATTTGGACACTTCCTGTTCCGGGGGGGGGG
This sequence comes from Magallana angulata, assembly GCF_025612915.1. Taxonomy (NCBI): domain Eukaryota; kingdom Metazoa; phylum Mollusca; class Bivalvia; order Ostreida; family Ostreidae; genus Magallana; species Magallana angulata. Next base: position 16,589,158 of record NC_069111.1, read on the forward strand.
GGGGGTTGAGGACCAACCCCCGGCCTCGTAATCTACATACCATCTGATGCCCCTTGATGCAAGAACAAGAATAAAAATGGCTTCGGGGTGGGGAACCGTTTTCAAGATATTTGGGCACTTCCTTTAAGGGGGCTCAGGATCACCCCCGGGCTCATGACCTACATACCATTTGAAGCCCCTTGACACAAGGAACAAGAATATGTGGTTTATAAGCGGGGATCCCAACCGTTATTGAGATATATGGTCATTCCAATTCCTGAGGATAGGGATGACACCAGGGGGCAGACCTGACAAACTCCATATTATTGCCTATAACAGTCAATTTATGATTCTGAAGATCCTATGTTATTATCTCTGTTTTAAAGTAATAACCATTTACAACAGAGTCTACGATATTTACCATCAGATTCAATGTTTAACCCCCCCCCCCCCCCCCACCTTTGACCCCCCCCCCCCCCCAACCCAAAAAGTTGTTGGCCACCCCAAAATGAAAAAATTCAAACGGGAAACACGACTAGATATGCAGGCCTATCACATTCTAGAGATTTGTATAATTACATTTGGCCGCTTTGAGAAACGCAATGACAAATCCATAGTTAAGAAAAAGAAGAAGATAAAACACTGAGCAAACACAATAAATCTCCAAACGTCGTTTTGAAGACCTAACAACAGTTTCATAATTTTTTTTATTTTTTCCCACTTTATTTCAAGCAGATATTATCGAAAAAATATACATACCGTGTTTCTTCCAACAATCATTGTAGCATAGCAGAGTACTTGATTGATCGTGTCAAATCTGCTTACGGCATAACGGGGATCAAATCTTAGCAAGATGCCATTACATGGACAAAGAATAGGATTATGAAAGGACGTTAACTGAATGTAGATATTTTCTTCTTTATTTTTGATATACCAATCGAAACATCCCTTTTCATTTTTGTTCAATGGATCACCAGTCGTCATTTTATGTATCCAGAACCCGTTTACTCCTTAAAAGGAACAGAAACAATATTAAAAGATCTATGACAAGTAAATTTGCGATTCACTAAATTGTTTTCAAGTCAATGATAAGGCTGATGAAGAAACAAATGTTTTATAGACATGCAACGAAAATAAAAACTTCGTTCAAAGCATGACGTCAACCTCTTAACCAGTCACTGGAATAAAAGTGGGATGATAAAATATAATCAAAAAGTTAATCAATAAAGATAGATTCATTTTCAGTTCAGTTTAGCTAAACAAATGCACATACACCAGAAAGGTTTGAAACCGTATTAATGAATGAATCGCTATAGGATTTCTTTTCTGAATTTTAACAAATTAATTGTTAATGATAACTATTTTTACTAATGTGTAATCCTACCTCTGTTGCCTGGATTTTCACTCATTTTGAAGGCCCTTTTTGTATTTGAATATTGGTTTTTCATAGAAGTCTTTTCATATTGATAGCCAATCGTTATTTTTCTGTTTTTAATCGATTCAAGATTTACATCGATATAATTGAAGACGGTAAAAGTACTTTGCCCATCCGTGATCAAAAGCCACTGAAAAGTAATAGTCTGCAACAAAAGTTTAAGTTTTTAGATTTAAAATACAATGCTTATAATACTTTTACATTCATGCTTGTCCTACAATATACAGGCACTGTGCATCATGGTTTTTGCAGTAAATAAAAACTGTTTTTTTAGGGTATTTAAACTCTCATGAGGTGTCCTCCTTAATGCAATTGATGAATATGATAGTGGAAATTATATAAACGGCTTATTTCTGTGTCAATAGCTTTCACTTTTATTAGTTATTAATGAAGTTCGACCAAATCACAGAATTATCAAGCAAGGCATTATGTCGCCACAATATATATGGTTCTTTTATACTAGTTGTATGAAAATTCAAGGGGCGTTGCCACAAATTTGATCAAAGTTTATTTTTCTGTTTTACATGTTTACAATGTTCAAAAAGGCTTTTCTAATAGTCAACCATAATTTGAGTGTCATTCGACGAAGTTTACAATTCTTTCTTATGTAAACAGTGCATCGGTTATGTGTTGAAAAGAAAATTCCACGTTTAGACCTATAATGAAAATATTTATATTCTACTGTGTTTTTTCCATTAAAATATGTTATCTTGAAATGCCCCTAAATGCAACAACTAAATCACTGCGTATAATTTACAAAAGCATATCCCATATATTGATTTCTAAGTTATCGGTTTAAAAATAAATATCAATCATGTTGTTAAAAGTCCATGTTTTAAATTATACAACAATAAAGTTAATTCTATTGTTAAAAGCAGTATATCTAAGTTATCTTTCATTAATTATACTTTCAAGTCTCATCTCAACAGTGTATCGGTTCTGAAAAAAAAACCCAGCTGTACACCCCATTACCAATTTACTCCGTGATCTGCAATTTATACCGATTTATTTCATAAACAAAATTTTCAATAAGGGAATAAAAATTTAATCATCAAAATATTTATTTTTGACGTCGTCGTGTCAATAACTGCCGTTAGTTGAGCAGACAAATTATCATAGCGCGTTAACGCGCGTTATTAGTCCCCTACCGGTTTCACCGGAGGGGACTATAGCTTTCCTCTGCGTGCGTCAGTCTGTCTATCCGTCCGTCCGTCTGTCTGTCCAACTTCAGTTTTCCACACTTTTTTTCTTTATGCGTTTGAGGAATAATATGAAATTTGCTGAACAGCTTCAAAATGTCAAACTACAGATCAAGTTTACACTTTTGTAGCGTCTGGTTGACATATTTTCGAGAAAATTAATTTTTTTAATCCCAATTTTTTAATGTTCGGGTTCGATATTCTGCCTAACAGTGCATTGTTTTCACAATTTCCACAAACCGGTAGGGGACGTGTATTGCTTATGCAATACTCTCAGAATGCTTGTTCAATTTGTCTTCTCACCTAACAGCAGTTTTTGAAACGACAACTTCAAAAATAATTCATTAAATTCTATAGGAACAAACGCTAGGAAATGTTTATTAATGTTCAAAACGATTAGCAGGTATAAAATCAGCTTGAAAACTGGTATATTGAACTAATGTAAGCAAAAATATGGCACGAACCTTGTTTAGATAACAAACAATTGTGGGCTGTCTATCTTGCTAATAACTCTTCTACTTGCACTTATATTTTGGTTCATCATTAGAAATGCATTATTAAAGCGTTGTAAACATTAAAATTAGAAAGAAAAAAAAACATTTGCCCGAAATGGTAACTATGCGCCTTTAAATATCGTTTTCTGAAGGAATTTATTGATAAATCGTTGAAACTTTCAAAACACAATTAAACATGCGCCTTACCTTCGATGTTGCACCAAAGAGAGTCATGTTAACCCAGGTAGCCTTGACAAGCCAGGAAGCCTTAAAATCGGGAAAGTCTGCAAACTGAATGTTTACTATCTTGCTTGCTTTTCCCAAAAATAAATCGTTTTCCGCATCAACTCCCCTGTTTGCAATAATTGAAACACTTTCAATCGAAATTTCAGTGGTTATAATATGTTCACTCGTTAAAACAATTAAAAATTATTGTAGCATTCAAATTTTAGCACAACAAATTGAGCTCATTGCTTCATACCTTTGATATGTCTTGTAGTAAATATAACCATCATCGTCCTTTAAATCTGACCAAAATGGACAAACGATGTGTCTATTTTTAAGTTGCTTAGAATTAATATCATGTATTGAAATTCTGTTGAACTCTTCTCCCAGTCCAATAACACCATTAGATCCAATCTACGATAAAAAGTATATCTAAAACATTTTTATACAACTTAAAAATGGTAAATAAAAAATACACATAGGTGTACTTTCAGTCTTGTGGATTTATTAACTTGCTTCTTAAAATAGTTTATTCCATTAAAAGGGACAAAATGATATTATATCAGTTACTTTTACACAGACATCGATTTAATTGCAAAACTTCTCTCCCTCGTGTTTTTTAAAATCAGTTCCAAATGTGTAAAATTTAACATAATCCCTTTATAACTGCTGTACTATATAAAAAACAGCTACATTGCCTCCAAGGAAATATAGCTCATAGCAAGAAGGTTTACACTACAGCACAGAATCTTAAGCTTTGTGAAAAGATCAAATATAATATACATGTATTACCTTTCTTGTTTTGTTCAATTCAAAATAAAATCACAATTTAGTGACATATAAAGTTATCACAAGGTTTTTTTTAAAACAAGAGGCCCATCGGGCACATCGCTCACCTGAGCAACAATAGGCATGATAAAATCAGCTCAATGGAGTCATAATACAAAATATCTGGACAATGTAGTATAATACATGTAAATCCTGTATAGATAAAAATCCATTTTATACACTCTGGATATTCTTATGTTTAAAATTAAATCCCTTTTCTAACAGGATGATTTTATAGTCATATCACCTGTTGAGCATTGCATTTCTTAAAAAACATCCTAAACAATTGATTATACATGGTATATATAATCCTACATCAAACTTTGAACTCATTGTGAGGCCCAAGAATCTCCAGGGGCCAAAAACTACACAATTTTAAAGAATCAGCTATATGTCGAAATGTTTGCATACATGTATAAATAAAACCATTCATGTATATTATACCATATCAGTTTTTGTGAATAATTGAAATGTTTTCCTTTGTAAAACTGGATTCCCAATGTGACCCCTCTCTACTCCTCAAGATTTTGATTTAAAAAGAATTGAACATACACTATCTGAGGTTGCTTTCACTACACCTTTTCCAGGTAAATGGTTTTATAGAAGATATTCTCTATATATACCTATGTAAAAATTTGCCACCCCCACCCCCTGTTGTAACCCCATTATACCCCCGGGGATTATGATTTGAACAAATGTGAATCTACAATACATGAGGATGCTTCCACACAAGTGTCAGCTTTTTAGGCCAATTGGTTTCTGAGAAGAAGATTTTTAGAGATTTTTCTATATATATTCCTTTCAAAAAAATTCGACTCCCATTGTGGCGCCACCCTACCCCAAGGGATCATGATTTGAAAAACTTTGAGTCTACACTACCTAAGGATGCTTACACATAAGTTTTCCTGGTTAAATGGTTCTCGAGAAGATGGTTTTTGAAAAATTTTCCAAAATTTTAAATAATTCCAAATAATATTCCCTTGAAAATGTGTGTAGTCTTTAATTTTTACAACTTTGAATCCCCTTTGTTTAAGGGTGTTTTTTTGAGTTAAGTTGAAATTTGTCCAGTGGTTCTGGAAAAGATGTTGAAAATCTGAAAAGTATACGGACAGACAGACGGATCACAAAAAATGGGATCAGATAAGCACACTTGAGCCTTCAGTTCGAGTGAGCTAAAAATATGTAGACTACCAAGTTCGATCGAATGTTTCAAAACTTATCGTAACTTAATTTAGCATAGATCCTCTTGATCTTATTATTAAGGATCTACAATGAAATTCCATTTTAACGAGGTCGAGTACAAAACGAGTATGCACGCTTTCGCGCAGCGTTTCATTTGTATTGGGACGTCATATTATTGCTTTGTTGACGCCATGGCGTGATAGTTTCAACTGCAGATATTCAGCGTAATTTGTTAAAAATAGCTCGTTTGATGCGTAAAATTGATATTATATTGTGGAATTAACATAAATGTCTCGAAGTATAAGCTATATTTGTGCTCGGGTTGAAAACCTGAAGAAGGTTCAGCAAGCCAAGCCCTCTGTCACGTTTTCTTAACCCGCCTAAATATAACTTAATTCATAAATTTCAAAACAGTAACCATGTATCATTTATATTAATGACCTTAAATATGTGATGTTATACATTTATTTATTACTAAAATATGTCTAAATGTTTTAATGATACTATAAAGATCACCATTTTTTTCTTTGTCAAATAAAAAATAGCCATTATCTGACAATCTGGGAAATTGGGCATACAAAAAACAACTTTGATAAGATCCCTGAAACAAACCAGGAGGTAAAAGGTTTTTTTTATTTGACCATTTGATGCCTTTTGGCAAAAACTTTAATATGTAGATCAGAAAAAGAAATCCCTAGGGCAGAAGTTTAAGAAAATTGTAAAAGATGCGCAAAATTGATACATTTCAAGCAAAATCCCAAAGGGTCCTATGTTAAAAAATAACAAACTTTGAGATGACCCCTTAAACAAACGGTGTGGTAAATGTCTTATTTTTTTTTATCTTTAAATAATAATTATATCATTAGAAATTCAAAAATCCAGGGCAGAAAAAATTAGACCCGGCCTCATTAAATCACAGTAACTTTTTGTTCATATATTGTGATCATTGTTAATTGTGGTTTCAATTAAAAAGCTTACCCGAACGAAATTGAATCCCTCTTCTAAGACATCCCCGGCATAGATCGTTATGGGGGATTTAAGGGCTGCACTTGTTTTGTCATCTCCTCTCAGCAAATTGTCTCTTTGTCCAAACGACAAATACGAATAACCTTCTTTATCACCTGAAATTTAAAGCAATATGAGCTGTATTTTTTTTTTATTTTATTTTGCTACAAAACCTGCTAGTATGATAATTCTGCATATAACTTAAACTTTGTTAAATAAGATTTGAAAAAATCAGTAATTTTTGTCAAAGGAAATATTTCTCTTTTAAGGAATGTATAGCAAATCAATTTTTGTACAGGGCGACAATAATTCAATTTTGCTCCTAATAAGGCTTCTTAACGGAATATCCGATGGAAATTAACTAACAGAAATAAAAAACCATGATATTTTTGTCATTAAAGTAGAAAAGAACATTTTAGTAAAAAAAAAACCCTACATGAAATATGCAGCTCATATTGCTTTAAATTTTTACAATCCTTATCATTGTGTTTATTATTGATATGAAGAAAAAAAAATAAATTTAAAACTGCTTTGCCTGATGCTATATCAAATTTTAAGCTGCAAAACGGTTGTTTTACGTGTATAATACTACATGTATGCATTCCAAGGAGCCTTAATTTACATTAAACGGCGAAGCGTCAATTCGCCCCTCATTAAGATTCGCTTACAAATTCTAGGTGGATTTAATACAAATTTGGCATTGGAAATTAATTCAAAAAATGGTTTGGGAAATCATAAATATACATGTGTGCATTTTCACTAACCTTTCTGAAGTTTAATGTTTTTTCAATTGATGCATAAAATGCAGACTGAATAAACCAAAGCAATCGGGGACGAAACCAAGCGTTTCCGTTTTCATAACACGCCCATGGTGCATTAGCTTTTTTGTGTTCATAAGTTTTATTTATTATTTAATAATAATTCTTATCAAGTTAGATTATTTCTACATTTGAAAAGAGACCAATTTTGCTTCTATAAATAGGAAATAGTCCATAACATTTTCAAAAAATTGAAAATTATTTGATTCTACAATAGCCAAAACGTTGGACCAAACGGCTTGAAGTATTTCTACGTGCTTAGAGTTACCACTGTACTGCTAATCAGTGGTGAATATTTTCATTGAGATACACATACCTGTATCTGTTTCAATCCAATCCACATATGGCTTACTTTCTTTGATTCCATACCTGAAATCCCTACTACTTAAATGACCATAACTCACTGCAGTTATAGTAACATTGTATCTTGCACCAGGCGTAAGATGCTTTGTCCAGTAAATCTTTGGGATACTACCGAAGGTCTTCTGCTGATGGCCATCAATCTCTACTCTATAGTGATTCAGAAAGGTATTTTGACCAGATCGTTCCCATCTTAACATTAATTGGTTTGGAGAGAAAGTGCTTCTCTTCCTATCAATTTGTCCAGGTGGTAAAAGTTCTGTTGATAAAGATTTCGTAAAGTAAATAATAGTATGCTTTAGGTTGATGACTAATGTTCTAATATTTTTATCTTGTATGCATATTAATTAATCAAAATAAAACTATCATAAAATAAATCATTACATACCCATTATTACAGTCCTGGAATTGGAATAGATATGAAATGTTTCATTGGGATTTGTCAGTAATACATTAGATCGAATATAAAAATTGTATAGACGCCCAGGTTGTAAAATGCATTGACTGAAGGTATATTGAGTGACAATTCCTACTGACGTCGTGTCTTCGTATACCCAACGGTTATTTTGTACTGATCGTCTAAAGATAAAGTGTTCTATCCTTAGATCATGGTCGTTGGGACTATGACTCCATCTTAGGGTTCCTTTACACGTATCGATGTCGATATAAAGGTTTTCTCGCAAATCATATCCTGTAATATAAATTTATATTCAGAAGCAATGGGTATACGATAAAAATCAGTTGTATTCATAATTGCTACAGCTATTTATTGAAGACAAATTGAATTTGTCATAGGTATTACATTGATTTATTAAGTAAACAGTGTGTGCAACAAATTATGGTACAAGTATAAGACAAAGTAATTAACTTACTGTAGAAACATGTGTAGTTGTAGTGGTAATAATTGTATTCACAGAGACACTTGCTCTGTCTACAGGTCAGGTGTTTCCCTGGACTGCATTGTTCACTCCGATTACAAGACTCAAGAAATTCAAAACCTGATTTATTGTAGAAAAAATAATTTTTTTGTATTGAAATCATGTCATTTGATACGGCAAAATACTAAAATCAATTTTCTATTAGATATGATATAGCTTATGATAAATAATATGATATCTTTATTAACATACCCTCATGTACAATTATTCTTGCACTAGCAGTCCACGATCCTTCAGAGTTGGTTGCTACACAACGATAAAATTGGCCATGATCATTGTTGAAATCCACTTTGCTGATGACCAGTTTTGGAGCAGTTAAATCCTCGGTACTTCCAATGAATCTGGTATCAGTGATATTGATATCTTCGTCGTTTTTCTGCCACTTTACGGCAGTCGTAAGTGGGATATTGGAGATGTTGTGAACTGTTGCTGTTATTTCTAATTTGGACAACAATGGAACGCTGAACTCTGAACTTGGAAAAGTGACCTTTGGGACACCTAACATGAAAAGATACTTAATTCCTTTTTGTAAAACAAAAACATTGTAGCCTCGTTTTTTAAAGGAATGTTGTTCATAGTATTATCGTTTGTTGGTTACTGTAAGCATTTATTATAGAGAAAAAAAACTGCTTGCATATACACAATGTTTCAAGGATTGGATCAATGCATGGTTTGAAGTCAAATGCCTACAAATTTTATATACATTGTTGTAACATTATTAGTGATATCTTATTCATGGCACTTTTCTTTTTTCTTTGGTTATTTAAAAGATTAAAATTTATATGAAAAAATAAACCCCAGTAAGACAAGTTGCCGACATGGGGTATACTCATAACAGCCATACCAAATGAATCATCATGGAAATGATATTATTGTTTTATTTTACATTTGAAATTTTTTTTTGGTAAAACGGTTTATGATGATTGGGCAAGACACGATATAGAAAGTCTTTGTGCTTACGTTGTGTCTTTATGTAACCATCATATGTAGAAGTTCTGCTATAACTCTCTGACCACCAAGAATACGCCTCTATCCGTATTGTGTAATTTGTGCCTGGTTCCAAATGTTTTGGCCAATAATGTTCTCTCCGATTTACCATCTGCCAATAGCCGTTTATTAAGATACTATACCAATCCACATTATAGTTGTCTTCCGGCAAGCTTAGAAAAAGCAGCTGTGGGTGAAAAAAACTGGCATTTGTGTCCATTGGGCGTGGAGGTAGAAGATCTTTTTGAATAAACAAATGGAAATGCTCGTTTAAATAAAGATTAAGCCCTGTGAAAAGTATATATAAATTACTTGGAATGGACGGATTTTGATTAAAATAGTTGAAAACCAAATCGATTTATTCTAAACTATAACTTACAAACATAAGATTTGTACTTAACTTTGTTTTCACCTTTTGAAGTTAAAGCATACATAAGATATTCATTTATATTTTACATAATTATGTCCACACGAAGAGGTAAGAATTTTTTTTACCAACGACTAAATTGACAGTATCCGTTTTCACAAATATCGTAGCCTCAGAGTCGTTAAAAAATACGACGGATGTTATTTCAAAAAAGTACAAATAGCCTGGTAGAAAAGATGATTCAAAGGTGTAATTTGTTTGCATTTCTACAGAAGTTTTAAAGTTGTATGAAGAATCATATGCTCTGAGTGACACGTTGTATGACTGAACAAGGTCAGCATTTTGGTAAGGATGATTCCACCAAACTGTTATATTAGTAGTTGATGTCTTTGAAGAAGAGAAGATAGCTCTTAAGCGGGTTCCTAAAATCAGATAAAACACTATTTTACCAACAAATATAACAATTCAAAAAAAGAGGGGGAGGGGTGCGCTTTCGCCTAATGCTTGATTACATTTAAAACAAAAATGTACGCTATGATAAATAAAAGTATTGCGAATACTGAAAATTTTGCTTAATTGTTGTGTAAATGAACATATTTTTGGTGACAAGAATACAGAAGCGTATCAGTGCCACTTTATTCTTATTTTTAACTTTAGTCTGTATATTTTACACTTTAATGTGTTAAATTTTACAGTTTAATGTGTTAAATTTATACTTTAATCTGTAGAATTTATCTTTAATGTGTTAAGTTTACACTTTAATCTATAAATTTTACATTTAACATGCAGAAAACTTTAATAACAAAAAGTTACACTTAAATCTACAAATTCTACACATTAATGTGTACATTTTTCACTTTAATTTGTAAATTTTAGACTTTAATCTGTGAAATGTATACTTAAATCTGTAAATTTTGCACTTACATGTGTAAAAGTTAGACATGTGTAAATCAATGTAAATGTGTAGATCAAATTTATCATAAAGTTTTTCGGGTTTTATTGGAATAACAGGAATTCTGATGCCAACTTTAAAGTTCTTTCACAAGAATCAAATAAGTCAAAGATTGAAATTTTCCCCAGTTGAATAGTTCCGTTCCTTAGACTTCATAATCTTTTGTCAGGAACAAGAGGCGTCAAATGCAAACTTAACATAAAAGAAAAATATTGATACAGAAAAAAATGTAAATTTCACAGCGAAATGTATTAAATATTAACCCTTTAAAGTATGAAATTTACGTATTAAAAAGTACAGTTTTTTACAACAGTGTTAATTTAACACATGACTGTTTAAAATATACAGATCAATGTGTAAATTCTACATTTTCAAGTGTAAAATTTAAAGATAAAACAGGGAAAAGATTACTTAAATTGTAAAATCAATATATTCAAGTGTAAAATTTTCACATTAAAGTGTATATCTTACAGATAAAGTGCAACATACATCCTCTATAACTCAATGTAAGATTCCTAGTTCTAATCTTCATAACTCCTAATCAATACTTTGATTTAAATAATCACATGAATATATAAACAGGAATGACATCGTTAAAGAGTTACGTGTAGCGTATGTTATTATAAAAAAAGTCAAAATGAGGCAATATATTTTCAATATTCTCACTTAGGTAACATGCCCGATTTCTGTGGTAAGAATCATTGTTGCAGACACAGGTCTGAGACAACGAGGAACAAACCAAGTTCTTCAGTAGGTCACACTCTTTAGAACTGTTGCACGGATCGTCTAAGTCTAAAACTAATCGAACAAAAAAAATAATAGTTCCAAGCATTAAAAAATTACTTTTATTTGTTTCTTCATGTGTACAATATCAGTTAGATATGTGTGAATATGTAAATTTTCCCAACCACATAAAGACTTGCCGGTCGGAAATTAAAGGATTTAGCTAGTTTTGGGTTCATTTATCTTAGTAGTAAACAAAATTTGAATGGCGTGCAATGAAATATAAATTATGTGATGTTATGATTGACTCAGTAAACAGAAACTAATAAAAATGACGCAAGAGTAAATACATTGTTGAGAATGGACAAATCGTAAGAATAAAACACCATCTTTTTTTAAACCTTGTATGATCATGTGCATTTGTTTAAAATGCAATTGTATTTGAAATACCCATTCACGACATATATTGATTGTCATACAGTTTTATTGTTCTTAAGAACATAAATATATGATTTCCGATCGTCTGCATTTAATTTCCTTACATTTCATTAAAAATGACAGTCGTTAATACTGTAACAATTGTTTATCGTTTGTGCTTTGAAAGTGACCTCGGAAACACTTTACATATGCTTGCTTTTTCATCATCATCATTGAAAAAATTCATATCTCAAAGTTTTCCAACTCTTAGTGTCCTTTTCATTTACTATTTACTGACCTTGAATGATGATGGCATAAATGTAATTAGGAAATGAACACTGAAAAAACATACTAACCTCCAATCGTGTCCAGAGTAACGTTATTCCCAGTGCACCATCCGTCATTTATGCGAACCTGAATCTCATAAACACCATCATCCTCAAAGGTGACATTATTTACCACCAGCTCTGGAAACGGAATATTTTTACTACCAAGAAACTTCGGATCGTTTATATCAATTATTCCAGTTAAACATGACCATCTAGACTCCAGTGCTTCATCAAAGTATGAGTATATAACAGCTTTAAATGTCAAAGATGTTCCGATATGTGTAGCGATTAATTCTGGTGAAAGAATCACGACTGGACATCCTATGGTTGAAAAGAAGAAATAGGACCATAAAGAATATAAATGCATGTATTAAACTAAATGCATAAACAATGGAACAAATGTGAAATTCATGATAAACAAGATAAATGCACTCCAGCAAGATAACTCAAACATTTCAATATTACATATCAAAATGTACTTCAGCCAAGATAGTCAAATTGTAAAGGATATTTAGCTTTTCCTTAGAACAGGTTTACTCCTTTTGTCGTTAAATACTGAAAATTTTCTATGATGGCATATCTCTGCCCCTTGTGTGAAAGTTATTTTTCTATTAATTATGTCATCATGCAGGATACACAGGGCGAAAAACCATCTTTAAGCAAGTCCTTAAAGGTGACTTTAAGGTGACTTAAAGGAGCTTAAAGGAGCTTAAAGGCTATACAACCTTTAAGCCACCTTTAAGCATCTTTAAGTGGCATTACGCTCTCTTTACACTGCCTTTACACTATCTTTAAGTGGCCTTTAAGTCAATATTGATCAAGCTGAACAATAAAAACATATATTAAATGCAAAAGCTCTTTTATAGAGATGGGAGGGGGTCATCCGAGTGATAATATAATTTCCAAGGAAGGGGGGGGGGTGTTCCAGGCGGTTTTAATCGTCGCTCCATTAAACGCAGATCGCTATCATCAGCACCGCTCCGATGGACACAGATTGCCGTTATAAAATTCTTTATAATTTTTTGGGGGTTTCAAAATTATTGTAGGGATGAGCGCAGTATCTGTATCTTAATATGTGCATAAAACTAATTAAAGTATATTCGTTTTCTATTATAAATTAATCGGTGAAAAATATCTCTCTCTCTCTCTCTCTCAGTTCATCCGGTTATTAAACAAAATAAAGATAATGAACCAAAAATGCATGATTTAATTTGTTAATCGGTTTAAGGTTTGTATTTTTTTTTTCAATTTTCATTATTTCTAACTCTAGATCTGCTAGGTACATGTTAAAGATGAAAAGACTCTCAACTGCCTTTGTTATATCGGGCAGGATATTACTGCTTTGATTGTCTAGACATAGTTTTGTTCGTTTGTGTATATCTAATTAGAGTCTATTGTTTGTCCAACTTAAGAAAACCCCTGGAACTAACACAGAATATACAAGATATACACAACAGTTGTGTCGTGTGCCCAGGTGCATGTTTGTGTATATCTAATTAAAGTCTAGTGTTTGTCCAACTTAAGAAAACCCCTGGAACTAATACAGAATATACAAGATATACACAACAGGTGTGTCGTGTGCCCAGGTGCACGTCAGGGTTTCTAAAGGCGTTGAATCTTAGTATGTACGAGTATACGATAAGTTTAGTGAATAAAAGTTAATTTACATTTGTAATTCATTTTCAAAGTATCATTTCCTAGCTCTGGGTTTCAAAGATGTTACGTCTACAAATTAACGATACATGTGTGTAAGAGTAAAATCTTGAGGCTCATTAATTAATGTACCGGTGATCATAAATAGGGGTTGATTATTTAAATATATGTATAAGGGTAAATATGTCAAATATACCCGGCCTGGCACATCATACAATTGTATGTACAAGTCATTTGCAATTGCCACATGCAGTAAATACGTCACCGGTAATTGGTAATTTTGTTTGTTATAGAATTGATAGTTTATAAATCATGTACATACAATTACATGTAAATATTTAAACATATTGGAACGGCGCCGCGATCATGAAAACCGGGAAATTGCGGGAAATTGAACAAATACCCTAATAGTATCAATGCATTTAATAAAAGAAATGATTTCATTTTCTTTCTTACATGTTTATAGCTATAAATAAGATTAACGTATATCTACTCGGTTTAAATTTATTAACTACATGTAAGAAAGCCTACTATAGTGAACCTAACGGTTTCCATTTAGGTATAATATATTTTTGTTCACTGAAGACCAAGTTCCGTATTTCATTCTAAATACATGCATACATGTAATTTATAAATTAGATATAATTGATTGTTACAAACTGAATGGTTTGTCAAAATCTTTTCAAGTAAAGACATTCAATACAGTGATTCAATATCCACTGATATATAGGATATAAAAACGCTCTTATATATGTAAGTTGGCGTGGCGCAGAGGATGTGTGGTGATGCTAGTATTCTAAGGGTCCCGGGTTCAATTCTCGCCGTGGCCGGGTTTTTTTGGGTTTTTTTTTCAATTTTCTTTCTAGAACAAAAACCGTTTTAATACCTTTTCTTTCATAAAGTTAATACATTTTGTTGGAAATTAAGCACAATATTGAATTAATTTTTTTAATGGCTTAAAGGTGGCTTAAAGGTAGCTTAAAGGTGGCTTAAAGAAGTTTGGACATTAAGGATCTATAAATTGTCCTTAAAGGTGGCTTAAAGGTGGCTTAAAGATAGTCTTTAAGCTGCCTTTTAGCCATCTTTACGCTTTCTTTCAGCCACCTTTAAGCAATACATATAGCTTAAAGGTAGCTTAAAGGTGGCTTAAAGATCGTCTTTAAGCTACCTTTAAACACCTTTAAGCTATCTTTAAGGAGGACTTAAAGATGGTCATTCATCCTGTGATAAAGATGTTGACATGCGAGAAAGTTATGTCAACATGCAACATAACTATGTTGACATGCAAGAAAACTGCAATCAAATAAGCGTTATAAAAATCTCAAATATCGCCAACAAGTGACATCAAAGATGCTAGATACGCTATCTATTGATGTCAACATGCAACTTATCTATGTTAACATGCAACTTCTTTATGTCGACATGCAACTTATTTCTGTCGACATACAACTTATTTATGTTGACATACAACTTAGAATGTGCATGTCAACATATTTATCTCGCATGTAAACATAACTAAGTTGCATGTCAACATATTTATCGCATGTCAACATACGTAAGTTGCATGTTAACATAAATAAGTTGCATGTCGACATATAAAGGTAGAATTTAGCATCTTGGATGTCACAGGTGGGCGATATTCGAGATTTTGTATAATTCTTATCTGATTGCAATTTTCTTGCATGTCAACATAGTTATGTTGCATGTTGACATAATTATCTTGCATGTCAACATAATTATCTTGCATGTCGACATATTTGATAGAAAAATAACTTGCACACAAGGGGCAGAGATATGCAACCATACTCAACAAAGAAAATGTTAAAATTTGAAACATCTGCGATAAATAGTTAATTGACTCATTGAGTATTGACTGGACTAAACAAAAACATTAAAACAAATTTTTTCTGCTATCTAACTGTGCGTGATTTTTTCTCTTTTAATGAAATATGTAAAAATGTGATTAACTTATAGTCCGAAAAATTCCCATACAAAAGTATTCTACTATTTTTTTTTTATCTTATCTACATGTTTCCGACCATTGCAAACACTATTGTTCGAAAAAGATATATAACCATTGGTGTTAATACTTACTTGAGCATCAATACAAATCAAATTAAATATTTACCTATGAAACAAGTTATAACAAACTATAAACATTGTCTTACCACATGGCTTCTGTATTAATTTAGTAGAACTATAATCTTAAGTTTTATCTTTAAGTGCTTAAATGACTTTCATTTTTTTAATATTTTTCTTCTTCAGATAAAGATATCCATGTCCATATAAAATCAATACGAAAGTCCCTATTGACATATCAGTCATATTATTTTTAACAGACACTATTTTTTTTATAATACAACTTTCTTTCAACAAAATGTAAAAAGCTGATTAAAACCTTATCAGCAGAATATTTAGAACATATTGTTATTCTCCAAAGATGATTTAATTTGCATTAGTGAAATTTCGCATCGTAACATTTATCATAATCTTGTTACGGATATCGCTAAAAGACCACATTTATTCCAATCTGATGTAATTATTTGGAAAGGTTTTTTTTAATGTTAACTATAAACTCACTGGAACTGTCAGCAGCAATCATTATTTCTGCCGTCGTAGTTGGAGGCAAAATCGTAGTAATTGTAGAACTCCCATTAGTGATTTCTAAAGTCGATTCCGCCACATCTTGTGTGCTTAAAGTAGAAATCTGTAAAACAGAATCATTTTTAATTGTTTTTAGCTCACCTGAGCTGAAGACCCCTTTGATCTATTCTGGTCAAAATTTGTCCGGTTTTTTTTTGTCGCCGTTGTCGTTCCTGTCGTCGTAAAAAATCATATTTCTTCTCCGGAACCCATAAGACAATTTTATCTAAACATGGAACAAATCATTCTTGGGGCAGAACTTTTATTTTTGATCAACTGAAGGGCAAGTTCTTCTTCAAAGATGGTTTAAATGCGTTTAACAATTTTAGAAATCAATATAATTTAGAGTCTATATGGCCTTCCCCAATTGAACAGTTGTTCACATTTGGTGCTCATTTGTCTCTATAAAATACATCTCACAGTACAGTTTCTTGTTATATATCTGTTGTTGGTTTTCATTGTAAATAAATGGATGTAATGGACACAAAAAATGTTTTAATGAGAAAATTGTTGGGAGATTTCAAAAGAACTAAAGGGACAAAAAGGTTGTTGGCTTTCAATTACAAAAGATTTGTAATGTAGAATTATTAGTTTCAACACCAATTTTGGAGCCCGCTTGTTTTCTACGTAATTTTCTTTCGTTCATTATGCTTTTTTGGGAGTTGGTGAATTTACTTATATCAACGACAATCAATCGCATCACATCATTTCATTACATGATAATAAGCAAATAAAGCGAAGTTAATCACAGGAAATGGTTATTGAGTAAACAATTACATGATTGTGTAACCTCTTCAAGGTCAATGGAGTTTTATCCAACATCTAATAATTTCATGGAATTTGAAGTCTTTTTATTATCGATGGTGAACATTTGTCTCACTTTGGAAATGATATTTTGCACAATGTCCAAGAACATAAAGTATGGCGAAAGTGGGCCACACCCATGGCCTGAAGCAACGCTCACCCAATTTTTATTTATAACAATGTGGCGAATATTGCGTGGCTTCATACTAATTTCACAAGATTTTGCTGATTATCAGTTTACCCAGTACCAGCAAATATACAAATGTAGGCATACAAGGCCATGTCTAATGTAATGTAATGTAATGTAAAGTAAGGTCCATTTGATGATAATGAAAGATTCGCCTTTGGGCAAATCTTAAAGACATACCGTAATGTTAAATGGAGGTCTAACTTTTGTATTAGTCCGCATGAATAATTTAATGTAATTAATGGAAAATTAATAATAATGTAATGTTTTATAATGATAATGTATGTTAAATGATTTACATTCTTTTACTATTTAAAGGGGCATGGTCACGATTTTGGTCAAATTTTATTTTTATGTTTTTATTATTTACAATGCTTCAGAAATGCGTTTCTAAAGATCAAATTTAATTTTTAGAGTCATTCGTAGAGTTATAAGTAAGATACAGGAATTACAATTCTATGTCATGCAAACAAAGCTCGTGCCCTGTTTTTGTTTACATAGGTTCAAAATACCAGTAAACAATCTTTTTCCAGCTTATTTGTCTATCTTTTTATTTATTTTAAACATAGATAAACTGTTCCTAACGTTTAACACATTCGTTTTAGGTTTAAAACTGAAATTTTTACTTCAATGGCCAAAATGTAAACAAGCGCTTTGTTTACATAGCGAAGAAAATCAAGCTCTGTCACTCGCTTATAAATCAACAAATAACACACAACTTCGGTTGCCTATTTAAAATGCCTTTCTGAAGCATTATTAACATTAAAATCGGAAAAATAATTTTTGACCAAAATCGTGACCATGCCCCTTTAAATGAAATATAATGTAATGTAATTTATAACTATAATGGGACAGTCCTTCTGTGTAAAGTGGTCCAAATTTAGACCGTGGCCTGTCTCGCCAACAAAAAACTACTAGTATATAGTACTTTATCTACTCACTTCTTGTTGTCTTTAATAATATTAATTTTGTAAAATGATAGTTTAAAACATTTACCTCTTTTGAAGATTGGGCATTCAAGACAGAAATGCATTGCAAAAGGACTAACAAAATAAGCACAATGAGTTTCTTCTGAAAAAATCTAAATGGCGCCATACTGTCCAGGATGGATGTCCACTACATTGAAACTAAAATATACAAAAAGGAAAAAAAATTGGAATAATAGTTGTTTTGAAACCCCCTAAAGAAAACCAAAAATTCAATTTTTTTTACCTTTGTTAGAAATGGGGCGTCTGTTTCCAACAATGTTCAAGTTCAATAATGGTTATCGTTAAATTACGTATCGATTTATGACTTTTTAAAAGTAATCAAAATTTTAAAATGTGCTTTGGATAAAAAGAATATGACCTGCACGGTGGAAAATCTGAAGAGACTTTCATCAAATATCAATATACGATATATGGTAATGTCTTCTGCATTCAGTATTCATATAGACTTTAAACTATCGAAACACATATCGATTTCAGCAACGTCTATTGAATGTTATGCAATTCCAGAAGTATGTAAAGAAATTAAATATCGTATAAATAACAAAATCTGTTCAAATCTAGTTCCTGGTCTGTGCAAAATATTTGATTAAGTTTAAAACTGAACCTTTCAGGTAAATAGAGATTTATAAAGATATGTATTGGTTTATCTGCCTTTTGCGTGTCTTTTAATTGGCAAACACATCCTATTTAAGAAGTTATTCAAACATAGAAAAACTTGGAACCGTTTACGATTTCTAAACTTTGCATTGATATTTTAAAACTGCTTTAACAATGATTGTTATTGATAAAGAAACTGACGAGACTTAAATCTACATGATCCGCGATCCACTTCTAATCAGGTTCAATAACGAAGTCTACGAATATGGGTTTCTCCTACTTTTAAAAACTGCTTTCAATTTTACTGTTTTGATACTAAAATAAAACTTTTTACATCAACAAAAATGTTTGCATCGGTCCTCAGTGTATTTTTTAATATTAAATATTGATTTTGCGCTGGCTATATATTTAAGAAATAAACAGCAATGTTAAAAGGTTTATTAAGTTATACACTAGCAGGAATTTTCACGAAACTTTCGTAATATATGACCTAAGTGTATTCCCAAGAAAGGGACATCCTAAGATCAACTGAATTTCTTACTATAAGTTATATGTTTGATAACGAGAAGACTCCTTCCTTAAATGAGTTTTCATATCTCTTTTGTTCGGAGTAGTCAAGAAAAACCTTTTAAGGATGTAGCAGGCCTTAAGATATTTCAAAATACCTCAATAGCCTTTGCCAAATCTTGATCTCTGGCTCTACACATCCCTACCCACAATTTCAAAGTCTCATTTTCATATTTAGAAAATTCTATGATCGGCGCCTAGTGCTTCCTGCATTTTACTATTATCAATACATTACATTAACGAATTTTTGAAATGTTCAAACTGTTGAATAGATGTTCTCCTGTTAATTTTTTTTTTGCATTGCTACACAATATATTTTATCAATTTATGAGTGAGAGAAGGACGGACAATGAACAAACTACTAAATTATCTATTCGAAACGTAGCCTGTTAGGTTACTTGTTTTAATATTTAAACATTTCTAGATTTTAATATTGTCATTTAAATAAACACCGAACAATAAAAAAAGAAAGAAATTTATACCGACCTCTGAATATTGTTGTGTAACTATGTATACTACCCGACTACAAAATCTTTACCTTTTAATTTGTCGGCCAACCCAGCAAGGTATCAATTACTTCAGGGGTATTCTTTGGTACAAAGCCAAATGTTTTTTAAAATGAAATTTAGTCTACTTTTCATAACATTTGATGTACTGAATATAAAATATGTTTATTTTTTTTTTTCAGAATAGTTTTGTCTTTATCTATTCAGTTTCTGTATTTGTTACCTACACATTATTCCTCTAAACAACTTTAGATGACACAAAAAAGCTATAAAGTCTAACAAAATGGGAAAAAGGGGTAGTTCCCGCGAAACACGATATTTGTCTCCTTTGTAAGATCCGATTGTACAATACATAAAATGCTGTTATGCCAGTTAAATTTTATGCATTTAATAAAAAGAAAGAGAATGGAAAGAGAAAAGACCTCACCCAACGTTTGGGCTTCTTGTGTTTCTTACCTATTCTTATTCTAACATAAAATAAGATTCTTTGACAAAAAAAAAGATTCCTGGAATCGATATGAAATTATAATTTGCAATTAACACGGATATCATCAAATCGCTAAATTTATAGTGTGATGACCAAAGACGGACTTAGAACGACACCCAAGGCTTTGTTCTTAACCCACTGAGTACACTAAAAACTTTGGCTATTTTTGCCACTATTTATTCATGCAAGTATAGTTCCACTCATTTTGATGCTTTATTTTAAATGTAAGTGTCCATATTTTTCCTCATATGGAATTTTTTTCTCTTTGAGGAAAGAAAAATAATAGCCTTTCATATTTCTACCAATGCCGCCTCTTTTGTCTTTTTACAAAATAAAGGACATATCGGCAATTTTTCGATTGGCATTTTAAAAAATAGTGCACGACTGTCCCTTTAAGAATTGTTACACCGCCTGCACAAAAATGAAGCCAACTCTTCTCTCTGCAGTGCGCACGGTTGCATCTAGAAGTATCTGTATATCGAAACTAAAACCGAAACGAAGTAACTTTCAAGGACAGGAAACCATACTCCTTTTTAATGTCATTTTGAAAGTGAAAATTTCCGAAGCCCAACAACCACTTCTTTCTTGTTTTAAATTTTATGTATTAGTCAATTTTTGTATTTTCGACTGAGACATTTAAAAAAAGAAAGCCATCACTATATCTTGAGTCCAATTGCTCACAACTTTGATAAAATAATGCACATTGTTAATTAAAATAAAAATAAATATAGGGATAAAAAAAATGCGTCATTGCTTAAAAGTTAAAACAAGAGGCCCATTGGCAACATCACTCACATGAGAATAATAACTATAATAAAATCAGTTTTATGAAGATAAACCCGCCAGTCAAACTTTTTGTATTTTTTTTTGATTGGATGGTCTTGCGTGTCTTTTTTGTCAACAGCCAATGAAAATTTAATGACCTAAAGCAGTCAGAATCAAATTTGTAAAAAAGGACACAATTTATGATACATTGTTAAACAATTAAATAAACAAAATTAAAGAAGAATCGCGGGAAAATACTGTTTGCATTCTTTGAGTTTATTTGACAAATAAAATGCTTTCTTTGGTGATTTATTCGGCATATGAAGGTAGCGACATTGCAGAAAAAAACCATAACCCGCGTTAGTTGGTTATGTAAATTTTTTCTGTAATGATCGCTTTTGTTTTTAGGATCTCAACTGTTTTGAATATATTAAGGGACTTGCTGTTCGAGGGGGGTCAGGACCACCCACAGGGCCCATAATCTACATAACATTTGATGCCCCTTGATATAAGGAACAAGCATACATATGGTTTAGGAGTCATTATTATATCAGATTCTGAGATATATGGTAATTTTCAATTCCTTGGGGGTGGGGGGGGTGGAGACGACCCCAGGGGTCAGATCTAATAAACCCTATATATTGCCAGTAACAGTCAATATATGATTATGAAAACCCTATATTATTATCTTTGTCCGCTTTCAAGTTACCATTTACAATAGAGTCTACGATTCTTCCTACAAAGTTCAATCTTCGACCCCACATCCTTTTGACACCCCCCTTAGAAATGTTGTTGTTTAACCCAAAATGAGAAAAGTCATACCAGGGTGCACAACTAGATGTGCAGGCCTATCGTATCCTAGAGTTTTGTACAATTTTGTTCAGCCATCTCTGAGAAACAAGTTCAGAGCAGGAAAGAAGAAAAAGAAGACGAAGAATAATATTACATATAATAAGAACCGTACAAAAACAAATTTCATGCGGGAGACTTAATGATAAAGATAAAATAGAGATAGGATCATCAAACATCAATAATTTAAAGATAATTGACACTTTCTGATTCTAAGGGGGTCAGGATGACCCCTTAGGGTCATGACTTACATGCCATAATGATCTGATGTACCATGACCTAAGGAAGAATAATATCTTTGGATTAATGTGGGGATCTCAATGGTTTTTATGATATTGGATAATTTCAAGAAGAGCACTTGGGATCATGACCTATATACCATCTGAAATGCCTTAAACAAAGAAACAATAATATATGTACATGATTTATGATTCAATTTAAGAACCCAGATATAGATCATCTATGTTTTGCAATACTTCCTATTGATATATACATGTATTAGTTTGTGTTTTGTTCTATACTATTTAAGTTCATGACTGTAGTATGGCTAAATCTTATTTTAAATTACATTAAAAAATTGTAAAATCTTATTTTAAATTACATTAAAAAATTGTAAAAAATATGAATTGGAACCCTTACCCCCAAACAAACTCAAATATAAACTGTTGCCCCCCCCCCCCCCCTTAATTGTCGAATGATCTATTTAAATCAAAATATAATTTGGGGTTTAAAAAGTTTTATGAATTGGTAAAAAATGTTACTCTTAAAAAAAATTACATTACACCTTGCATAATTGACAAATGATCTATTGAGCTATGATCAGAAGTCATATTTCTACCTTGGGATCAATAACTAATATTCATTGACAAGTTAAAATTAATAACAAAAAATGATTCAAATTATAAATGTTTATCCTCCAAATCCACACCCCCCCAATCAAACCTGGTTTTATATATTCAGTCTCCTTACATTCTTACATGTGTACAGTAGCAAATTTTAAATCATTTCTTGATTGCTTTTTCTCTCCTAATGCACATTAACATTTTGGAAATTGCTTAATTCACTTTTTAAGATTTATAAACAAAATGTTATATGCATGTGTATTTGCCTATTTTAGGCAATTATAAAGTCTCCTAAACAAAGCAGTTTATCATTAGGCTTGGAATTACCCACATTGATCAAACACTACATATGAATAAGATAAAATACTTTATTATTTCTAGTTCTAGAATGTCATGGTGTCTACAATTTGATGCGCAATGACACAAAGAGCAAAAATAAATTATATGGTTTAGGGATGAGGATCTCAGAAGTTAACAAAGTATACAGTGTATCATCATTTCCTGTTTCATAAGGAGAGGGGGGGGGGGGGTTGACAGCACTTGGGGGTCATGTCATGTACTTTACACCATTTGATGCATCATAATGACATTGGAAGAGATTTTGTATTTTCCTGTTTCATGGGGGCAGAACAGTCCCATAAGGTAATTTAGTTGATGCATTATAATACATTAAGAAAGAAATTCTCCT
This sequence comes from Magallana angulata, assembly GCF_025612915.1. Taxonomy (NCBI): domain Eukaryota; kingdom Metazoa; phylum Mollusca; class Bivalvia; order Ostreida; family Ostreidae; genus Magallana; species Magallana angulata. The sequence goes on from NC_069111.1 coordinate 16,612,973, forward strand.
TCCTTCCCATTATAACTCATATAAAAATGATAAGTTTCTACACTTAATTACATGTTATACACAAATATAATACGAAATTGTTTATACAGGGTCCATATGGGGTCAACTCAATAGTGTAAGTCTGACAATGAAAAAAATAACTTTGGCAATTAAAATGACAGAAACATTACAAGTGCGATAGGATATGTAACGATGATAAGCTTATCTAAATATTAAAAGAGGATGATACATTATACTGTTCAAAGGAGATCACTTATTTAGAAAGTGAAAGTAATACTTATGTATGCTGGCGTCTCATTATAATGTGCTACTACATGTATTATGCTTACCTATATTGGTCAACTCATAATAATAATAATCCAATAAAAGCACAATAATAAATTCCTTTACCTGATCATCACAAAAGAAATGTTTATGCATGTTAACTAATTTTTTTCTGCAACACATACATGTATGTATACACCACGTGAAACCCACCTTATCGAAGAGCTGGGTAAAACTAGTACCTGCTAATGATACCTGGAGACCTGCGTTGTGTAAGTAACTTCAGACAAAGATGAGTTATTTGTAACATGCATTGTATTTATATGAGCTATTCTTCAAAACCCTTTGCACTATTTTATTAGGTAAATAACAGCTTGATGATGGGGAAGGACACCTGCATATTGTGATGTATACTTTCTATTGAAATAAACAATAAAGTATTAATATAATATTCACCCCCAAAATAATGTAACATAACATTGAAGCGCAATGGGTAAGAGCATTTACATTTCTGTAAAAGCACTGGGGTCCAAGGTGTATTTTTGGTAATTTTACTATTGATATAAATGAAGTTTCATGGGGAGGGGGAGGGGTCTGGATCCTTCACTCCCACCCCTTCTCTAAATCTGTGCTCACGATGATGTATACATGTAGGCACACTGAGGCAAATCTAAAGCCGGCAACCGCCACGGGGACGGGGCATATCATTTAATTTTAATTTTGTTTGTAATATTTATATAGATCATTATACTTTCTATGACATGAAATGTTAAGATTATTGATTAACTGAAAATTCACTGCAAGCAGATCAACCCCAAAGTGCACATAAAGTGCTGCTCGTGTGTATTATCATATGGGAAGGGTTCTCATCCATCAGTTATGAAAATTATAATTTTTAAATGTATTACCAGAGCTTGCATGTGGCCTTCATTTTTAATTAAAGTGGTACAAAACAGTGTTACTTAGGGGCAAACATTTGGTGCGGGTATTACTGTCTAATAACAGCATCTAGTTTAGATTTTCATTTAAACTAAGCAACAAAATTTAAATTTCTACAAAATTTTAGATAACAAATCAGTAAAATCTAGTTATACCCGGTGCAAGCAAAGTTAAGAGGGGTATATAGAACTCACAGTTACCGTCAGTCCGTTCTTCTGTCCATATGTTTGTCTGTCTGTGCAATCGTGTCCGGTTCATATCTTTCTTAAAGAGAAATATAAGAAATTCTTCAAAGATTGCTTATTACTTGAGGATGTGTTAATATGATTTTGACTGAAGGTCATTTAAGCAACTTCCAGGTCACTCGAAGAAAAAGTACAAAATGTATGTCCGGTCTATATCTTTCTTACGGAAAACATTGGAAGTTCTTACTTTACACAAAGATTGCTTATGACTCGAGGTTGTGTCATAAAAATCAAGCTTATTTGGACAAGTTTTAGGTCACTGGAAGGAAAAGTTCAAACTTTGTGTCCGATGTATTATAAATCATTGAAAGTTCTTTACTTAACAGAAAGATTGCTTATGACCAGAGGGTGTGTCATGATTTAAGGTAATTTGAGCAAGTTCAAGGTCAGTGATATTTGACAAGGGTCAATGTTTGCAGCATGTACTAAACAAAAGATTGATGAGTGATGAGTGATTCAAAACAGAAATTTTATGAGTAATTAGATATCCTTGCATGACATCAGTCAAGTCACTAGACGCAGTGTGAACTAGAAATACAATACAGTTCTACACATCCTACTTAGTTAACTTTTGACAATATGATATGTTAGAGTGAATGTTGAACAAATGCATGAATACATTAACATAGTTTCATGTATAATGGAATATTCATTTTAAGGTTTCATAATTCAATTAAAATTCAGGAAATTTATTCAATACGACTGTTTCGAATGCATCCATTCTTGTCATTCAATGACAAGCACTGCTACAGAAAATGTCACAGAATTGAAATTTCTGTGAATTACGTACATAACGATAATGTTTTAAAAAATATATATCTATTTTTAAGGCATATGGTAATAATGACTGCTGCTGTTTTCAGCAAGCCAAGGGTTCTTTGAAGATGAATAGATTGTCCACAATATATTCTGAAAAATGTTCCCATTCAGAATAAGATCGTGTGTAAGTCTCAAGTAGCTAGCTAAATTAAGCATCATTTCGGAAAGAAAATACCAATGACTCTGTTAGGAAATTGTTCTGAGCGCAAACTGGACTTCAATTTATTGATAATGCGTGTGTTCCTTATTGTGGAAAAAAAATGTTTGAAGTCGATGCACCTTAAACGCTAGGCTTTTCTTACTGCGAAATAAGGATAACACAGTTTGATAGAAAATATTACATGTACAAGTCCTGTTGCGATTTACAAAAAAATAAATGCGTTTAACTTGCATATTTCAGATACTATTATAATGATATGCATTACAGAATAGATTTATGGGTTAAAAATTACACATTGAAGGAATACAGTTTGAAATGCTTAAATTGGGAGAAAATTTCAAATGCTGACAGCTTTTCTTTCAGCTTGTTAATTAGGGAAAAGCTCATTGAAATAAGATACTAAACGTATTGATACATACTAAATAAACTTTGCTCTATTAAAAAGAAATACTGTGGTTGTTCTGAATGAAATACTCAGACTTCTTTACATGAAATTATATGTTTTGTTGGATTTATTGCGTGAAAAGTAATCCTGTTTTTGGTTTTTTATAAGTAGGGATGATTTCAAGCATATACTCATTTGACGGTACTTGTATTTGTTCAAATCACTAAATGTTTCTCTTAGCTTTGGAAAGAGTTAATTATGAAGGCTGCAGATTTGATTTCGAAATTGCCTCCTTTGTAAATATCTAGCAAAAAGTTAATTTTTTTTCTGTCTGCCTGTATGTGTTGTATACCTCTGAAGATATTAGTTGGGTTTAAACTTAGCACTGATATTGGATAATTGTGTTTGTAAAATAAAGTTATAAAAACCCAGGGTGTGGGATTTCATATTATGATTATTAGTTTTGTGTAATAAATCTCTCTTGTTTGACTTGATAGTCTGATAATTTCATGATAAACAAGTTGTGGGAATAGCTCCATACATACTGTAAATACACGTATGCATGGTTAAAAAAAAGTGGAGATCATCTAAGCTTTTAGGAAATGATTCTCAAAATTGGATGAATCTAAAATGTCAAAACCCTGCTGAGATCATGTATACTGGGTCTTGGTGAAACTTTGGACAGCTCTTGAAATATCCATTTTCAGATAGAGACTGACCGTTCGATATTATTTTATTATTATAAATACCAAATAAATTGAGTTTGAAAAAGATGGAAATGTAAGATACCATCTAAACAGTAGATTAGGCGCTTGCAATAGGGAAAAGGAACATGTGAACACTAGGTCTACCGAACAAGATAAGGTAAGAAAGAATGAAAACATTACTAAAGAATAAGAAAGAACAGTATTAGTGTGTTCTAGCTACAACTAAATTTTGCTTAATTTATCTTAGCTAAGTAATTGCTCTTTTTCATCAAATTATGCATTCTTTCAGGACTGCTAATAAATGCAACAATCTATTTCACATAAATGGAATGCATATTTAACATTTCAGATTGCCAAAGAGCTATTTCTTGCGGAATTTCGTTCATTGGAACAATTTTCAGGGTGCTTTATGTATCCATCCGGAATACTCAGATGTGCTTCATACATATCCGTAATTTTATAGACAGTTTGCATACAAATCGGATAACCAGTTCACAGGTGTCGTACATGTATATGCACCACTATTCCGCATGATCCAGACGGTAGCAAAAATCCAAATTTGTACAAAGGGTAAAATTACAGATTTTCAGAAAATAATAAGTAAAAGGCTTTTAAGGGGATTTTATATATATATATATATATATATATATATATATATATATATATATATATATATATATATATATATATATATATATATATATATATATATATATATATAAAACTTAAATAAATGAAAACACAAAGATCGAGTAAAACATAAGCGCTTTCATTTTCTTCAGATGTAACGGCGTCTTCAAGTCTCTGAATGACGTCATATTTCCCCGTATTTTTAAATATTAAAATACTAATAATAACAGATTATATAACACGGTTAAAACATGAATAAAACATATAGAATACTCAGAGGTTACATTAAGCTATTCAATTTAGGTTTAAAAGTTCTTATAAAATGTTTTTCTTTATCACGCCTTTCAACAGTGTTAGAATTGTACATTTTATAGAACGGAAAAACAGTAAATGATTTTTTTCCGCACAGGTCCAGGTGTTCACTAACTTTTAGTTTGCGGTATTCCGGTTGGTTGATGTGCTGTTTGTGAATTCGGATTCTTTTCCGTAAGGTACTTCCCGTTTCTCCAATATATAGTTCCCCGCAACCTGAGCACGTGATTACATATAATAGATTTCTGGTTTGACACGACATGTTGTTGTTAACGATAAACTGTTTCCCACCAAAATTGAAATGATGTCCTTGTTTGATATAGGGACAAGTTCCACATCGCGAATCCTGGCATTTAGTAACTTTAAACTCCGATTTTTCTTCGAAATTGGATTTAGTAAGGATGCGTCGAAGATTCTTCGGCTGTCTTTTGCTGTTTATAAATTTTTGTTTTTTAAATATCTTCGCCATTGTTTCATCAGTCTTCAAGACGTCGTTCAGATGGTGAACAATTGGGGCGATATTTGTATTTCTGGGATTATGGGTGGTAACCAGTGGTAATATCTTCGATTTTTTACTGTTGTTTTGAACGGGATTGAGGATCTTCTTTCTGTCTAATTTCATGGTTTTTTCAATAGCATCGTCAATAATTTTATCCGGATAAATTTGTTTCTTTAGATACTTTTTTAATTCCTGTAATCTCTGTATTTTGACAGACTCGTCGTTAACGATTGTGCATATTCGTCTAGACAGGTTATACGGTATTGCTCTTTTCGTATGTCGTTGATGACATGAGTTGAAGTGTAAATACTGATGAGTATCCGTAGGTTTGTAGTATACATCCGTCATAATGACTTCGTCTTGTTTGGTCAACAAAATATCTAAAAATGAAATTCTATTCAGGCTTTCGTCCGCTGTAAATTTGATATCTGGATTAAGTTCATTCAATATATTTTTAAAAACTGACAGATTGTTGTCTCCGGAATTCCAAACAATAAAACAGTCGTCCAGGTACCTTTTCCAGTACTTTGTTATATACATTTCCGTCTCTTCGTTAAATAATCTATTAATTTCTTTATACATTTTCTCTTCAAGGTATCCTAATGTAAGAGTAGCATATGTTGGAGCCATTTTTCTTGGATATATATATATATATATATATATATATATATATATATATATATATATATATATATATATATATATATATATATATATATATATATATATATATATAAATCCAAAATGAGTAAAGTTAATCCACACAAGTAATAAATAATAAAAAATAACAGAAAGCCGATTCAAAGCTCTACTTGTTTCATTACAATCTTCAGGACTTTTGAACAATCACCATAGATACATAAGATACATACATTTCAAATGATCATTGTGACGTTATATAACATCAAGTATATGTTGCGCTTTTCAGTGTTCATTATGACGTCATAGTATAAGCGTTTTGTAATAGTACGGTAAAAACATATAATATATTCAAATATTCTATAATTGTACAAGAAAAACATAAAATATATTCAAACATTCATAATTATAATGCATTCAGTTTTGGTTTATATAATGAAATGAAATGTTTTTCTTTTGTTTCACGCTCTTTTTCGGTTGTTGCTTTATAAAATTTATAGATAGGACACACTGTAAAGTTTGGAAAAATGTTCTTGGCACAGTTTCTGAGATGTCCGCTAACAGCCGTGCACTGGTATTTTGTTTCACGAATTTGTTGTCGGTGAACGGTCATTCGATGTCTGAGGGTATCCCCGGTTTGACCAATATAGTTTTCTCCACATCCTGCACATGTTATAACGTAGATTAGATTGGAACTTTCACATGTAATTGAAGAATGTATATTAAAATTTCTGCCGTTTTTGAACTTGAATTGGTGGCCTTCTTGTAGGTAAGGGCAGGTTGCACATCTTGGCTTCTGGCATTTACGCACATCTGGTGTTTCTTCGATATTTTCAAATTTGGCACGGGTTAAAATCTTTTTCAGAGACGGACTTTGTCGTTTACGTTAAATGATCTGAAATTTGTTTAAGACAAATTTCAGATCATATCAAAGTTGTTTTTAACAAGTTAAAAATTTGGTCTCTTCAATTACATGTTTATTACTAAATAATTCATTAATTTTCATTTCGCGAGGGGTGCACTTGTTATTAAAGCCTCAATAGCATTATACCACTGTGGTTAAAAGCAAACAAAAAGAGTTTTTCGAGTTAAAGGCATTTTTGTAATTTTGAAAACTTTTAAAAAAAAAAATGATATGACCTAGTGGTGTCGTTTACTTACCATATTTACAAGTGAGGACATTGGATAGACGAAACACCTTAAAGCAAAGACTGAAGTTGAATAGAGGGCATATATGATGGACCCGAGATGCACTTTGTCAGCATTGTCTCTTTATCAACGCTGAGATTTGAGCATTTTAAGCAAGTTTTTTTTAAAGAAGATGGGAGGGGGTTCTTTTTATAATGTTTAAACTGTATATGTTGGAGACTGTGGGCAGAAAAATATTGCTCATTCATTGATTCGTAGACATATTCAGAGAAAAAGTAAAAGTAAGAGTAATTGTGGAATTAATTTTTACTACTACTAATATTATGTAAGGTTGATGCATATTCATATTTATACATGGAAGCAGGTCTTTGGTGTGTATTACATGATAGCGAATTAGAAGCAGTTGAAATCTTGAAGACAGGTTGTAGAGTGTGGAAGACCTCAGTGGAGAATTACGTTTTTAATGTGCCAAAGATGTATATTGTACAACTGCTTCAAATTTTTGCCGTGATTTTTTTTTCATTTTTGTGTTGTTATTCATCTATATAACTGGAATTGTATAGGAAATGCCTTTCTCACATGATAGCACCACCAAGCTTTTTAGCTCACCTGAGCTGAAAGCTCAAGTGAGCTATTCTGATCACATTTTGTCCGTCGTCCGTCTGTCCGTCCGTCTGTACGTCTGTCTGTCCGTCTGTAAACTTTTCACATTTTGAACTTCTTCTCTAAAACCTCTATTCCAATTTCAACCAAATTTGGCACAAAGCATCCCTATAGAAAGGTGATTATGAATTGCAGAAATGAAACACCGATCTTTATTTAAAACGGAGAAAATCTCGAAAATGTAGAAAAAGGGGGGTGCATTTAAGAAATCTTCATCTCAAGAAGTCAAATTCAACGTAATTTTGCATAAATAATCCTTATGGAAAGGAAAATATAAATTGCAAAAATTATTGGCGAATTCTGTTTTAAATTTGAGCAATTTACGAAAATAAAAATGGAGATAATCGCTGTCAATCAGTTTATAACTTCAGGTTCGGTATTCCATATAAAAAACGAAAGTTCTTTGTATAAAGCAGCAATGTTTGAATGTTGACGCATGACAAACGGGTCAAACTGACAAAGATGCATTTGCTTGCTGTGCAACAGTTTACGTGCGAAGGGATACTTGAAACATGCTAAACATATTTGTGCCGATTTCGTGAAGTGTATTGAGGTTAAATCTTTCAGTGCGTTTACATTTTCACTCGTGACTGTGGTTTTACGTTGTTTTGAATTTCGTTTATGCATTATAACTTGAGGGGAAATATCGCCTGTATTTTGGAATTTTTTCGTATCGAATGAAATATATACTTCAGTAAATCAGACAGTTAATTGTTTACCTGGGCAAATTGAGCAAAATCTGATGCACTTACAACATATTATATTATAAATAATATACCATCTATTGGTAATTCTGTACGATCTCTACGTAATGGTTGATTATAATGCAATGTGCTTTGTTAAGATGCTGTGCATTTTCAGTCTAAACGGAGATTGTTTCTGCTGCTAGAAAAATATAAGTATAAATATTATGAAAAATAAATTGTGCTCTATCTTTGTGTAAGTGCAGGTTTCTTCTGTTTTAACAGTTTAAAATTTTCTCTTTACAAACAATATTCAACTGTGTCAAGTTTCGAAATTATAAGCAAGGTACAGAGTTTTACTCACAGAACTGAGGCCATGCTTTTGTTCATTCTGAATAGGAAATACCAAGTATAAAAATCTTAAGTTGAATGTAATTAACTCTTGTGAACAAAAAATTGACTCAAACCAAGCAGAATTGTGAGTTCTGTATCTTACTTATAATTCTGCGATTGACGCTGTAATTTCGATTTATCACTAGAAATGTCTCACTAAACGTTAAATATTTGTACAGAAAAATTAGAAGGATGATATGCTGTAACAACTTTTTGGAGCCCTCTCCTTATACGATGAATCTACACCAACTTTGTTGGTTTTTCAGACACAATTAAATAAAAACGACCTCTTTAAAATAGTTTAAAACATTGCTGTTACGGGAATAAATGTATTGTCGCTATTCTTAACCAAAAAAATACAGTGGAAAATCATCTTGATTTGTAGCCATTTGTTAATGTTGATTTTGAATAAAGATGAAAATAAAGGACGGGCCTTGGTAAAATAGAGCGAAATGCCTGTCAATACATTGCAGTATGAAGCTCATTGGGGGGGGGGGGGGGTTGGATAGACCTTATCAGAAATCTTGACAAGCAAAAAAGAAAAAGATCTTGAATACGGCTATGTCTGACTTTGCCAAAAAAAAGTGTGGGTGGGGGACCCCCCTCCCTCCACCCAGTTCCGACGCCTATGCATTGATTATACATGTAATAGCTCTTTAACATATCACATGATAACATTTTTCAATCAAGTGTATTCATCGATCAAGTGAGTAAGGTTATAAAACGTCGCACGAGTTCACGCCTTGTAAACACCAATCGTTTATAATGTGAAAGACCAATCAAATTTTTGAATGTTCTTGATTTGAGCGCCTTGAGGTACAGTTTTTTTCTTTCAAATGTAGAATTTTTTTTTAAATAAAATACAATAACTAGCTAGTACAATGTAGTTGAAGATGAATATGTACCTATATATATGCATATTCTCATATAAAGTGTGATCGATTTATTGTGAGGGGGCAGAACTAAAATAAAGGGAGTTGGAGTTAACAGTGTACCCCTACCAAAAATTTATTTTATATCTTGCATAGGCTCTTTTTTTTTTTTTTTTGGTAAAAATGGTATTTCATAAGGGTACAATGTCAAAGATTAAGTGTAGGAAAATAAGTGTAAAGTTTGGATACAGTTTATTTTATAGTATTCTTTAATTTGTTTTTCTACCGAGGGGCCATATGGCACAATATCCTTTGTACACTCATATAAAGCCGTTGTTGCTCAGGTGAGCGATGTGACCCATGGGCCTCTTGTTTGTTTTTGTTTTCAATTAAAATTCCGTAGGAACAAAGAATGCTTAATAGATTAACACAGCAAAATCCCCCAAGACAGATCATTTTTTCCCATTGTGTAGTATCTACAGCAAATGGAAAAGATGAAATTCTGAGTCTTTTATTTATGAAGTGAATTTGACTTATTTAGCTGTGATAATCATGGTTTATGTAACAACTTTTGTCAGAGACTTTGTTGTCACTTTACCTTTCAAGACCATATGTTTGTACCCCTGTACCCTCCCCAAGTGTCCTGATATTCTTTGGGCAGGAGAAGGGGGCATGGTGGGGTGAGAATCCAGCCTCTAGTTCTTGTCTCTCTTATAGGATTTCATATAACATATATGTATTTGGAATTGGGCTCCGAGTCTTGATGTTTTTTTGCAAGAAAATTTCTTAACTTTCATATTGCATGTGCATATATGATATATAATTTTTAATTATAAGTGAATTTTAAAAAATGAATAATCCATCAGATTGAATGATGTAAAGATGTGCATAGAAATTTCCCAAGTTTAACATTGAAATTTAGTAAGAATAATTTTTTTTAAACCACGAGGCTTTGTATCATATCTTGCACGTATCGGACAAGAATTTAAGGTCAGTTGCTGAAAAAATTTGAACATGGCTGCAAGTTTCTATTTTATTAATAAACCCCAGCTATTTCAAAAGTACTTGTTTTGAGAAGTCACCCTTCAATTTTCCTGGTTTTAAAAAATACCTGAAATGTCATGGCATGAAAATAAGCCAGCTTAAGAAACACTGAAAACAGTGGAAACGTTTATTGTTCTCTCTTGATCACACTTTTTAGGAATCAACGAGGTTAATGATAGATTTTGGTTACTTACCATATAAGTAATATTTCCAAAAAGTTAAAACAACCATATGTAACTGTTGTGTTTTAAAGAACACATATGATGTGAATGGTTACTTAAGTATTTTTTTTTTTATTTGCAATTTTTTGTAATTACATTTTTCACATTCATACATACACAAACACACATATCATAGATTATAAGTAATTATACTATAAAGTTGATACAATCAGGAAAAAAAACTATATGACTTCTGCTCTAGATCTTGTATATATTAAACATCACAGAAAAGATTTTTCCATTCAGACCATATTGTATTATGTTTGTAAAAAGAAGAATTTCTAATTGCTAGACAACTTTCAATTTCATATCTATAAAGTAAATGACACATTAGTCCAGCAATGTTTGGGGTTTTTTTTATTACAAAGACATTGAAAAATATACTGTTTGGTAAATAAAATTAGAAAATTAATGACTAAATTTGACTTTGAGAGAGGAGCCTCTCCGAATAATACATTGATTACATTAAAACCAACTCTCTTTGAGACAGTATTGTAAATATGCATACTCAAACTATTCCAGATAGCAAGTACAGTAGGACAAGATGTGAAAATATGTTCAATGGTTTCAACTTCACTCTTGCAGAAAGTACAAGTGTCATTCACAACTAATTTTAACTTTTTCAAGTAAGCTTTAACTGGGAGAAGTCTATGTAATGTTCTATAATGTAACCATTGTATAGAAGAGTCTTTAGTGACCTTGAAACATATTTTAAACACATCCTGTAAAATTAATTCAGGATATCCTCTTTGTACAATAGTGGAATTCCATCTTCTAATTGATGTTGGTAAAATACCTACTGTATTAGTATTAATTAATTTGTAAATATGCTTGGTACATTTCTTGTATAAAAGAATTTCAACACAATGATAAGGAACAAAAGGACCAATGCTATGGCTGTAGGTTTCCTTACAGAACTTTGAACCTTTTACAAACTTTGCTACAGCACTAATCATACTGTTGTATTGCATAAAACATATTTCAAAATTGAATTTCTTTTCAAAATCAGATTTTGATAGAAATGATCCATTTTCATATAAAAAGTCTTTCACAATTTTAACACCTCTTCTGTACCATTCTCTGTAAAACACAGGCTTTTTATCCACCTTAATTTTAGAATTAAACCAAACTGGAGCATATGTTATGTTATCATTTAAAATTCGACTTTGGTTAAAATGTGTATTCAATACAATAAGCCATGACTTCAGAACATCTCTCCAAAAAGTGTTGGTACAGTTGTTCAAAAGATTTTCAATAAAAGCATCACCAAAATCCAAAAATCCAGACACAATATCTCCAAACACTGCTTTAAAAATACTCAACCAAGATTGTCCCCCCTGCACTAGTCTTTGTATCCAGGAGCACTTTAAAGAAATTATAAAATTATTCAAGTTCACCATATTCAAGCCTCCTGCAAAGAGGTTTTGTGTCACGACTGAGCGTTTAATTTTATCACACTTGGATTTCCAAATAAATCTAAAAAAAATCATTGTTCAAAAAATTAATTGTTTCTATTCTTGGATTTGGTAATGAAATAAGTAAATGGTTTATTTTTGGAATAATAAGACTCTTAAGTACAGTAAGTCTTCCTATGGGAGTAAGAATTCGCCTTTCCCATTGTTGGATGAGTGCAGGGATTTTTGGATATTATAATTTAATTCTGGAATTTGTTCCAAGTCAACAGAAAAATGAATACCTAATAATACAAATTCAGTGGCTCCCCAATCTAATTTCCATCTAGAGTGATGAAAGACTTCAGATGAAATTTTTTTTGAGCCAAACCATATAATTTTTGTTTTTGAGCTATTAACTTTCAACCCCGATATTTTTGAAAATAATTCTAAAGTTTCGAGAGCATTAAATAAAGATGAAGCAGAACCGTCAAGAATAAGGGATGTATCATCTGCATACTGGGATTTTTTATGTTCTCTATCATACACAAAAATGCCTCTAATATCTTTATTTTGTTTAATTAGTATAGCCAATATTTCAGCACAAAGAATGAAAAGATATGGGGCTACAGGGTCACCCTGACGACATCCTCGCTGTATTTCAAACTGTTGCGACAGAAAGCCGCTTTGGAGAATAGCCGCTTTAAAATTTGTATTGAGAATTTTTACCCATTTGATGATATGATTTCCGAATCCAAAAAAAAGTAACACCTTATAAATAAATGACCATGAAATTGAATCGAAAACTTTTTCAAAGTCAATAAGCATGAGTAATCCAGGGATATTCTTGACTTCTGTATAAGACATAAGATCATAAATAAATCGTGTATTTTCACCAATGTATCTACCCTGTATGAAACCAGTCTGAGTATTAGAAATAAGTAAATCAAGAGTAGATTTTATCCTAAGACTGACACATCCAGATATTAACTTGTAAAAAACATTCAATAGTGTAATTGGTCGCCAATTTTTTAGGAATTGTCTAGGTTTGTCACCTTTAGGTAGGCATGATATAACTCCTAACCTCTGAGACACTGGCAATTCTCCACGTAAAAATATTTGGTTAATTGCTTTTGTTATATAGTTTTTAAGAACAGCCCAAAAGAACTTATAAAATTCAGCTGTGAAACCATCACTTCCAGGCGACTTGTTATTTTTCATGCTTTTTAAAACACTTAATATTTCACCTTCACTGAAGTTTTTATCTAAAATTTTAGATGTTGATTTATCTAATTTTGAAATATTATGAGGCTGGATAGTTGATTCTAAATCTATATCAGAAAGCTCATAATCTGCATTTTTAAAAAGATTCTCATAATAAGCTTTCACCTCATCCATGATTTCTAACTGATTATATAAAGTCTTCTCTTCTGATACTACAACTTTTTAAATAATTTTATTAAGAAAATTTCTTGACTCTAAATGACAGAAATATTTAGTAGGTTTTTCTCCTTCATCTACCCATTTTGCACGAGAGCGTATAAAGTGTCCTCGTAATTTTTCTTTTCTGAAATTTTCAAGAGCTGCTTGTTTTTCCTCTAACAATGAAAGATCAACTACATTACTATTTTCTAGCTCATTAATATCTGATATCAGTTGCTTTTCTATCTTGTCATTGTTCTTCTTCCTATAAGATGAATAAGAAATTGTCAAGCCCCTTATTTCCATGAGAAGAATTTCCAAAAATGCAGACTCATCTATGGAGTTTTTATATTGATCTTTAACTGACTGAATGACTTCTTTAACTTTTTCAACATAAGTTCTATCCCGAAGTAAATTATTGTTAAATTTCCATAGCCCTCTACCTCTTAAAAAAGTATTAAATTTAAATTCAAATACAACAGCAGAGTGGTCTGACCTATACCCAGATTTGATCGAGACATTCTCAACAATATTTGAAAGATTTTCTGAAATCAATATATAGTCAAGTCTCCCTTGTTTTAATGGATTTCTCTTTCTCCATGTGTAAGCTTTTTTATCAGGGTTAAGAATACGATAGTAGTCAATCAGACATAAGTCGCTCATAATTTCTAGCAATTTTTCTTTAGCTTTTGGATTATTAACATGTGAATAATTCTGAGTGTCAAGAGTTTGATTGAGGGCTATATTGAAATCACCACAAAGAATATAATAGTAATTGTCAAACTCTAAAAAACATTCACGTACTTCTTCAAAAAAATCTGGACAGTCAGTGTTGGGACCATAAATATTAATCATTGTAACTCTATTGTCATCAATACTTAAATCCAAAGCCAATAAATTGCCATTACTGTCTTTCATTTCTTTATGTAACTTTAATTCAAAATTATTGTTAAAAAAAACAGCAACCCCTCGTGAATTTGAACAGAGAGAATTAAAAATGCACCTATAACCCCATTGAGTTTCAACAATAGTCTCAATATCGGACGTAAAATGGGTGTCCTGAAAGCATATAATTGAATACTCTTTAGATTTGTAAAAATTCAACACATCTTGTCTTTCTTTTGGATGGAGTACCGAGTCCTTGACAGTTTACTGTTGCAATTTTGATTGTATCAACCATGATCTGATATGGAGACTAAACAGACATTCATACTACACATTCATACAAAAAGGCCTAAAGAAAAAAATACAACGGTATAAAATACAAGTTACTTAAGTATTTATATCATGAATATGCTCTCACATTTAGTAAAGGTTTTCATTGTGCATATAACTACATGATTTAGTTTTAAGATTGGAAACTCATTTCCATTAGAGTATTTATGTATTATTTCAAAGTAAAGTGTACTACTTCTGTAGTAGAACGACGTATTATTTTGAATAAAAGCACATTTTTGTATATATATATATCGAGTTACCTTTATTTATGCATAAGTCAACTGTGATCAGACGAAAGTCACCATGTAACGGACTACAGATCAATGTTACGAAACCAGCTTATTCTGAATAGGATAACAAGTCTTTAGATGTGCATCATTAGCATGTCTCCTGCTGGTTTCATCAATATCGTATATATTTAGTTTTGTCACACAAAGCAACCACTGGTGCTTTTTTATTAAATAACTAGTTATCTGGCAGTGTCGCATTAGGTCAATCGCAGTCACATTGATTATTCTTTAACATAATTTGAAAAAATAAACAATTTTCAATTTGAATTAAAAATTGATTTATTCCACATTGTAAAACTTGCAATAAAACATGCCTGTTTATTTCTAAATTTTTGGCACGAGAAAAATTTCATTTTTTTCTGATTCTACTAGTGTTAAATATTTCTGTTAGAAGTTTACAAGCTTGTAAGGAATCACATGTCAAAGTTGCTAACTTTCAAATGTGCATCGTCTTGTCATATGCACGTGGCAACATAGATGTGTTTTCCCCGATGATATGTTTGGTTGGAATTCTTTATGAAGGTTAAACGTTTTATTTGTGCACAGCTAGTCGCCAGACCAACACAACTGTTCAAATGTTGCCATTCATTCCTCTTCACCAATCACTGCAGACTTCACAAATCCAAATCATGTTGTCAGCCACACGCGTTCCTCAACATGGATAAATGCATCTTTTGTGTCGCCTTCAGTTCAGTGGCGACCACAGGAATGCTTTTACCAGCACAAAGTGATAAACAGTTCATCATTATTTTATTGAACGTAAATCAATACTTAGAAAATAGTTAAAGAACTTAGATTTCAAGTGTTGGCTTGCAGATTTTACCATACAACATGATCACCATCAAATATTGTGGAATCTTCTAAGATAACCATTATAGTATAGCAAGTATATAATCTATCCTATAGTTTTTAGCTCACCTGAACCGAAAGTCTGTAAAGTTTTCACATTTTCAACTTCTTCTCAAAAACCACTGGGCCAAATTTAACTAAATTTAGTACAAAGCATCCTTATGGAAAGGGAATTATCAATGTTAAAATAAAGGTCACAGCCTTTTTCAAAGGGGAGATAATTGCGAAACAGTGAGTATAGGGTGCAAGTCTTTAAAAATCTTCTTCTCAAGAACCACTGCACCAGAAATGCCAATTTTTACACAAAAGCTTGTATATATAGTGAAGATTGTAAATTGTAAAAATCGTGACCCCTGGACCAAAACTGGGGCCCCAGGCGGGGTTCAAAGTTAACAAAGAAATACACAGGAAAATGTTTAAAAAATCTTCTTCTCAAGAACCACTGCACCAGAAATGCCAATTTTTACATAGCTTGCATATATTGTGAAGATTATAAATTGTACGCGGGCATGTTAAGGCTTCCCGATGGATTTTACAGCGATATGTAAAAAGTCACTTGTCAGTACCTCATACGATATGACGTCATAATTAACGTTGACGCCACGATCTGCATTCCTGTCGATAGTTCTCAGGGAATGTATCTTAACGTTTAAGTGAATTATATCAAACCAGTATAATACCGCACATTTTCTTTACATAGATGCTGCTGTTAATGCTATACGTACAGAATTCATTCATATTAAAAACCTGTATTAAATAGTCGGCAGTTTTAAAGCTTCGTTTTAAGTAAAAGACTATTTATAAACTAGTGGTTTGGAGACTCTCCCTGTTACGTGTAAACAAGCGAATGAAGAAATTTTAATGCATGTAAAACCATCTTGGCGCAGGTGAAAGATCAACACAATTTTAGAATATTTTACGTAAAATTGTTAGAGAATATAAGTACCAATGTGAATCGTGCTACGGAAACCTACGCATTTACCCCAATTTTTTGTAAATCGCTTTTGATTAGTAAAAATGTGCATTAATTTGATGATTTTGTGGAATGTTTCAAAAATATCTTCCATTAACGAAATATCTGTTTCTTTCCCAAGCAAGAACTTCAAAGTATATGACTTAACAAAGGATTTTTCCTAAAAATATGTATGATTTGATGTCATTAATCACCTGCGCCGATGCGATTTAAATAGATCATTTGCAATATTAGGATTCGCCCGTCACGTGATTACAAAGTACATATGACGTCACAAAAATGCATCAAATATAATGATTAACATTGGTGTCAATAAATGTAACAAAGATTTTAAGAAATACCCCCGGTCAAAGTCTTTTTGCGATGATTTAAATAATATCATTTTCAAGCCGTATTTTAGCATCGGGACGCCTTAACATTGCTGCGTAAAAATCGTGACCACCCGGAACAAAACTGGGCCCCCAGGCGGGGTTCAAAGTTAAACATAGAAATACATAGGGAAAATGTTTTCATGACTTTTGTTCCATTTATTCAACTTAATTGTGCACCAAAAAACCCAACTGTATCTCCCTGATTATTGACAACTCATTGCATAAGTATATAAGGTTGTTCAATCAAGAAATGACGGATGAATACGATAAGGTGTAAAAATTCACTAAATATTTTTTTAGTTTATCGCTTACATTCAAGTTGTATACCGTGCCCGATAAAAATAAAAATTAATATGTAAATTGATTTGTTATCGGGCACGGTCTCCAAAATAAATGTAAGCGATAAATTTACCTCGTGATTTGTTGCAATATTGCAGCTAGTTTGGTTGAGCATTATAGGAACGGCAGATCAACGCACGTGGTGTGGGTTTATTTATAAACAACCATACCATAGAAAATCTTGTTTCACACAGGAATTAAATTTTTTAAAAAAAGTATGTTTTATTACAATTATGGAAACATTGTTAATGTGTTTCCCTCGTATACAAATGATGAACCCGTAAAATTTGCTCAAAGAGTGTTTAAAGCAGAAAGAAGATAATTTATTTTTGAACTTTGAAATTTCTTCGATTTTTGTAACCATGATGAGTTATGATTCATTACAAATGCATCACTACGTATTTTATAAGGAAATATACTGAGTATACAATCACATGGTAATGTTAAAATTGCATATAAAATATACTTGCATATTGTGGTATTAATGGACTTATTGTACGTACGACCTAACTCAGACAGCACGTGCACGGATCTCTATCTCGCGGGATCCCTGGTCGAGGACGGTGCATGGCGAGGGCTATTGTGAAATCTTGTTGATGAACTCATGTTTTATGTGTATTTGTATGTTGTCTGCTTGGCAATAAATACTATAATATGCACTAATATAGTTACACAAAATATTTTTAGTCTGATATTATTTAATATACGACTATTGGTACAGAAATTTAAATTAATGATACCTATTTTAAAGAAAATGTCAGCTCAAGGCCTTTGTTGGCGTTCCAGCCTTTGATATGTATAATGAAGATTCTAAATTGTAGAAATCGTGACCCTCAGACAAAAACTGCAGCCCAAGGCGGGGTTCAAAGTTTAACATAGAACTACATATGAAAAATGTTTAAAAATTTTCTTATCAAGAACTACTGCACCAAAAATGCCAATATTTACACAAAAGGTTGTATATATAGTGAAGATTCTAAATTGTAAAAATCGTGACCCCCGAACAAAAAGTGGGGCCCCAGGAGGGGTTTGGATTTTAACATACTTAGGAAAATGTTTTAAAATCTTCTTCTCAAGAACTATTATGCAACTGTTTGGGATATTACTATGCATACATGTACATCCTTAAATAATGTAGATTCTAATTTGTAAAAATCGTAACTCCCGGACCATTGATGGGCACCAAGAAGGGTTCAAAATTTAAACATTTTAAAAAACATAAAGGAAACGTTTAAAAATGTTCTTCTCAAGAACTACAATGTTATAGTTTGTGGAATTTCTATGCATGCATCCTTCGCTTATGTACATTCCTAATTGGTAAAATCGTGACCCCCGGACCAATACTGGGGCCCCAAGAGGGGGTCAAAGTTTATTATAGAAATATAAAGGTAACATGTTAAAAAATCTTCTTCTAGAGAACTTCAATGCTTCAATTTGTGAGATTACTATCATGCATACAACCTTGGATAATGAAGGTTCGACAGTTTTAAATTAGTGACCCCTGGACTAATACTGGGGACCCAAGATGGGTTTTAAGTTAATGTAGAAGTATATATGGAAAATGTTTAAAAATCTTCTTTTCGAGAACTACAATGCATCAATTTGTCAGATACTAGTAACTACGTAAGCATCCTCAAATAGTGTAGATTCGAAATTATAAAAGCCGTGACCTCAATCTAATACTGGGGCCCGGAGAGGTTTTCAAAGTTTAGCATAGAAATATAGAGGGAAAATGTTGAAAAATCTTTTTCAAGGGAACTATAATGCTTCAGCTTGTGAGATTACTATGCAAGCATCCTTAAATAATGTAGATTTCAAATAATTAAAGCTTTAGCACTGGACTAATATTGTGGCCCCAAGAGGGGTTCAAAGTTTAGCATAGAAAGATATATTGAAAATGTTTTAAAAAAGTTTTTCTCGAGAACTATAATGCTACAGTTTGTGAGATTACTATGCAAGGATTCTTCAATTGTGTAAACTCTAATGTAGTTGAACCAAGAGTTTTCTTTCTTGATGTTCTGTACAGTCTGAGAGTTATTCCTCATGAAGTGGAACTCTTCTACGTTCAGTTTTTCAGGCTGTGTACGTGCGGTCCCACTGCAGTGCTACACATTTTCATTCCTATGTTACTATTTATGTTGTTCAAGGCAACCATAAACCTCGGACCAATACTGGGTCCCCAGAAAGGGGTTCAATGTTTAAAATAGAAAAAGCATATGCTACGAAATGTAATGTTACGAGGAACTGCTGTTCAGGTGAGCGATGTGGCCCATGGGCCTCTTGTTCATATTTTTTATTTGGCCATATGAAGGAAAATTGATAGATCACAAATACTTGGCAAACATGAGCAAGGAAAAGAATATGTAAAGTTGGACCAAAATGTTTGCAACAACTAGTAGAGATAAAGAATCTATCGGCATTTGTAGTATACTCAGACACGCAAAGTTAGACATGAGTGTCAGAGAGAGGGACATTCAATTCTGTAAAAAAATCGAACTCTCTATACGACTCCTGTTCTTTTCTTCTATATCCCTGCATTACATGTATATATGTTAGTTGTCTTGGGGCACTTAATAAATAAATCAAAATTTTCCTTTCATTTATTATATACACACACCAAACACAAATGAATATTACATGTACAGGATTATTATTCATTGAAAATTAGTGAGAAAAACTTTACAGCTTTGAATCGTCAGTATTATTTCAAAGGACAAAATGTAACAAATCAGTTATTACATATCAAAATCACTTCAACACGTCTTTTTTTAGAAAACTTAATAAGAATTACCAAATCGTATTGTCAATCAACTTCCTCTTTATCGAATTAAAACTACACGAGTCATTCCTTCTTTCTACACCATGTACATGGACAAACATATATTTGAAATCAGTGAAAAATAGTAAAATGTTTAATAAAAAGTTTTTTCAGGACATATGCACATCATTCCCAGGTTCTTTTTAATACACAGTAGTTGGTCGTTTTATCCGAAACTGAAAAGAAAGTGTAAAAAAAAATTCTTAAACTATATATTAATTGATTTTTGAAAAATGACAGAAAAATATTTTTTCGTCTTTTCTACTCTTTAAGAAAATGGAATCTTACTCAATTTTTTATTCGATTTGCTTCATTTTTTATATTAGATACAAATAAATAAATAAGTCTCTCTCTCTCTCTTTCTCTCTCTCTCTCTCTCTCTCTCTCTCTCTCTCTCTCATTTTACTTGTTTTTGTTGATCCAAAAGATCGTCAATTGAATTCCAGTAACTCAGGTTATTGTAGCCTTCAAATATCAATATCATAAAATATTATTATATTAACTAACAGCTCCATAATTAAAAAGTTGAATGTATGTTAAAGCATTAAAAGAAATTTTGTCAAATCGGACGATTTTTGTAACCGGTTACTCGCTTACCTTTCCGATCGAGTTTTCAGTTACTCGGATAATTTTTGTTAATGTTCCATATCTATTATTTATCAAGTTTCATTTACTTATCGGTAGAAATAAAACAATAATGTACTGTTTTTGAATTTCATTTGCAATTCACAGAGATGTGAAGTCGCCAATTACCATTTTGACAATGGCTCTCGTTTATATAAGTATTACATTATCCTTTTCAATCCCCTATACATGCATGTTACAATCAAGAAAGATAGCATAGCCTGTAATTTCTCGTTGCTTTTGCGAATGTCCAATAAATGGCTAGTTTCCGAATAATGTTTCAATTTTACATAATTTAACATGTTTGTAGTCCCACCCATATAAATTTCAATTCGCATAATTTACATTTCACGGATTTTTAATCCGCCGTTCTTTTAAATTTGCTCTATTTTCTATGCTTACAGCGGCACCCTGTGAAATTCAATATTCTTCTATCTAAATGAGGTAGGTCTTCAATTCTTGCATTCTTTCTGCCAATCAAAGCTATCAGTTATATATACAGTGAAAAATAATTAAAACTAATCTATCCTAATTTTAAATCACGAGATAAAGTCTAATGGTAATTGAAATAAGCAAAAAGTTGTAACATTTAGTGCCATTTATAAATATTTTTTTACAAATTGAGCATGTGAAATGTACACGAATTTTTATTCGTGTAACCGAATGCTAGATTTGATATTCCATATTTATATTGTTTGGCGGACAACCGGTTAACGGGTACTTGGTGACAACACTTATTAAAAGGTAGAGAAAATACTTAATATAAATTACTAGTAATACAAAACTAAAGCAACTCCTTAAGGATCTTACCTCTTGATGATTTTTTTTTATTGTTCTTCACGTCGTTATTCTCTGATCCAATGACACTGTAAATGAAACATACAAATTTGAATTTTTTAACGTTTTCATTACGCATTGAATCATTATTATTTTTGAAAGATGTGGTTTGATAATTGCAGCTCTGTGGCATACAAATTGAGTAATGCGCCAATGCGTAAAGCGATAACGTGCGTTACTCAATTTGTATGCACACATAGTTGCATTTATGAGACCACATCTTGATAAAAATAATGATTCAATGCTTGAATTTATGTTTTAACCATCATTCTCTTGTCCGAAATTATAAATTATTTTTCAAAATACCCGCATTATTCTACGAGAAATTCGGAATAAACGAACTGCAAAATTATGCAGAGAAAAATGGTGAAGAACGCTTCTAACTATACAATTTTTTCATCTGTTATTCGATGACTATATATATCCTCTAGTACTATGACAAATTAATGAATTGAATTAGTTTAACAGTTAACACATATTTAAACCAATGGAATGTTCATCAGCGTAGGTATAATATCAGGTCATGATCCGGTATATGGGCAGCGGAAAGGGCAAAAAATGCAATTTTAAAAAATCAACGATAAACTAAATTCAGCAATCTAAAATAATATTATCAATGACCATAAGTGCAAAAGCAACCGTCTTCTTTGGAAAATAAATGTACATAAAATCAACCAAAGATATCTAAATACAAATCAAACACAAAAAGTAAAACCAACAGACATAAATGTAAAACGAACATACATCAACATGAAACAACCGGACGCACAAATAAACGCCAGGTGGCGTTTTTTATAAAGCAATATGCGTCATCGATTATTGGTACTTGGGATGGTTCGCACCTATTCTGTTTCGCCCTGTTCACACCTCGATGTTTCGCATCTGCCTCGGAGCAAAACATCTCACTGTATTATTATATATATTCATGCTATACTCATGACATACACATGTCACTATAATAAAATATTTACTTACTTACTTACTTATAATGAAATGTAATGGAGTGTTAATATAATTACAAATGTATATATAGTTTGCAAAGATCTATTTTGGGGATCATTTAATTACATAAATTACCGGTATCTGCTTGAACTTTACATTACCCAACTGCATCCACTATTTAACTACGATTTTTACCAGTCTTATTCTTATAGCAAAAGTAGGGTTTAATATTAGTTCCATTCCAATATTCGGATAAAACATATGCATATTCAACTATCGTACAGTCTTATATAAAAAAAAGTCATTGAATTGTTACCAATAAACATGGTGATATACAAAAATCTGAAGAAAAAAAACATTTTCAAGATGCTACAAGACACGTGTACATTGTAAATTAAAATTAAGTGCATGTATCAGAATACTTCAAGCTGATCGACATGAATGCTACCATGTCTTAAATTTTCTTCAAACTACTTGTACGGGCAATGCATAAGAGTGTAAGGAAATAAATCAAACTTCGTTATAGAAAACACTGTATGCATTAATTAATGCATAATTTGATGATGACAATTTAAACAAAATGTTTATTTTATGACTTTCCGTTTCCGTCAGGCTAAGGCACATCTATATAGATAATTATAGCAAACCAAATTTTCACGCCCCTATTCACGTAATGTCAGTCATTTGTTGCATTTTGTATCACTTTAGTTTTACTGGGTGGAAGTAGTGCAAACTTTACAACTTGACATCTTTGTAAATATTGTATTTTATACTGCCATCCGGTAAATAAACAATTTACAGAATAAAATTAAGTCAGATAGAAATGAAATATTTAACGATTAAGTTTGATTTAGTTTGACTTTTGCTGTAAGAACAAGATTGGTAATAATCGCAGTTAAATAGTGGATGCAGGGGAGGGGGTGGGTGGGTAATGTAAAGTTCAAGCAGATAATTTATGTAATTAAATGATCCCCAAAATAGAGCTATGCTAACTATATAATATTATACATTTGTAATTAACATTCCCGAATTTTTCATAATAAAAACACAGGTAACTCTCAAGTGAATGACAGGCTATAATTGTTATCACAACACAGTTCACACCTCTTGTTCTGAACCATATAAAACGGCATGACTTCATAAAAGTTAGTAAATAAAAATCCTAATAAAGCAAGCGTGCTCTCTTGGCGGTGCATGCATAAAAGCAAGGACTGTTTCAATGGGTTTTTAAAAGACATAATTCAGTTCTTGTATAGGTAATAATTAATTTCAGAGGAATGATAATACGAGAAAAATATCTAAATACGCTGAGATGTTTCGCTCCGAGGCAAATGCGAAAAACGAGGTGCGAAACATCTTAGGGCGAAACAGAATAGATGCAAACCATCCCAAGTACCAATAATCGATGATGCATATTGCTTCACAAAAAACCGCCACCTGGCGTTTATTTGAGCGTCCGCTTGTTTCATGTTGAAGTATGTTCGTTTTACATTTATGTCTGTTGGTTTTACTTTTTGTGTTTGATTTGTATTTTGATATCTTTGGTTGATTTTATGTACATTTATTTTGCAAAGACGACGGTTGGTTTTGCACTTATGGTCATTGATAATATTATTTTAGATTGCTGAATTTAGTTTATCGTTGATTTTTTAAAATTGTATTTTTTGCCCTTTCCGCTGCCCATACCGGTCCATAGTCGCCGACAATTGAAAGTACAGTTACTGTAACAGATGAAAGATTTGTTGAAATTGTATTCATACGCCCTACAGATTTAATAATTGGCCTTCTGTGTTATGATTAAATATCAAATATCAAATCAATCAATGCAATTTAATAGGGGAAAGAAAGTGAATTATAATATAATTCTTTAAAGCCTTTTATTAGGAACAAAAAGACTTTGAGATTTGGATCAGGAAAATGCATTGATTAGTCTTATAATCATTTTATTAATTTAATTAACTAAAATATAATACATTCTTTATAATTTGTAACATTCAGAATTTATACAGTTATATTTATAATCTAGTTTTTCAACGATCTGATCGGAAATAAATCTATACATTATAATCACCTTTTACTTTTTTGCTTAGAACTTCCTTTTTTACAAACATACACTAATGCAAGAACTATAGTTGCCATCGACAATGGGACAGCGATTCCGATGATGATGAAAAGTGTCCAACCTAAAATTATTCAAATATCGGCATTCAGATAGACGCAGTCACAAAATATGACGCATTTAGAATTGTGTTATTTAAAAAAAAAGATAGTTTATATCAGTAATAGCAGTAAATTAATAAAATAAACTTCAAAAGAATATGATTTTGTTGTATTTCATGAGTTTTAATTTTTGAGATAATGTTTTCAGAATCATTAAATTACTCACTTGATTTGTTTTTATCAGTATTTATAGAATAACAGTGTAACATTGTTATCAAACGTTTACTGTAGTCACCTAATTAAAAATTTCAATTTCCAAAAAATTTCACGCAATTTTGCAGTTTTATTATATATACTAGCATACCATCAATAGAAAGAGGAATCCATATTTATATGTTTTATGAATGATATTTTTAAATTCTTTGTTAAATACATAAATATGTATGCACTTACCTTTTGTATTTGAGTTTCTGTGAAGAGATGACAAAATGTAATTTGTGTATAATCAATCTACATGAATATAAATATCTCCATCTTATAGTATATTTCTATTGCCAAAAAATGTGACATATAATGATGAAACATTGGAAATTTTATGTTTAAACATAAACATGGTACATACACACAAGAAGCTACTCCCGATGAATCAACACACGTTTTACCACTCGAACACACGTCAGTGTAAATACGACAAGGGTTGATGGAGGAGTTGAGATCTACAAGTTTTATGAAATTCAGAATTTAGAGAACATTTTCATTTGCGCTTGCATCAAATTCTATGCAATAACATCAATAGGAATAATAATTCATAATGTTTAAATATTGAGTTTCCTTTGTCGAACCACAGGACGAAAAACCATCTTTAAGCAAGTCCTTAAAGGTGGCTTAAAGGTGACTTAAAGGAGCTTAAAGGCTATACAACCTTTAAGCCGCCTTTAAGTCACCTTTAAGCAAGTGCTTATAGGTCCTTAATGTCCAAACTTCTTTAAGCCACCTTTAAGCCACCTTTAAGCATCTTTAAGTGGCATTTACGCTCTCTTTACACCGCCTTTACACTGTCTTTAAGTGGCCTATAAGTCAATATTGATCAAGCTGAACAATAAAAAACATATATTAAATGCAAAAGCCCTTTTATAGAGATGGGAGGGGGTCATCCGAGTGATAATATAATTTCCAAGGAAGGGGGGGGGGGGTGTTCCAGGCGGTTTTAATCGTCGCTCCATTAAACACAGATCGCTATCATCAGCACCGCTCTGATGGACACAGATTGCCGTTATAAAATTCTTTATAATTTTTTGGGGGTTTCAAAATTATTGTAGGGATGAGCGCAGTCTCTGTATCTTAATATGTGCATAAAACTAATTAAAGTATGTTTGTTTCCTATTATAAATTAATCGGTGAAAAAATCTCTCTCTCTCTCTCTCTCTCTCTCTTTTCTCTCTCTCTCTCTCTCTCTCTCTCTCTCTCTCTCTCTCTCTCTTTCTCTCTCTCTCTCTCAGTTCATCCGGTTATTAAACAAAATAAAGATAATGAACCAAAAATGCATGATTTAATTTGTTAATCGGTTTAAGGTTTGTATTTTTTTTTCAATTTTCATTATTTCTAACTCTAGATCTGCTAGATACATGCTAAAGATGAAAAGACTGTCAACTGCCTTTGTTATATCGGGCAGGATATTACCGCTTTGTTTGTCTAGACATAGTTTTGTTCGTTTGTGTATATCTGATTAGAGTCTATTGTTTGTCCAACTTAAGAAAACCCCTGGAACTAACACAGAATATACAAGATATACACAACAGTTGTGTCGTGTGCCCAGGTGCATGTTTGTGTATATCTAATTAAAGTCTATTGTTTGTCCAACTTAAGAAAACCCCTGGAACTAACACAGAATATACAAGATATACACAACAGGTGTGTCGTGTGCCCAGGTGCACGTCAGGGTTTCTAAAGGCGTTGAATCTTAGTATGTATGAGTATACGATAAGTCTAATGAATAAAAGTTAATTTACATTTGTAATTTATTTTCAAAGTATTATCTCCTAGCTCTGGGTTTCAAAGATGTTACGTCTACAAATTAACGATACATATATGAAAGAGTAAAATCTTGAGGCTAATTAATTAATGTACCGGTGATCATAAATAGGGGTTGATTATTTAAATATATGTATAAGGGTAAATATGTAAAATATACCCGGCCTGGCACATCATACAATTGTATGTACAAGTCATTTGCAATTGCCACATGCAGTAGATACGTCACCGGTAATTGGTCATTTTGTTTGTTATAGAATTGATAGTTTATAAATCATGTACATACAATTACATGTAAATATTTAAACATATTGGAACGGCGCCGCGATCATGAAAACCGGGAAATTGCGGGAAATTGAACAAATACCCTAATAGTATCAATGCATTTAATAAAAGAAATGATTTCATTTTCTTTCTTACATTTTTATAGCTATAAATAAGATGAACGTATATCTACTCGGTTTAAATTTATTAACTACATGTAAGAAAGCCTACTACAGTGAACCTAACGGTTTCCATTTAGGTATAATATATTTTTGTTTACTGAAGACCAAGTTCCGTATTTCATTCTAAATACATGCATGCATATAATTTATAAATTAGATATAATTGATTGTTACAAACTGAATGGTTTGTCAAAATCTTTTCAAGTAAACACATTCAATACAGTGATTCAATATCCACTGATGTATAGGATATAAAAACGTTCATATATATGTAAGTTGCCGTGGAGCAGAGGATGTGTGGTGATGCTAGTAAACTAAGGGTCCCGGGTTCAACTCTCGCCGTGGCCGGTTTTTTTTTGTGTTTTTTTTTTCATTTTTCTTTCTAGAACAAAAACCGCTTTCATACCTTTTCTTTCATAAAGTTAATACATTTTGTTGGAAATTAAGCACAATATTGAATTAAATTTTTTTTAATGGCTTAAAGGTGGCTTAAAGGTAGCTTAAAGGTGGCTTAAAGGTGGCTTAAAGAAGTTTGGACATTAAGGACCTATAAGTTGTCCTTAAAGGTGGCTTAAAGGTGGCTTAAAGATAGTCTTTAAGCTGCCTTTAAGCCATCTTTACGCTTTCTTTAAGCCACCTTTAAGCAATACATATAGCTTAAAGGTAGCTTAAAGGTGGCTTAAAGATCGTCTTTAAGCTACCTTTAAACACCTTTAAGCTATCTTTAAGGAGGACTTAAAGATGGTCATTCATCCTGTGAACCTTCATCAGATTATTGTAACCGTCAACTTGACGATATCAATGATAAAAGACACACCACTATTATTCACTACTTACCTACTGAGGTATTTTCTGTGAATAAAAATATTTTTTTGACCTCAGCACTTTGGTTAAACAATACGATTTTTTCATCTTGTCGCAGCAATTTGACCATGCTGTTTGCAGTGTCAACTTTAAGGGTTTCCTCTGTACCATTCGAGTAGATCTCATGATCAACGATCACGCTTCCAAATCTAACATTAAAACAATGAAACAAATTACTTATAAATGTCAAATATTGCATTAAATAGTTTTAGTTATCATTTCAAAGTATCAACACTTACTGCAAAGACAAAAATTCTACTCTAGTGAAACCTTGAACACCTTTTCTGTAAAATGTCTCCAGCTTTGCAAATAAACAAAGAAGAAACCCAAATAAATGCATTCTAATAAAGACAAAGAAAAACAAACCTACATATTACCTAAATTATTAAAAATATAAAAGAAAAATAAATACGATATGTAAATTGCTTTTTCAATATGTTTACCTGTGATGTGATTTCCACTATCCACTTGTCAGTGTTTCTGAGAATATTTTCCTTTGTATAGTTAAAATCGAAGCTTATCTCCAGTTTCACTTTATATTCGTTAATATCTTACAAAAAACATAAATGTATTCATAAAATAAATTTTTCAAGCATAGTTGCATAAACATACAAAAATATTATGCTAAGCTTGTAATCACGAAAAGTTGAACACAACGCTTTAATTTATAGTTACATATGTATAAATCAGCAAATTTTCTTGATTGTTACATATCTATAAATATTTACATTCCGAATATTTTTGGCGTGTAAAATGTGTAGATACTATTCTGCTACTGCAGATATACCAACATAACACAGACAGGGTACTGAAAGGTTAAATTATAAGTTTTCACTATGACATCACAAACGTTGAACGCTGTTAAAGTGCAAGCAATAATCAAAGTTCAAGTTTGTTGCCGTTAATGTGGCTCTTCCATTAAGTTGAACTTATTCTTAGGATAATACAGTAAATTTTAGGTTTAAATCACATTTGGGACAAGGCAAAACGATTTTAACAAGAAGGCTATGGGCCACACCGCTCATCTGAGAAACAATAGATATGATAAATCAGCTTAACAGTCATAATTCAAACTATCAGGACAATGTAACATAATACATGTAGATCCTGTATAAATTAAAGTACAATTTTTTTACCCTATATTCTTATGTTTATAATCAAGTCCCTTTTCCAAAAAGATGATTTTACAGTCATATCACCTGTTGAGCATTGCAGTTTTCAAAAAGATTCTAAACATTTGTTTATATATATGGGATATAAACCTACATCAAACTCTGAACCCCTTGTGAGGCCCAAGGATCGTCCAGGGGCAAAAGTATTAACAATTTGAAAGAATCAGCAATATGTCAAAATATTTGCATATAAGTAAAACCATATATCATAACATTTCATTTTTTGTGAATCAAAATATTTCCCTTAAGTTTGTAAAAATGGAATCCCAATGTGGCCCCACCCTACACCTCAAGATTTTTATTTCAAAGAATTAAATCTACATTATCTGAGGTTGATTTCAGTAAAGGTATAGCCTTTCTAGGCAAGTGATTTTTTAGGAAAAGATATTTTTATTTTTTTTCTATTTTTCTATTTCTTTGTATATTTTATTATGATTTACACAATATATATTCCTATGTAAAAGTTAGAGCCACCATTGTAACTCCACCCTCTACCCCGGGGTCATGATTTTCACAAATTTGTATCTACACTACATTAAAATACTTCCACACAAGTTTCATCTTTTCTGGCTGATTATTTCTGAGAGGAATATTTTTTACTCTATATATTTTGACCCCCCCCCCCCATTGTGGCCCCACCTTACCCCTGGAGACCATGATTTAAACAAACTTGAATCTACACTACACCAGGAAGCTTCTCCACACAAGTTTCAGCTTTCCTGGCTGATTGGTTTCTGAGAAGAAGATTTTTAAAGATTTACTCTATATATGCTATGTAAAACTTTGACTCCTCATTGTGGCCCCAATTTATCCTCAGGGACCATGATTTGAACAAACTTTAATCTACACCCTCTGAGGATGCTTCCACACAAGTTTCAGCTTTTGTGGCCAAATGGTTTCTGAGAAAAAGAGTTTTGAAAAAAATCAACAAATTTTCAATGAATTCTAATGATCTTTCCTTGAAAGAAAGCGTGGCTCTTCATTTTAACAAACTTGAATTCCCTTCACCCAATGATGCTTTGTGCAAAGTTTGGTTGAAATTGGTCGAGTGGTTCTGGAGAAGAAGTCAAAATTGTAAAAAGTTAACAGACAGACGGACAGACGGACGCCGGACAAAAAGTGATCAGAAAAGCTCATTTGAGGTTTCAGCTCAGGTAAGCTAAAATTATAAATATAGCATAAAATCGTTTTTGAAAGAAAAAGTGTCATAACTGCAATGGTGTGTACATGTACAAACAACTTGAATAACGCGCTAAGCCTAGAACTATATGTCGTGATAAATTCAATCATTTTTGATGCATTGATTAAAGTTGAAGTAGTATTTATTTTGTTGAAGCTCACTCCAAATAATTCAGATATACAGATATTAAATACATGATGTATAACATAAATTGCATTTTATTGAACTTCAACCGATCAATGACAACTTTCTACAAGTGTTCATGTGTTTTCAAACATGTACACAAAACTTAAAAATTTATGGCACAAACGAGTAAAATTTTGGACTGATCTGTAATTAACCTTGTTTTGTAACTCACGCAGTCTTTAGAAACATTAATTCTATTACATGTGCCTCAATAGTCATCAGATTATTTTAGTACTGATGTTGGCGCTTTACTTGCCACTGTCTTTCTCTCAAACATGCTAATTTACCTTTGATTGTGAAATGAACGTGCAGATCGAGTTGGAATTTTACAGTTTTGCATTTATATAAACAAACCACACTTCTTTATTTTACGGAGCTATTG
This sequence comes from Magallana angulata, assembly GCF_025612915.1. Lineage (NCBI taxonomy): Eukaryota > Metazoa > Mollusca > Bivalvia > Ostreida > Ostreidae > Magallana > Magallana angulata. Next base: position 16,644,092 of record NC_069111.1, read on the forward strand.
ACGATGTTTCAGAAATTTTCAGTACAGATTTATTGTTAGCAAGTAAGTGAAGACATATGCCGTAAAACATCTAATGGATTACACGGCGTGTCAACCCGAATTTTCCCGTAGATATGCATTTTGCAGCAAGCTTTTTGTGAGAAAAAACAGTCTATTCAAACTTCAATTCATGCGAATTTCCACATATGGTACATTATGAACGGTAACGTAAAATATATTCGTTCCATAAACAGTTTCTGACAAATTTCTTCACAATAAGCTGAATAACGTTATTCGATGAGTGAAGTGCAATCTGTGACCTTTTAAAATCTATAAGCGCCCATCCCTGCCTTTAGAGAGCCTTTTTTTCACAAACATTATTAACTCATGTACGTAAACATCGCCCTGTTTGTTCTCAAATAACTCTGTGTGTAATTTTTAACTTAAAAGTAGAACTTTATTTTAAGTGTTCTTTCTCTGACATTTGTTACCACGTGTTAGCATCATGTTCTCAAAATGCATTTGATAAATAGGCGGGTCTGTATAAATGCGCCAATCAGAATCTTTGTTCCGAATCGCAATTGAAATACACACCGATTAGAAAGTGTCATCACTCAACACAATGCAATATGGGCCGTAGCGTGTACACCCATGTTGGATTTGCAATTTTAATTAAAAAAAAAAACTAATTGTTTACTTAACGTCTATAAATATCCACACTCAAAAGTCATAGTTGAAATTTCGTTAAGATTTCCAATTTCTGTATTAATTGATATTTTTTGTAAAATGTCCGAGGTATTAAACCTGACATCGTTGTACTCACCTGCAGTTCCTGGAGGTCTAGGAGCTGCAAAACACCAGATAATACGTATACATAAATATATGGTTATAATACATAAAATGCATAATATTGTAAATACAGGTAAATTAATATTTTTCATTTTTACCAAATACAACATTTTAAAATGTACATGTCCGTTAAAAAAATCTTTCTACATATAAACCACTAACCAACACAATTAGAGATATCAGTCCCTCCATGACGACATTCGCAGTGAGCTGAGCCCTTGGTATTTACGCAGACTTGATGGATAGATTCATTGCAAGAAATTAATCCATTTTTGCACTCATCGTTATCTTCTGAGCAATCAGTTCCTATCCACCCTTCTTTGCAATCACATGTTCCAGTCACGTTATGGCAAGAATTGGTGTTGTTCAGTACGCATGCACAATCTTTTGAACAATTGTCTCCATATCGAAAATTCTGGCAGACTATAAACGATTTCAAAACCAATTGATGATTAAAATTTCCTTATACTTTTCAATAATAAGTAAAAGATACTGCGGTATAAACATCAAAATACATTAAGTACTTACTTGAATTTTCAGGTGGTGTAGGAGCTGCGTAAATACACAAAAATCCAATATTATGTAATATAGTATGCATTGTTGTATAAATTCATTTATATATTTATCAAAAATATAAACGATTTTGAAATTCTTGGAGACAATTCTTAAATTTTGCTATATTGATCTTATAAAAGACCAATTTAATTAGTCCTTCCTTGAAATGTATATCTTCACTGGTATTTTCAGGTGACAAGAGCTATTATTATATAATATTTAAGATCTTTTCAGGTTGCTCTGGTGCTGTATTTATTAAATTTGAAGAATAAAGATCATTCATTGTAGACAACTTATTATTGAAATATACACGTGAACACGCTAATATTATGAAATACAACTTTTGTATGATCTTATAATAATAAAAAAAATAAAGTTATTGATCTCATTGCTTAAAATAAATATACGGTCTGGCATGTATTTTGAGATTGCTTAGAAACTGTCAACAGGTAAAGTAAGAGCTCATTTATTATAGGTATATCACAATGGGCAAGGAATAGACTATCAATATCATTAAATGGCATTAACTAAATCATTTGTACTTTCGGGTTGCTCTGGAGCTGTATTCAAGTACAATTAAAGACCATTTATATATTCTATATTGTTATAAAAATCTGTAAGCTATATGAATAATATCTATTTTATCAAACAAGCGAGTTCAAAGGGCTTGATGGTAGTGGCATTTTAAGACTGTTTTAATTTCCTGGTGAAGAAGAGGTTGGTTTACATTGTATGAAATTGTTAAGGTTTTATAGCCAAATAATATTGATTATTTTAATGTTACATATTACATATAGTTAATAAAATATAATTTATCATAGGCAATTTAAGATATACATATACATGATCTTAATTTCAGTGCATATCTACATTCAAAACAACGGGTTATTCATTTAACTTACGGACACAGTTAGAGATATCTGATCCTCCATAACGACATTCGCAGTGAGCCGATCCCTCCGTGTTTACACAGATTTGGAAGATGGGTTCATTGCAAATTATTGACCAACTTTTGCACTCATCAATGTCTTCTGAGCAATTAGTTCCTGTCCACCCTACACTGCACTCACATTCTCCTGTCACGTGGTCACAAAGCTTGGTGTTGTTCAGCACGCATGCACAATTGTTTGAACAATTGACACCGTATTTGAAATTCGGGCACACTATTTATTGTATGAAAATCACACTTTACTGCGTTTTTCATTGGTTTGCATTCAATTATAAAAATTAGTTGACTTACAGACTACCTTGATAAACTAAAAACAACAACATTAATTAAGTAATGGTTAAATGTACAACCATAACTACACTTTAAATTGACAATGATAGAAAGGTAATATTTGTTACCAATATATAATACTATTATCACCTGTGCATATTTTTCCATTTCCTTCAAACCCCGATTTACATGTACACGTATATCCACCGTCTGTATCAGAACATGTTGCATTCAGGGCACAATCAGCTGTTTGTTCCTTGCATTCATCGATATCTGTGTATTGAAAAAAGTGTTAATCAAAATATTCATCCCGAATTCGGTTTAACAATTTTAGTCATTTTTTAATAGCATTAAATCATTAAATACATCAAAGAAAAAAATAATTATGAGGTATACTAGTAAGTAGTATATCTTTTGCATTATCAATCTAATTTCGAAACCTTAATTTTTATGCTTGTAGATCAATTGAAGACTAGGTATCACATTAGAAATGACATTCTTCGATTTGCCATCATTATCCATGAAGATAAATTATTTGTTAGTCAGAGATTAATTGGCCCAATGTGGTTTTAAACAGAACACTCACTGTAACAGTTAGTCAATGTTGTGGTATTTAATGTATATCCGGCAAAGCACGAACAACGAAAGCTTCCAGGAGTATTTGTACAGTTCTGACACCCATCGATACCGGTGTCTACAGTACTGCATTCATCAATGTCTTCACATTTACTGAAGTTAAGCAAATTGTAACCGTCCCGACAACTACATACATAACCACCGTCCGTGTTATTACAGATGTGTTCACAAGGGGAGTATCGAACACATTCATCTATATCTATAAACAATGAAAGAGAAAAATGTCTTTAATTGTGTACATGTACTAAGCTATACTTTCATTGGTGTGTTCCAATTTCCTCTAACTGTAAAATTCATTTGAAAAAAAGTCAAATTGTAGTACGGCGAAATGATTTAAAAAAAAAATAAAACTACTGCTAATACAGAACTTGTAAATTGTTAGGTAATAGTTAGGTAATTGCTTAGGTAAATGAACAGGATTTGGAAATGAAATAAAATGATGTAACCTGAACATGAATAGTAAAAAAATTAATCCTTAGATTTAGAACAAAAAAATTCATTGACAATTTTCCAGATATTCTATAAAACAATTATCTGGATGGTATAATTATAGAATCATTCATTATATACTCGTGTGGGATAGTAACATTTCACCGAGAGGACAAGATTCACGGTCTAGGGCAAGGCTTTGTCGAGTCCTAGATCGTGAATCTTGGCCCCGATGTGGAATTTTACTATCCCAAACGAGTATAATTATAATGAATGATTATTTTTCTCCCATTATTTTACATTAAAAAACAATGTCTGACAACTTTCTGTTATAACGTTCAAAAGAATACTCTTTCCTTCCGCGTTCTTCAAATTGTGCAAGTCAAAATGAGAGCATACGACAGGTTTTTTTTTCGATAAAAACATGGTAAATTGTAATTCATTAAGCAAAACAATAACTTAATCTCAATCCATCATTTTGCATTTCCCTACAGCAGATAACGTTTTCTAAAGCGACATAGTAATACACAATGTAAGACAGAAAAATCTTCCACTGCTGTCTCACACTGGACATACCGATCTCACACCGGTGATATACAAGAAAATATAATTTACATGTAAAATATTCATAAATACAATGATTAAAATACTCCAAACCAACTCCTTTTGACGACGGCTTTATTTTGCAATTAACCGTATATATACCGGATTTAAGAAATAAATTGAATAATTTTCTTTTTGATCGATGTATCAAATAAAACACTGACTGGAAAACTTCATCAATGCGCGTGATGATTATTTTGACTGATATAACATTTGCAATTTTCGGGCACACTCATTGTCGTATAAAAATAACATTTATCCATGACTTATGTTTTTCACTGGTTTATATTCGATCAAAATTAACAGTTGTAATACAGTCTACCTTGATCTAATAAAATCCATAACTGATTAAATGCACAACCATTACAAAATGACAATGATAGAAATGTAATGATTGTTACCATCAATCAATACATAATCATATTAATACCTGTGCACGTTTTTCCATTTCCTTCAAACCCTGGTTTACAGGTACACGTATATCCACCGTCTGTATCAGAACATGTTGCATTCAGGGCACAGTCAGCTGTCTGTTCCTTACATTCATCAATATCTGTGCATGTTAATAATGATATTACTTTTCAAATAGGACTAACATAGTTGAACCGAGTTTTAAATGAATTATTTCTTTACAGAAATGTAATCAGAAGTTTATTAAGGAAAAAATAAGGTACTTGTATATTTTTCACACTATTAATCTAATTTCTGAAATTTAAGGTCTTCATTATCTTTGATCAGAGATTTCAGTGATTTCTGTATTACTTTGTTCAAATGGTTTTGAACAGAAACTCACTGTGGCAGTTGGTCAATGTTGTGGAATTTAAAGCATATCCGGCAGAACAAGAACAGTGAAAGCTTCCAGGGGTATTTGTACAGTTCTGACACCCATCGATACCGGTGTCTATAGTACTGCATTCGTCAATGTCTTCACATTTACTGTAGTTAACCAAATTGTAACCGTCCCGACAACTACACACATAATTACCGTCAGTGTTATTACAGATGTGTTCACAAGGGGAGTATCGAACACATTCATCTATATCTATAAATCAATGAAGGAAGATTGTTTTTTTTATTATGTACATGCATTGTACTCTACTTTTATATCCCGTTTATCGAATTTGTGAAAACAATCACGTTATAAAAAGAAATTTAAATCAACTTAGCTGTGGATTTTAATAAGTATTATGCATTTTACCTTTGCAGCTGCCATTTGTGCTGTTGGTAAATCCTTCTTTGCATCTACATATAAAGGACCCGTAATTGTTGATACATTCCTCTGTGTAGCTATTGCATGGATTGTCTGTACTGTTACATTCATCGATGTCTGTTTCACAGAGTGCGCCGGTCCACCCAGGTTTACAGTAACAACCAGTTATATGGTCACATCTATCAGAACCTTGTCCACAACTGCACTCTTCTTGACAGTTTTCTCCGTAGTAGCCTTCTGGACATTCTATTAAACCACAACATACCAAAATTTGTATGTATATATTTAGTTAAAGAAAAATTTTATGCATAGATTGGAACGAGTTCTGACGGACAGACTGACAGAAAGAGAGACCCAGACAATGGACCACAGAACCTTTTAGTAAAGAGCTTTGCAATACTGTTACAGCGCTAATCTTGGTTACTTAAATGCAAGTTGTTACAAAATCGATACAAAAGCTTAAGTTTCATAGCATTTTTACCCATTTATCTGGAGAGAGCTTCAAGTATATGGGGCCGCAATAGTATTGAACTTAAATGTATTTGATATTAAACAGATTGATAAAAAAAATCAAAGTGACAGAAACAATGACGATTTTTTCTCTCAAGTTATCAAAAGGTGCATAAACAGAATAAAAACAAAATGTGCTGAATGAAGCGTGAATTTTTACATAACTTACAATGATTTATTGCCTTTATAAAGTGTTCTGAATAGAGCATAGACTCACTAGTGCAATTTGAAATTGTGTTGTTGTTTAAAACATATCCTTTAAAGCACGAACAATGAAAGCTTCCTGGGATATTTGTACAGTTCTGACACCCGGTATCTATAGTACTGCATTCATCAATGTCCTCACATTTACTGAAATTAACTAACTTGTAACCGTCCCGACAACCACATACGTAACTACCCTCTGTATTATTACAGTAATGTTCACAATGCGAGTCTTGAAGGCATTCATCTATATCTGTATAAAAAATAAAAGGAAGTTGTTGAAATTTATGATAAATACCTTCAAAAAAAGATAACAGCATTTTAAAATGGATTTAAATACAAATGAATTTTACCTTTGCATGATATTCCATCATTGTCCAATGAGTATCCAGTGGCGCAAGCACACTCAAAGGAGCCTTGAAGGTTTGTGCAATTATGTTGGCAGGTGCTTGATTCATTGCATTCATCAATATCTGTGTTAATTTATAAAATAATAAAATGTTAAAGGTTTACAGACAGAAAGACGAACGGACGGACAGATGACAAAAACATTTAATTTGGTTTATATATCAAAATCTTATTAAAATGAAAAAAATTGAAAATAGTCTTTGCAATTTTTTTTCAATTCGTGACCATGTCCTTTTTTGATTGTAGAGGCAATGGACACTTAAGTTGGTTTTACATTTCCGCTTACAAAGAGACATACACATAAATATTTACACGTGCACGTATACGCGAATAAAGAAACACAGCTTTACAGTACAAACCTTTACAGGTCCTATTGTCAAAATCAAGTTCATATCCTGATGGACAGAAACAATATCCTTTGTAGAAATTTTTGTCATCAAACATACATCCATAGCTGCAGTTTAATGCGGGAAAAAGTGAACATACATCGAGCACTAAATGAAAAAAAAATAACAATCGTGACTATTCTCTGTATGTTCAAATATCTTCAAAAGCGATTTTAGAAAGGCGCAGGCTTTTAACAGGATTATTTCAATAAAATTTTGTTTAATACCTTCTTCGCATGTTTTTCTTTTAACGTCATCCAAAGCATATCCAAATTCACACTCACAGTTAAACCCACCGACGGTGTTAATGCAAATCTGCTGACAGTTAGCGATGCCTTTTTCACATTCATCAACATCTAAAACAGAACATTTTAATTCAAAGAAAACAATATTTTTTATAAATTCATTGCCATAATTTAATTTTAGCCGTGTGATTCCTGTAGACAATTAGCTTAACATCTATACTACTATAATAAAATAATACTATAATAAATAATAGACTCGAATTTTTTGGCTTTAATACCGAAAAATCGGAAGAGTATTGTCCTTTGTTTTATACATTTTAAACATCAGTGGTATTTGAAGATTACCAATTTGTTTTTATTTTCTCTCAATCAAGCTTCGCTAATTAATATTGATAATCAACGAAAATTCCTTTTAAAAATCCGGAAATCATGGATTTTACAATCTTGAGCATGCGCATTACATTCACGCTAAATCACGGGAGGCTCTTTAGTTTATGTTTCCACAATATCACATTTGTATGGATTAACTCAGAAACGATATTACAAATCCATGTACATGTAAATTTTCATTGAATATTTGTCATATTCATCAAAGGAAAAACGGGAGATTACTCTAACTCAATGCATTTAATATGAAAAATCTCGAGATTTCGAATGTCAATATGGTGTGTAAATTCGAAGCAAGTAAAAAAACGTTGGTGAAAAAGTATTGAATTCTTCATTCATATGAATTAAATTTTAGATGAAAGATATTTACAGCCTCAAAATGGTTTGTTATAAATAATTTAATTGTTATTTTCAATGCAGCTTCATTAATTTTCTCCAAAATCGTTTCTGAGCGATTCTGCAATGTTTTGCTACATTACAGGTATATGGGAGGCATTTTAACCGTGGCGATGGCCTGACCATAAACACATTTAGATTATTCTATCTAAGTAGAGTGTAGTGAAATTAAAAGTATGTAAATGTCAACAATACGGTGTGTTGATGTATCTATTTCGTAAATGTCCGATACCATATGCAATGTCAATCTGTGCACGCACGGGGAAAGTCTAGTGAATTTGAAATTTAAAAAAAAATCATATAATAAAAAAAAATAATTTGCTGGTTACCTTTTTATTGATTGAGAGATATGACAGAAAAAGTTTAATTTAATAGATATCATAACGAAGATTCTATAGAAATTGGTACAAATGCATGCGGTATATAGATAGCGTATGTTTATTTATGTTCATGGAGAAATGTGTTATTAAGTCCAGTGATGAGCCCGTCGACGCCGGGTCAGAAATCTAAGTAAAATGCTACAACTGACAACGATGCGTCAGATCATTAGTATGCACTTGATTGCATTTACTTATTAGGAGGAGAATGTTGTAGCGCAGTGTCCGTGCGTATAAAATGGGGGTGCGGGTAACACAGCTCTCCGGTAGTCACCTGGAAGCTGTCTTTCTGTCTCCTCTTTTTATACAGGCTGGGACACGGGCTACTCCCCATGTCGAGGAGGACATATTCCAGTAACTCTCCATATACATGTAACCTCTAGTGGAGTTTTATAAAATAGTACTGGAGTCGTTATGATACAGTGGTGGAATCCGGGTTTCCAACTTGTCCTAGCCACACCACGAAAGAGCCATCAACGACCTAACAAACACGATTGGGCCACAAATGTAAAGCAGCACAGCATCTACTGATCATTACCCAGGACACAAACGACGTCCGGGATGCTCTTTAACACCCGGGACCGATGCAATTCCCTGGACGTAATCAACGCCTACAGCACATCAACGCGGACGGATACAACGCCCCGGATGCACACCAAGTCCCGGACAATAACAATGCACTGGAGAACCTCCCCCATATCAGCTAGGAATATGTAGCAACGGGAACTATATAACACAGCAGGAAGAAACTGTTTTTGTCTACCTTTTTAAAATGTCTTCAATTATCAAATTAGAAAAATTTAAAGGCGATGGTAATCAAGGTATTAAAGCATGGTTACAAATTTTACGCAGTGGGCCAAAGGACTATATATGATAAGGGCCTAAAATGGCCCCCTAAAATCATTATTTTACTATTATTCTTTGTTTTCTTAGTACAGATATGTATATGATGTGTTTACATAATATTCATTTTGATTCAAGTGCCCACAATTTAGAAATATGACATTGTAAAAACAACCTTTTCCCGCCATTTTTGCATTTTTAGCGTAAAACAGCTTGTTTTCAAGCAGTTTTTCCTTCCGAAAACATAGAGCGCTTTCTTGAACAAATAAAATATTTTAATCAGAGATATATCTAGCCAAGACTAATAAGTGACAAAAACTTTTTCCTTGTTCAAGCATGCGCTCTATATTTTCCATTCGTAAATAGATAAGAAAAATGTCAATTTTGGCTGATTTTGATTGAGTTATAGAAATGGCGTCACTTCTGATGTCATATACTGCCAGTGAGTGCAAATAAATCAATATAAATAGATGAAAAATATATTTTATATCAACTCTTCTAAAAAATTAGTTAACATTTTATTGTACCCGAAACACTTAAAAAATGGTGAATTATGGGGGCCAAATTTAACTCTTATCATATATAGTTCTTTCATGATTTACCTGAGTCCAAGGAGGTTAACGTGTTTCAGTTTTATTTAGGGGTCATGCCAAAGTATCGAATGATTCCTTACCGTATGAACATAAAATGAACCCAACTTTACTAACATCTCTTTTTCAGGAAAGATAAGAATATTTTTTGGATTTGCCAATATTACAATTGAAACAAGATAAAAACAGAACCTGTTAAAGATTTTTTAACAAGACTTATTAAAAAAGGAACTATTAAAAATATTCCAGACAATATTTTACTTTCGGTTGCAAAATGTATTTCACATAACATTTCAAAAGACTTACTTTCGATAAAATTATTTCGGCAACCTGTATGAGAAGTCTGATTACTCAATTCTATCAGTTGGAATAAATTAAAATTTTCAAATTTTCTACCCACCTTCACAATGAGAACCATATTTCTGAAATCCTGGTTTGCAATTGCAAGTATAATTTCCATAAAGATTCTGACAGTTGGTATCATCTGCGCATGTATTCAAAGTTATATCTGAACATTCATCAATATCTAAAAGTAAAGGAAATATAGCAGAAAACGATTACAATATGATTTAATATTTATTCAAGAAATCACCGTTCATTATTAAAATCAAATAAATAATATCTAGAATTATACAGAAAGGTTAAAAAATATGCTCCTTTGGTTAAAACGAAAGATCAGAATATAAGTGCATATTTAGAGACGAGCATAGCTTTAATATGAAGTTCAGGCTTACCTTCACAACTATCCCCATTCTTTTGAAAACCTTCTTTACAATTGCACGTGTACGACCCTTCCAGGTTTTGGCACACCTTTTCATTTCCACATATGTATGTATCCTGATTATTTTCACACTCATTGATATCGACTGTACAGTTCTCTCCAGTCCAGCCAAGTTTACACACACACCCAGTGACGGGGTCACATCGTTTCATGCCTTGTCCACAGGTGCATATTTGACTGCAATCCTCCCCGAAATATGGTTCTTCACATTCTGTCCAAAATAGTACAAAAATATATTTCACTTGTACAATCTACAAAAAAGTTAAGAATCGGCCGTCTCAATAGCTTAAAGATTTTTTGAATCCATGTTACTTTTCAAAAGAATGTACCATTGAAAATATATACATGAACCCATGTTTGAATAAGGTATTTTAATAGATAATCCTAGTATATTTTAAATAACAAGAAAAGTGTTACTGTACCTGAACATGAAATTTTATCGTCATTTAATTTGAATCCAGGTCGACAATAACATTGGAATGAACCATTGGTGTTGTAACATCCTTGTAAACACTTCGAGGGTTGTAAATCACATTCATTTACATCTAAAAATGCAAAAATAGTGTATTATTTCAAGCTAAGTATACACACAGTTTAACTGAAAAAGGAGTGCTGCTCACCTAGGCAACCTTGCCCGTCTTCGGCGACATGAAAACCAATCGGACAAAGGCATTTTTTCTCGATTGGATCACAAGTGTACTCACAAAATCTTGGAACGCCGTCGCAAGAGTTTTCGGCTGAATAAAAGTATAATGATTATCAACGGATCCAAAAGAACATTTATATTATGCGTAAAAACAGCTATTCATAATTATGCTCTGAATGATATCAGCAATTTCGAATCATTGACCTCGAAGTAAAACATACAAACCATTTATGGAGCAAGTAGCGGTAGCACTATTTAGGGAAAATCCCGGAAAACACAGGCATTCAAATGATCCAAGTGTGTTATTACAGATTTGCTCGCATCCGGAGGTTTTTTCAAAACATTCGTCAATGTCTGAATCAAAATGAATATAAATATAAAATAATCTTCTATCAAATTAATGATCATGGATCTCCTAGTTGAGATCTAGTTTTATTTTTTTTAATAACCATTAGAAAGAGTTTACCTGCTATAGATTTAAAGCAATATATAAACTTTCGCAGGATAAAACAGACGCAAAGACAAAAAGAGAAAAAATACACTCTGCCACCCAAGGCATGTATTCACTTGAGCTTAAAGCCCCTATCAAATATTTTAGTAATAACACTTATGATATCATATTACTTTGGCTTGAGAGATTATTGTTTATGTATCTCACTTCTCAATAAAGTATAACAGCATATTAAGAAGTATTTTTTTGTCAACTCTTAACTCTGAATGTTTCTGCTTTGTTTGATTTTAAATTGATGAACTAAAACACATAGTTGAATCGAAATTGGTCATTTAACAACAAAATGACGGTAAACTTTATCACATATATACAAATTATATACAACATGTAAATAATATAAAAAACAATGCTTAATACTTGAACATAGTTAAAAGTTTGCCTTTAAAATCAAAGGTGAGGGATAGAAGTTTTTTTTTTGAAATCAGAGAAATCTGTAGACAAAGCACGCCTAAAAATACAAAGAGAAAAGGGTCAGTGATCACTCGGAGTTAGGGCGAATTAAGTAGCACTTTTTGGACATGAAATGCCGTTTTTTGTATTGACAAATGTCGCCAGTATCTTTAACTTAGTCGAAAAATTACTTTAAATATTTCTTTTTTAAATATGCACAACAAACATATTAATATGGTGATTTAGATAAAAAAAAATCTGTATGATGTCTTATTAACGTCATCTGTTTTTGAATTCATCATAAATCTTGAGTAATCTTTTTAATTAACTGTATATTAAATCAAAAGTAACTCTGTTTATTAACTCATGTATGTTTTGCCTTTAAGTTAATCGTATCCACAATGATCCTTAGTTGGAAACTGGGTCCTGTATTGTCCATGCCGGTGTAAAGTAGAATAATGACCCCCGTTGAATAATGACCGGGTGTCATTCTACGCAGAAAAAATGACCTCAGTCATTATTTAATAAGAAAAATGACCTTTTTGCCTGATGAATAGGTGTCATTTTCATAAAAATGAGAACACTCTACATAAAGAAAAATGACCCTTGTAGAATAATGTCCCACTTATAGACAGTATAATTTTTTATTATTTTTGAAATATCTTTCACTGAATTACATACACACTATAATTTTTATTGCAGTTTACAGAAAGTAACAGAAATTTTAATTCACATTCAACGAAAAAATGACAACAAACTATCAACCATCTCAAAAATCAATAAAACGAAATACAAATTCAAAGCAGAGCAACACGGACCTTTGAAAAGATTGAGGAAGGAGGCTGGTGCATAGGAGGAGTGAGCATCCTCCCCGCCGTGTGCTCTTAGTCGGGAAAAAACTGAAAAATCCGTAAACAAGTAGGTGATTAATTATGGTCTAACAATTAGTATGGAAAACGTCAGTCAGCATACGACCCAGTGGAATATTGCATTTGCAGACAAGGTCGTTGTATTGACCATATAGAACATACGAAAAGATGACTTCAAACGAGACTGTTGATATTCCTGTTTTATTAACGTGTTTGTCAGTAGCTTACATCGCTTTAAAAAGTGTTCATACGCAGAGCATGCCCTTGTGTATCGAATCAACCGAGAGATAAAACACCATATGCAGGTGATGAAGGTATATTGCTACATAAGTAAGGAAAGTTGACAATAGAAAAATTGAAGTAATCGCGTTCATCGTAAAGTTTTGTTGTTAGGTTACCATTAATGTCCATTTCCAGTAAAATATCCAAATATGAAACAGATGACGCAGACTCTGTGGTATCTTTTATTTCAAGTTCACTGGAATATATCGAGTCGACATAAGCATGAAAATAGCAAATGTTAATTGATAATACGTCGTCGATATACCTGAATGTAGAGTTGAAGGCCACAGCGAGTGATTTATTTTTTTCACGTACAAGTTTAAATAAAATAAAAGTGAAAGAAGGGGTAAATGTTAGAAAATAAAAATCCATCCGTTATGACAAGATACTGACGTATTGTATCGGGACATGGTTGTCATCTTAACGAGTTACATTTTTCTCATTGTTACAAGTGACAACTCATTAAAGTTATTTCAAGAGACAAGACACTATAAAACAAAATTCTGTTTATTGGTAATGAAAGAGTAGACTCGATATTGTTGATAAGTTATACTTGCATTGACAATTTTCCCATACTACGAACTACTGGGACCACGGTATGCAATTGTATCACCCAGAATTAATCATGAAACCAAATTTATAAAAAGTTTACTCCTTTGTTAGGTATTATAACCATGTTAAAGTTAGCAGCCATTAAGCCAACAGAAGCTAACGGCCAATAAGGAAAATCGTCAAAGTACTGAGAGTACTCGGAACAGAAAATATATTTTCCTTTATCATCAGCATACATTTATTAATATCAAGATGATTTATGCATCAATAGTTTGTGGGAGCATTAACAATCAATGGAGATATAAACCCCTCGGAACCACCTTGTGGTACAGGTACCCATACAGCCTAAATTTAGGACCTGGAAATATTAGACCTAATCTCCTGCGCTGCCCTGTAATTCGTTTGATGTACACTGTAAAGAAAAGGGAGATAACGGACCACCATTCACCACATTATCGTTATGAAGTGATAAAAGAAATTGACAAAGTTCTAAAGAGCTACATGGACACATTTAGATATGATAGAAACCTACCACCCCCGGGGCACCACAAGTGGGAGCCAAATAATAAAAAAAAAAGCCAAATTTTATAAAATCTTCTTCTCTACTCCCACAAATGTGAGGAACTGGTTGCATAGTTATGATGTCCATGAAGCCCTCTACCAAAATTGTGAAATTCCTGGGAGAGGAAGTCTGGCTCTAGGGTAGGGCCAATATGGCCATATCGTTAAAATGTATCAAATCTTAGAAAATCTTCTTCTCTACTCCCATATATATTTGTCAAAAACTAAATGCATGATTATGATGTCCATGAAGCTCTCTTCTAAAATTGTGAAATTCATGACCCCTGTGTCAGGGGTTCAGGCTCTAGGGTGGGGCCATTATGGCCATATAGAAAATTTGTATCAAATCTTAAAAAAACTTCTTATTTACTCCCAAACATGTGGGGAAAAAATGACTGCATAGTTATGATATCCACTAAATCCCCTACCTAAACTACCTAAATTGTGAAATTCATGGCCCCTGGGTCAGGGGTTCAGGACTTGGGGGGGGGGGGGGCAATATAGTTTTAATGCATATAATGTTTTAAAATTTTCTTCTCTTTTCTCACACATCTGTATGAGAAGCTGACTTCATAATTATGTTAACCAGGAAGTCCTCTACTAAAATTTATTTTAAATTTCATGTCCCCTGAAGTATGGGTTTTGACTCTAGGACAGGGCCAAAATGGATGTATAGGTGTTAATGCATATAATGCTTAAAAATTATCTACTTTACTCCCACACACCCGAAAGAAAAACTGAATTCATGATTTTGTAGACCAGATCTTAAAGTTTTTGCCAACATTCTAGGTTTCATAGTTCTTTTTGAAAGAATACAGGCAGGGAGGTGGTCGTTATTACAAATTTATAATTTTTCTACTCAAAAATGAAACCAAATTAAATGAATATATGAGAC
This sequence comes from Magallana angulata, assembly GCF_025612915.1. NCBI lineage: Eukaryota > Metazoa > Mollusca > Bivalvia > Ostreida > Ostreidae > Magallana > Magallana angulata. The sequence continues at coordinate 16,659,405 of NC_069111.1, forward strand.
TTCTCGACAAGTTTGTGTATGGGTTATATGCAACTCAGGGTGACCGTTAAGGCCTATTGTCCTTTTGTTTAAAATTATTCATGGAAAAACATCAAGTAAAGTTCAGCAGATTTCTACAGCGAGTGCAGCGTCATTTCCCGCCGTTTGTCGACAAGAGAAGTGATATAACTGTTAACAATCAATTTGTCGCAATGTAAGTGTGTTTGTGTGCCTTTGCTACGAATATGAAAACTATATACAGCGATTTCTTTACAAGTTCGATGTTTATAACTTCAAAATCAGCTGATCAAAGTGAAAATTCAAGTAGTTTCAAAGTCAGATATCTTGGATACGAGGTAACCAATTTGTAATTTTGTTCAAAGCGTTTATGTTCTGTATATGTTTACGTAACTCATTCCTAGACTAGCGATTTGCGGTTATCTAATACACAAGCTTCGCGTGCCAGGGCCTAATGTCTGATACTGACTTAAAAAATAGCTACTCTCTATAATCTTAATATCTTTGATTTTGCATGAATACCAAGCTTACATAGTTTTTACATTTAACCTACGAAACGTGCATGTGTTACGTACATGATGCAAGGTGTTTGCTGTAGATTTTTTAAAAAAGTTATTAATTCTATGGTTATTGCAAATTTGTTAAAATAAATAAAATGATGTCCGTAGCGTGTGTAAAATTGTCATATTACTTGTATATATCGCACTAGATTAATACGAGCAAGATCTCTATATCATTGTGCAGCGTTCAACAATGACACATACTTATCATACGTATTTTTGCCAAACTCTCATTGAGAGACCATGTAAAAAATTGCATGTTGTCCAGATAACTGTTAAACGCAGTTTGCTTATTTTCGTGTTATGTTGCCCCAACAGCGCACAGAAAAAAGTCAAAAATTATGCACAAATGTATGTGCCAACATCAGAAAAAAATCGTAAAATATTTTTTGAAAAACTCCTAAAAAGGCAATTGATGGAGATCTAATGATAAGATCATATACATTTTACTAATATCAAAATAGTATCATATAAATTCTATTAATATCTTAATAATAATAATAATAGATTAAATTGTGCTTGGTATCTTGCAGTGCATCAATGTATACTAAAACATGGGTCAATAATTAATGAATCAATTCAATATGATGCGATAAACTAGTTATGATTTTTAAATACATCATATTGCTTTAAGTATTCTTACATCGGCCGCTCGCTGAATTCAATCGTTTATCGGCGCTTTGTGAATCGCCGGATTCAAAACCACCGATACACTAATGCGTGTGAATGCACTAAATTATGCTGTTGTTTGATATACTAAAAAAATCTTGAAGATACATGTACCTTTTATTCTAAACGAGTTTATATTCTATACTTATTAAAGTGTGGAACTAAATGTTATTCTTTTATTGGTATAACGTGTTATTAAACATATGCACTTGTATGTAGGATACTTTCTCTGTTGACTTCTTTTCGTCTCAATTCAAGGCACAATTTTAAAAACTAAAACTTGATCCAAACTATAAATTCATTGATTTGACAACGCAACAGCACAACTTTAAATGTCATTTTGAAAAGGAATTTGATGTACAGAGATTAATTTCATGTTTTGGATTTTTTAATGCATTTTACATTGAAAAATTTTTTTGTTTCAAATGAAAAAAAAAAAGTTTCATGTTATGTACAACTCTGCCTCACAACAACCCTCCCTCCCATTCCCACCCATCCAAAGCTTATGTGTGCATTTATACAGAAACCTCTGGTGCACTCTCCTACCTATCTTTCTTTTATGTATGCTATAAACATTCTGTAACTTTAAAATTCTTTGATAGACAGCAAGGTCCTTTGTAGACTTTGTTTACTTTAATACCGTCTAATTTGGATCCGCTCCATTTACAATCAAAGTACTGAAGTTCTGATGGGAGTTGATTTTATCGATTATCATTTATTCAAAATCAACGATATGTGATTTTGCATGGCAAGTAGTATCAGTAATTGAAATATTTCTGAGAAATTGTATGGATTCAGGCAAGAGTGAACTCTTGTCTTGTTCAACCAAACGCTCGGCTGTCTCCGTTTATCTTCGACAAGCAAGAGAGACTCTGTTTTGTCGGATATTAACGGAGACAGCCAAGCGTCTGGTTGAACGAGACTACATTGAACTCTAGCGTAGAAATACATACGACTTTAAAAAATATTTAAACTGTTTGTACAATTTAAAATCTTACCATTTTCATGGTATTGATTAATAAGTTGTCTTGAAAAACAATGCTTCAGAATACCTAGCATCGAATTTATCGATTATTTTCAAAAACTAAGTGTTGTCAGCGGTATTGATTTGTGCTTAGGTCCAAACACTGTAAGTTTCACTTTCGCTTTGCCCGAGTAAGTGCATAGGAGAGTTGATTAAAATCAACTCCCAAAAATCTATGTGACCCGAAATCTCAGGTCTTAGCTATTACAAAATTGAAATTTTTTGGAAATTGTTTTTGCTGATTATTATCCCCTCGCGCAACTTGTTGCGAAGGGGGTATAGCATCGCTACCGTGCGTGTGTGTGTTCGTATGTGTGTATGTATGTGTGTATGTATGTATGTGTGTGTGCACTCCATTTCAATTTTCTAGTAAATTAATAAAAAACCTTCCAATAGAATTTCCTCAACCTTTGCACAAATATGCCTCATTGTAAAAGATTAAAACGAATGCAATACTAATTGGTCAAATTTTTATGCAAAAACTTTGATAAAGTTACACCATTGTAAAGGGGGGGGGGCATACATTATGACAAAATTCGTTCAAAACTAAAAAATATTTATCATAGATTACACACTTCTGTAAAATAACAAATAAAAAATGCATGTGCCTTTCCAAACCATTAATACTATTACAAATTATTATTTCATTAAATCAATGTCATAATCAATTTTGTATACGAGTTATCAATCGAAATTTCGGAGTAAGAGTTATTAATCATCCGCTTCACTTCTTTGAATCCAAAGTGAAAGTAAGCAGTTCAAATCAACAACTTGATATTTTTTTGATTTAGATCTAGTACAGGTAAAGAAAATGTAGTTTTTGCAGTAATGGAGGGTTAGTAGAATGTGGTCTTCTCATTAACATAACTATATATTGCTAAATAATGCATCCCTACACACAATTACTCATGTCGCGAGGGGATGCTCCGCTTAGCAATGCCCTTGTTAGTAAACAAAGTTAACGCTAACAGAAATAATTACCCGATTTGCACAATTAAGTGCCGTACAATGTATATTATATCAGTAGCATTTGAAAGTTCTCGACAACACATTTACCTGTATTAAAGCACAACAATGTTAGTTAAATATATAGATTTTTTTGCCAAATGCCTAAAAAATTATCCTGTTTTTGCTGATTGATCAGTGTTGAGATTGTTTGAAACGTAGTATGACAGGTACATGGGCCACCAGCTTACAATTTTTAGACAACAATCGCAATCGCGTGACACTCAAATCAGTGTCCAAAACAACTAGGTTTGTTTACTTGTGTAATTCCGGACGAGTCTTAATGAGTTGTCGATAATCGGTGACAAAATGCGTGAAACCTCCCGTATGATCAAATTTTGTATATTTCTTTTTATTTCCATTTTCATAATCAAAAAGTAAAACATCATTTTTGAGTCACCGTATCACTTTTAAAGTGTCAATCGTAAATCGTTCTTTCATCTCGCAGCTGCAACAGAAGACCTACTCGTTGCTTTACAACGAGCTTTGCTCTAGTTAATCTACTTTTTCTACAGCAAGGGGGTCATTATTCTACTTTAAAAAATGAGCCACGGTCATTATTCTACGGGGATCATTATTCTTCTTTACACCAGCTGCATAAATCATGCAGAAAAGGCAACTTTGAATCGTTAATAAATTGTTATTCGATACACCAAGTTGCGTATTTCTACTGGTCATATATTTGCATGCTTTTATGCGGATAGTCGGTCGAACTCTTTTATATTAATTTCTAAACACGGCCCATGGAACATCTTCGAATACACTTGCGTATAAAAGTCAAATTAAATAATACAGCAAATAAATTTTCAATAATTGCTTAATTTATGATTGTTTGCTAAACAAAAACTTTCCGCACAAAAAAATGTTGTTCCTGGCAAATCGAATCTGTGAAAGTTTTTGATGATAAGTAAGAATTTTTAAGTGTTATAATTTAATACTTAATATAAGAAAATGCTTATTTGCACAGAAGATTGAAAACATGACAAATGAGATACTATAAATGGCGTTAGCACACAATTGAGGCGAGGGGGTACCTTTACAAATGCCGTTGTCTTTTCTAAAGCCTGGTAAACAGATACACAGGTAACTTCCTTCCGAATTTTCACAACGTTCTGTCCGAGTGTTGCAGACATTTGTTCTGTTTTCTTCACATTCGTTTATATCTATTTATTTTTTAGAAAAAAATTCATGTAACGCTCAGTGCCTTACAAATCAATATATAAATTTTATTATCAATTTTGTGCTAATATTTAAATTAATTTTAAACAATCATAAAAGTATTAATGAATTTTAGTCAAACAACTCGGAATTTAAATTAAAAGATTGTTGCTTATTTTATTTGTTTAAATTAAAATAAATTGTTCATCAAAATTTGCAGAATGTTTTGTATATACCTTTTTTCATTTATGTACCATTTATATATATTTACCTTCACATTTATTATCTATATCGTTATATCCCTTGGGACAATCAGTGCAATTATAACCCCGACCGAATCTGATTTCCTCCTTCGGTGTTAGGTCAGTACAATTTCGTTGTAAAGGGCATGGATAATTGAGGCAGGCGTCGGTATCTAATTCGCAAATTTCACCTGCAACGATAAGTTTTTATCAATTTCTGACAAACAAAACTTTAAGTTTAAGAATTGACAACAATTCGTGTTCAATTTAAAGACAGTAGAACTAGTTGTTTTACCGGAATAGCCGATGTCGCACTCACAAACTGCCAAACTGAAACGGTCATTTTCGGAAGATATGATATTGTCAAAACTACATCTACCATTGTTCCCACACCCCTTACAAAGTACAATTGTGACGTCAATAGACGGCGATTCAGCTCCAACGTCATCTTTCACGCTGATACTAAAAGAAGTTGTATATAATAGCAAGCATCAATTAGTTGTATTTTTCTTAGGAATAATTAGATTCCAAATCAAGAACGTTGGAGTCATTAGATATTGAATTTGATTTTAGTTAGTGATTAATTTTAGTTAGTATTCAGAGATATCTAAATATTGAAAAATTGGACATCCATAACCGTGTGTTACCTTAATTCTGATACAGCTGCACTGACTGGCGTCCACTTGGCAATTCCTGTTGTTTTATTAAGAGTGAAATTCTGAGGTTGCTTCAAAAGGTTATATATAGGCAGATTACTGCTGTCATCAGAGGCGTTGAATTGCATACAAACAGTCTTATTGACTTCAACTTTGATTGAATCATTGCCTGTTATAATGGGCGATTCATTTTCTGTAAAAAATTAAAAAAGAAAATGACAATCCTTTTTAAATGATACTTGTTGTTGAATAAGCAATGCGGGATTTTTTTAAACCTAATACGTATTATTATTATATTATGTTTTAAGCTTCTTTATAGCATATAGTCAATAAGACCAGAGTCAGGTGTGAATATCGATACAGTTTATAAACACATTTACATTAATTTCCGTTGAAATAGACGAACAAAAAGATATTGTTTTCAATATATGTTTACAATCCTAACCGATTATTGTTATATCCGATTGTGCAGATGCTTCCTCTATTCCAGACGATTCTGCAAGTGCAATATCTCCCGTTGCTAGGTAATCAAAAATGCATGCCTTTGACGGATTTGAGCCACATATTTTTTTAGCATTTTCTGATTTATTTTCATCGACTTCGTCCAAGAAAATGGGTTGAAACTTAGGATGAGTAAAATTTTGGTATGATAATCCCTTCTCGTAGTAAAACAGTGAATTTTCATTCACAAGCCCTGTTAATAAATTATTTGATAAAACTATCCGGCTGTGTACTTACTCAAAATCAACAAATCAAAGTAAAAAGGATATTTTTATTTTTACATTTTTGGCCAAAGTTAAAGTAAATATCTCTCTCTGTCTTGGTTGCATTTCCATCCAACAAAATTCCATTGGGAAGTATAAATTCATTTGTTGCATTTCCATCAAAATTCCCCATCAATCCTTTTGCACAACCTCTATATGCGTTATCAACAACCACTTCCGATATCAGAAAGCGCACACCCAAACTCACTCTAAGGATTATAGCTGGAAAGGAAAAAGGAAAATAAAAAATATTAATAAAGCACTGTTTTATTACTGCTCGTAAATTAAAAAAATATTTTTGACATCCTATTTGATACATATAAAATGTTCTTATTTTGAGGTCTAAAAATTGTCAGAATTTTGAAAAATAATAAATTTGATTGATTGAAACAATTTTATTTTCCCTTCCACTGTTCGATCAAATCATTATATTTTGATGATGTTATCATACAACAAGTAATTTAAAGTTTTCAACCCATAAGAACTACAATACGTTTTTGTTGACCTGTATTTAAACAAAATGTTCATATTTTTAATAATAATAGTATAGACTCACATGTTTGCAGGAACGATGCTGCTAATGTTCTGTTTTCCCACCGAACAGTCAATTTATGATTGAAGAAAACATAAGACTTACTTCTAAATTCTCTCGTCATATCCCTACCATTGACTCTTACAAGCATTTCTAAAACGAATGAAATAAAGAAACAATATTGAAACTTTCACTTTTTAGAGTAAATAAAACATGCAAAAAACATTAATATGTTCCTCACCCTTAAAGATTTAAAAAAAAAATGATCTGCATTTATATTGGTAATGTATATTAATTAACATTGTAAATATGATCTAATGGATTTTAAATCATATGTTGAAGATTAAAAATATGCTTTACTTGTCTTGTCCCGAGACATTTCTATCTGTAACTTTGATCCCGTCTGGTCTTTTGCCACAAACGCACTGAATATGGTAGCATTGATACTGGTCCCGTTGGCTGTCGTTGCTAGGTCTGTTCTTGCCTGGAGGTCAAATTGTACTGAGTCTTTAGATATCTTTAACATTGTGTACTCTCCGTACCCATTGAACGTGTAGTTTTTGCCATCCAGTGTCACAATATGTGGGTCTCCGAAATTCAGTGCTATTAAAAGTATATAGCTTTTTACATAAAAAACATACATCAGACAACCAAACCTAATATGATACATTGAGAGAGAGAGAGAGAGAGAGAGAGAGAGAGAGAGAGAGAGAGAGAGAGAGAGAGAGAGAGAGAGAGAGTAACACATTAAACTATTTCTGGATTAAAAAAGAAAACATGGGATCAAGGGTCTCTGTTTTCATAATTGTTTTTAGAACTTTATTTCTAAGTAAATGCTTTGACTTGTTTTTGGTTTTATCTTGCCTCAAGTTTAACAATCACAGAAACATGTGGACAGTAAACTCTGTTTCAACTTAAAGGGTAGAATGCTACGTTTTGTACAATTTTTCATCATGGTCTTTACATGTAGAGGTACAAAATGGGAACCTCATTTTTATACTAGAGTGTTTGTTTTTTCTGTTTATCTGAGTAATCTAAATGATTTCTGGTTGGGGGTATTACTTGTTAAGTAATACTTTGGAAAAAGTTGACCCCTCACCTTTGATTGTAAAGGATTAATTTTAATTATGTTAAAGTATTTAGCATTGTTTTTCTAATGTAATTTGACATGTTGTATTATATTTTATTATCGATAAAGTTTTTAGGTAGTTTTGTTATTAAAAGACCAATTTCGATCCAGCAATGTGTTTTATTTCATCATTTAAAATCAAACAAATCAGAAACATTCAGAGTGAAAAGTTGACAAAAATTACATTTATTATGTAAACAAATGCATTTTTGGCAATCGTGAATAAGCCCCCTTCATTGAACATAGTTCACCGTATGTAGGTTGCATTGAAGCAATTTGTAGAATAGAGTTGTTTGCCCATTCTACCAATAGGCGGCAGCTTGAATCAAAATAACGCAATAAAAGTTTAGAAATATGTTCTATATTGAAATCGGACCACTCCCTAATTAACCGTGTTAATTTAAGATTCGTTTATATCGATATATGTACACATGTATTGGTCATTATACGTCATTAGTTTAATCAATTTTGTTTATTATGAGTTTTACTTGCTTGAGTTTTATGATTTTAATGTTGTCATTGATAGTCACGTATTGCGTATAAATGTCTTCTTTGTCTTATTGTATGAATTCACCACTTATTGTCTTGACATTAATTTTTGATTACTTTATTCATATATTGCATGTAGATTGATCTACTGATCTAAAATTCTGATTTGAAACAGTGATAACATTATTGTAAAATTTGTCCTTAAGAACTTTAGAGAAACGAGGCACTAAATACTAACTCACTGGTTTAAAATAAAATAAAAGAAAGTTTAAATGTTATTTTTTTCAGTTAGTTGCAACAACAAAAATAAAGGCCACGTACATGTATGTATCATCCATTTCAGTTTAGATTTTACAACTCTGCCCGCATCTCTAAACGTCAAGTCATGCCGCTGTTTTTTTATTTTTTATTTAAAGGAATATGTTAAGGACGTAACTAGAACTTACTAAAATTCTGACAAAATATATGCAAAATCGAACAAAAATGTGGTTCAACAAATGAAGCATTGAATCAAATTAATGTGTAAAGTGCTAAATCACGAGTATATTTTCAACCAAAGCTTGACAGAAAAATACCGATGATTTTAAATTACATATTTGAGTATCATACATGTAAATAACTACCGGGATTAAAAGGAGATCGTCGGTAGCACAGGGGAATAGGACGGACTTCATAAAATAAACTGCATTGTTTCGTCTTGATGCAGCATGCCTCTCGTGAATTGAAGTCTTCTATGGTATAGAGACGTCGCTCAAAAAACGGATTATTTTTCAAAAGAGTTCCGGCGGATGGCAGAGAACGCTCTAAAGTGCCCACATCATCAAAAGATCCACGCATCTGATAACAACATTCCTTCAAATATTAAAAACAGTTAAGGTCGTTCTTATTGTTGCTTGTTGCCCGTATAGAATATAGCAAATAGCACTTCAGAATATGTAATTACTATCTAGAAAATGTTTAAATATGAATATTAAATGTTTAAAAAATACTACGGAACTTTTACAATAAATACAAACAAGAGGCCCATTGGCCGCATCGCTCACCTGAACAACAGTTCCAAGGGACATTCTATTTGGTAGCATATATGCTCTTTCTATTTTAAACTTTGAACACCTTTCTGAGACTCAAGCATTGGTCCAAGGTTTATGGTTAGCTTTAACAATTTAGAATCTACACCATTTCAGGATCCTGGTATAGTAATCTCACAAACTTTTTTAAACATTTCTAATATATTTCGTTGTTAAACTTTAAACACCTCTTGGGGCCCCAGTATTAGTCCGGTGGGCACATCTTTATTTATTTAGAATTGACAACATTTATGGATGTTTGCATTGTAATCTCACAAATTGAAGCATCGAGAAGAAGATGTTTAAACATTTTCCCTCTATATTTCTATCTTAACTTTGAACTACTTCTTGGTCACCAGTATTAGATCGAGGTCACGGCCTTTATAATATAGAATTGACACTATTTGAGGAGGCTTACGTTGTAGAATTGTAGTTCTCGAGAAAAAGTTTTTGAACAATTTCCATATTTACTTCTATTTCAATCCTTGAACCCTTTTGGGGCCCCAGTATTAACCCGGATCAAAATTTTACAAATTTTGAATCTACACTAGCCATGAATGCTTGAAAAATAATTCTACAAACTGTTGCACTGTAGTTCTTGAGAAGATTTTCAAATATGTTCCTTTTTTATTTCTATGTTAACTTCTGGGGCCCCAGTACTAATCTGGATGTCACGGCTTCCAAAATTTATAATCCTCACAATTTAAAGATGTCTGCATAGTAATGTCACAAATTGTAGCATTGTAGTTCTTAAGAAAAAGATTTTTAAACCCTTTTCCTTCATACTTCTTTGTTAAACTTTGAACCACACTTTGTGGGCCCAAGTGTTGGTCCAGGGGTCACGGTTTTTACAATTTAGAATTTTCACTCTTTGAGGATCCTCACATAGTAATCTCATGAAATATTATATGTAGTTCTCTAGAAGAAGATTTTTATACATTTCCCATATATATTTCTACAAAACTTTGAACCACTCTTGGTGCCCCATATTTTTAAGCATTTTCTTATATACGTAAAATTTTGAACCCCGCCTTGAGACCCAGTTTTAATCTGGAGGTCCTGATTTTTACAATATGAAATCTTCACTATATATATATATATATATATATATATATATATATATATATATATATATATATATATATATATACACGCTTTTGTATAAATATTGGTATTTCTGGTGCAGTGGTTCTTGAAAGGAATTTAAAAAAATATTCCTATGTATTTCTATGTTAAAGTTTGAACCCCGCCTAGGGTCCTAGTTTTTGTCCGGATGTCACGATTTTAACAATTATGGAACCTTATTTACAAGCCTTTGTGTAAATATTGGCATTTCTGGTGCAGACGTTCTTGAAAAGATTTTGAAACGTTTTTCCCCATATATTTCTATGTTAAACTTTGAACCCCGCCTAGGGCCTAAGTTTTGGACCGGGGGTCATGATTTTTACAATTTAGAATTTTCACTATATATACAAGCTTTTAGTGTAAATATTGGCATTTCTGGCGCAGTTGGTTTTGAGAAGAAAATTTTTAAAGACACACACCCCATACTCCCTGTTTAGCAATTTTTTTTTCTTTTAAAAAGGAGTACCCCTTTATTTTAACAATTAAGAATCATTCTTCTATAAGAATGCTTTGTACCAAGCTATGTTAAATTTGGCCAAATGGTTTTATAGAAGTCAAAATTGTTAAAAGTTTTCAGACGAACAGATGGACAGACGGACGACTGACTATGTGTGATCAGATATGCTCACAAAAAACTAAGGATGACGAGAAACTAGTTAAAAAATATTTAACATTAGACAACTACAATGTAGTTTAATATTTTTCTGTACATGTGTAACATTTTAAATAAAGATAAAGCATCATAAAATATTTAGTAAGGTAGAATGATGAAAATCTTGATCAATTTCAATTTATCACAGTATTCATGTCGATGTAATACTAATGGGGGAAGAAATAATACTAAATTCTTTTACTAAACATCGTCAACATAAACAATTGCCATTATTATATAACCTTAACAACACTGAATAAACTAGTTTACTTAGTAAATATTTAAAACATATTTGATATTTTTCATATTATTGTAAAAAAAAAAAAGCATTTTGATGATCAACTATCATACCGTATTTCTTCCAACAATCATTGTAGCATAGCAAAGCACTTGGTTGATCGTGTCAAATCTACTTCTAATATAACGGGGGTCAAATCTTAGCAAAATGCCGTTACACGGACAAAGAATAGGACTTTGAACAGACGTCAACTGGTTGTATATGTTTTCCTCTTTATTTCTGATGTACCAGTCGAAACATTTCTTTTCATCTTTGTTTACTGGAACACCAGTCGTCATTTTATATATCCAGAACCCGTTAACTCCTAAAAGAGAATATAAACAATAAAAAAGATATATACCAAGAATACCGACGAATCATCTCTCTCTGATATCGGGTGATAGTTATAAAGTCAATTTGTAAAATTCATATAAATGAAATTGCAAGAAACATAAAACAAACCCAGATGCATAATAACCATTTTTTAACAAGATGATCATTTAATCTCTGGTGTGCTAAACATCAGTTCATCAACGATAACGCTTACTCGAGTAATGTTTTTGTTGTTTACATACGTGTAGGCTTAAAATATCTTGATTAATGAAATTATAAAAAAAAAATTGTGATCAAGATTCTTTAAGGCAAACTTTTAAGCAGGTCTCATTGTGTTAGCAATTGGCATTCAAAATTTACTTGCAGTTTGCAATGTTAATTTTCATAGCGGCAGGATACATTCTGTACACTGATAGCATAGACAAGTGTAAAATTAAAAATCCAGGTTAAGTTGAAGGTACAAACTATGGTGAAAATTCTTTCACAGCGTGCACAACAGATTATCTTAGTCGGAGTTTTAAATATCTGACCATCCCATGATTTATTCTATGTTCTTTTCTAATTTATGAAATCGATTTAAACATGTATTAATACGCTTAAAAAACTCAATATGAACTTACATGATCAGAACACGGAGAAACTATATTTTTTAACGAACAGCTTTAATATTTTTCCTTATTAATTATTTGCGTACGATATTTCAAAAATAATAACGGCTATTGCCATGAATGATAAAGTATTTTTACCTCTGTTGCCTGGAATTTCACTCATTTGGAAGACCCTTTTTGTGTTCGAATATTGGTTTTTCACAGATGTCTTTTTATATTGATACCCAATTGTTATTTTCTTGTTTCCAATCGATTCAAGATTGACATCAATATAATTGAAGACAGTGAATGTACTATGCCCATCCGTGATCAAAAGACACTGAAATGTTACAGTCTGCAACAAATAGTTTTATATTTTACATTTAAAATACAATGCTTATAATACGTACAAATACATACATGTTTTACTATATACATGTACAGTGTACTCTGCATTTTTGCAGTAATATTATACTATTTTTAGGATGAGGTGAATGAAGTCTTTTATTAACGTGATACATGGGTATTGAACGTAGAAATAATATTTTTAAAATCAATTTCTATGACAATAATAATAATAATGACTTCCATTTTAACTGTCAGCTATTTAAAAGGAGAATCGTTTTAAATACACAGTTATCAAATACAATCATGAGGCTTTATGATCATTCATGCTAGTGTTATACGTATGAAATATATAAGGAATAAGGAATCATTTTTGGGTATCTACATGTATATGGGTGATAATTTTGGTCGGGGCGTTACCAAATCCAATAAAGCCCGGAGGGCTTTATTATAGATTTGCCAACGCTCCGACCGAAATTATCTCCTCATAATATTCAAAGAATGATCCTTTGTTACTTATATTTATATTATTTCCAATTTGCACACTTGGACAACATTATTTTAAAACCACTTTTTTTCTGTAGCACATGCTATGTTTTACTATGCGGTGCAACCGATACCGTTTTTCGGTTACGCTATTTGACAGGCCCATTTTGTGTCACTCATGTTTTATGAAGTTATTGGGTTTTAGGGTTCAAAATTGATTCGTAATGTTGTCACAGACAAATACAGTTGAAATTGTAAATATCCTGTGTTATTAAGCAAACGTTGAAAGTTTAAGACAAAAATGTATCTCACCTTCGACGTTGCACCAAGAAGTGTCATGTTAACCCAGGTAGCCTTAACAAGCCAAGTAGCCATAAAGTCGGGAAGATCTGCAAACTGAAGGCTTACTATCTTGCTTGCTTTTCCCAGAAATAAATCGTTCTCCGCGTCAACTCCTCTGTTTATAATAATTAAACATTTTTAATGAAATTCTAGTGGTTATAATACTTTCATAAGTTAAAATATATAAAAACAATTAATAATGTTTTCAAAATTTTGGAACAAAAAATCTGAACATTTATCATCTAATACCTTTTATATGTTTGATAGTAGACATAACCAATGTCGTCCTTTAAATCTGACCAAAATGGACACACGATGCGTCTATTTTTAATTTGATCAGCACCAATATCATGTATTGAGATGCTGTTGAACTCTTCTCCCAGTCCCATAATGCCATTAGATCCAATCTACAAAGTTATCGCAAAACACCGGCTTTTTAGATAGGATGATGTGAAATACGGCCCCCAGTAAATTGGTAGAAAAATAAATTTCGGAATTTCTTATTTAATTGGCTATTTTTCATTTTTGGGGGGTACTTAATTGATATATGTACTCTAAATTCCTTTCTTACCCAAGAAAAACCAATTACATGGGAGATGTAATAAAATCATTATGTATGGTAGGGGTACATATTTTACATTCAATCTCCGTCTACTTTTAGCTCAGCCCCAAATTTAAGAGACTCTAAAATACATAACATTTTTCTCCTTCAGCTGTTCAATGTATTTTGTCAATATATTAATATATTATATTATATATTATTAATATATTATGTTAATGAATATGAGAAGGTGTACCTCATTGGCTCATATGTAACTTCTATGATAAATGATAAAGTTCGGTGGGTTTTTCCAATTACAAACTGATTTTGTTGTTTTTTTTGTGAATTCACGCAACCTTTCATTTTGGTGCTTTTATGTGCCACGCGTGTCACGTGACATATATTTCGAAACGCGCGTTCGACGTCACTTTATAAGTCATGTACACTGTACCTTCGTTCATGAGAATACATTATTTGTTATATTATCACGTATTTCATTTCTGGACTGCGTTTTACAGAAGAACTTACGACAAAGTCGAACATATTTACAGTCTCATGGAAAGGTCTTTATTAAACAAAATTTATATTAAACCATTTGTTTACAACTATTTTGGTTTCCATATTTTTACTTTACAGATATTACAATAAAACATTTATTAGTTTGTGATTAATAAACATTTATTGATTTGGCGTAAGTCGTAAGTTCCTTTGTAAAACGCAGTTCTGATTGCTAAGTTTCTCTGTGACTGGTAAAAATTTGGCGAGATATATATAGCCACGTGATGTATAAACGAGTCTTGTCTGATCTGCTTCATTTAATAATGTACACATTGTCTTTTTTACCGAGGTCCACACATTTTTTTTCCATTTATTTAAGAACAGAGTAACAAACCAGAACCAACTCCACTGTTACAGGGTGTCCAAAATCTTCGATAATGCGCCAATCATTACAATAAAAACGATCTAAGCTATCGATACTAATCAAGATGTGTTATTTTTATTCACTCCTGTTTTAGAATTATCGAAATCATGTTTCAAAATTTCTTTAATTCGTTGTATGATAGGGGGTGTTTCCACATGTTTACATTGATCATATATCTTGTTAACCCTTTCATTGGGGATTTTTAATAAATCATCTTTTCAAATCACAGTTATTTTTTTTAGCCGTGTATGCTGATGATTGTTAATTGTGATTTTTGGTGTATCAACAGTTTTTTTAAAGCTTACTCGAACAAAATTGAAACCAGCTTCTAAGCCATCTCCGGCATATATAGTAATAGGAGATTTGAGGGCTGCACTTGTGTTGTCATCTCCTCTCAACAAGTTGTCACTCTGTCCAAATGACAAATATGAATAACCGTCTTTATCACCTGAAATTTAAAATCTAATTTACAAACAATTTGTGTCAATGTTTGAATAATTTAAAAAAAAACATATTTAAGGGAATTCACGTGTAAGTTACCACTGTATCAAAGATCAATAATAAAAGATTTCAATGGCATACGCATACCTGTATCTGTTTCTATCCAATCCTCAAATGGCTCACTTTCTTTAGTTCCATAACTGGTTCCATGAGATAAATCACCATAACTCACCGCAGTTATAGTAACATTATATTTCGTTCCAGGGGTTAGTTGTCTTGTCCAGTAAATCTTTGGGATACTACCGAAGGTCTGCTGCTGATGGCCGTCAATCTCTACTCTATAGTGATTCAGAAAGGTATTGTGACCAGATCGTTTCCATCTTAACATTAATTGATTTGGAGAGAAGATGCTATTCTTCCGATCAATTTTTCCTGGTGGTAGAGGTTCTGTTGATGAAATATTCAAGTAAAAAATAGTTACGTTTAGTATTTCGAATTGAAGCTAATGTTAACTTGAAATGAATTTTAAAACATGAAATATATCAATACATACCTAAGATTATATTCCTTGAATAGGAATTGATGTAAAATGTTTCATATGGCTCAGTTAGTGACACATTTGATCGAATTTGAAACATATATAGACGGCCGGGACGTAAAATGCACCGACTGTAGGTAAACTCGGCGACAACTCCTACCGACGTTGTGTTTTCGAGGAACCACTGGTTATCGCGTAGTGAGTATATTCTAATAAGGTAATCCGTCATTAGACGAATGTCAACAATTCGATGCCTCCATCTAAGAGTTGCCTCGCATTTGTTGGTCTCTACAATAAAATCTCCTCGCAAATCGTACCCTGTAATTCAAATGTTCAGTAGGAACTGATTAAGATTATTACAATAATAATTTCCATGAAATGTTATCACAACTTTTATGGTAGACGTTTGTAAGTTTAACATAGGTGTTGTATTAATTTATGAAGTAAACAATCTATGAAATAAACGATGGTCAGAAAAAAAAATAATAAACTTACTCTCATAACACGTTGAATTGAAGTGATAGTAGTCATATTCACAGAGACATTTGTACTGTTTACAGGTCAAGTGTTTTCCTGGACTGCATTGCTCACTTCTATTACACGACTCCAAAAATTCAAAACCTGATTTATTGTAGAAAATAATTATTATCTTGTATTTCACTCATGCTACATGTATTTGATATGGCACAATACTAACTTAATGTTCTATTTTAATGTATGATGTCATTTATGATAAATAATAATTTAATATTTTTATAAACGTACTTTCATGTACATTTATTCTTGCACTGGCAACCCACGATCCTTCAGAATTGGTTGCTACACAACGATAATATTGGCCATGGTCTTTGTTGTATTCCACCTTGCTGATGACAAGTTTTGGGGCAACTAAATCACTGGTACTTCCAATGTATCTGCTGTCCGTGATATTGATATCTTCATTGTTTTTCTGCCACTTTACGGCAGTCGTAAAAGGGATATTAGAGATGTTGTGAACCGTTGCATTTATCTCCAATTTGGAAAATAATGAAACACTGATCTCTGAACTTGGGAAAGTGACTTTTGGGACTCCTTACATGCAAAAAAAAACATAATTCAATTTTTTTCGACCAAATAATTGTAGATATCTTTTTATTCAATGCTCATTATAGAATTACCACTTGCTACTTACGATGAAGATTAAGTATAGATTAAAAAAAACATCCTTATGTACATATTTCAAAGATGTGATATGCATTGTTGCCTACTAATCTTATATTGAATGTCGTAACGTTTTATCAGTGATATCATATTTAGAGTACGGTCATGTTTACGATTATTTAAAAGAATAAATTTTATTTAGTAGGAAGGTAATATAAGCTACCAACACAAGGGAATTACTTTACTGCAATATTCATACCAAATGAATCAATACGGAATCATCATAACTAAATTGTTGTTTTTTTATTTACAGTTGAAAAAATAATATTTTTTTACAATGCCTTGCAAGAATATTGACCAAGGCATAATATAGAAAGAATTGTACTTACGTTGTGTCTCTATGTAACCATTATATGTAAAAGTTCTTCTATAACTCTCCGACCACCAACAATACGCCACAATCTGTATTGTGTAATTCGTGCCTGGCTCCAAATGTTTCGGCCATTTGTACTCTATCGAATACACATAATACTCTAAATGTCCGTTTATTGTGATATCATACCAATTCACATTATAGTTCTCTTTTGGCAACTTTAGCAAAAGCATCTGTGGGTGGAATAAACTACCATTTGTGTCAGAAGGGCGAGGAGGTAAAATATCTAAAAATGGAAATGCGCCAATAAATGAAAATTAAACTCTCGTATATTTATAAAATATTTTTACCAGTGGATTTTGAATAAAATCGTTACGAATAGAACCATATTAATTTATTCTTAACTAAATTTAAGTACATAAGATTGTACTATACTTTTTTTCCACCTTTGGGTGTTAAAGCATACATAAGATATTCATAAATGTTTTATATTTGTTGTAACGAAAAGGAAAGAATAGTTTTTACCAACGACTAAATTGACAGTATCCGTTTTCACAAATATCGTTTCCGCAGAGTCGCTTAGAAATATGACGGATGTTATTTCAAAATAATACAAATAGCCTGGTAGAAAAGATGATTCAAAGGTGTAATTTGTTTGCAATTCTACAGAAGTTTGAAAGTTGTATGAAGAATCATATGCTCTGAGTGACACGTTGTATGATTGAACAAGGTCAGCGTCCTGGTAAGGATGATTCCACCACACTGTTATATTAGAAGTCGTTGCCTTTGAAGAGGAGAAGATAGCTCTTAAGCGGGTTCCTAAAATCAGATAAAACACTCTTTCACCACCAAATATAACATATGTTTTAAAATCAGTTAGTGATTACGGCAAATGTTTCATGACAAAAACCTTCAACCGGATGCTCTGTCAAAGCACTATGATGAATAAAAGTATTGCAGATACTGAAAGTTTGCTTCATTGCTGTCAAATTGCACTCACTGCGGACAGGAATGATAAATTTACTACCATCATGTAAATTAATGTATTCATCATCTAGATATAAAGACTCTCTTTAAATTATGGTAAGATTCCATATTTTAAATCAGCAAAACTCATATATAATATTTTGATAAAAATAACAAAAATGAGGAAATCTTTTTCCATTTTCTCACTTAAATAACATGTCCGATTTCTTTGGTATGATTCATTGTTGCAGACACAGCTCTGAGATGACGAGGAACAAACCAAGTTCTTTAGTAGATCACACTCTTTAGAACTATTGCATGGATCGTCCAAGTCTAAAACTAATCGAACAAAAATATATTAGTTCCAAGTATTACAAAATGACCTTTATTTGTTCCCCAATGTATACAACATCGGTAAGAAGTATCTGAGTATGTTCATTTTCCCAACAACTTGTCGTTTTGAAAATAAAGTGACAAGCTAGTTTTGGTTTACATTTATCTTTAAAGTGAACACAATTTGAATGGCATGCAGTCAAATTATTACTGACTCAATTATAAGAATAAACCTAAATGTTTTTGTGTACTAGTATCATTGTATGATCACGTACAACTGTATAGAATGAAATTGTAATTGAGATTTACCGATTCATAAGTTATTTTGGGACATACATACAATCAAAATGTTTATTTATTTAAAAAATTCTAAAAGTTTAAAACTCTTAGTCTCCTTTTCATTTACTATATACTGATCTTGAATCTTGATGGATTAAAATGCAGTTAACCTCCTATTGTATCCAGAGTAACGTTATTCCCAATATTAATGCACCATCCGTCATCTATGCGAACCTGGATCTCATAGATACCATCGTCCTCAAATGTGACATTATTTATCACCAACTCTGGAAACGGAATATTTTTACTGCCAAGAAACTTTGGATGGTTTATATATCAATGGATTGATTTAAACTTGACCATCTAGACTCCAGTGCTTCCTCAAAGTATGATTCTATAACAGCTTTATATGTTACAGATGTTCCAATGTTAGCTCCAATTAATCCTGGTGTAAGAATAACAACTGGACATTCTATAAATGAAAAGAAGAAAATTAAAAATTATATATATATATATATATATATATATATATATATATATATATATATATATATATATATGTCCAATACACTTTAGCAAGACTATTTAAGCCGGTGGGTGTGGCCGGTCATCAGTGGATGCTTACTCCTCCAACGCACCTGATCCTACCTCTATCTTTTTAGAGACCCGTGTTGCTCTGAATTGAATTTTTATTTCGTTTAATTGATTTTTGAGATAGTTGTGAGTTTGTTATGGGTTTTTTTACTTCAAAATTACGTATTGTGTCAGTAAAATAAAAATGCACAGACAGTTAAATTGTAAATGATATTCAGCTTTTCCTGGAACAGGTTTATTATACCCGCACTTTCTAAAGAAAGTTCGGGTATATTGTTGTTACCCTGTTCCGTCCGTCCGTCCGTCTGTCCGTCCGTCTGTCCGTCCGTCCGTCCGTCCGTCTGTCACGTTTTACTTTCTCAAACTGCTCTTACATCTTATAAACCAGCAAACTGAACTCTTGGAGTTTGATTTGGGGTATCATGTTGTTTTGTAAAAAGGTTTCAAAAATTCTCTGTTAGTCCTGGGGGTCAAATAATTGGTAAAAAATGACGTTTTTTCACAAAAAACCTTCTTCCTCGAACTCCTCCTACATTTTCAAAAGTAGACAAATCATCTTTTGGAATATGTTTTAGGGTATCCTATAGATGCGCAATAAGGTTTCGGAATTTTCAATTTTGTCCTGGGGGTCATTTAATGGCTAAAAAATGACGTTTTTTTTTTACAAAAAAACTTGTTTAAAAAACGTCATTTTTTTTAAGCAGTAGCCAAATGATCTTCTAGAATATGATTGGGGGTGTCATATTGAGGCATGATCAGGTTCCAGAATTTTTTTTTAATTAAGGGGATCAGTGGGCAACAAAAAATGACGTTTTTTGGCAAAAAAAATATGGTTCCCAGAACTCCTCTTACAACTTTTGGAGTAGCTACGTCATCTCTTGGGATATAATTGGGGCTGTCGTATAGATGTGCAATAAGGTTTTAAAAATTTAAATTTCATCCTGGGAGTCAAATAGTAGCAGAAAATTGACGTTTATCACTAAAAAAACAAACATTGATCCAAGAGCTCCTCTTATGATTTAATGGATAGACAATCATATCTTGGGATATGATAGGGACTGTTCTATAGATGTGCAGTAAGGTTTTCAAAATTTAAATTTCATCCAGGGAGTCAAAATGTAGCAGAAAATTGACGTTTATCACTTAAAAAATACATAGATCCTAGAACTCCTTTTATGATTTAATGGATAGACACATCATATCTTGGGATATGAAAGGAACTGTTCCATAGATGTGCATTACGGTTTTGAAAAATTATATTTAACCCTGAGGCCCATTATCTACCGGTACATACCTTTTGATGCCCTTTAAGAATCAAGAGTATATATGGTTAAGGGGTGTAGATCTCAACCGTTTTCGAGATATTCGTGCACTTCCTGTTCAAGGGGGGTCATGACCACCCCCGGGGCCCATGACCTACATACCGTTTGATGCCCCTTGACACAAGGAACAAGAATATATATGGTTTAAGGGTGGGGATCTCAACTGTTTTAAAGATATTAAGGGACTTGCTGTTTGAGGGCGTCAGGACCACCCACAGGGCCCATGACCTACATAACATTTGATGCCCCTTGACATCAGAAACATGAATATATATGGTTTAGGGGTCATGATTATAACAGTTTCCGAGATATATGGTAATTTCAAATTCCTGGGGGGTGGGGATGACCCCAGAGGTCAGATCTAATAAACCCTATATATTGCCAGTAACAGCCAATATATGATTATGAAAACCCTATATTATTATCTTTGTCCGTTTTCAAGTTACCATTTACAATAGAGTCTATGATTCTTCCTACAAGGTTCAATGTTAGACCCCACACCCTTTTGACACCCCCCTCCCCCCCCCCCTCCCCCAAAAAGTGGTTGTCTAACCCAAAATGAGAAAAATCAAACCAGGGTGCACATCTAGATTTGCAGGCCTATTATATCCTAGAGTTTTGTACAATTATGTTCAGCCATCTCTGAGAAACAAGTTCAGAGCGGGAAAGAAGAAAAAGAAGATGAAGAATATATACATGTATTAAGAACCGTACAAAAACAGTAAGTCTCCAAATTTCATTCGGGAGACTTAATAATAAAGATTAAATAGAGATAGGATCATCAAACATCAATAATTTAAAGATAATTGACAATTTCTGATTCTAAGGGGGTCAGGATGACCCCTTAGGGTCATGACTTACATGCCATAATGATCTGATGCGCCTGCATGACCTAAGGAGGAATAATATCTTTGGATTAAGGTGGGGATCTCAATGGTTTTTATGATATTTGATAATTTCAGGAAGATCAGCACTTGGGATCATGACCTACATACCATCTTAAATGCCTTGAACAAAGAAACAATAATATAATATGTACATGATATATGATTCAATTTGAGAACCCAGATATAGATCAATCATCTGTTTTGTAATACTTCCTATGTATATATAACTGTACATGTATTAGTTTGTGTTATGTTCTATACTATTCATGTTCATGACTGTAGTATGGCTTAGTCTTATTTTAAATTACATTAAAAAATCGTCAAATATATGACTTGGAACCCCCACTCCCAAACAAACTCAAATATAAACTGTTCTCTCTCCCCCCCCTTCCTTGTCGAATAATCTATTAAAATCAAAATATAATTTGGGTGTCTAAAAACTTTTATGAACTGGTAAAAAATGTTATTCTTAAAAAAAATTACATTACACCTTGCATAATTGACAAATGATCTATTGAGATACGATCAGAGGTCATATTTCTACCTTGGGATCAATAAGTAGTATTCATTGACAAGTTAAAATTAATTAATAACAATAAATGATTCAAATTATAAATGTTTATACTCCACATTCATCCCCCCCCCCCCCCAAATCTAACCTGCTTATAAAGATTCAGTCTTCTTAATTCATTGTAGCAAATTTTAAATCATTTCTTGATTGCTTTTTCTCTCGTGATTCACATTAACATTTTGGAAATTGCTTAATTCAATTTTTAAGATTTATAAACAAAATGTTATATGCATCACTGCCATGTGTATTCACCTATTTGGGGCAATTGTAAAGTCTCCTAAACAAAGCAGTGACATCATTAGGCTAGGAATTACCCACATGGATCAAACACTTCTGTATAACATATGAATAAGATAAAATACATTATTATTT
The DNA here is from genome assembly GCF_025612915.1 of Magallana angulata. NCBI lineage: Eukaryota > Metazoa > Mollusca > Bivalvia > Ostreida > Ostreidae > Magallana > Magallana angulata. The sequence continues at coordinate 16,682,123 of NC_069111.1, forward strand.
CTATAGTTCTAAAATGTCAGGGTGTCTCCAAGGGGGCATAATCTTACAATACAATTTTTCGCGCAATGACACAAAGAGCAAAAATAAATTAAACAGTTTATGGATGAGGATCTCAGATCTCAGAAGTTAACAAAATATACAGTGTATCATATCATTTCTTATTTCATAAAGGCGGGGGGGGGGGGTTTAAAGACAACACCTGGGGGTCATTAATGTACTTTACACCAGTTGATGCATCATAATGACTTTAGAAGATATTTTGTATTTTCCTGTTTCGTGGGGTCAGAACAGTCCCATAAGGTCATGATCTACATTGTATTTGATGCATTATAATATATTAAGAAAGAAATACTCCTTCCTTCCTATTATTACTCATATAAAAAATATAAGTGTCTACACTTACTTACATATGTAATACACAAATTTAATAAGAAATTGTTTATACAGGGTCAATATGGGGTCAACTCAACAGTGCATGCAGTCTGACAAATGAAAAAAATAACTTTTGCAACTAAAATGACAGAAACTTTACAAATGCGATAGGATAGGTAACGATGATAGGCTTATTTAAATATTAAAAGATGATGATACAGTATGCTGCCAAAGGGAGATTACATTTAGAAAGTGAAAGTAGAACTTATATACATGTGTATGTATGCTGGCAGGAATCCCATGCTGGCATCTTATTATATTGTGCTACTGCTACTACATGTATTATGCTTACCTAAATTGGTCAACATCATAATGATAATCCAATTAAAACACAATAATGAATTCCTTTAGCTGATCTTAACTACCGTAATCCTTTTCTGCATACGGAAAACACAGACATGTACATGTATGTATGGTTGTTGCTAAAACGCGGAACGGAAAACGGAACAGAATGGAAAATATCATCACGTTTATCGCTTAAAAAGGGTATAGACTGGCCAGAAACGATTTACTTTGTATCTTTTATTTATATCTAATGAATGATTATCAACATGTTGCTATCTTATTAATATTCATATGAATGTCTATCAATTATAGCATTGTATTCTTTCGGCTTTAGTTGAGTACGAAACGGAAAAATCAAATGTATACGAATTGTGAAACATTAACATGATTAAACGAGCAAATCAGCTATAACTTTTTACTTATTTCTCTTATATGGTATTGCTGGCATATTAGCGTAACGTACTCAGTTAGTGAAAGCGTTTTATGCGTGTTTTGAGTATTTTTATATTATTTTCAAATATGATGTACATGTATATACTTACATCAAAATTGAATTTTCGGTGTTCTAGACGATCTTTTATCATACAGACGATACAGTATCATTGAGATGGAAGAAAAAAACTGTAGGACTGACGACATTAAAACATTAAAATACAGTAAACATTAAAATAACCGGTAATTTGTGAAACTAGTAATTTGTGAAACTAGTATTTTTAGCAATGCAATTTTGTTTACGTTTGCATTACAAAGCATGCAGTTGTTTCCAGCAGCTATATACATATGATCCAAATAGAGAGCTCTAGACGTGGCCTGGTTTGATTTTCCGATTATATATTGGGACTATAGTCTGTCGATCCCAAAATATTCATGCAGCACATTTGGACGATTTATAATGGAAAATGTTGACATCTTTTCTCCATTTGGAAGTCACTCAGAAGACCTTGCACAATTTTTCAACACTATCATCCGGGTCTGTTAAAATGCAAAACCCCGTAGACTTCTTTATTTTTAGCCGTGTATTTATACCAGCTGATAAGCTAGAGAGGACGTTTTAAAGAAAGAATAATGAGAATGTTTAATGCTTCTAAAAGAGAATCGCTTGAACCCTAAGGTATATATAAATATACAGCAAAAAGTGAATCGAGGATATTTTGGGACAGAATATAGTGGTCAATGCATGTACTGTTAATTTTGAGGAAATAAATATTCTTGAATAAATAATCTAATATTGCTAATCTTTCAAAAAAAATTAAAAAGGTACATAAAGTATATCGTTTTAGCATACTTAACAAATCTATGAGGTAAATAACATTAGATAAGATTTTCCGTTTTTCTTCCGTTCCGTTTTCCGTTCCGCGTTTTAGCAACACCCATGTATGTATACACGTGAACCCATCTAATCGAAGAGCTGGGTAAAACTAGTACCCGCTAATGCGACATGCAGACCTGTGTTGTGTACGTAACTTCAGACAAAGATCAGTCATTTGTAACATGCATGTATTTTTATGACATATTCTTCAAATCCACTTGCACTATTTTATTAGGTAAATAACAGCTTTAAGGTGGTGCAGGACACCTGCATATTGTGATGTACATGTATACTTCCTATTGAGATTGTTACCTAACATTGAAGCGCAATGGGTTAGAGCGTTTACATGTCTGTAAGAGCATTGGGGTCCAAGGTGTATCTTTGGTAATTTACGAATTTTCATGGGGAGGGGGGGGGTCTGGACCCCTCACTCCCACCCCTTCTCTAAATCTGTGCACACGATGATGTTCATGTAGGCACACAGAAGCAAATCTAAAACCGGCAACCGCCACGGGGAGGGGGCATAATTTAATTTTTAATTTTGTTTGTAATAATTATATAGACCATTATACTTCCTATGACATAAAATGTTAAGATTATTGATTAACTGAAAATTCACTGCAAACAGTTCTACCCCAAATTGCACATAAAGTGCTGCTCATGTCACGATGTGTATTATCATATGGGCAGGGATCTCATCCTTCAGTTATGAAAATTATAATTTTTAAATGTATTACCGGAGTTTGCATGTAGCCTTCATTTTTAATTAAACTGGTACAAAACAGTGTTATTTAGGGGCAAACACATGGTGCGGGTATTACTGTCTAATGACAGCATCTAGTTCCTTTTGTCGTTAAAATTTTGAACGCTTTCATTTAGATTGTCTCTGAAAACCGTGATATCCCGCTCTGATGTAAAAATTCAAAAGACGCAAAGTTGATATTTTACAATAAGTTGACATGTACCGCATGTTATAAAATCAACTTTACTTTATGGCATGACATGCATGGCATGGCATGGCATGGCATGGCATGGCATGCCTAAACATAGGATGTGTTCAAATGTCAAGCATCTGTTAGATTTTATACAGCATCTGTTATTAAAAGTTGTTCGGAGATCTTTAACGAAAAATTGTTCGAAAATTTTTACTAAAAATGAACAAAGTCGATTAATCATATTTCACAGCAAGTTGATGTCTGAATGATACAAAAATAATTGCTACTATAAAATGTACTTAACAATAGACCTGTGGACCACATCTCTCATCTGAACAACAGTTCCTTGTATCATTTTATATAAGTTAATTAAACATTTTACCGATATATTTCTATGTTAAACTTTAAATACCGGGGATCACAATAATAACAATTTAGAATCTACATCATCTTAGGATCCGCGCATTGTAATTAAACAAATTATAGCATAGTCGTTCTTGGGAAGAATATTTTTTAAACATTTTACCTATATATTTTTATGGTAAACATTAATCCCCTCTTGAGGCCCTAGTTATAGTCCGGCTGTCACGATTGAAACATTTTAGAATCTAAGAACATCTTAGGATGCTTATGTTGTAATTTCACAAATAATAGCAATGTAGTTCTTGAGAGGAAAATTTCAAAACATTTACCAACATGTTTTTACGTTAAACATCGAACCCCTTTTGGGCCCAAGTATTGGTCCGGGGAAGCACGATTTTAGCAATTTAGACGTACACCATCCAAGAGTGCTTTCATTGTAGCTTTACAAATACTAGCATTACAGTTCTTGAGAAGAAGAATTTGAAACATTTACCAACATATTTTGGTGTTGAACTTTGAACCCCTTTTTGGGCCTCAGTATTGGTCCGGGGGTCACGATTTTAGCAATTTAGAATGTACATCGCCTTAGAATGCTTGCATTGTAGTGGTTTTACAAATTATAGCATCAGAGTTCTTGAGAAGAAGATTTTTAAACATTTTACCTATACATATTTTTATGGTAAGCATTGATTCCCTCTTGGGGCCTCAGTATTTTTCGGGGGTGGGGGGCTACAAGTGCATCATGATATCATAAATTGGAGCATTGTAGTTTTTCCTATATATTCCTAGGTTAAACTTTGATTGAACCCCTCTTTGAGCCCTTGTATTTGTCTGGTGGTCACAATTTTAACAATATAGAATTATATATATATATATATATATATATATATATATATATATATATATATATATATATATATATATATATATATATATATACACACACACACACACACACACACACACACACACACACACACACACACACACAAGCTTATGTGTTATTATTGTCATTTATGGTGCAGTGGTTCTTAAGAGGACGATTATGTAAGACATGCACCCTATTTTTACTGTTTTGCAATGATTTCCCTTTTTAATTAAGCACTCCCCTTCATTTTAATATTATAGAATTCCTTGTCCATAGGGATGCTTTGTACCAAGTTTAGAGCTCAATTGAACCGAAAGTGAGTTGCTGAGAAACATTTGGTAAAAATTTGTTTGATGATTTGTCATTTACCGCACGATGGTGTCTAATTGTGAAAAAAAAATAAACCTACTATTTGGTATACCTGAACAAAGAGCGTTTCAATATTTAAAGCATATGCCATTAACAGTTGCTGGGAGAAATGCGACAGATATTTGTTACGGACAAACACAGACAGACACTCGAGAGTAAACAGTATACACTGTTTCCTTCGGAGCGTGATTATAATAAAAATCCATGTATTAAGTTCATTTGAAATACAGACGAAATCATCGTCCATGTATATATGTACTTGTATTAAAAATGACATTGCACGTCAAATAGGCATCTCAGTCTTAAAATTCTAGCTAATACGGTTCAGTAGAAGGATTAAAGTTAAAAAGTTCTCGAAGACCGAACACCAATTGAATAACAGAAAAAAACAGACTTGACTAAACAAAGAATCTTTAATTCTTTTCTGCTCTCTGACTGTCGGATAGTTTTTTTCTTTTAATAAAAATGCATGTTTTAACGTCAATCGTATGTCAGTCAACAAACCATGTTTTTGAATGGGGCATCTTTATGTTATTTCTGCACAGATTTACCGAAAATTATACCATGCTAAAAAAAAAACATCCTAATTGACATATGTGGATTACATTCTGTCAGAAACAAATGTTTAGACAAATTTCTTATGCTCATTCTTATCTTATCTACATGTCTCCTACCATTGCAAATACTATTGGTAAAAAAAAACCCAGACGTTTCATAATCTTTAGTGTTCATACCATCACTAATGCTAGTTGATCAATCACTAAACTGAGCATTAATAAAAATCAACTTAATACATCTATTTGGAAAATAAGTTTTACAATTAGTGTAGAACAAATCTGATAAGCTAAAATTATTATACTGTACGCAGCGAAGCCCGCCTCGCGAAGCGAGGATTAATGGTAACACGTAAATATAAGAAAATCAGTGAAAAATGAAAGTTGAATCAGGGGTACTAAGGCCAAAAAAAAAATTCTTCCAGCCCTGGGCCCGCCAGATTGGCAGCCATTTTGTTTTTAAAAAAGTTAGTTCGATCATTGTTTGACTGGTACTTATCGATGTTCATTGCCTCTAAACTCGATTTAATAAGTTCCAGTGTTTCAATAGAAGGTAATTTGAATTAAAAGAAATTAAAAAGGAAACCAGATAAGTTTCAATAGTGCTTCAATCAACAAACACGACTTGTTCTATGTATGTCTTATCAAATTATCAGATTGAAAATAAATACATTAAGGTAGTCCATCGATAACTAAGGTGAATTTAACAATTTTGATTGATCTATACAACATCAAATACATGTTTTAAAGCTATTATGAGGCTGACTTAACGAGGCCGGGTCTAATTTGTTCTGCCCTAGATTTTTGGATGAAACTTTTTACATGAATTTCTACTGATATAATTATTATTTTAAGATTAAAAAATAAGACATTTACCACACCGTTTGTTTAGGGGGTCATCTCAAAGTGTGTTAATCTTTAACATAGGACCCTATGGGATTTTGCTTGAAATGTATCAATTTTGCATATTTTTTTCATTTTTTCAAAACTTCTGCCCTAGGGATTTCTTTTTCTGTTCTACATATTAAAGTTATTGCTAAAAGGCATCTAATGGTCAAATAAAAAAAACCTTTTACCTCCTGGTTTGTTCCAGGGGTCTTATCAAAGTTGATTTTTGTATGCCCAATTTCCCAGATTCGTCAGATAATGGCTATTTTTTATTTGACAAAAGCGGAAAAGGTGATCTAAATAGTATTATTAAAACATTCAGACATATTTAAGTAATAAAAACATATATAACATCACATATTAAGGGTCATTGATATAAAATACATGGTTACTGTCTGAAATATATGAATTTAGCTATATTTAGGCGGGTTAAGAAAACGTGACAGAAGGCTAGGCTTGCTGAACCCTCTTCACGTTTTCGACCTGAGCCCAAATATAGCTTATACTTTGAGACATTTATGTTTATTCCACAATATAACATTATTTTTACGCATCAAACGAGATATTTTCAACAATTTTCGCTGAATATCTGCAGTTGAAACTATCACGCCATGGCGTCAACCAAGCAAAAAGATGACGTCACAATACAAATGAAACGCTGCGTGAAAGCGTGCGTACTCGTTCTGTACTCGGCCTCGTTAAACCAAACTTGGGTGTATGTATGTAGTCAATTAAATGAACTTTTTGCACTTAAAACTTTTTTTAAGAGTTGTCTGCCCTTTAGGAAAATTTTAAAAAAATCATTTTCTGAAAATATGTATGGTAAACTATGAATAATTTTAGCATATTCGAAGACGGAGAAAGCTTTTGCAACTTTTAACCAAGAGAAATGTGAGAAAATTACTTGTACTAAAGAAATATATTTAAAAATGCATTTTCCCAATAGACTTCAATGTTAACTTCAACATATGATAAATTAATCAAAATCAATTTTTTTTAAAGATTTCAAAGGTGAAACTTTATTATTTAATAAACTCCTTAAAATCACACTAAGATTTTAATGATCAAAATTGCAATCAATTAGATATGAAATATGATAGTTATGGATGGACTACCTTAACGTAAAGGAACTGATCTTTAAGATTCTGAATAAAGTATTCAATTTTATTACATTGGCATTCATTTGAATTAAATTGATGAACAATGAAAGAAGAAATAAAAATAATAATTCGGAATCACGTAAGTCTCTTCGGCTATTTCCGAAGACGTTTTACGTCTGAAATATGACGTCATAATGTAGACTGAGCACGCGAAGTGTAGTTTAACTTTAATTGACGAATGATTTGAGTAGGCAACCATGCTGGCGGATCCTACTGTGTGCGTTTTAAATAGATTTTATTACACAAAAATCAAACTGCACTGTGTTAAATCTGCGCTCGGTCCAACGGTCACACCGTTTACATATTAACTTAATAATAGCACTTGTAAATCATCTTTTAAGAGGATAATTTGCAACACATAACGGTCTCCAAACAGAAATTGTACTGTTTAGATATGAATAAAATTTACCAGTATTGCTATGACTTCGTATTAATGATATATTGAAATAATGATAATTTTACCGTTGGTTTTAGATTTATTGAGATTGAAATATATTTGGCGGAGATGAAAATTGATAAAAATCCTAAATAACGTCTGAACACTGGTAATGATTCTGGTCAAATGTCAGGCCTTTGCCATGATTGAAACACAAGTTCCACGTTTTTAAATGATAGAAGGGTAAATTGTCTTGAGTATTTTATGGGTACGAGTAATATTATTTTGTAAAGATAACAGATTAAAATTAAATTTTACATAATATCAAGCCATTAATTAGTGTACCTGAGAAAATATATCAAATAATTAATTTCACCGGTGTTTCGCACGACCTTAACAAACCTCGTCTTGTTGCATGACTTTCGCATTAATTTAGTAGAACAACCATCGTTATTTTAATCTACATTCCAGTCACGAGATCATTTTAACACATACCGTTTCTATTTAAGACAGCCAATTTTCAACCTAGTGCTCATTAAAGCTAATTAAAACCTTATCTGCAGAAAAGTTGATAAATATTTTATTATGAAATTATGATTTTAATAGCAATTGTTTTATTTTCAATTTATCGTATTATTTCATTTTTGGGATTGATTTAAATCATTTCTCCTACGCAGTTACTCTGGCAAACGGAAGTAAAACAATGTTTGGGCCTGTACAAATCATGAATCATCACCGCTGACAAGACTTAGTACTTAATATTAATAAATAATCGATAAATTCGATGTAATGTATTCGGAAATATTAATTTTCAAGGAGACTGATTTATAAATACCTTAAAAATTGTCAGATTTTAAATGGTACGAACTGGTTTGTTTTCATTGATATCCAAAGTGCCATTTCTACAGCGTTAAATTTGGAATAAAAGACAGACTATCCAATTTAAAGATAGAACCAGTATGGGCATAGACTAGACTTTATTGTCATTTGTTTGTATACAATTTTTCAGAAGTTCAAATAATACTGATAAATAACGCTTCTTGCAGTTTGATGGCGTTAAAAACATAACATTATTTATTAAGGGTTTTTCGTCTTTAGCTAAGAATTTTTGTCAAAAAGGCCGATAATTTATATTAGAAAAAATGTTTGTAGTTATTCAAATACTGTTAGGAACCTACTTTCATGCGATATTACATATAGTTAATTTTAAAAAATGAAATAATCAATAAAATAAGCTCCTGTCAGTACTTCAGTACTTTTGCTATGGATATCGCTAAACAGTCTTATTTAATCTAATCTTATGAAATTATATGGAAAGCTTTTTACGTGAACATTTCTAAATTAACTCACTAGAACTGTCAGCAGCGATCATCATTTCCGTCGTTGTAGTTGGAGGCAAAGTCGTAGGGGGTGTAGAGCTTCCATTAGTGATTTCTAAAGTCGATTCCGCTTCATCTTGTGTGCTCAAAGTAGATATCTTGAACACAAAATCGTTTTTGTTGGGTTTTTAAATTTAGTTTTGCTGTTGCTTTTTAAATATTTCAACATTAATAATGAAAAATGTTTTAACATAATTTCGCGCAGGTGTTAATTATTAATTCTGAAAAATGGTTGTTTAAAACATTTACCTCTGTTAAAGATTGGGCATGCGAGACAGAGATGTATTGCAAAAGGACCGACAAAACAAGCACAATAAATGTCTTTTGAAAAAATCCAAATGGCGCCATATTGTCAAGGATTGATGTCCACTGCATTATAACTGAAATGTTCAGAGAGAAAATTCAAATAACGTGTGTTTAAAAACAAAAAGAAAAAAAATCAAAATTCATTTTACCTTTATTAGTGTTGGTAGGTCTGTTTCTAACAATGTTCAACTTAAATAATGGTTATCGTTACATTCCATATCGATTTATTGCCTTAAAAAAGTAGCAAAAATTCTGACATGCGCTTTAGATAAAAAAAAGTATGATCGTAAACGGCGGAAAACCCGTAGAGGCTTCAACCAAAAATCAATTTATTTTGTAATGTCTTTTGCATGAAGTATTTACTCAGGATTTTAAATCCTCAAAACACACACCGATTCCAGAAACGTCTATTGAATGTTATGCAATTCCAAAAGTATGTAAATAAATTTAATACCGTACTGATAACAAAATGTGAGTAAATCAAGTTCCTTGTTTGCGCAATGTATTTGATTAACTTCAAAGCTCAGTATGTTATAGTTGCGAACAGATTTATTAAGATATGTTTTGGTTCATCTGCTTTTTGTTCGCCGATTGAAAAGGGGCGGCAAGCAATCCTTTTTTTTTTTAAATTATCAAACTAACAAAATGAAAACATTTGAAATGTTTACACTTCGCATTAATATTCCAAAAAATGCTTGAAAATACTCATTGTTATTGATATGGAAACTGGCAAGACTACAATCGTTTGGAACCGTAATATATACGATTTGTAAACTGCGAGTTGATATTACCAAGAGCTGCATGATAGAAAACTGAATGGAATTGATAACAAAAACTGACAAGACTGAAATCTACATGATCCGCGACCCAGTTCTAGTCAGTTCAATAACTTCTTGTCTGTGGATAAATATATGGTTCCTTTTACTTTAAGAACCACTTTCAAATGCATTGTTTTGTTGTTAAATTAAAACGTTTATTTAAATATCTTCATACATAATGTTAACACCATTCATTATTGTTTTTTTATTGACTTTGCGTGTCCAATTTATGAAATGAATAGCAATGTTCAAAGGTTCACTGTGGTATGAATCTGGTTGGTCACGTAAACAAATTCCCAGATAATTTATCACATATCAACCAAGTTCATATTACCCTATGGGCTTTTTTTAAATTTCAATGAACTGCTTTGACTTATGTTTTAGACAGTCAAATCATCCCAAATTAATAACATATCTAAGTGTGTTCAAATAGTTCTAATAATGCGACAATCAATCCGGAAGCTCATGCGATGAACATTTTGACGTCATATATTTTGGACACATTAAAGTATTTACCCAGAAATGAACGATTTTGCCCCTCTGTATATTTGTGGAAGAAAATTTGCAAAACTAATGTAAATATTACTCTTATTAATCATTGAGATCGTTTACTCCCAGTTTTTGCGAGGGATAGTCTCGGACATCCAACTATACGTATTAACCATGCTAACCTTCAAGTATATGGAAAAATTGGTTGTTTTCTCTGTTTTTCGCTGTGATTAACAATATGATACTTAATATTTACGTATTTTTACTCGCCTATAGACATTTTATTGAACGATTCAGATTCCGATTGAGATATAAATATAATCACTTCATAGTTTTCTTTTGTGTTTCATTCGGTCGGGCTGTGCAGTAGAGATGTGTGATTTTTCTGCAATGCTGGGCATCGTCATACCCAGATTAAAATGAATAAGAAAGAAAATAATTCAGTTGAAAAATGTAGAGTTGTGACTCTAAAGGATTCAATGCGTTTCATTTTTTTTCATTAATTGATCAGAATATGTTAGATAAAGAAAATGTTTGTTTGTTTATCTTCAAGGAACTTTTTCTCCATGCGTAAAGTTTTTGACATCTTGTAATAAATGTGTTCTGCGGCTCAAAATTATAATGTCTGCAGAAAAGATTGGTAAAACATGTGTTTTACACACAACTTGTTGAATTAAAATCTAATACCACTGCATATCAAGCTTTAAGAGATATCCTATATAAATGATGTTCATTTATAGTCTCTTCCAAGATATTTATTCAGCATTTTTGGACGATTTTTAACAAAAATACACGTACCTGTGAAAGTAGTGCAGTTAGAATAAATGAAAGGGAAAACATTCAAGATAATTCCATTTATTATCATTTTCATTCAAAAAATTCACAGGAACGAAAACTCATTTTCAATCCTTAGTAGATTTATAATCGGGATTTTTAAGTCGGACGGAATACCTTGAACAATCTTTTAACGTTATCACCCGGTTCTGTTGCAATATAGAATTACCGTAGACATATGTTTTAGCCTTGTATTGAAACCCGATAAGATAGAGGGGCCGTTTTAAAGGAAAAATCTTTGAAATGTTTTATATGTATGAATGAAGATAGATTTGATCACGCCCCGACCAAAATTACCACTTCATATTATTGAAAGAATGATTCCTTAATAGTTACATTTATATAATTTTAAGCCATCGTACGATTAAATTTTTAAATATAAATAAGAAAACCCCGCTGGCGCCTTAATTTGGCGTCATCTGAATTTAAGGGTTATATAGTACAAAATCGGAACGTAGTGTTATCACAGGCAAAGACACTGGTAAATGTAAATTTTTAAGGAATAAGGAATCATTCTTTGAGTATTATGAGGTGAAAATTATGGTCGGGGTGTAATCAAATCATATAAAGCCCGAAGGGTTTTATAATCGTTTAAACCCTGAGGTATTTATAATTATCTAATATACATAAAAATGTTAATGGAGGATATTTTGGGACAGAGATTACATTGTTGTATGATTTTAAACAGATTTTTCCGATGCTTTTTTCATTCAAATTTAACATTAATTAGCTATACAAGAGTTTTAAAAGGTACATTTTAAGCAATTATATCGATATCACAGAAAAAAAATCCTGAACATTACAACTTGCAATCATTTCAATCGTTAATCTAGAATATGAATCGTAACATGGAATTCGCAAATGAATAGCGCACTTCAGATTCAACAACAGAGAAGAAAAATAATTACCTTAGAAAGTTAAACTAATATTCACTAATTAAAAGTTAAGTATCCCCCAAACAAACCTACTATAACCTTAAACTAGCATTATATCATTTTCTTTATACAAGGTAACCTTGCTTTTTTTCTTTTTCTGCTGTAAATTTAATGGAAATAATTCTTATTGTTAAATTTTCTCATATGCTCTTCCAAGCCAAAACATATAAAGAAACAAACTACAAGAGTAAGATACTCCTATTTTTAATAGTGACTGTCTGAAATAATTATTTTTAAGTCCAAACTTCAATACTTTATATGCTTGACTTTATCAATTCTATGTTGGCAAGAACTTAACAATACAAGTGTTGCTCAAAGAATAAAGCTGCCAAAGCAAATATTTATTAAATGATAATGGGGTTTTTTTCTTTATATAGAATCAAACCAGGAAGAACATTTCGGCTTCTGACTAGTGGTTATTACAGAGTTCAAAAAGTGGGATTATATGTGAATACTATAGTTAACATTTTGTGTAAAAATGAAAAAAAAATATTTAAAAAATCCAAGAGAAAGATTGCCTAATTTTTCTATCTCAGGTTAAAATTAATCTGCAAAGAACAATACCTTGAACATGTTTTATATCAAAAAGGTATTAAAATGATAAGGGTTTGATAATTTTAATAACTTGGCTATATTTTGGGCACGGTAATTATTATATATAGTACAAATCAAATATCAAGTCAATTAATAAATCAACTTGTGCAATTGATTGCAAAATAAAAAACAGGCATTAGGTAATTGTAATTGAGTAATCGTAATCGATTATAACCAAAACTATGACGTCATTAACAATTCATGTTCGCGTAATTTTCATAAAACTTGGTAGAAGAAACCAAATCTTTAGTGTGTTTTTTTTAAATAGAAACTATGTCCACAGCCGTCGCCCACGAAAAAACTTTCCTTATAATTTTATCACGTGACATAACATAAAATATATCAATTTCGTTGTGGGCGATGGTTGAAGATACATTTTCATCCTCAAAAAACTTTGAGAAAATGTGCCACGTTCATCATTTTTGATAGCATCTTAAAAATATGACAATGTTGAAGTTATTATTCTTTATTGAAAACGGGACAAAAGTGTATAACTTGGTACTTTAAATACAATTGTGTTCAAGACGAGAAATTTGTATTTTTAATGAGATTGAAACAACTTTTGAAATTTAGGGCAAATATTGTAAGGAACTGTAACCTCTTCTTAGAATAATTACATGTACAAGCTCCAATTTGATTATAATCATGAAGCAAAGGTCTCTAAAAGATATTTGCATGTTGCCAATAATATCTTAATTATCAAATTTTAATCAAATGGTAATTTTCAAGAAATCAATAACAGAATAGTTGTTGGATAAAAGGTAAAGGTTTCACCCAAACTCGTAAACTTCCAAAGTAAAGTCATCGTTTACATAGTTTAAAATACTAAGCTCTCAATATTGCTCCAGATTTTTCAGTTCAATTCAATAAGCATTAAAAATATTAAAATGTTATCTTATCAAAATTGAAATAATAAGTCTCAAATTTTCATATCATTTAAAATAAATATAACCATTTCTAAAGAGATATCATTTACACTTTAATTAAAAGAATTAATTATTAAACGATGACATGGTATTAAGTAATCGATTACAATGCGATTACAAGTGAAATCGATTTATAATCGATTGCACAAAAATTACTAGTGTCACCAGTTATTAACTTACAGTTTTAAGTAATCGTGCCCATGCCCGATAAAGAGCAGCAGGCATGTTCACGAAACTTCCCTAAGATATGACCTAAGTGTGTTCCTAAGATATGACTTAGGAAAAAAGTTATGAACATCCTAAGATCAACTTAGGACACATCTTAAGATGTAACTCAACGGTATCTTCGGAACATCTTAAGTTAGGTTATCCTAAATTGTGTTATGGTCATTATTAATTTGATCACAGTGTCTATATTTTGATAATCATGTAAAACTTTGCGCGTTAATACTTTGTGTGGGTTAAATGTTCAATTATGATGTTAGAAATTATCAAAATTTGAGTTGATGGACAGGTTTTTTTTTTTAGCCAGATGTAAGTCAATATCGATAGGTATGAAATAAAAAAGATACTCAAGTCAGTAGAACGAAGATTGCAAATATTTGCATTGATATTTTTATATGACATCTTACATTAACAGAGTAATAAAGAAACCTAGTGCTTCTTTTGGCAATAACGGATACTCGCACGTTATATGATATATTGTGATATTTTTCACTGCATGGTAATTTTTTCACACAGAGGAGTGTAATTGTTCAAACAAAAAATACTTTGACATTTATTTAATGTTTAAAAAATTCCTTTAATATTTATACCTATAAAGATTAATTAGCTCTTGCAATCTCTTTTATCAATCAACTGTTATCAAAATGAAAATTGAGTCTCGCAGGACTCGAACCACTGCTTTTAACATTGAAATATTTACAGTTACTTAAACTCTACGCTTAACCACTGAGCCATGAAACTAATCATTGAGGAAATGGTAGATGAAAACAATATCAAAAGGCTTTTCGGACTAAAGGCAAAACAGTAAAATAAGTGAATAATTTTCCCTCTTGATGCCCACACGCACCTAACCGGTACGAATCGTTTTGTGAACTGCATTATTGTCTCAGTCATGAGTAAGAAAAGAAGCCCGAATTTTTCTGGTGCCCAAATACAAGTTCTTTTGGACGAGGTGGAAAAAAACCAAAGATATAATATTCAGCAAACTATCAAACGTCGTGACCAATGCAGCTAAGAAGAGGGCTTGCGAAAGTATTTGTGAGAGATTTAATTCTTGTTACTCCTCCGCCCATACACGGAATGTTGAGGAAATTAGAAAGAAGTTGTCTTCGTATACAAGCGACACGAAGAAGAAAGCTTCCCAACAGCGACGGGAGTCTATGAAGACAGGGGGTGGTCCACCGCCATTGGAACTAATGCAATGCAGGATCGAGTTGCCGGTATCATTGGTAACTTACCCATAGATGGAATACCCGGTGGACATGACACGGCAGATTCAATGGAACAAAACGGATATTTTGTGTGCATTGGTAAGTATTGCTATTAAATTTGACCATATTGAAATTTATTAAAAAAAGAACTTTGTTTATTAGTTTGTAGTCTTTGCACTTTCAACAACCATCATATCTTTTATTTGTACAGGAACAGAGTCATCAGATTCAACCCAGTCGAGTATGCATGCTGACGCTGCGCGTATTACTCTAGATGGTAAGTAGTAGTGTATTCTCAAGAATTTGCATAACACATTCTTCTATGATTTTATACTTGGTACATATCTATTTTGATTTATTTCACTAGGACCAGACAATCAACCATCGCTGGAAGCGTCAGCAGAGAAAAAGAGGAAGAAACCGACACGCGCTTCATCAGAGGGAAATTACATGCAACAGCTCCTGGAGGTAGAAAAACAGAAGCTTGAAATTGCCCAAGAAAAAGTAGAAATTAAAAAACGGAGACTCGTTATTGATGAACAGAGGCTAGCTTTGGATCAGCAAAGGTTTCAATTGAAACTTCAACGCCACCAAGTGTATTTGGCAAAATACGGTGTAACATTCAGTGTCACTGATCAAAATCAGTGAAATATTTTTATATGCTGAATAATTTGTCAAAATAATATATAAATTGTAACTTTAGTTACTTAAATTCTGTATTGGAAAATTATATTGATACATTTACAACAGTTTATTTACTTGTAATTCATTGTCTGCAACATTAGAGTTTCAGCTTTGTAAAATATACAAACATTAATTGATATTAAAAAATACTTATAATCATAATTTACACTAAAAATCGTCCAACAATCAACTGATCACGCAATCCAGCGCCATCGTTAAATCTTCCTCAGTAGTCAATTCGAATTCTACCATTGTCGCATGGAATAGCGTCATTTGGTAGTGGAATTCAACGTCAAATGCACATGTTATGCAGAACAGCACATGCAACAGTTATGTTACAAGCCCTTTGTGCAATGTAAACAAGAGTACCACCACTATCATCAATGCATCTAAATCTTGATTTTAAAACTCCAAAGGCGCGTTCGATAACATTTCTTGTTCTTATATGCGCTGAATTGTATTTCTCTTGCGCTTCCGTGGTCGGATTCAATACCGGAGTCAGTAGCCATTGGTGCAATGGATAACCACTGTTTCCGAGTAACCATCCTTGTGTTATTGTTCCGTTTTCAAAGAGGTGACGTGTATGGAAGAATTTCTCCATATGTGTAAATCGTGTGTACCGCCGGACCATTAAGCTACTACATTTAGAAAAATCAAATCACTATCACACACCCCTTGCACATTGATGGAATGGTTACCTTTCCTGTTAACGTATAAATGTTCGTCTATATGGCGTATGTTTGCCAAAAAACCCGTAAATGAAGACGTGGGGGATACGACCATATCACCACAGCAATAAGAAAGCGAGGCATATAAACCCAAATACATCATCTGCAACAGTTTAATACTTTCTAGCCAAGAGCTTCCCCAAAGCAAATGAAATTAAAATGTCATTGTTCATGAATTATGTTTCATATGCTTCATTGTATATGTAAGACTTCCAGCGCCCTTATTTCTGGATTTCGTCAGTAGCAAAGCTAAGGTATGTGCAATCTTTGCAAACGAAGATAGTAGGATTTAAATCCTGATGAGCTTTTAGGAATTTGAAGATGTTTAATAGTTTAGGAAAGAACTCCTGTTAATTGATACATTTTAAGTGGGGGATACTGTAGATTTCTTATTTTACGCGAGTACATATACTTATTTTCGCGATTCAACGGTTTTCCGTCAAATCGCGAGAATATAAAATCGCCAATGCCGAAATTTTATCATAGTTTTATGTAGTTTGCATAAGTTTGAAAATTAAAAGCGAGATTTTAAAATTAGCAAGAAGGGCTTCTCGCGATTTTTAGCGGATATTAATTCCTCGCGTTTTATTAGGAATTTACAGTATTAAAAATGACAAAACAATGACCTTGGACATCCCGGGTGCCCGTCGACGTAATAAAAAACAAGTCGATATAGACATACTATACTGCACTGTCCTTCTATTTGTGATACAAATTCCAAAAGCATTGATACACACGATGGGTAAAGTCTGGACGATGTTTCGTAGAACTAATTTTGTATTTAGCAATTTACCGTCTGCCTAATTCTTGAAATCTTTCAATCCTTGCAGGAACTATGGAGTAAGAAATTCATTAGATGGGTCTGGTATGTTATTCAATCCAAACCACCTTTGGGCCTCATTGGTAGTGAAGAATAAGCCAAAAAATAAAAAAAACATAAATGCATAATTATAGTGACCAAGAAATGAAGCCCATTCTACCAAAATAAGTGAAAATTGTAAAATGCAATTGTAACAAAATGTAAGAATCGTTTATACAATATAGTTATGTAAAGATGACATTTCTTTTTTGATTTGAGTCCCCCAAAATACAAACACTCTGTTCTTTTTTTTAGTAGGGTGCCATATTTTGATCAGTTGTGTAATGTAAAATTTCGTAATCAAAATACATATGTTGTAGAAATTTAACATTTTTTATTCTACAAATGTTAATATACAAAAGCATAAGTAATTAATATATTCAAAGATATACATGTATTCTGATTTTTTTGATAATGTTAATGATAAATAAATCCAAAGAATGAATTACTTTTTTCAAATTGATGTTTCCATAAAAAGGGGGTAGGGATGGTTCATATTGCAGAATGTCAAGAAAGTTACAATTAAAATTTATACTAGTATGTTATATCTATATGTAATGGAGCACATGCTAAGGTTGATGTAAGTTTTTAAGAAAATTTCGTCGAGTATTATTATATGCCAACACATTCTGTGAACATTAAGATTAAAAATCTCTAAAATTTAAATTGTTGATTTTATCAATATTTTCGTAAAATTGTTATATTGGTATGTTAAAATGCCAAATGTTGTAAATAATTTTTTCCAATTTCATTTCTCTTTTTAATAGTAATGAAAATAATATTCAAATAAATTTCATTAATTTTGATTAAAATCATAATGCCTGAAAAAAGGTCTGTAGGAGGTCAATTTCTATCAAAATATCTCCCTTACAAGTGATTTTACACTGCAGCATCCTGTTCCTCCTTTTTAAACCAAATGTGTACAATTTTCATCCCCTGTTGAAGTATATAAAATAATGAATCGAGATCCTTTTTCTTTTCACTACCCCTCCCCTATTTTTGACTAAATGTTTTTCAAAACTAAATTCCAATCAGGTTTTAAACTCTGAAATGAAGCTTAAAAATAATTTTAAAAAATCTCTAACAGGTCAATTTAAGAGCTATTTGGTTTTCAGGTGACCGTAAAGGCCATAAAAATCGGGTTTTCTTTATACGGTTCCTGTTCTTTTCTCGGATATCGCTACAATACATTTTCATTACTTATTGTGGGGCACTTAGTAATTTAATTAAATCAAGATTTTTTAAAAAGATATTTCTTTATTCATTATTTACACACCAACACACAAATGAATATAACATGTACAGGAATGTTATTCATTGCAAAGTGAGAAAAAGTATACAGCTTTGAATTGTTTATATCGTTTAATTGAGCACATAATAGTAAAAATTCAGTAACTACATATCAAAATCACTTCAACACGTCTTTTTATATACAAAAAAAACCAACTTTATGAGAAATATTAAATCGTACTACCAATCAACTCACTCTTTATCTGATAAAACTACTTGAGTCTTCCTTCTCTCTACATGGATAATCATGTATATAAAATCAGTATAAAAATGTTGAGATTAATGGTCGTGGCTATTTTTAGACTGTATTTGTCACCTTTGGAAGAATAGTTCTATATAAAATTTTAGTAAAATACCCAAATTCAAAAGGTAAAAACATGTTTTTTCCTTTACTAAGTAATAATTTGGAGATAAAAAAAGTCGTATTTTAATCTGATGGTTAAATTGTTGACCGCAAAGCCGCCTTAAATGAAAGGTTTTTGAGAAAATAAGCACAACGTTTCCGAAATCTCCTATACCGATTTCTTCTAGTACAATGTAGCTGGTCGTTTTATCCGAAACTGAAAAAAAGATAGTGTCAATAAAACTTCAACTACAATGTAATATAATAATACACTCTATTTTTGAAGAAAAAAAATTAAAAAAAGTTAAATATGGTTACGTCTCTTTTGGTACATGTATCTATATGAATTGACTCTTTCTCTTTCTTTTTTCGATTTACTTATATTATTATTCATCTATGTATATGAAATCTCTCTTTCTCTCTTAATATATCTCTCCCATTTATTTTACTTGTTTTTGTTGATTCAAAAGATCGTCGATTGAGTTCCAGTGACCAAGATTGTTGTAACCTTTAAATATCAATATTAGAAAATATCAAATATAACAGACAGCTGAACAAGTGACCAATTCAATGTAAATGGCTTTTTAAGCATTAAAAGTTATACAATGTAACATACAAAAAAGGAAACAAATAACAAGACAAAACAGCAAAATACATGTATTATTTCTAAATTGCAGGTCTTTCTATATGTATAATATTATGGTTTTCAAAATTTTGGGTGGTCCGCATTCATTTTTAAGCTTCGGTTTTGTTACAACATAAAATTTAATAGAAATTAAAACAACCCCAAAATAGTTTTTACCTCTGGATGTATTCTCTTTATTGAACTTAATCTCGTGATTATCCGATTCAATGACACTGTAAATGAAAATATATATTTGACATTTAAACATGTTAAACTTCTTTCAATTAAGCAAAGATACTCTCTCTCTCTTTCTCTCTCTCATAGTTTATATTATATAAAATTGATCAAATAGAATTCTTCATCAACGCAAAACAAAGTCCTTGAGATTAAAAAAATCAAAATGTATGTATTTGGATTTTTCTTTTTTCTTTCTTTTTTTTTAAACATACTGCACGTATACGAATAATAATTATAATTTACTTATCTTAACGAACTGATGAATAAATACACTGTAATAACCTTTTACTGTTATGCTTGGATTTTCCTTTACGACAAACGTACACCACTACAAGACCAATTGTTGCCATTGACAGTGGAACAGCGATTCCAATAATGATAAAAAGTGTCCAACCTAAAATTAGATAAAGACAGTCACAAATTATGACACATAAAACTGTGTAATGTCCAGATTAAAATAGATAACAGCTAAATCTACTAAAATAGATTGTGCGATATGATAGTGACTTTAAACAATAATATTTCATTTTGATCAAAAAGGTATATATGTCACCTTATTGAACGATTTAATTTCTGAAAATGTTCACATTAGTCTGTGATTCTATTATACATTCAATACTATCAACATGTATATGAAACAATATTTTATGTTTATGAATGATACTTTATTTAGTACATCATTGACTTACCTTTTGTATCTGGGTTTCTGAAAAAAAGATGAAAAATATAATTTATTTCTAATTGATCTACATGTATACGTATCTTTCTATCTATATATCAAATGCAAAACAATGTCACATATAATGATAAAACATTAACACTCTATAGTTTATAACACCCGTACTTACACACATGAAGCTACTCCCGATGAATCGACACACGTTTTTCCACTCGAACACACGTCAGTGTAAATATGACATGGGTTGATTGTAGAGTTGATATCTACATGTATTTTGAAATGCAATATTTAGAGAACACTTTTTAGTGCTTGCATTAAATTCAATAAAAAAAAAACCAGCTATCAATATGATACATTCATCATGTTGAACTATTGAATTTTTTTATCAAACCCCAACAATAGCAATGTCACCGTCAACATCGCTCTTCCAAAATCAATGAGAGGGGGAAGTAATATGATGAATTATGAATGAAAGTTAGGATAAAATTAATGGCTTCCTTGGAATGACTTTTTAAATGTTACTCTTGTTATAATGCAGTGTCTCTTTAACGATTTAGATAATAAAGGATACAAAACCATTATTCATAACTTACCTATTGTGCCCTTATCGTTGAATAAAACTATGTTTTTGACCTCTGTACTTTGGTTAAACAAAACGATTTTTTCATCTTGTCGCAGCAATTTGACCATGCTGTTTGCAGTGTCAACTTTAAGGGATTCCTCTGTGCCACTCGAGTAGATCTCATGATCAACAATCACGCTTCCAAATCTAATGTTAAAACAATGTAACTAAACAAATTACTAATACATGTTGAAAAATGCATCAAATTGTTTTAGTTACCGTTTTTATGTACAAGCACTTACCGCATAGATATAAACACTACTCTTGCGAAATCTTGAACACGTTTCCTGTAAAATGTCTCCAGCTTTGCAAATAAACAAAAACAAATAAATTTATCATAATAAAATCAAACTAACACAAATCTATGAATTACATAAATAATAAAAAATAATCAAATAAAAATTAATATGATTTGTAAGTTGGTTTTTAATACGTTTACCTGTGATGTGATTTCCACTATCCACTTGTCAGTATTTTTTAGAATGTTTTCTCTTGTGTAGGCAAAATCGAAGCTTATTTCCAATTTTACTTTATATTCGTCATTACCTAATACAAAAACGTACATGTATTAAAATAAATAAATCATAAAAAGTGTAGTTGCAAATACATACTAAATTATTGTGCTAAGGTTCGAATTAAAAGAACTCTTTAATTTATAAAGATGCATAAATAAACTGCTTAATTTTATTGATATATATTTATGTTTAACACCGAATCTGGTAACAATATATATATATATATATATAATTGTTTGCTCAAACGTTTATCAACATTTTATATTCTAAAATTATAGTTCAAATTACGTTAAAAAATTTCGTAAAATTTCCATATTATTTGTTCTTTGTAAAATGTCCAAAGATTGTTAGCCTCACCTGTAGTTCCTGGCGGTTTGGGAGCTGCAAAACATTGCACGATATATATACATAGATGTATGATTATATCATGACAAATAAATATTCAAAGTATTGAAAATGAGTTCACATGTTCATTTTTTGCGTTTAATACTATATTTAAGGTGGTATGGATAAATGTCGATATTAAGATGGAGTACATTATAAATAAAATACTTTTACCTGTTTAGAATTTTCAAATTTTAAAACATTTATCAAAAAAAAATGTTTTAAAAATTTTTGGAAAAGTAAAAATTTTAAAACCCTAAGCGAAATTCGAAATTATGCCTTAGAAATTCGTAAAGAAAACTCAAACCTGCTGCGCTACGTTGTTAGTTGACAATTACAACTTTGTGAAAGAAACGCTTTATAAAATTACACTTGATTTTATTGTTTATTTAGATAAATAGTACGTCACAACATGGAGGTGTCCCTTACCACCTTAAGGTACTTTTCAAAGTATTTCTATATATAAACCAATTACCAACACAGTTGGAGATATCACTTCCTCCATAACGACATTCGCATTGAGCCGATCCCTTGGTGTTAACGCAGACTTGATGGATAGATTCATTGCAAGAAATAAATCCATTTTTGCACTCATCCATGTCTTCAGAGCAATCCGTTCCTGTCCATCCTTCTTTGCAATCACATGTTCCAGTCACGTTATGACAAGAATTGGTGTTGTTCAGTACGCATGCGCAATCGTTTGCACAATTGTTTCCATATTTAAAATTTTGGCAGACTATAAATGATTAAAAAATTCATCATACGTTTCAATTATCAATAAACATACCAGTTTTTACCATTAAAGTACTTGCAGTACTCACGTGTATTTTCAGGTTGAGTAGGAGCTGTACAAATACACAAAATATTCATATATTCATGTATATTGTATATGCATTATTATAAAATGATATTTTAAATGAAATGATTAGTATTCCAAAAAAAATACAACAGTGTTCCGAGACTTTGGTAGATATTATAGAATATTTAGATTACACAATTTATAAGCAATTTAAAAAAAAAGCCAGATAGTGAATAGTGTTTTCTTAAATCGACAATTAGAAATTTTGCTATCAAAAAGATTATCATTTGTACGGGTCTTTAACTTTCTATATCATATTTTAATAAAAGTTGATGTTATTTCTAACTTAGTTTTTATTTACCATTATTTTATTTAGCTTTGAAAAAAATAGCAAAAAATTACTATATTACTTAATACAGTTAATTGGTTTCTTAGTAGCTGTAATTGTGTAAGATTAAACATAATTTATAATAGGCGCATCTTAATTAAAAATTAAGCTTTAAAAATCATTGTGTGAAATGAATATACTTACTTGTACTTTGGGTTTGTTCAGTACCTTTAATAATGTATACTTTATTAATATCATCAATGTATAAGCAAACGTACCCATACTTATTATCAAAATTAAAAATCAAGGTTAAAAATGAATATCATCAATTATGTTTTCATGTTTAGAAGCCGTAATTGAATTTAAGCATATTTTATTGAAAATCAAATAGAATTGGCAACAGGCATAGCATATGTAACCCATCTCTAAAATAAACAGTCAAGTAGCGATGCTATAAAATATTTGTGCAGAATAATAAGCGAATCAATAGCTTACAGAGTTATATTATTGATATTTTGTATACATAAGACAAAGGATAATTGAATATTAAATAATTATCTTGACTTTTACCATATATAAAGTGTGAATTTGTTAGTTTACATATATGCATTAAAGCTACATTTAAAAACACACCACCATCATTCATACCCGCAGACATACAACAAATAAAAGTTTTTATGATTCAGCCGAATATAAAAAAATAATAAAAAGAGTACTAACAAAACAGTGAATATATGATAATTAAATATGAGTAATCAGTATAACTTGATAGATTCAAAACAAGCTATATGTATAGTAAAATATCATTTATAGTAGGCATATCATAAGATCAAAATAAAAACAAATAAGCTATTGATATATTTGGCATGGATATACTCACTAGCACTTTCCGAATGCCCAGAAGCTGTAGTTGGATATAGTAAATATCACTTATATTACGCATATAACTAGGAAATCTATAATCTATCAAAATCTTTTTTTTATATTTAAAACAGTGGCTTAATCACACAACTATTTATTTAATATTTTATATTCAAACAAATATACTATATTTGAATGTTGCTTGTACAACTTTTCAACTCAAAAACTTTTCATAACCAGATTGTTTAGCTTTGGAAAATAACAGCATAAAGTATTCTGTTGTCCTAATAACACATAGACTAAGCAGATAGACTATAATCCTTTATTGTATAAAATTATTATACTCACTTGTACTTTCAGGATGCTCAGGGGCTGTAATTTTGTAAAATAAAAGATTATTTATATGATTACATGTAATATCGTAAATAAAAGATGTAAAGCCATCGAAATCATTTTATGACATGAAGGTACTTATTGCATTGTCATATGTTTTAGTATATTAAATTAAGTATAATTAAAGAAAATCGAAATTATTGTATGCATTCATTATACTCATTGTATTGTCAAGTCTCTCAAAATATTAAAATTAGTATAATTAGATAAACATAATTGTACTAATCTTAATATTTTGAGTGACTTGACACTACAATGAGTATAATAAATGCACATACAATAATTTCGATTTTTTAAAATCTTAATCTTTATTATATTTAGCATTATGCATATCATTATTTAAGTTTTAAATTTATCACGCATTGTAGGACATAACTATGCTCACTTGTACTTTCAGGTGGCTTCGTAGCTGTAATATTATGTACAATCAAAGATAGTTTATTAAAGGCATATCAATTTTCACTTTCAAAATCTTAAGGATTTCTAATTTTTTTTATATAAAATGAAAATACTCACCGGTGGTTAAATATTGCTCAGAGTTGTTAAATAATTTAAAAATTATTATTAAAAAAGACTAATTGTTATTAATATATTTGTATAATTAACATTATTGTAATTAGATTTTATTTCATTTATAGTTGAGCTATAGGATTCATGTACTTTAAAATGCAAATTTAGATTCGACCTTTAAATTATAGGTTTATTCCCGTTTTGCACACTTTTGGAATTCTAGGGGGAAAAATGTGTGCACAAAGAGAATTCGTCCAGGTAAGCCAACTACTTAATTTCTGTAGTCCTTATCATAATCAATGCATTGGTTTTCTTTAAACACCTACTTGTAGCCACAAAGCTATGAAACAATGCTATGTCATTATTTTATATGATGTACCAGTTATA
The DNA here is from genome assembly GCF_025612915.1 of Magallana angulata. Lineage (NCBI taxonomy): Eukaryota > Metazoa > Mollusca > Bivalvia > Ostreida > Ostreidae > Magallana > Magallana angulata. The sequence continues at coordinate 16,707,623 of NC_069111.1, forward strand.
GTCGTAAGTTAATTTGATGAGCCATGAATTTTAGATTTTTTAAGAACATTTTATAATTTTCCTGTACATAGCAATTAATGTATATCTAAAAGCCACGGGAATCTTTTGGTCAAATAAAATTAATAGTTCAGTTTATTCTCTCATAACATATATGATATGTCTATCTATAAAAATGATTTTTTTAAAATCGAGATTGGTAAAAATAATTCAATTACAATTACATACTTACCTTACCAATTAATTTCTATTACATACAAAAGTATAGAACATATTTCTTCAATTAATAATTGTCACAATATTTTTTAATATCTGCAGTCCGATATATGTTGCAATTTATCTATTGTCTGGGGGTTTCATTTTTATACAGACGACACTAAATGTATTCGTTTATAGCACTGTTAGTTTTTTTTTAGAATATTTAAGAAAACATTTACCTATGCATTAGATTGCGCTCAGTGATAACGATATCTTTATTGATAAATGCATCCAAGAAGATGGATGAAATAAAATATCAAATTAACAAGTTTGATATCGTATGGCATATATATCAAACATGTGATCTTTTTGTACTATTCCCTTACACAGCCTTGTAAGATTATATTTTTTGAATGTTTCTTGGCTTTATAATGTATAGTTTGTTTTAAAAATTACGACTGTTAATTAGTCAATAACAAAATATTGGTTTCACTTGTCTGTAATCATTTTAAGCAATTCAACAAAATATTCTGGGAAATATTACATCCTGATGTTTTTCACATGTATTGTAAGTTTCCAGCTTTAACATTGTAAATAAAAATTGCAAGTGCAAGCACCTAGTGCTTAATGTGTTTCAGTGCCTCAATAAAACAATAAAACTAAATCATCAAAATGAATCAAACAATGTTTAAAGAATTAAAGTATTTCAACTCCAAATTTTTTACAATCTATGTTACATTTATTGACATCGATGTTCAACATTATATTTGATGCATTTTTGTGACGTCATATGTACTTTGTAATCACGTGACGGGCGAATCCTAATATCGCAAATGATCTATTTAAATAGTATTGGTGCAGGTGATTAATGACATTAAATCATACATATTTTTAAGAAAAATCCTTTGTTAAGTCATTTATACATGACCGCAAATACGCTATTGAAATCGTTGTTTGGCATGAACATACTCACTTGCACTTTCCGAAAGCCCAGAAGCTGTAATTAAATATAGTAAATATTGTTTTTATATTACGCATATAACTAGGAAATCTATAAGCTATCAAAATCTTTTTTATATATATTTAAAACAGTGGCTTCAACACACAACTATTTATTTAATATTTTATATTCAAACAAAAATACTTTGTTAATTGTACAACTTTTTAACAAAAAACTTTTCAAAACCAGATTGTTTAGCTTTGGAAAATACTGTGGTTTCATCAATATTCGTTGAATGTTAATTTTCGTGGATTTCGTTGTTAAATTGATCCATGAAATTAAATGTTCATTGAAGTGCAATTTCTATTAACATTTTGTATTGATAGGGTCACCGGCCACGAATTTACTTATCCTTGAAACTGTGGTTTTCACCTTATCCACGAAAATTGATACCCTTGAATATTAATGAAACTACAGTAACAGCACAAAGTATTTTGTTGTCCTAATAACACAAAGACTAAGCAGATAGACTATAATCCTTCGTTGTATAAAATTATTATACTCACTTGTACTTTCAGGTTGCTCTGGAACTGTAATTTTGTAAAATAAAAGACCATTTGTATAATAAATATCGTAATTTATTGAAAGATTTAAAGCCATCAAAATCTATGTATGCTATGAATGTACTTATTGCATTATCATGTCTTTTAGTATATTAAATTAACTATAATTAAAGGAAATCGAAATTATTGTATGCATTGATTATCCTCATTGTATTGTGAGGTCTCTCAAAATATTAAATTAGTATAATAAAATGAACAATTATATTAAGCAGTATGCATATCATTAATTAAGTATTAAATTTATCATGCATTGTAGGAAATAAATATGCTCACTTGTACTTCCAGGTGGCTTTGTAGCTGAAATATTATGTACAATCAAATATAGTTTATTAATGGCATATCGATTTTCACTTTAAAAATCTTCGGGAAATCAAATCTTTTTTTAAAATAAAATGAAAATACTCACTGGTGATCATAGATTGCTCAGAGGCTGAAAATAAGTTAAATACTTAAAAAATCATTATTAAAATTCTTTGTATGAATAACACTATTGTTAAAAGATTTTATTTTATTTATAGCTAAGCTGTAGGAATCATGTATTTCAAAATGCAAAGGACGAGTGCACTTATTGGCCCCGGTAAAAAGTGAAAACATAAAGATTTAAATTAAGTTTACTTTACTTTAAACTAAGCTTTAAAACTGCCAATTATTTGATACTGGTTTTTAATATGAATAAATTCAGTGCGTCTAGCATTAACGGCAGCATCTATGTAAAGGAAACATGCGGTGTTATACTGGTTTGATATCATTCACTTTTAACGTTAAGATACATTCCCTGAGAACTATCGACAGGAATGCGGATCGTCACGTCAAAGTTAATTATGACGTCATACCGTATGAAGTACAGACAACTGACTTTCTACATATCACTAAAAAATCCATCGGGATGCCTTACCATGACCGCGAATAAGCTATTGAAATCGTTGTTTGGCATGAATATACTCACTTGCACTTTCCGAAAGCCCAGAAGCTGTAATTAGAAATAGTAAATATCGTTTTTATATTACGCATATAACTAGGAAATCTAGAAGCTATCAAAATATTTTTTTTATATTTAAAACAGTAGCTTAAACACACAACTAATTATTTAATATTTTATATTCAAACAAAAATACTTTATTTTAATGTTGATTGTACAGCTTTTTAACAAAAAACTTTTCAAAACCAGATTGTTTAGCTTTGGAAAATAACAGCACAAAGTATTTTGTTGTCCTAATAACACAAAGACTAAGCAGATAGACTATAATCCTTCGTTGTATAAAATTATTATACTCACTTGTACTTTCAGGTTGCTCTGGAGCTGTAATTTGTAAAATAAAAGACCATTTATATAATAAATATCGTAATTTAATGAAATATTTAAAGCCATCGAAATTAATGTATGCTATGAATGTACTTATTGCATTGTCATGTCTTTTAGTATATTAAATTAAGTATAATTAAAGAAAATCGAAATTATTGTATGCATTGATTATACTCATTGTATTGTGAGGTCTCTCACAATATTAAAATAAGTATAATTAAATGAACAATCATATAAAGCAGTATGCATATCATTATTTAAATTTTAAATTTATCACGCATTGTAGGACATAAATATGCTCACTTGTACTTTCAGGTTGCTTCGTAGCTGTAATATTATGTACAATCAAAGATAGTTTATTAATGGCATATCGATTTTCACTTTAAAAATCTTCGGGAAATCAAATCTTTTTTTTAAAATAAAATGAAAATACTCACTGGTGATTATAGATTGCTCAGAGGCTGAAAATAAGTTAAAAACTTTAAAAATCATTATTAAAATTCTTTTTATGAATAACATTATTGTTAATCGATTATATTTCATTTATAGCTAAGCTGTAGGAATCATGTATTTTAAAATGCAAAGGACGAGTGCACTTATTGGCCCCTGTAAAAAGTGAAAACATAAAGATTCAAATTAAGCATATTTTTTCCCCAACATTATCTATTGATTCCATAAGAATTAACCAGTTTTAGCGCTGAATTTATTGTTTATAAAAAGCATGAAGCTTTAAAACATAGTAGGGGTCAGCAGACATTCGTGATTTTGTATAGAAAATCGAGGACGGACATTCATTTCAAAGCCTTTGTTTACTGTCAGCCTAACCGAGTACAAACTTGTGGAAAAAACGAAATACGCATTGTAGATTTAGAAAACTCCTGTGAAAGTAAGAAGTTAGTACTGCATTAGGCTGGCACCTTAAAAATGAAAAACGTATAAAAATTTCTAGGTTTTTCCTATAGCAAGCGAAAGCTATTACCTACGTGACCCATGTTTAAACCCACGCATGTAATAAATTTCTTCAAACAATCACGTGGGTTCTATCCAGGTAAACGTTTGTCGAATGTGCTCATTGTAAAACATTGACACGTTTTAAATCGCTTTCCATCATCTTTGTATGGTCAGGAATGTTTGTTTGGTAACTATGGTAATATGCAACTTCAAAGCTTTATTCGGTTTTTTTCAAACGTAAAATAATGCATAAAGTATATTTCAGCAAACGCGCCAATCGATCCACCAACAGAGCAATGTTGATTTAAATGTCTCCTCCCTCTTATTTAAATAGACACAATTCAAGTAGGTTCGGTTCGATTTTTCCGGATTTAGATTATTTATAGGCATTTGAAAATCCTCATTTTTTCAAATGTATGCTAATTTTGGTAAATTTAAGCGTGCATATCAATCAGAAGTATCCATCAGTGCTTATCTATTACGAGAAAAAGCAATTTGTTGATATTTTCTACATAAAAACGGCACTGAAAAAGGACCCATTCTCTATAGCTTAAGTGCACTTGCTCTTCAGATTCGACCTTTCATTTATAGGTTTGTTCCCGTTTTGCACACATTTGAAAATTAAGGGGAGAAAAAAAGGTTGGCACAACGGGAATTCATCCAGGTAAGACAGCCTCTTAATTGCTATAGTCATAATCAATGCATTGATTTGTTTTTTAAATACCTTCATGTAGCTGCAAAGCTATGAAACATAAAAAACAATGTTATGTCATTATTTTATATGATGTACCAGTTTTAGTCGTAAGTTAATTTGATGTGCCATGAATTTTGGATTTTTTTTAGACATTTTATAATTTTCCTGTACATTGCAATTAATGTATACGCATAAGCCACGGGAATCCTTTGGTCAAACATAATAATTTTATAGTTCAGTTTATTCTCTCATACCATGAATGATATGCCTATTTATAAAATGATTTTTAAAAATCGGGGTTGGTAAAAATAATTTGATTACAATTTCATACTTACTTAAAAGTCAGCTTACCTATATATATCTATTACATACAAAGTATAATATATTTCTTCAGTTAAAAATTGTCACAATATTGTTTAAAGTCTGCAGTCCAATATATATTGCAATTTATCTATTTTCTGGGGATATCTTTTTGATACAGACGAAACTAAATGTATTCGTTTATAGTACTAATTGTTTTTTTTTTACAATAATTAAGAGAACATGTACCTATGCATTAGTTTGCGCTTAGTGATAACGATATCTTCATTGATAAATGCATCCAAGATGATGAATGAAATAAAATATAAAATTAACAAGTTTGATATCGTATGGCAGATATTAAACATTTTATTATCTTTTAAAACTATTTCCTTACACAGCCTTGTAAGATTATATATTTTAAATATTTTTCGCTTTATATTATAGAGTTTGATTTAAAAATTACGATTGTTAAAGGACATATCGCATGTTTTTCAATTTTCGGAATTTTTTAAATAAAATCATTCTATACTCATTAAAAATCAAGTTTATCAAAGTTTTCATAAAATATTCTGCCTAATTCGTGAGTTTGAAAGCGATGAAATTCAAATGTCGCGATATGCATATTCTCTCTCTCGATCTACCCGCCATGATGTGTGACGTCATATGCGACCTCGAGCGAGAAGGTGCTGTTAGCCATCTTTGTAATTGGATTAGATTTAAACGACAATTAAACTAATTATCACCTATTAAATTGCCGATAACGGGACATGATGGTGTTCTGTGCCTCCTGCGGGTGATTTAGCCACCGAAAATGGGGATTTGGACTGTTGTTTTTTTAAGTTTCCCTTGCGGAAATCTTGTGACAAATAGGGGTCTATCTGTCGACGAGAGGATTTATAAATAAACATTCAATTCATATATTATTCATTATATGGTACATTTTTGTAATTATAGTTTCATAAATAAATCGTATTCATTTCTCAAAAAGAAAAAAATAGAAGTTTATGCACAGGGGCCTGTGTACAAAACGCAAGTTCATCGGAGAAAAATAACGAGAGGGGACGCCATTTTGGATATCTCCTCGCTTCATTAGCTGTTTTCTTTTTCTTATTGTTAAACTATACGTTCATGTATGCATCGGTTTTGTATACATGATTTCTTCATTCATTCATGTAGCTCACCTTTGCAGATATCATAATTTTAGTACGGTATGTGAGATTTCTGTGAGTTTTATTTTTTGTTGGAGAGGTCATGGATCAAGTTGTCGATATTGATTGTTTACGCGAGAAATAGACAAAGTTCGTTGATATACATTTATACGTAAATGGATAAAAAAAATACGGAGATGGGATCTTACAGAAATAAACAATAATTAAGGAAAACGTTTTTGCCTGCTTTTATAATCCAGTGTAATATATATAGAGTAAACAACCTTAGAAAGTTGTGATCAGTTACTGCCGATGAAACAAACTTCTTGTGCATCAAAGTTTTAAAATAATAAACATTCTGAGTCATTAGGAACGCCAAAAACAAAGACTGTTGTAGATTTTAATAAATAAACACCTTTAACAGATTTATTTGAGCTACAATCCTTACTAAGTTGTGTTTACAATGTTTACACGTCGATCAATTTGATCGTCATTGCCGACTTCATCGTCGCTTTTCCGGCAATATCATCGTTTTTTATCCATACTAGTGGCTCAAACATGTACGGCTGAATAATAAGATTCTTTTAATTTAGTCAGCATGTAAAAAAAAAACAACTTACATGGTGAATGAATGTCAAAATTTAAAGAAGATAATGCTAATCCTACAATTTGTTTACAATCAGCTGTTCGAAGAAGGTCGCATGTGACGTCACTGTACCACGTGACACGCTATCTAATTAACGAGTTTTTAAACGATCGGGGCTATAATTTAAATTGATATTATGGCTAATTACCGCTTTTATACCGTTAACAAACTGTGAGGAGTAATTATTAGATACACAAGGAAGCCAAAAAATGTAAAATGTCGTATACTTTAGAAACATGCGATATGTCCTTTAATTAGTTAAAAAAATATTGCATGAAACAAAAGACTTTGGGAGATATTACATCCTGATGTTTTTCACATGAATTGTAAGCTTCAACATTGTAAATAAAAATTGCAAGTGCAAGCACCTAGTGTTTGGTGTGTTTCAGGGGCTGAATAAAACAATAAAACAGAATTATCAAAATGAATTAAAAAATATGTTAAATGAATTAAAATATTTCAAGTCCTAATAAAGTGCACCACAAAATTACAGGAATGTTCATATATACACTCATTTCTTCTTTGAAAAAAAAACACAGGTAAAAAGCAGAAAATAATTGTTATCAAAACACAATTCACGTCAAATGTGTGCAAAACGGAAACACATCCATTTATAGCGACAGAATAGACTTAATTTTCTGCACTTGCAATCAGAAATTACTTGATGCAATAACCAGTTAGAAAGTTCCTTTTTAGAATGACATTCATTTTTAAAATGTATTTAAGTTTCACTCCATAAGTTTCATTACCAAGAGATTGTTAAGCTTTGGAAAACAACAGCAAAAAGTACTCTATTGGCCTAATAATAAATACTAGACATTTACCCGTGCGTACACGGGTTGACATTGCATATGATATAGGACATTTACGAAATAGATACATTGACACACCGTATTGTTGACATTTACATAACTAAGCTTTAAGCTATTAATTTCACTACACTCTGCGTAGTTAGAATAATCTAATTGTGTCTCGGCACAGGCGTTCACCACAGGTAAAATGCCTCCCATATACCCGTAATGTAGCAAAAAATTGCAGAATCACCCCGAAACGATTTTGGATAAAATTAATGAAGCTGCATTGAAAATAACAGTCAAACTATTTATAACAAACCATTTTGAGGCAGATAATACCTTTCACCCAAAAATTAAATTCATATTAATGAAGAATCATGGACTGGAAGAATTCAATACTTTTTCACCAACATTTTAATTTCACATCATGTTGACATTCGGAACTCTCGAGATTTTTCATATTAAATGCACTGAGTTATAGTTATCTCCCGTATTTTCTTTGATGAACAGAAATCGAATATATGTCGAATTCTCAATGAAAATTTACACGTAGTTGTATTGTCGTTTCTGAGTTTATTCATGCAAATGTGATATTGTGGAAACATAAACTGAGATCCTCCCATGATTTAGCGTGAATCTAATGCGCATGCGCAAGGTTGTAAAATCCAAAAAATTCAGATGATTTCCGGATTTTTAAAAGAAATTTTCGTTGATTATTAATTAGCGAAGCTTGATTGAGAAAAATAAAAACAAATTGGTAATCTTTAAGTATCAATAATGTTTAAGATATATAAAACAAAAGACAGCACTCTTCCGATTTCTCGGTATTAAAGCCCAAAAATTAGAATCTATTTTTTTTAATATAGTAGTATAGATACCGATTTAGCTAGTCTTACACTGTATACAATAAATATACTCACTTGTACTTTCAGGTTGCTCAGGAGCTGTAATTTCATATAATAAAAGATCATTTATATAATGCATAGTACATGTATCATAATTTTAAAAATTTAAGCCACAGATCTAGAAATCATTGAATGACATGGTTATACTAATTGTATTGTTAGGTCTCTCAAAATATCAACTTAAATATGAATAAACACATTTATAACATGCATATCATTATTGAATTGTTAAAACTATCACGCATTGTAGGACATTAATATGCTCACTTGTGCTTTCAGGTGGCTTCGTAGCTGAAATTATGTAAAATTAAAGATAACTTATTAACGACATGACATTATTGTCGGTAAAATATCTTTAAGATATGAAAATTTTAATATAATATAAAATAGAAGTATTCATTTGTAGATATAGCTGAAAATATGTTAAATATAAAAAAAAAACGATTTTGTTAAATGTTATGTATGTGTCTTTAAAATCTAGAATTTATCATTTGTAGCAATTATATCATTAAAAGTTAGGATATCGAAATGATGTATTTTGAATGCAAATTTAAATTTAACAAATCATTTACAGCACAGAATAGACAATTTTCTTCACTTGCAATACAAATTTATTTGATCAAATTACTAATTAAAAGTGTTCTTTTTAATATTACATTCATTTTCAAAGTCGAGGATTAAATGTGAATTCAGTCAATTTTCATAACTACGGCGTTGTTATATTATTAACAATGCTTGTCAAACATTGCTATGTGGGCTTATTATCAGACGATAACACCAGTATACATTGTATACTCACTTTTAGATACAGATGGTTCAGGAGCTACAGGAAGAGAAGAAGATCAAATTATGTAATAAAAAGATCGTTTATCATAAGTTATTCATTAAAAACATCTTTAAGCAATCGAAATCTTAGTACATAGATGTACAATGTATACGCATATTTCTTTTAAATGCAAATTTATATTCAAAACAACAGATTTATCATTTAACTTACGGACACAGTTAGAGATATCTGATCCTCCATACCGACAATCGCAGTGAGCCGATCCCTCTGTGTTTACACAGACTTGGAAGATGGATTCATTGCAAGATATGGACCCACTTTGGCACTCATCAACGTCTTCGGAGCAATCAGCTCCTGTCCACCCTACACTGCATTCACATTCTCCTGTTACGTGGTCACATATTTTGGTGTTGTTGAATTTGCATGCACAATCATTGGAACAATTATCCCCGTATTTGAAATTTGGGCACACTATATATTGTATGAAAATCACAATTTTACATAATTCAATTTTTTTTATTTTTTGCATTATATCATTAAATTAGAAGTATTACAGTTTACCTTGTTATCCTTTGAAAACTAAAACATTGAGTCATGGTTGAATGCACAACCATAACTACACTTTAAATTGACAATGATAGAAGTGTAATATTTGCTACCATTAATATATATATAATCCTATCATCACCTGTGCACATTTTGCCATTTTCTTCAAACCCCGATTTACATGTACACGTATATCCACCGTCTGTATCAGAACAAGTTGCATTCAGGGCACAATCAGCTGTCTGGGTCTTGCATTCATCAATATCTGTGTATTGTAAAAAGTGTAAAGCAAAATATTCATCCTACACTCGGTATAACCATGTAAGTCATTTTTGAATAGCATTAAATTATTAAATACACCAAAGAAAACAATTTATGAATATCTTTTGCATTATCAATCTAATTACTCAACTTTAATTTTTATGCTTGTCAACTGAAGACTAGGTATCACATTAGAAATGACTTTCTTCGATTTGCCATCATTTACCATAAAGGTAAAAAAAAAATTAGTCAGAGGTTAATTGGCCAAATGTGGTTTTAAACAGAACACTCACTGTAACAGTTAGCCAATGTTGTTGTATTTAAAGTATATCCGGCGAAGCACGAACAACGAAAGCTTCCAGGGGTATTTGTACAGTTCTGACACCCGTCGGTTCCGGTATCTATAGTACTGCACTCGTCAATGTCTTCACATCTAGTGAAGTTAACCAAATTGTAACCGTCCCGACAACCACATACATAACTACCGTCAGTGTTATTACAGATGTGATCACAGGGGGAGTCTTGAAGACATTCATCTATATCTGTGAAACAATAAAAGAAAATTGTCTTTTACTTTGCACATGCATTATGCTCTACTTTCATTAACCCGATTATCAATTTTGATTGTCAAAACCATCATGAATAAAGAGAAATTTAAATCAATTCAGCTGCGGAGTTTCGTAAGTATGATGCATTTTACCACTGCAGCTGCCATTTGTGCTGTTGGTAAATCCATCTTTGCATTTACATATAAAAGAGCCATCGGTGTTGATACATTCCTCTGTGTAGCTATTGCATGCATTGTCTGAAATGTTACATTCATTGATGTCTGTTTCACAAAGTGTTCCGGTCCATCCAGATTTACAATAACAACCAGTTATATGGTCACATCTTTCAGAACCTTGTCCACAACTGCACTGCTCTTGACAATTTTCTCCATAATATCCTTCTGGACATTCTATAAAATCATAATATACCGAACTTTGTTTGTGCATGCTAAATCAAAGGAAACATTATGCAAAGATTGGAAAGAATTCCTACAGAGAGACTGAGGCGCAGACACAGATAATCGACCACATACAACCAGGGATTCTAATTCAAAACTTTTAATAATTAATATTGCATTACTGTTACATTACTAATCTTTGTTAGTTTAATGCAAGTTGTTTCAAAAGCGCAAGACAAGATGAGCTTTATAGCACCACTCCCTATTTATCGGGAGAGAACTTTAATTACACGAAACCCCGATGATATTTTACAAATATAATACGTCATGAAAAATATTCCTATGATAAGATTTGAGTAAAACAAAGACTCACTGGTGCAGTTTGACATTGTATTGTTGTTTAAAACATATCCTGTAAAGCACGAACAACGGAAGCTTCCAGGGGTATTTGTACAGTTCTGACACCCGGTATCTATAGTACTGCATTCATCAATGTCTTCACATTTACTAAAGTCAACCAAATTGTAACCGTCCCGACAACCACATAAATAACTACCGTCAGTATTATTACAGTAATGTTCACAATAGGAATCTTGAAGACATTCATCTATATCTATTAAAGAGATAAAAGGAAGTTCTTTAATTTATGAAAGATATCTTAATGAAAGATGTCTTAATATTTTTATTAAGTTGGATATTTATATACAAATGAATTTTACCTTTGCATGATATTCCATCATTTTCCAACGTGTATCCAGTGGCACATGCACACTCAAACGAGCCTTGAAGGTTTGTACAATTATGTTGACAGGTGCTAGATTCTTTGCATTCATCAATATCTGTGTTAATAAACATAGCTCTATATCAATTGCACAATAAAACAACGTAAATACGCAAACGGACGGACCAAACAAAAATTTGATTTATTTGTGAAAGTCTGAAATAATAAAAAGTTTTGATAATATATATAGTTCATGTAACCAAAAACTCCTGATCGATTTTCGTATACAGGGGTAACGCAAACTAATGTTTAATTTACATGTACATACTGTGGAATCATTAGCATTCGTTGTGGCTAAATTTTTGTGGTATTCGTGGGTAGTCCTCGAAGTATAATAATTATAAAAGATTGAGTTTTCCTACTCAAACTGAAAACCGACGCATCCACGAAATTACATCCCACGGATAGGCAAAAAACCCCACAATCAATGAAAATTGGCTTCTATGGCATTAGATGATTCCAATTTATTCGCTTACAAAGAGACATGCATACAGACATGCACGTATACGTGAATAAAGATATATCGCTTTCCAGTACAAACCTTTACAAGTGCTATTGTCAAAATCAAGTTCAAATCCCGATTTACAGAAACAATATCCTCTGTGTGGATTTGTCTCCCCAAACCGACATCCATAGCTGCAGTTCAGTGCGGGGAAAAGTGCACATATATCGAGCACTAAATGAAAAATTAACGATATTAATTTCATTTCTAACTATTCTCTATATTTTTAAATATTTTTCAAAACAATTTTAAAAAGGCCTAGGCTTAAAATCAATTCTAACAATATTTCAATTATATTTTGTTGATTACCTTTTACACATGTCTTTCTGTCAACGTCATCCAAATTATATCCAAGTTCACATTCACAATTAAAACCACCAATAGCATTGATGCAATTTTGTTGACAATCAGCAATGCCTTTTTCACACTCATCAACATCTAAAACAGAACATTTTCATTATCAGCAAACTTCTTTTCTTTTATAAATTTATTGTCATGAAATGGTTTTATCTATATGAATATGGTTGTAGGCAATTAGCTTGAGTGAATTTTACTTTAAAATTATAACTTAAGGACGACGGACCCAATTCAAGAGTTCGCACCTCTCCGCAGAAATCCGCACATATGCTATGAATACATGTATGACTGTCAGAATAACCTACATCAGAATATTTTTGATGGAAAAAATGAAGAAAAAAAATTAACCTGAATTCCCTTTGTTTGCGACAATTTCCATGGTTTATAAATCATAAAAAGCCCAAATGCAGTTTATAGTCTTATGATCTGGTAGATACTGAATTTATATCTAAACCTAACAATATTTATATATATAGCAGTTAATGTAATATCAAGCCACCTGGTTGAGACGTATGAGTTTTTTATTCTATCAAGTGGAATAGATCAGAACTTTATCTACCTTGGCAATCAGAATCATTTTTCTGGAATCCTGGCTTGCAATTGCAAGTATAATTTCCATAAAGGTTCTGACAATTGGTATCCTCTGGGCATGTATTCAAAATTATGTCTGAACATTCATCAATATCTAAAAATGAAGAAAGGATAGATACAGTGTAAAAAAAATCAAATACAAAATGGTATCACATGTCTTTTAGAAAACATGGGTCACAATTTAAAAACAAATAAATAATATCAAGAACTATATGGGACAGTACGAAACCAGGCTCTTCTTGTTGAAACGAATAATCAGAATATTGATACAGACAAACATACTATAAATACTAGACTCTTGTTGCAAAAGCAACAAAAAGGTCTTCCGTTTTGATATACATGTATCAATTTAACTGTAAGACATTGCTTCTCTCAGTATTTCATAACCATTAGACAACAGGACTTAATTGACTATCAATTTGTCTTACTTTGTCAAACAGAAGCAGTAAATCTCTTAAACAACATGAATTGTTTGAACTCTTCCGGTGTGGACCGGAAGTGACGGTTGACAAAATAAAAACGGTTAAACACATCTTCTATCAAATGTCTATCATCCGTGTAAGTTTTGTGTCTTGGTCACTTACAGTTTATGAGACTTCGCTGTCATAATATTTGTTTTAAAAAGACTACCTGAGATATTTGAGATATCTCACCGGAAGTATTTTTTTTTGTTTATTAATCATCGGATAGATGACATATGAAAGCGTTTATACCTTTATATCATTTCAGTGTTAAACAAATAAAATGCGTAAAAACATAATTTTTGAAGTGCTTCCGGTGACGACCGGAAGTTACGACGAACAAAACAAAATAGTTTAACACATCTACAGCTATAGGTCTATCATCCCTCAAAGTTTGGATGTTCAAGTCTTTAGCGTTTCTGAGATGTCATTGTCCATAGCTTTTTATCGCGGGACAGGAAACGGACGACAGGAAGGGAATTTTGAAAAAATGAAAAAAATTCTTAGAGATATTTTCGTTCTCTATCAGTCCTATAAATTTCAAGAAAATCCATCCATGCATCTCTGAAAAATCGAGTTAAACTTTTAAAAAACTTGATTTGTTTGAACTCTTCCTGTGTGGACCGGAAGTGACGGTCGACCTAATAAAAACGGTTAAACACATCTTCTATCAAATGTCTATCATCCCTGTAAGTTTCGTGTTTTGATCACTTACAGTTTCTGAGATCTCGGGGTTCAAACATTTACGTTAAAAAAAGGCTTCATTAAATATTTGAGATATCTCACTGGAAGTAGAATTTTTATGTTTATGAATCATCGGATAGATGACATATGTAAGCATTTATACTTATATTTCAATTCTCCGAGAAATATATTAAATGCGTAAAAGCATAATTTTTGAAGAGCTTCCGGTGACGACCGGAAGTTACGACGAACAAAACAAAATAGTTTAAACACATCTACAACTATAGGTCTATCATCCCTCAAAGTTTGGATGTTCAAGTCTTTATCGTTTCTGAGATCTCACTGTCCATAGCTTTTTGTCGCGGGACAGGAAACGGACGACAGGAAGGGAATTTTGAAAAAATGAAAAAAATTCTTAGAGATATTTTCGTTCTCTATCAGTCCTATAAATTTTAAGAAAATCCATCCATGCATCTCTGAAAAATCGAGTTAAACTTTTAAAAAACTTGATTTGTTTGAACTCTTCCTGTGTGGACCGGAAGTGACGGTCGACCAAATAAAAACGGTTAAACACATCTTCTATCAAATGTCTATCATCCCTGTAAGTTTCGTGTGTTGATCACTTACAGTTTCTGAGATCTCGGGGTTCAAACATTTACTTTAAAAAAGGCTTCATGAGATATTTGAGATATCTCACCGGAAGTAGAATTTTTATGTTTATTAATCATCGGATAGATGACATATGTAAGCATTTATACTTATATTTCAATTCTCCGAGAAATATATTAAATGCGTAAAAGCATAATTTTTGAAGAGCTTCCAGTGACGACCGGAAGTTACGACGAACAAAACAAAATAGTTTAAACACATCTACAACTATAGGTCTATCATCCCTCAAAGTTTGGATGTTCAAGTCTTTATCGTTTCTGAGATCTCATTGTCCATAGCTTTTTGTCGCGGGACAGGAAACGGACGACAGGAAGTGAATTTTGAAAAAATGAAAAAAACGCCTGGAGATATTATAATTTTCTGTCAGTCCTGAAAATTTCAAAAAAATCCATTCCGCCATCTCTGAGAAATCTTGTGGACAAAAAACGGACAAAAAAAAAAAATAATAATAACTAGACTCTTGTTGCAAAAGCAACAAAAAGGTCTTCCGTTTTGATATACATGAATCAATTTAACCGTAGACATTGTTTCTCTTACATAGAGAAAATAGTTAATATGATAAGTATTGTAAATGATATATCCAGACGTTACTTCCATGTAAAACAACGAGATTGAAAAAGAAATCAATTTTTGAAGTACTCTCTGTGACGACCGGAAGTAATGCCAAACTAAACAAAACAGGTTACAAAGTTTGGTTGTTAAAAATATGATTTATTTGAATCCTTCCGGTGAAAACCGAAGGTGGCAGTTGACAAAATAAAACCCATATCATCAATCAAATGTCTATCATTCATGAAAGCTTTGTGTCTCATTCACTTACAGTGACAAAAATCTTGCGGGCATCAAATTTGTAAAAGGGAAAGCTACATAGAGATATTTGAGATATCTCACCGAAAGGAAGTTATTTGAAAATTTAACATTATAAAGATGACACATCTAAGATTGTATACTGATATATTCATTCCATGTAAAAGAAATAAATAAAGAAAAAACATATTATTTGTAGTGCTTCCGGTGACAACCGGAAGTTACGCCAAACAAATTAAAATAGTTTTAAAAAATGTACATATATAGGTCTATCATCCCACAAAGTTTGATTGTTCAAGTCGACATCGTTTATGAGATCTCGTCGAAATAAGATTTTTTGTCTCGGGACAGGAAACGGACAAACAGAAGTGTTCAATGTAAATTGTATTAAATATTTCTTGTATACTTGTCTTTTGTACATTATTGTTCATCGGGCTCACTACAAATATCAAAGAAAAACAGTTAAACTGATAAAAAGTTCGATTTGTTTGAACTGTTCTTGTATGGACCGGAAGTGACGCAAGACAAAATGAAACCGGTTAAACATATCTTCAATAAAATGTCTATCATCCATGAACGTTTTGCGCTTTGATCACTTATAGTTTCTGAGAACTCGTTTGTACAAAATGTGTTTCAAAAAAAGTACCTGAGATATTTGAGATATCTCACCGGAAGTAGAATTTTGTTGTTGATATAACATTGCATTGATAACGTATGTATAGATTTATACTTATATATCTATTCTATGGCAAAAGAATTTAATGCGTAAAAATAGTTATTTTTGAAGAGCTTCCGGTGACAACCGGAAGTTACGCCGAACAAAACAGAATAGTGTAAACATATGTACATACATAGGTCTATCATCCCACAAAGTTTTATTGTTCAAGTTGACACCGTTTTTGAGATCTTATCGAAATAAGGTTTTTTGTCTCGGGACAGGAAACGGGCAAACGGAAGTGCTAATTGTAAATTTTTAAGTTATTTTTTGTATACTTGCCCTTTGCATTTTATTGTTCATCGAGCACACTACAGATATCAAAGACAAAAAGTTAAACTGATAAACCGCTCTATTTGTTTGAACTCTTCCGGTGTGGACCGGAAGTGACGGAAGACAACATGAAACCGGTTAAACACATCTTCAATCAAATGTCTATCATCCATGAAAGTTTCGTGTCTTGATCAATTATAGTTTCTGAGATCTCGCGGGTACAAAATATGTTTTAAAAAAGCTACCTGAGATGATTGAGATGTCTCACCGGAAGTAGAATTTTTTTGTTGATTTAACATCGCATAGATGACATATGTAAGATTATATATACTAATATCTTTATTTTACGGAAAATAAATTAAATACGTAAAAACAAAAAAAATTGAAGTGCTTCCGGTGACGACCGGAAGTTACGCCGACCAAACAAAAATGTTTAAACACATCTACAACTATAGGTCTATCATCCCTCAAAGTTTGGATGTTCAAGCCTTTATCGTTTCTGACATCTCGATGTGACAAGCTTTTTCTCGCGGGACAGGAAACGGACGAACGGAAGTAAATTTAGAAAATCTGTTACAAAAAACCTCTAGATGTTAATATTTTCAGTCATTCCTGAAAATTTTATAAGAATTCATCAAGACATCTCTGAGAAATTCATAAGACAAAAAGGGGAAAAAAATAATAATAACTAGACTCTTGTTGCAAAAGCAACAAAAAGGTCTTCCGTTTTGATATACATGTATCAATTTAACTGTAAGACGTTGCTTCTCTAACAGAGAAAAAAGTGGATATGATAATTATTGTGAATGATATATACGGACGTTACTAACATGTAAAACAACGAGAATGAAAAAGAAATCAATTTCTGAAGTACTTTCTGTGACGACCGGAAGTAACGCCGAACTAAACAAAAATGTTAACCATTTGTACAATCATAAGTTAATCTTTCCTCAAAGTTTGGTTGTTCACGTCTCTGCCAAATCTAAGATCTCTTTGGAACAATTATTTTTGTCTCGGGACCGGAAACGGACAAACGGAAGTGGTAATAAAAACAAAAGCCGGTATTTGTCATACATTTGCTCAGCGTACATCACTGTTTGTCAGGCTAGATGAAACATCCAAGAAAGTTAGTTAAACTTGTTAAAAACATGATTTGTTTGAAGCCTTCCGGTAAGAACCGGAAGTGACTTTTGACAAAATTAAACCCGTTAAACACATCCCCAATCAAATTTCTATCAATCATGAAAGTGTCGTGTCTAATTAGCTTACAGTGACAAAAATCTGAGAAATCTAGTTAAACTTTTAAAAAAACTTGATTTGTTTGAACTCTTCCTGTGTGGACCGGAAGTGACGGTCGACAAAATAAAACGGTTAAACACATCTATCAAATAATGTATATAAGTTTTGTGTCTTGATCTATCACAGTTTCTGAGATCTTATTTATACTTTGTTTTTAAAAAAGAAGGCTATCTGAGATATATGAGATGTCTCACCGGAAGTAGAACTTTTTTTACCAGGTGTAGATGACTTTTTGTATTTCTATAGCTAAAATGTTACTTCAATTCTAAATAACCAAAATCTTTTTAAAAATATCAAAATTGAGTCTTTTTTCTGTGACGACCGGAAGTTACGCCGGATAAAACAAAATAGTGTTAACACCTGTCCATACACAGGTCTATAATCCTACAAGGTTTGGTTGTTGAAGTCGCTACCGTTTTTGAGATCTCGTCGATATAAGGTTTTTTGTCTCGGGACAGGAAACGGACAAACGGAAGTGCTAAATGAAATTTAAATTTTTTATATCTTGTTACTTTCCTATTTTACATTATTATTCATCGAAGTAGCTAAAACTATCAAATAAAAACAGTTTAACGGATAAAGAGTTTGATTTGTTTGAACTCTTCCGCTGTGGACCGGAAGTGACGGAAGACAAAATGAAACTGTTTAAACACATCTTCAATCAAATGTCTATGATTAGTGAAAGTTTCGTGTCTTCATCACGTACAGTACCTGAGAACTTGCGGGTACAAAATATGTTTTAAAAAAGCTTCCTGAGATAATCGAGATATCTCACCGGAAGTAGAATTTTTTTGTTTATTTAACATTGTATAGATGACATTTGTAAGGATCTATATTCATATCTTTATTCTATGGAAAATAAATTAAATACGTAAAAACAAAAATTTTTGAAGAGCTTCCGGTGACGACCGGAAGTTACGTCGAACAAAACAAAAATGTTTAAACACATCTACAACTATAGGTCTATCATCCCTCAAAGTTTGGATGTTCAAGTCTTTATCGTTTCCGACATCTCGAGGTGACAAGCTTTTTGTCCCGGGACAGGAAACGGACGAACGGAAGTGAGTTTAGAAAATCTTATACAAAAAACCTCTAGATGTTTATATTTTCAGTCATTCCTGAAAATTTTAGAATAATTCATCAAGACATCTCTGAGAAATTCATAAGACAAAAAGGGGAAAAAAATAATAATAATAATAATAATAAAAAGAAACATTACAATCACTATAAGGTCTTCCGTTGGAAACGGAAGACCTTAATAATAAAAAGAATCATTACAATCACTATAAGGTCTTCCGTTGGAAACGGAAGACCTTAATAATAATAAGAAACATTACAATCACTTTAAGGTCTTCCGTTGGAAACGGAAGACCTTAATAAAGATCAGGTTTACCTTCACAACTATCCCCATTTTTTTGAAAACCTTCTTTACAATTGCAGATGTAAGACCCTTCCAGGTTTTGGCACACCTTTTCATTTCCACATATGTCCTGATTATTTTCACACTCATTTATATCGACTGTACAGTTCTCTCCAGTCCAGCCAGGTTTACAGACACACCCAGTTACTGGGTCACATCGATCCATGCCTTGTCCACAGCTGCATATTTGACTGCAATCCTCCCCGAAATATGGTTCTTCACATTCTGTACAAAACAGTGTAATAAAGACATATTTTACTAGTAATCTACAAAAAGGTAACGTTTTGACTGTTTCAATAGCTTAAATTATTCTTATCTTTCTTTTCAAAAAAAAAAACATCATTTGAAAATGTATATTCATGTTTATAATAGAGTATTTGTTTCGATAATCATTTTCTTTAAATAAAGAAGTGTTACGGTACCTGAACATGAAATTTTATCGTCATTTAGTTTGAATCCAGGTCGACAATAACATTGGAATGAACCATTGGTGTTGTAACATCCTTGTAAACACTTCGAGGGTTGTAAATCACATTCATTCACATCTAAAAATACAAAAAAGATGAGCAATCAAAATTCCAAGCTAAATATACAAGCCGAAAACTCGTATTTGACATGGAGTGAACTTTAATCACCTATGCAACTTTGTTCATCTTCAGCGAGTTCAAAACCAATCGGACACAGACATTTATTCTCGACTGGATCACAAGTGTACTGACAAGATCTTTGAATGCTGTGGCATGAATTTTCGTCTAAATGAAGAATTAATGATTATTAACGGATCCAAAAGAAAAATGTTTATAGTAGTAACTACTCCTAATTATATAATATGATCATAATAATATCAAGAGTTTCAATTGATTGACGTCGATATTAGCTTTATGTACAAACCAGTTCTAGAGCAAGTAGCGTTATTGATATTCAGAGAAAATCCCGGAAAACACAGGCACTCAAATGATCCAAATGTGTTGTTACAAATTTGCTCACATCCAGATGTCTTCTCTGAACATTCGTCAACGTCTGGATCATAAACAATATATATATATCTATATATATATATATATATATATATATATATATATATATATATATATATATATATATATATAAAACACTAAGAAATCAGTTGCGATAAATCGAGTATTTATGCTATCCTAGTTAAAGCAATATGAGCTGCAATTTTTATGCTGTATTTTATTTTTTTAAAATGGTATTCTTGACTAAAATGACAAATTATATCATGGTTTCTAAATTTCTGTTAACCATATTTTGTTGGGTAAAGCAATTAAGAAACAAAATTTGATCTGCTATGTATTCCTTAGAAGGGAAATCTTTCTTCTGTCAAAAGATAATGATTTTTTCCAATCTTATTTATCATAAAAGTTTAAGTTACATGCAGCACAAAAAAATACAGCTCGTATTGCTAAATAAGACAGTTTATAAATTAGTCCACTACTAAATGTAAAAACCAATAGACGGGGTCACGTGACCCCGTCTAAAAACTATGTTCAAAAAGTTTTTTTATGAATCTCCATATTTTTAAAATGGTGTCTATATTTGAATTTACGTGCCAACTAGAAAAGTGTTACCTGATATCAATAAAATATTCGTTGAGGATTTAATTTCATTATTTTCTTTGGCAGTAAAAATCAACGAAATTAAATATATGACGAATTGTTAACCTAAGTATTAATGAATACAAAGAGATTACTATATGACGAAATCAAATGCTAACATAATCTTATATGCGTTAAAAAACAACGACATTTTCACCCAGCGAAAATATTTACAGTATGTTAAATGGTATTAGCATACAATTTAGGTGTGGCAAAAATTACCTTTACAAATGCTATTGTCTTTTCTGAAGCCTGGTAAACAGATACACAGGTAACTTCCCTCAGTATTTTCACAAAGTTCTGTCCGAGTATTGCAGACATTTGTGTTGTTTCCTTCACATTCGTTTATATCTATTTGGTTTCAGGAAATGGTCAGTGGATTAAAAATGAATACATAAATTTTACCGTTTATATTCTTAGTAGTTTCAATGTGATTCCATTTAAGCCAAATAGTCATAAAAGTATTTAGTAACTTTTGTCAAACAACTCAAATTAGATATTCAAAATAAATATATACTGTTGATTAATTTCATTCATTTTAATTTAAATTATCATTCATCAAAATTTGAAGAATTTTCTAAATTTCTGTTTTAGTGATTTGCAAACTGTATATATTTACCTTCACATTTTTGATTTACATCGTTATATCCCTTGGGACAATCAGTACAATTATAACCCCGACCGAATTTAATTTCCTGTTCTGGTGGTAGGTCAGTACAATTTCGTTGTAGAGGACATGGTTCACTGAGGCAGGCGTTAGTATCAATTTCACATTTTTCGCCTGCAACGATTATTGTTTTCAACTACATGTATGTTTTTAACAAAATTCTAAGTTCAAGAATTCATAAAATTACGTGTCTATTGCTAAGGTGGTATGAGGAGTCTTCATTTTGTGACATACTTCTGATCGAAATAAACAATAAAATCAAGCATATTTTTATAAATTATTTTCTCTTCCGAAATTATTACTGCGTAGCTGAATGTGTTAGCGCGTAAACAATGGATCTGTAAGCCATGGGTTCGAATCACGCTGAGGCTTTTATAGTTTTTACATTTACTAATTTTGAACAAACATTGTAAGGTTGGAAAATTTTAGAACAGTGAAAGTATTTGGATTATAATATACTTTTATCCCCTTTATTATAGACAGTTGTCTAACATATACCACTTTAAGATAGTAGAACTATTTGTTTTACCGGAATATCCGATGTCGCACTCACAAACTGCCAAACTGAAACGGTCATTTTCGGAAGGTATGATATTGTCGTAACTGCATCTACCATTGCTTCCACAACCCTTACAAAGTCTTATTGTGACGTCAATGGACGGCGATTCAGCTCCAACGTCATCTATAACGCTTATGCTGGAGTAAAGAAATAAAGCTGAATTTATAGTAAATTATTTATTGTGAAACAAGCTCAATCTAGTCTTACAGACCTTAAATCTTTAAATGATGGTATTTGAAACGTTTTCATTGTACTCAAAGGCTAGTATTGCATTTTGGTTGTTAAACAAAAAAATACCTTAATTCTGTTACATTGATATCAGTTGGTGTCCAAGAGGCCATTCCTGTTGTGTTGTTTAGAGTGAAACTTTCAGGCTGCTTCAATAGGTTATATTTAGGAAGTTTATTGCTGTCATCAGAGGCATTGTATTGCATATACACAGTCTTACCAACTTCAACATTGATGGAATCATTGCCTGTGATTCTGGGTGATTCATTTTCTGTAAAAAGAGAGTAATGTCAATCCATATGTAAATAACGCTTGTTGTGGTAACAATTATAATGCGGAATTCATTTTACTATTTTTTATGTTTAAGTGTCTTCATAAGATAAACTTCGAATCATTAGCAGGTGTGAATATCTGTGCATTTTATAAATCCATTTTCGTAATTCCAGGTTTAGGTGAATTGAAAGAAAAAAAAATACGAGTGTTGTGTATTTTGTGGGGCAATCCTGACCGATGATTTTCATATCAAGTTGTGCTGATGCCTCCTCTTTTCCAGATGATTGTGCAAGAGCAATATCTCCCGTTGCTAGGTAATCGAAAATGCAGGCCTGCGATGGATTTGAACCACACTGTTCTTTAGCAATGTCTAATTTATCTGTATCTACTTCGTCCAGGAAAATGGGCTGAAACTCAGGGTGCGAAAAGTTTTGGTATGATAATCCTTTCTCGTAGTAAAACAATGAATCTTCATTCACAAGCCCTAACAATAAATTAATCGATAAAACAAGATATAAACTCAGTTACTTAAAAGTAAAATAACACCATTGATTGAAACGAGTAACTTACATTTTTGACCAAAATTGAAGTAAATATCTCTCTCTGTCTTAGTTGCATTTTCATCCAACAAAGTTCCATTGGGAAGTATGAATTCGTTAGTTGCATTTCCATCGAAATTTCCCATCAATCCTTTTGCAAAACCACTGTATGTGCTATCAACAACTACCTCTGATACCAAAAAGCGCACGCCAATATTAACTCTAAGAATTACAGCTTAAAAAAAGAAAGAAAATAGAAAATACCTTACTGAAAAAACAGCACTGTTGGATACATTTTTGATTTTTTTTAACTGCTTGAAAAAAACCAGTTTTAGACACCCCATTTGATAAACACAAGATTTTTCGAATTGAGCTCTAATTTTTTTTATAATATTCACACATTTAATATATTTTTTAAAATATATTTATTTGGATGGAAACCTTGTTTTTTTCTTCCAATTTTACATCAAGCCATAATTTGTTACTAATGTTATCATACAACGGGTACTTTATTTATAGATTTCAATCTATCAGAAATACAAGACACTTTTTGGAGTTGATTTTAATCAATTCTCCTATGCAGTTATATTCGCAAAACCGAAGTGAAACAGTGTTTGGACCTAGTACAAATCATCACCACTGACAAGACTTAGTTCTTAAAGATAGATCTTGTCGAAAAAATTGATGTAATGCATTCCGAAGCATTGTTCTTCCAGAGGACGTACACATAATTAAATACCTTTAACAAATTTAGATTTAAATGGAAGGAACAATTTAGATTTTCGTAGTCGTGTGTATTCCTTAACCATAGTTCGATTACCAAAGCAATAAATATTTACAGTGATAGCATCAGGCTTGGGGCGAATTACATAGCAAAGTAATGCATTACATTACCATTACTTCATGAATTTGGGCATTAAATTACCATTACCATTACTTGATTTTCTTGAAGTAATGCATTACATTACCATTACATGAGTAAAGTAATGCATTACCATTACCATTACTTTGTTTTAAAAAAGTAAATCTAAATAAGATTTTTTTGTAAATGTTTCAAATATAAAACACTCTTTAACATATCTACAGCTTCATGTTGAGTATCAGATTCAAATTCAATGACTTACACAAGATTCATTCTTCATGTATGCATAACAAAAAACAAATTATGGAGTAACATTGCGGTTATTAACAGCTACAGTACCGAACAGACCCAACCTAACAAAAAGTTAACCCCAACTAAACCCTGGGTTTACTTTCTGGGTTTACTCTGGGTTTACTTCGGGTTTACTAGAGTGGACCCAGAGTAAACCCAAAGTTAAGCCAGAGTGGACACAGAGAGTAATCCCAGACAGAAGTATACCCCTGAGAGCAGACGCCAACTGTGTATTCGGAATATACAAAGGGTAGGAATTACAGGCAGTAAGATGGTAAGATAAAATACTAGTCTGCTTTACACTTCAGTGCATACAGATGACCTTAAAAGCAATTTTAAATAAACCCCGAGTAAACCCAAAGTAAACCCCGAGTGGACCCAAATTTTTCAAAAAGTAAACCCTGAGTAAACCCCAAGTAAACCCAAAAAGTAAACCCGGGGTTTAGTAGGGGTTTACTCTGGTGTTAGGTTGGGTCTGATCGGTACTGTAAATAAAGATATTTCCCCAGATTACACAAATATTCATAATTTTGGACACTTATTTATAAACAGAGGAATTTCCCAGTAATATTTCTTAATATTTATAAATCGGATTTCTTTATACTGAGGACACTTTGCGACAAAAGATTGCTGTTGCACTTTATGATCATCAAAATTTCAAAGGGTTCATCTTTTAACTGCATCCTGTTAGGTTTAAAAATCTTCCCAGCTATACTACATGTACCTAATTAAACGTTCTACAGGAGAATTGGAAGCTGGGACTGAAAGATTTTTTTGGCAATCTTTATCTTAGGATATATATTAAGCTTAAGTGCAATAATAGAAAATTACATGAATCTTGTATTTTCTATCAGTGCAAACTAATGTTCTTAGTATAAAACAGAGAGAGAGAGAAAGAGAGAGAGAGAGAGAGAGAGAGAAATTATTTTCAAATGGGTTGTAATATTGGAAGTGATTTTGATTTTCATCATAGATGGACAGTGCATTCATTTTGTTTTTAAATTAAAGGTGCATGTCTGTCCTCTATTCTATTGGGACATAGCCAAGGGAAAGGGATTGGGGTGTAGCGTTTCTTATAACAATAGATTATTTTGATACTTAGATTATCCTGGGGGCATAGTGTGTGTTGTTGACACATTCTTTATTGAGGTGAAAACTAATTAGAGTAAATTTAAATGATTTTAAACTCTTAATAACAACACTCTCAAAAATGTTATGGAATTGTGTTGTTATATCAAGAAATATTAAGAATTTAAAAATGAACTTTATTTAAAAAATAATTTTATAATACAATTAAAAAACATTTTTATCTCAAGAATTATTTCTTCATTCTTTAAAATAATTTTAATCAAATACAATTTCAGCTAATCATTTATTTATCACATATTTTAAAGTGAACATGCATAAATAAGCATAGTAATGCAAAGTAATGCCATGTAATGCCAGCATTACACTAAATTTTGGAAAGTAATGAATTACATTACCATTACTTGTAAAGCTAATTTTATGGCATTACACATTACTAGCATTACTTTGAAAACATGTAATGCATTGCAATGCATTACCATTACATTTAGCATTACCCCAAGCCTGGATAGCATATAGAGTCAAGGAAAGACTAACCAATCAAAAGATAGATCCAGTACTGACGTAGACAAGAATTATTACTTGTTTGTTAAAAACTGATTAGATAAAATTTTCTAGAAATATTTCAAGTACTGATACATGATGCATCGTTGATTTTGATGACGTAAATTCTATTTTTGAATATTACACAACATGGTTCATAAGTGTGATTCCGTCTATAGTTCGAAATACTTGTAGCAAAAGCTCCAGAACTCATTTTAAGAATATATGTGAAAAATTGCAAATCGTTGATTTTAAAAAAAAATAATAATCAATAAAATCAACTCCCGTCAGTACTTTTAATACTTTGATTAAATTAAGTTGTTGACCTATATTTCAAGAGGATAAAACAATGATAATAAAAATAGACTCACATATTTTCAGGAACGATGCTGCTAATGTTCTGTTTTCCCATCGGACTGACAAGTTTTTGTTCAATAAAACATAAGACGCATTCCCGAATTCTCTTGTCATATCCCTATCATTGACTCTTATCAGCATTTCTTCAAAAAATGAATTAATTTAACGAGAACATTGAAACATTTTTCTTTTTTAAAAATAAAAATGTATGCAGTGACACAGAGAATAAATATTTCTTTCAAATGATCGGTATTTATAATGGTAATGCAATATAACTTTTTATTAGTTTTGAAAAAATCCGAAAATGGTCTTGGATTTAATGTCGAAGATTAAAAAACTGTACTTGTCTTGTCCCGAGACATTTCTATCTGTAATTTAGACCCCGTCTGGTCTTGTGCCACAAACGCACTGAATATGGTAGCATTGATACTGGTCCCGTTTGCTGTCGTTGCTAGGTCTGTTCTTGCCTGGAGGTCAAATTGTACTGAGTCTTTAGATATCTTTAACATTGTGTACTCTCCGTACCCATTGAACGTGTAGTTTTTGCCATCCAGTGTCACAATATGTGGATCACCGAAATTCAGTGCTAATTAAAATGTATAAAGCCATTGCATAAAAAATATAATGGAAAAGTTTTTATATTCATGTACAACCATATTAAATGCGATATATGACTAGTAACAAAATTCATTATATATCATTTCCAACCCCATTTTCAACATGTTCAGCAAAGGACTATGTGCGGTATGGTCAAATATCTGCCCCCCGAATTCAGCCAATTTTTATATAGTATAAAAATAAAATCTTCACAAATCATTGTAAAAGAGGATGCCTATAACTTTAATATTGATTTTAGTCATCATTGCAAATTTGCTGTTTATCTATGACGTCACTTAAATGACCTAATTCCCGCAATTTTGCAAAAAAATGAAAACATTTTTGGCTCCATGTTTTGCATTCGGAAGTATAGAGCACAGGTCTGCTCAAGTGCGATTTTAACATATGATTTTTGTCTGATAGTTATACACATTATATTAAAAATGGTACTTGAGCATGCCTGCGCTCGATGTTTCCCAGTCTAAAAACCATCAAAAAACCCCATATTTTGCTGAAAAACATCAATTTATCAAAATAATGCAATCTTCATGACGTCATTTCTACATTATGACGTCACAGTGGTGATAACCTTTTACACCTTTAGTTCCAATATGATTTAACTCTCTTTCATCTTATTTTTAAAGCTCTTTCTAAAACTTTGATTTTGGGGGCAAAAAATGCATAAAACCGCACATAGTCCTTTGTACATACTAGTATACACTTCAAACATAAACTAGACTGAATAAAAAAAGCTGATTATAAATCATATATTTTTGTAACATAACGGGTAAATACCAGGATTAAATGGAGATCGTAGGTAACAAAAGGGAATAGGGCGGACCTCATAAAACAAATTGCATTGTTTTGTCTTGATGCAGCATGCCTCTCGTGCCTTTAAGTCTTCTATGGTATACAGACGTGGCTCAAAAAACGGATTATATTGCAAAAGAGTTCCGGCGGATGGCAGGGAACGCTCTAAAGCACCCAGGTTATTAATAGACCCACGCAACCGATAACAGCATTCCTATGAAATTATAATGATAAAAGTCATTCTTATTAGGTTGCGTTGTGATGCAAACGGAGCATGTAACTCATGAGGATATATACAATTAAAATATTGAAATAGTTTAGAAAAAAACCTACTGAATTTTACTAACAAATTGATTGTAAGTATAAAGAGAAATAAACCTGTCATGAATAACTCATGGAAAGTACATTTATTACTTAATGGTTAATCATCATTTTCAAAGATAAAGCGTCATAAATTCATAATTAAGGTAGGCGAATGAAAACTGATTAATAACATTTTTTAAATGAATTTTAAAAATACTTGTACATACCGTAGTACTTTCAACAATCATTGATATTTGATTTATTTTTCATATTATTGTCAAAAGAAGCATTTTTGTGATTGATTAACATACCGTATTTCTTCCAACAATCATTGTAGCATAGCAAAGTACTTGATTGATCCTGTCAAATCTGCTTACGGCATAACGGGGGTCAAATCTTAGCAAGATGCTATTACATGGACATGGAATAGGATTTTGAACGGACTTTAATTGGCTGTGTATATTTTCCTCTTTATTTCTGGTGTACCAATCGAAACATTCCTTTTCATCTTTGTTTAGTGTAACACCAGTCGTCATTTTATATATCCAGAACCCATTACCTCCTAAAATGGACCATAAACAATTCGAAAAGATGTATAACAAGTAAACGTATAATTCACCTTTCACGTCTGATATCGAGTAATAGTTATCAAGTCAATAATATTATACACTGATTTGGCTGAAGTTTGCAAGGGACATGAAAAAAAAATGCTTGGCAAAAACAAAGTTAAATGGAACTTTAATCTCGGGTATTTTAAACAGTTCATTGGCAATATCTAGAGGTAACTGATTTTGATTCAAGATACTTAACATATGTGAATACATATTTTTCATGGTTTTTAATACTGCCATAAATAGAATATTCCATAAAAGAACGTTGGATATCAATCCTAATAAAAATGAACATTGTTCAAATTATGACCCTGTGACCAACGTATTTAAGAACTGTGATAGATTAGCTTACCAAATAAGCTAGTTTGAGTTTCAGTTCAATTAACCTTAAATGTGAAATACACTATCAGAACGTTAACACTTAGTATTTTTTATAATAACGACTACCATGTAATCTTACCTCTGTTGCCGGGATTTTCACTCATTTTGAAGGCCCTTTTTGTGTTCGAATATTGGTTTTTCACAGAAGTCCCTTTATATTGATAGCCAATAGTTATTTTCTTGTTTCCAATCGATTCTAGATTAACATCGATATAATTAAAGACAGTGAAAGTACTTTGCCCATCCGTGATCAAAAGCCACTGAAATGTTACAATCTGCAACACAATTTTGTATTTGACATTTTAGGAAATACATGTACAAATGCATACATGTTCTACAACAGTGTATGTAAATATACTCTGCATCATGCTTTAGTAGTAATATTAAACTGTAGTTTTAGGATTAGGTGTCGGTCTTACTTCATGTGATTCATAAATTTTGGAAAGTTGAAATAGAATATAAAAAGCTCATTTCTGTGAAAAAAGCGTCCAATGTTTTTAATTATAACTATCAGTAGGAGAATCGTTTGAAATACAAATTACTCAAATACGGTATTATGACACCACAAATATATGGCCATTCATTCAAGTTATATTATTATAAAATATCACGATGTTACTTCAAAAAAATTGAAAATCTAGAAAACAAAAATATTTTCACCTTCCCTGTTGCACCATGGAGAGTCACGTTAACCCATGTAGCCTTGACAAGCCACGTAGACTTGAAATCGGGAAAATCAGCGAACTGAATGCTTACTATCTTGCTTGCTTTATCCAGAAATAAATCGTTCTCCGCGTCAACTCCTCTGTTTACAATAATTAAAATATTTTTAACGAAACTTTAGTTGATAAAATACTTTCAGAGGTTAAAATAATGATAAAAATAATTAGTCAAGCAATCAGAATTTTAGAAAATCTGAGTTCTTGGAACACAGTACCTTTGATATGTCTGGTAGTAAATATAACCTTTGTCATCCTTTAAATCTGACCAAAATGGACATACAATGCGTTTATTTTTAAGTTTCGTAGCATCAATATCATGTATTGAAATGCTGTTGAACTCTTCTCCCAGTCCAATGACGCCATTAGATCCAATCTATAATAAAGAGTTCATAAAAAAAAAATATTTCCTCAGAAATTATGACATAAAATGTAAAGATATATATATGTATAGGTGTACTTTCACTCTTGTCCATTTATGCACAAACATTTGCTTAACTTTTTAATGTAAAAAAAACACTGAAAATGGTTATTGTTAACAGGCATCGATTTAATTGGTTTACAAGTTACAATACAACACCTCTCTCTCTCTCTCTACCTCTCTCGTTCTCTCTCTCTCTCTCTCTCTCTCTCTCTCTCTCTCTCTCTCTTGGTTTCGCTTCTCAATTCGGTTTTTAGACGGGGTCACGTGACCCCGTCTATTGGTTTACTGTCAGCCGAAGTCTCAAACCGGATGGCACGCGTTGAGCACATAAATTGAGTCTATGCGAAAGAAAATAGTGCAGATACTTTTCATGCATTTCTGTAAATATATATTATAAAAACACGCATTAAATCGTTTTAAGTCCTCTATGTGTAAACCGAATTCTATAAAGAAAATAAACAAATAGCTTTATTGATCAAAAATTCTTGCTCGGGTTAAATAGTTGTAGTGTTTTGTGGAATGGAGTTACGTAACTAAATGCACAAAGCCGTCAAAGATTCAGTTGGTGGACGAGCTCATAAAATCAATAGAAGAGGTTGAATGTTGAATCAAAAGTAAAGTTCCCAAACGCAATGTGCCATTTTTGAAAAGTTGTGAATTTTAATACCGAACCTCATGCACGAGCCGAGGTTAAAATACACAGATGTCCTACATATTAAATAGGTGTTCCTTTGGCTTCCAGTCAACACGCGTTATGACTGCTGTTCATCTCTAAAAAAAAACAATACATTGTAAGCAAATCTATATAGATTATACATTTTGGGTGACCAATAGATTAATTGATATATACAATCTTATCGATTGAAGAACCAAGTTTAATGTTAATGTTCATGTTGTCCTGCTTAGTTGGACTATCCAATAATGTAATTTGTTTTAATGTTATGAGACATTTTCTATACTTTATAACGGATAAAACCAGTCATATTCATGATTTAAAAGAATTCTTTATCAATATCTTAATGCCTCTCATCAGAAACTCTGCTGATCTTTCTCTCATTGATAAATATCTCGCACAAATATTAGACCTATGAACTCAGAGATAACGCATGGTTATTATGTTTTTATCGTAGTTTTAAAATCTGATTTACAAATCCTTTATCGTAGCTCCTCGAAAAATTTAAAATTAACTCGCTTTCGAAATTAAGTTCATTTTTCCAAGACACACATTAAATTGTGCGTTTAATAAAAGAGAGTGAATTGAAAGGACAAAGATCCCTGAAATGACAATGTCCTACAACATTTGTTAATTTTACTGTTAAAAGCGTTAACTTTGCATATTTTAGAAATTTTAAAATCAAATAAATCTGAATTAATAGCTAAAATTAACAATTTACAATTATCATATATAACAGCCAATCAGGAAAGGTCTACCCCAAAATATGACGTGATTCATTCACTTTTGGTCTCCATTTTCTAGTTTTATCGATTTGAAATTAGATGACTGAATTCAGAGTATGATTTTTAATGAAATTTCAGAAACGGTTGTATCGTGATTCGTGTAAATGATGCAAGAGTTTACACAAAAAATTAGTAAGTGGCGAACGAATTTACCTATTAATTTTATATGAATCGCTGCAAGAAAATCATGACAGATAAGAAGGTATAAAAAATCTAAATGGCTACCGCGAAAAACTTTTTTTATTGTTATAGTACTTGGAATAATCTTATTGTAAAAAAGAAATATTTCTAACGTCATATGCCTGTGTTTGTTATCGGTATACCATAATATATATCGGTTATCTGTGTATACTAATGTTAACTTTGTTCGGTAATTCAACAGTTTGAGAGTTTTCGGAGCTCTCATAAACCTTGTATAACAAATACCGTCCGACTTATAGATTTTCCCTTTGATCACAAAATAAATAAATATAACGATTTCAATTATATACCTAAATATAGTTGTTTTGATTTTCCCGGTTAGTTGTAGTTTTTTAAAAATTTTCTTGGGGTCTTATTTTACATAATATACCATTGTGTCAATTTTCTACAATTATGAACAACAGTCCCGGTCGGGATTTAGCAAAATTATGACAAAGAATCAGGCAATTGCAAAAAGCCGAACTTTAGCATACTACATGTAGATTGAAACAACTAATTCAAACTTCTAATTTTTGGAACATGATGGAGGAAAACGTGAACAATTACAAATTCAAACTTTCAAGACCCCACCTTTCATTACTCTCAGTACTTTGATTTTATATGACTTGACTCTTCAGTCTTAAATGCGAATTTTTCTTAGTGTAATCTACAGGTTTTGACAGTTAAGCAGCTACACACATATTTATATGGGTCAAAAGCCCATTGACTGAAAAGGAAATTTCCGGCTATTATCTGTAAACTTATATTATGTGGGCGCCAGATGTAACAAACATATACATGTATATGATCATATCATATTGAATCTGCTTGGAATTGAATGTAGGTAAATTAGCTTACCAAGTTAACACTCCTCCAATTGACCCAATGGGTTAACACAGTAACATGGGCTAGGCACTGATAGGAATGTTATCTAAAACCTTTGCCGCTCTAATTAGTTTATTTTTTTAATACGAGGTGCAAAATTATTAAGTATGGAAATGCATTTATAACGGCTCATTGACAACTAGTGTATAATTACGGCACATCAAGTCTGCCATGTATGTTATTTACATGGGTCAATCGAGTTATGTTGTCTGAGCATCATTAATTTTACATGTTGCACAGTGTGAGGCAAGACTCTTTAGAACATGTCAGGAAGTCTGTTTATTTATTTAAAATGGTTGCCTATAGAATGTTGATGATCTTGCATCTGTGCTTGATCTTGACTTATGATCATATTTTGTGCGGCAGCGAGTTAATTTATTGAAACTTCTTGAATCCTTGTCTTTGTGCTGGGAGTCAGGAAGTCTGCTTATTTATTTAATATGGTTGCCTGAAGAATTTTATGATCTTGCATATGTGCTTGATCTGGATTTATGATCTTACCTTGTATGGCAACAGGTTTATCCATAAATTAGCCTTCCAGATTGTTTTGGGGGGTCAGGAAGTATGACAAATTTAATTATTGAGCCAATATTACCTGCCATGTCTATCTTGTATGACTTATAATTTTTGTGTTAAATATTACTGACAATGGCTGGTTAAAAATAAATTGGCAAGAACAGATTAATTATGAGATATAGAGTTGGGCTTCTTGCACTCTATGTATAATAAAATTCTGGGTTGCTTATTGTCTTGTCAATACACCATCTACACCATCTATGCACTTATTGTAGAACATAATAGTCCAGTCATTCTATGGTTATACCTCAAACTAATTGCAACAGAAATGTTTATTGTGGAATTCGTGAGAAATATAACGTATAAAAAACATATCAAAAATCGAGAAAAATCGAAATAGGGGAAAGTCGTTAATTTTGGCCCCCAAAAAATCTAAATTTTACTTCAAATATTATGGATAGATATGGCGCATGACGATATGGGAGACAACTCGTAATGGTCAACTGCAGACGACGCATCTACTAGGTTCCATCCTTTTCATTCTGGTAAGTTAATATTAAACTTATATATAAAAGTTTTATACGTATTTAACATTCTTAAGAGTTAAGGCTACCATGCAAGGTATTTTGGATGTTTTTAAAAGGCGTAGATACACTGGAAACGTCAAAATGTAGTACGCGGCAGAAAATAGCTCATTTCGGTTTGCCGAGGTTTCTAAACCAGAAATCACATACAAAACAGCTCTGCTTTTTATATTTGGACTACAGTATATACATTACATACATTAAATAGTCCCGTAAAAAGGGAATTTTATTCTTATTGCCAGGAGTTGCTGACGAAAAAAAACAACTATGGAACGCCGATAGTGCCAAAAAGGTTATAATCTAACCAAATTGAATTCATGGTAATTATTAATCAACTAACAGAGGGAAATTAATATTAAACAAAAATACCATTATACAATTCAATTGAGAACAGATAATACATCGGAATAATTTATTGGTTATAAGTCAACATATATATCTTTTTTAATATTGTATTCAAAACAAATCTTATATGATAAAAATAATATGAAAGCAAAATCAAAATAATTGAATCTCATCTTAATGGTTTGATCTTCTTTTTTTTAGGTAATGATGGATGCTTGTGTTTTTTGTCGGGTGTCTCTAAAAAATGGTGAAGAAATAACACAACTAAGAGAAAAAGGATGTAACACAGTTAATAGGACCAGTCAAACCAGAAATGATACAATCGTCACAACTCCAGGACAAAAAGTCCATCAGAAATGTCGACGTGATTACATTAATGCTAACTCAATCAAGAAGGACATGCGAGAAAAGGATGTATCGATAACCGAGCCAACTCGTGACTTACGATCTACTACTTCTGATTTTGAGTTCCAGAAGACTGTTTATTTTGTGGATATTTTGCAAAATTTTCAGAGAGCAAAAGGGGAATCGACGTGTTTCCTGTCAGGACAACAGATTTTTCTAACACCCTTAGAAACATCTGCAAAGAAAGAAATGATGAATGGTCCGAAATCGTTTTGAGGAGGCTCAACATTGCACCATCAGATTTGCACGCGGCAGACGCAATATACCACCAAACATGTAGTGTTAATTTTAGAACTGGTAAGCAAATCCCCGTCTCGAAGCAAGCAAACAAAGAGGTCAAACGAACGACACCAGGACGACCAAAAGAAGATTCATTAGAGAAAGCTTCCCTGCAAATAGTTAAACAATTAGAAGAAACAAAAGACGAACTTGCATCCGTAAGCGATCTTGTTCAGGCTATGGAAGACATTTGTGGAGATAAGGCGTATAGTGTGGTGCACATGAAAAAGAGACTGCAAACTTATTTTGAATCCAATATCATCATCACGGAAGTAAACGGAAAGCCGAATATAGTCACATTCAGAAGAACAGCATCATCTATACTGAACGAATTTTACAGAAGACCATCATCTAAGAGTCCAGAGAGGAAAAGCTATCGATGATAGAAACAGCAGCTAAATAAATAAAAGCTGATATCATGAGTCTCAAAGATTCAAAAGCTGTGTATCCGTCTTCTGTTGATATAAACTCAGAGCAAAACATTAGATTTGTCCCAGATTCGTTACAAACATTACTACGTGCATTATTTATAGGTCAAAACGACTCTTCTGTTAAAGTTGCATCTGTTGGTCAAGCTATTATTCAGGCTTCCCGACCAAGAACACTTATTGCACCGCTAAAAATTGCCCTCAGTGTACAAATGCACCATCACTTTGGATCAAGATTTTTATTGGACACTTTGAACACTCTTGGTTTCGCTTCTTCCTACACAGAGATTCAACGATTTGAACTGAATGCTGCTGCTGCTGCTCATGACAGAACCAACACACAGTTTGGGAATGGCACTTTCGTTCAGTACATAGCTGATAACGTAGACCATAATCTGAGAACTTTAGATGGTCATGGAACATTTCATGGTATGGGCATGATTGCAGCTGTCACTCCGGGATTCAGACTTGACAAAGCTGTCCCTAGGCTGTCTCCCACACTAAAGGAAGTCTTTGACCTAGCAAATATTAACATAGAATATTATAAAATACAATCTAAACAATCGTTACAGGCAGAGTTCGCAACCATGAATTATGAGCCAAATATGATCGATACAACCTGGAAGTTAGACCTTCTGTCCAGAGTATGCTGGCCTTTGACATGCAACCGACCCAGTTGGTCAGCAATTATGCACAAAGTGATGGACGGTGACTACCAAGGAAAATCATCTGTTGTTTTTTTGCCAATGATAGACATGAATCCTAGTGATCCCACATGTATAAATTCAACACTTAACTTCATAGGCAAGCACGCAAAGGCTCAACATTGTGTACCTATTTTGACATTTGATCAACCCCTCTATTGGAAGGCAATGAACATAATTAAAGATGAACCATTGAACAGTCCTTTAAAGTCAGTTATCTTGAGACTTGGAGGCTTTCATTTAGAAATGAGTTTTGTAGGCGGCATTGGTCACTTGATGGAAGGATCAGGAATTACTGAGCTACTTGAAACAGTGTATGCACCAAATGCAGTAACTCATATGACTAGCGGAAAGGCTATTGCACGAGCAGTAAGCGCACATTTTTTGATAGATACAGCTCTCACGTCAATAATCTTGTCACACATATACGGCATACCACTTCCAGATGAAATCGAAAATGAGACTGGTACCAATGATATTAATCCAGCAAATTACATAAATACCGACAATACCGATATTAACGCCGAGGATGAGTTGCATGAAACAGATGCGATGTTGGATGAACTACTGAAAGTGGACATATCCGTCGAAAAAGCTTGCGACAGTGTTTTAATAGATCAAATTAAATATAGGATAGATAACTTTCGGGAGTCACACAAAAGTTTTCGTACTTCACAATTATGGTTCCAATATATGGATATGATAGATATTCTCCATAGATTCATCAAAGCTGAAAGGACTGGTAACTGGGAACTACATTTACAAACAGTCAAGGACATGCTTCCGTATTTTGAAGCTTCGGGACACAATCTGTATGTCAAATCATCACGGGTATACTTACAACAAATGGACAACTTGAAAACAACCCATCCCGAAGTATTAGCTTTTCTACAATCAGGCCATCATGTTATAAGGAGGAGTGATAAATTCTTGGCAGGTCTCTCTTCTGATTTGGTCATAGAACAGGTTTTAATGAGAAGCTTAAAGACGACAGGCGGTATGACTCGAGGAAGAGGTATGTCAGAAGGTCAGCGAGCCCAATGGATTTTATCTATACCAGACTGCGCGGAAATGAACAATGCTTTGTTTACTGGAGTCAATTATGGAACAAGTGACCAACATAAAGAAGGTGGGGAGTCAAGGAGATCTAGAGACTGTCAGGATTTGAAAACATGTTTATCGTTTCTTATTAGCAGAAGTCCTTTTGTAGAGGAAACGAGTTTGCGAAACATAGAAACAGGGGTCTCGGCGGACAAATTTGTCAATGTTTATAATTCGAAGGAATTAGGCATTAAAATACTGAAGTCCATGGACGGAAAAAAATAGATGAATTTTCATTTAAAAGGAAAGAACAGGCCACTATCTTAAGTGCAAAATCGGCTATCAAAGTTGATGATGATGTCATTATTGTTGATTCACAGCTTCTCTTCCAGCGCTTTCTTGCTGCATCAAATGGCATATATGAAGATCAGTCCGAAATATTCACCTATGAACTCAAACGAGTAGTCATCCCAGCTCAATGTTTGATCCAAATGGTCTCATGCGAAAAGTCTAGTCTTGCAGATGCTATTTGGGGAAAGGGCGATTGTTGCGCATTTGAAATGAGCGAAAACGACGAAACTCAGTATGTTATTGATGGCGGCTCTCTTCTCCATCGTTTTCACTGGCAAAGCGGACTTTCTTTCGGTGAAATTTGTCAAAGGTACATTGACAGCGTAGAACAGAAATACAGTAAAGCTATAGTTGTATTTGATGGATATGCTTCCGGTCCAGATACTAAAGATGCCACTCACCAGCGGCGCACCAAAGGAATCATAGGCACAAAAGTTTCATTCACAGATAGAACTCCTTTCAAATCTAAAAAAAGACATGTTTCTAGCAAACATTGAGAATAACGCAAAGGATGATGTTATTTCTGCTGGTGAAAACATTATTTCCTCTTTATATAATGGTGCTCCATATGAAGGACTGAATGTTCTTCGCTACAGGAAGTTTGCTGCAAGAGTATTGACAAACAAAACATGCGTTCAAATTCATCCTTTGCCGCCAACATCAAATGCGGCTTCATTTCATAGCCAGAGGGCTTATCTTCAAATGAAAATGTGGATGAACAAGGACAATCTAAATCCGTGTGAATGGGGTTGGAAAGTCGCTAATGGAAACCTTGTTCCAGTTAAGTGTACAATGGACGCAGCTCCCTCTAAATTGCTGAACATTATCCAATGCAATTGTAAGACAAACTGTGACACTAAAAGATGTACTTGTAGAAAAAACGGACTTGAATGTTCAGTAGTTTGTGGCGAATGTAAAGGAACTGGTTGTACAAATTCGAGCAAAACAGTTGACATGGACGATTAAGTGACAATCAACTTCTAAAGATTTATGTAGAATACGCAAAAACATAATAAGCATAATTAAGGGGTTTCGGTAAAACATTTCCATGGTTTTGTTATCATATAAAGTAAATATTTTGGTTTTAAAAAAAGTATCATACCGGTCAATCGTTTTTTATTGTTGTTATAAGATCTATTGAATTTACGAATTGGTCATTATTTGATCCATCTAAACACTTAACATATATATATAATTAATTTGAAGACTCATGATATAATTTAATTTTTATTAAGAAAACATAAATTCCCAGTTTTTATAAAAAATAATAACATTTTCACCCAAAACTATCACTTTCTATACTTCAAAAATCATCATAGTTTAATTTTTTTATCATTTTATAAGATCTATTGACTTGATTAAAAATTATGTACGTTTCTATTTTCATTTTTTAGTTACAACAAATTTCCAGTTTTCGGCGATTTTTCATCAAAATCCAAAGTTTTCACCCAAAATTTTCAATTTCCTGAACTTTGCAGTTCATCAACGTTGAAATAAATCATAACTGTAATAAGATCTATTGACTTTCTTAAAAATTTAGTCCGTTGCTATTTTTGTTTTTTAGTCACGGCAAATTTCCAGTTTTCGGCGATTTTTCATCAAAATCCAAGGTTTTCACCCAAAATTAACAATTTCCCTTCATCCAAACATTCACGATTTTTTTTATGTTCAACAGTTCACCTAAACCAGCTTGGAAAACTAGAAGAACATTCTGTTGCAATTAGTTTGAGGTTTGGTCATATTTTGGCTAGAATGACTGGACTATAATGCCACCAAAGAAAAGAAAATCCTCATCTCCTAAACCCACTCCACCAGCAAAGACATCAAAGAGATCCACTCGTCATGCTTCTACAATAACCAGTAGTCAGACCATTGCAGATCCGAGTATGTCCATACAACCTGTTAGCCAAATCAATACAGATTTGAATCCAACCACACAACCAGTAAGCAGTGCCAGCAACCCACTCATCGACTATGACCAGTTGGCAGCACCCATCGTCAGGCAACAACAGCAAGCAATGCCGTCTACAAGCAACCCCCCTATTGCTGATACACAACTGCAGGCTTCATCGAGTAGCAATAGTTCTATTGATTTGAATAATGCTAATCTACTCAACAACCTTCAACAGCTATTTTCAGGTGAGTCGGTGGCAGATATAGGTTCTAAAACTTACTCTCCTCATCCTGTCCCATTCACAGTTGCAGATGACATACCTCTTGGGTCAACTGTTCCGGTTCGTGTCAAAAACAAAATTTGGAATGATCAATTCATTGATCTTAAATGTTTGCTACCAAATTTCAAACAAGAAGATTTATCGATCAAAATAGAGAATAATTCAATTCAATTTAATTCTCAGCCCTTCAAACAGTCAATTATGTCTTTACATCAATAAACTTCAGCATTTCTGATATTCATGTCCATATACACAGAAAAGTTGCCCCAAGAATCTGCCAATCTGCTAAAATACTGCTTCACAGTTAGGGAAATCGGGAGCTCCAATGGTGACAATGCCTGGAGATATTACGACGAGAACTTCCGTAAGCTGCGTCAGTCACATAAGGTACCTTGGCAAGTCCCCATTACAGAGTACATGGTCAAAGCTTCCACTCTCACTCATTCCTTTCGTCCCTCGTCATACACCCAGTATAGTGCAAGATCACCACGACTCTTTTGCTTTAGCCACAACAATGGTAAAAAGTGCAAAAACTCACCATGCAATTTCAAGCACATATGCCAGCTATGCAATGGCCAGCACCCAAAAATCAACTGCAACCGGGACAAGTCAGATAGACACAAGGCAAACTCCAAGATTTTCAGTTCCAACAACAATAAAGCATGATGTTTTGCTTCAGGAATTGCAAGGTTATGACAAAAGTTTGGTAACATTTCTGGTTGATGGTTTAAAATTTGGATTTAGGCTTGGGTGCTCTGAATTTCATTCAAATTCTGCTAAGAAAAATCATTCATCGGTAAGAAATAGTCCAATGGTGGTCAGAAAAAAGTTAGACAAAGAATTAGGTCTCCATCGCATTTCTGGTCCTTATACTTCTAAACCATTTGATAACCTTATCTGCTCTCCATTGGGGGTTGTTCCAAAAAAGTCACAGGGAGAATTTAGAATAGTCCATGATCTATCCTTTCCAGAAGGTAACTCAGTTAATGAACACATTCCTCGAGATAAGGCAGTTGTCCAGTATGAATCTATTGAAAATGTGATCCAGCTAATTAAGAAATTTGGGGTAGGAGCACTAATGGCAAAGCTAGATATTGAAGATGAGTACAGAAACATT
Source organism: Magallana angulata (assembly GCF_025612915.1). Taxonomy (NCBI): domain Eukaryota; kingdom Metazoa; phylum Mollusca; class Bivalvia; order Ostreida; family Ostreidae; genus Magallana; species Magallana angulata. Next base: position 16,748,557 of record NC_069111.1, read on the forward strand.
CCCATTCACCCCTTAGATTATCACTTCTTGGGTTTTGAGTGAAACGATCAGTATTACTTCGACAAATGTTTACCTATGGGGGCTAGTTCAGCATGTCAGTTATTTGAAAAATTAAGCACATCTTTGCCGTTGATTTATGTTGAATAAATACAAGGCCTCGGGTATGTCTCCTCTAATTGATGATTTCTTTTTCATAGGACCACCGTCATCTCAAAAATATCTCTCTGACGTAAATAACTTTGAGAAATTATGTCAAAGACTTGGAGTACCCCTTAAGCAATTTAAAACTATTCTCCCGACAACTTGTATCTATGGAATAGAAGTATACTCATGACATATGATAAGCAGATTACCAGAGGATAAACTTGTCAACTTGAGACAACTCCTTGCAAAGACGGTACATAGAAGAAAAGTTCATTTGAAGGAATTACAGTCTTTAATCGGCTTACTCAACTTTGCTTGCCAAGTAGTCACCCCTCGCCGCGCATTTCTTGGACGCCTTTTAGATTTAACGTGTCATGTGTCTGACCCATTTGAGGAAATAGACTTTACATCTGAGGAGCGGACAGATATAAAAGCATGGCAATTGTTTTTAGATGATTTTAATGGCAAATCTATCTTTCATCAAGATGAATGGCAGTCTTCACATAAGCTACATATGTACACTGGTGCTTCGGGTTCCATGTGTTATGCAGCAGTCTATGGGTCAAAATGGTTTGTTGAATCGTGGTTAGATATACGTGCAAATTATCACATTTCCACCAAGGAGCTTTTCCCTATTGTCCTGTTAATAGAAATTTGGGGCACACATCTCTCTAATAAAAAAATTCTCTTCTTTCCGATAATTTAGCAGTTGTTCAAGTAGTTAATAAACAATCATGCAAAGACAAAACGTTGATGAAGCTTGTACGTCGATTAGTAGTAACAGCGATGAAAAACAACATCTTATTCAAATCAAAACACATTCCTGGGAAGCAAAATGTACTTGCGGATTACCTTTCCCGTTTTAAATTCCAGGAAGCCAAGAAGATTGCCCCATAGTTGGACTCGACGCCAACAGTAGTGCCAAACGAACTGATCTACATTTAAGTCAGTCAAGCCAACAGCTCCTTCAGGCATCCTTGTCCCCATCTTCGAAACAACTGTACCTCAGAAGTTGGACTCAACTACACAAATTCTGTGTTTCTAATAACCTACCTTTCTCCTTTCCCTTTTCAGTAATCATTATTTGTAACTTCGTAGGTGACTTATTTACACAAGGCTTAGGCCTAGCCACGTTTCGGCTATAAGTTATGTCCATAAATTGTATAATGTTTTCAACCCAACCTATTCCTTCATAGTTAGAAAAATTCTTAAGGGTTCACACAATCTTTCAAAATCTGTTGACACCAGACTCCCAATTACAAAATCTATTCTTATCAAATTGCTCTCTGCATTACAACATACAGTCCAAGAACATGACGTAAGAGTTTTATTGTCAGCTGTTTTTCTTCTTGCCTTCCATGCCTTCATGCGGCAAGGCGAATTGGTTCCCCGGAACATCTCTTTTTACGCCAAAGTTATACAAAGACAAGATGTTCAGTTTTTGGATGATAATGCAGTGCAGATTATCCTGAGGCATGCCAAAAACTTTGCCAACAGTCAACCAATAGTATTAACACTGTCTGCAAATGCCCTCAACCACAACTTTTGTCCAGTCCAAGCCTTGAAAACATTCACTACTGAATTTAAACATAGTTCTGGCCCACTATTTACATTTAAATCAGGGCGTCCAGTTCCTCACAGTTTTGTGACAGCCCAATTCAATCATGCTATATCATTCATTAGCTTGGAGACATCACAGTATGCAGGGCATAGTTTTCGTATTGGTGCTGCAACAGAGGCTGCAAAGAGTGGTTTGGACGAAAATGTCATTCAGCAACTTGGTCGTTGGCATTCCAGTGCGATCAAGCGCTACATTAGAATTAATTCCTTTCAATTTTAATACCTTGTTAGGCTATTATCATTACATATACTAGTAATCATTAAACCTTTTCTGCCACCGACTCATACTGGTAAGGGTTTAGCATTTGGCTGCCCCCTCAGTAACAAGTCATACCTAGTTATATATATATATATATATATATATATATATATATATATATATATATATATATATATATATATATATATATATGGTTTATTTTTAATCTACCTAGTAGATATGACAACAAGCAACTGCTCATGCAATCACTGTTTTAGGTAGCAATTTTGTATTCAGGTGTTAGATATGCACATTTGCAACATTGAAAAGAGTTCAGAATTTGTCTGCTCTACTTATTCTATATTTAGTCCTAACTTTAACATATCTAATTATACTGGTACAGGGAATTATATGTGTGTAGTTTAGAATATTTGAAATGAGCGTAGAATTTGTCCGCTTTATTCTTGTAAAGGTAGTCATGACAACATCATACTTGTACATGGATTTTTTTTTATGTGCAGTTAGAACATTAAAATGAGTTGAGAATGTGTCTCTAGATTACATGTAATTACATGTTCATGGCCTCATCATACTTGTATAAGGAGTTATATGTGTGCAGTTGAGAACATTGAAATGAGTTTATAATTTGTCTACTCTAATTTATGTATACATAGTCATAGCATCATCATACTAATGCATGGTTTATGCAATCTTTCTGAACTTGCCGGGTGATTAATTCTAATTCTTCAGAGTTTCTTCTAGTCACGTTGAACATATCATAATGGTGTAAACCTCCAAGGGTTGTGTGATATGCTAATGTTTTAATGTTTTCATGAGTGAAATTCACTTGTTATTTTTTTTTATTCATTGCAGCCAGGGATGGGGTAATGGTAATTTGTAATAGTAATTGAGTGTAATTAATTACAAATTTTGATGTAATTGGAAGTAATGTGTAATGGGCCATATTTTCAATTACATGTAATGGTAATTTAATTAATTACTTTTAAAAAAAGGCATGTAATTCCAATTACTTTTCAATTACTTTCAATTACACACTGATGGACATATAAACATTAAGCTGTCCACTACCCATTTTCCCCCACACAATGGTACATTAGGTCAAGTTCGAAGAGTAGTTACAAAGCATTGAACTATTATTATATATATCATACTAAATATTTTTCAAAATGGATTTTTTCAATGATTCAATATTTAATGATAAGTTTCCCAAATGTATTTGATGATTTGTTTGATCTCTTTTTTCTTACAAATACTTATTTCCCTTCTTATTAGAATAATTAGTGTGTCAATTATCATTGAGTTAGTTTAAAACATCATTGTTTAATTTACAAACAAAATCAGTGTTATCGAAATTATATAAACTATCAAGTCATGCTTTGTAATTGATAGCCTAAAATACACAGAGCTAAAATGTATGGCTTCAAATGGGTTTAAGTTTTTGATGCCTAACATATCCACAGGGTATGTTCCCTTATTGCAAACATTTTGATAATTAGGTAGAGAACAACAGGTGTGAATTATGTTTTGATAACAATTATAGTCTGTCCTCTACCCGAGATTAACATGTACTTCGGCATTATATTTACAAAAGAAAAAAAAATAGTGTATAAAAATGCAAAGGAGAAAGTTTTTATATAATAATTTTGCATGCAAGAAATACTTTATTTGACATGGTAGGTGTAGGTTAAGGGATATGACTTTTAAATGTTTATTGAATGTCAGGGTGTATGGGACACCTCCTTATTGTGACTACCAGTACCTGCGTTTTAAAATAATCAATAAAAACCAAATATATATTTTTCTTTCCAAAAATTGTAACTAATTATCAGAATAGTTAGCAAATTCTCAAACAGTGAAATTATTTTGATTATGAGGAAATTTTATTCATTTTATAGATATACCTCCTTAAATGTTTATGTGTTGTATATAAATCATGGTTTTAGTAAGTTTTGATGAAAATGTAATTTGTAATTTAATTAATTACATCTGCAAAGTAATTGTAATTTAATTAATTACATTTGAAAACTCTTGTAATGGTAATGGTAATTTAATTGAAGAATTTAAGCAAGTAATTGTAATTTAATTAATTACTTTCCATTGTAATTGACCCCATCCCTGATTGCAGCATATTGTTTTATCTAGTCATGAACAACATGATAAGATATAATACCTTTACCAAGTTGCTAAAGATTTATTGATTTTATCATATGGTTACGCATAATGTCAATTTTTTTATTTTTTATTTTTTGTTCAGCTAATAGCTTTTATTTTCCTTAATCACATGTTTTTGGTAGAATTACCTTTTCCTTGGGTGGCGCTGCATGCGTCATGCAAGCATGTAGCATGCCTTGTGGCCTTTTTTATTATCGCCACCTTCTTGTTGCAAACAATGTTATATTCATTATATAATAATAACTGGGATAAGCACTAATTGCAATTTAACATTTCTAGGCTTAAATCCTTAATTTATCATAAGACCTTATCCCAGTCATTACATTAGCTAATATGGTAATTGCAATTCTACATTTAATGTGCTTTAGTTATAATTCTGTCATTTATTTGGTCAATAAATGACAAAATCACTCATTGGGTAGTCAGGTTTTTTCTTCTGGAATTCATGCAACAAGAACAAGCTGGGGAAAAGGCATTCAACATTGTACTGCTTTTAGAATTCTCAGTATGAAAAAGTTGTGAATATAAAATTTTTTTTATATAAAAGTCTGAACAAAACTCGAAATTTTGGAAATGCAGATTTTAATGAATTAAATGAATTTTTAATAGGTCAGATAAGGTATATTATAAGACATAACAGATCGTAGGTGGAAGAAAGACATATCTGACTTGCACAGAGTCCATCAAAGATACAACAAAATCTGGCCGACCTGTTACTGTAACAGGCAAAGCACGTGTTTCAATAATTTGAAGATGATCGCAGATACACGTTTCGAGACTGTGCTAAAGCTGTAGGCACATCACTAACGCAGGTTTATTTCATTTTGAAGCGTATTTTGACTGTACAAAATATTTCTGCCAGATAGATATCGCATATATTGAAACATAACCAAAAAAGGGTACAGGTACAAACATATATAAAATTACTAAATCCACCTCAAAGACAATTTGAAAATATTGTTCTTGGTGACTATAAGCACGAATTTACTTTTTCGATAAGAAAAACTGGAAACAAAATATGGTTAACTAAACAGGGTAGAAGGCCTGTAGGTGCCAACAAACCCACAATCCACAAACACAAATAAGGTTCTTATATGGAACGCCATAGCTGCCTTAAGGTCAATTTCATATTATATGAATTGGTATATCTTTTATATCCAATAGTAATATCATTATATGCAGTGGTAACATCATTATATGCAGTGGTAACATCATTATATACAGTGGTAACATCATTATATACTGTGATTTCGCCATTATATTCAGGGGTAAAATCTTTATATGAAGTGGTAACATCATTACGTTATGTCGTAAGATCATAATGTGCAGTGGTTTATTCATTATATGCTATGAATAAATCTTTATATGATATGATAAACTCATTTCATACAGAGCTAAACTCACAATGAACTATTGTTCAATCGTTATGTTATATGGTACACTCTTTATGTGCAGTTGCAAACTCCTTTTATGCAGTGCAACTTCTTGACATTAGGTGATAAGTTCATTATATGTAGTACTAACATCATGTTATGGTGTATTAAAACCATTATGTATGGTGGTAAAACCTTTATGTATTGTGGTGAAAGCTTCACATGCAACTGTAAATCCTTTATATGATGTGACAATTTCATTATATTATGAGGTCAGTTCTTTACATGATGCGATCATTTCATTATATGGAGTGGTAACTTCTTTATATGCAGTCGTAACTCTTTATGATGAGGTTGTAAACTGGTTCTCGCTGAAAAGTTTTAATGGGGAGGAGGTCCAGTTTTATTTTGAAAAAGATGCCGCGTTCATTGTGACGATGCACATTTCCTGGTCAACTTGTCGTTTGTTTTGAAGAGAGAGAGAGAGAGAGAGAGAGAGAGAGAGAGAGAGAGAGAGAGAGAGAGAGTTAATAGTTAGTTTCTCTGTTCTTGATACATCGATGTGTGATAAATCGAATGAATTTTTAGTAGAGTACGCGTTTAATTTTAAAAGTAAAACAAAGGACTAAGTGCGGTTTTATGCAATTTTTGCCCCCCAAAATCAAAGTTTTAGAAAGAGCTTTAAAATAAGGTGAAAGATAGTTAAAATCATATTGGAAATAAAGGTGTAAAAGGTTATCATCACAGTGACGTCATAATGTAGAAATGACGTCATGAATATTGCATTATTTTGATAAATTGATGTTTTGTAGCAAAATATGGGTGTTTTCCGATGGTTTTTCGACTGGGAAACATCGAGCGCAGGCTTGCTCAAGTACCATTTTTTAGTATAATATGTATAACTATCTGAAGAAAAACATATGTTAAAATCGCACTTGAGCAGACCTGCGCTCTATACTTCCGAATGCAAAATATAGATCAAAAATGAGAATATCTTCATTTGTTAGCAAATTTGCGGGAATTAGGTCATTTAAGTGACGTCATAGATAAACAGCGAGTGAGCAATGATGACTAAAATCAAGATTAAAGTTATAGGCATCTTCTATACAATGATTTGTGAAGATTTCATTTTCATACGATACTATTTAAAAATTGGTTGAAATCGGGGGCAGATATTTGACCATACCGCACATTGTCCTTTCAAAAGATGATTGTACTTTGTGTAGAAATTTAATACCCCCCCCCCCTGCTTCTAGATCCGCGCATACAGTTAGGTAGATCACTTTATGTATTTTGATATTAACATAAAACAATTTGATTTCTACTTGCTATCGTGTTTAAAATATACATGTAATTCTTCGGAGCTTACTTAATTAATCTAATTCTGTGTATTCAAAAACGTTGAAATTGAGTTACTTTGTTCTTGATTGTTATTTAAAATAATTTTAATACCATCCATATAAACCGTGGCGCTTGGAACAAACTTATCCGTATTTTGCTGATTCATAAATTTTTGCACGGCTTGCTTTTAACGATGTCGAACACTATGTACATATATTTTGAAAACGACATATTTTACAAAAAGATACATTAAATTTATCGATTAATGCGTTACTTTGTTTTAAAACCCCTCGTTCCGCAGCAAATGATTACAAAATATGTTTATAATGTGAACAAAGTCGGTAACGTTGAAGAAAATCAGCACATATGTAAAATATTACAATGACAAGCGTTTTGAAACTTATTTATCCGGACATTAATTATTTTCAAAACCATCGGAATAGGGGTATCACCTTTTCGTGCGATCAAAAATTAATTTTAGAAATACCAAGCAGTTAGTCTCGGTGATTATTCGGCCATCCTGCGTAACCACTCGGCTATACTGAAATTTGCGAAGATTTAAAACACCATTTTTTAACTTCGGAGGTTTTTTTTTCACGAAGTATAATTGTTAAAAATATGCCTCTTTGAAACAAAAATCGGATATGCCATAAATTAAACCAGTCACATTTTTCAGTGTAACCATTTTACAATTTGTTTAATGCATGGGGGTCTTGAACGGGGCTGGGGTGGGTCGCGGGGAGGACCCCGCCCCAGAAAAATTCAAATTTCTTAAATTCCCATGAAATTACCAAAAATTTGCCTCGAACCCACATCCCCCACTCCTTCGGCAAACTTCAGTATTCATATTGCAACCCCCCCCCCCCCCCCGGAATTTTTTTTCTGAATCCGCGTATAAAATGGTTTTATAAAAATGATATGAAGATATCTGCAACAGCTTAATGGAAAATAGCACAGGAACTGCAACACATTCTTTGTAGGATTTAAAATACAAAAAAACATGCCCGGTGAGCTTAAAATTTATACAGTGGATGAAACAACCATTTAAAGAGGTTAACACCAACCAATTTCTTTATTATTTCTTAAAAATCAAATTAATTTAAAAGAAAATGAAAACGAATTTTTATATATGTCTATGAATAAAAATCTGTCTTTTCCTTTTGTGTTGGAGGCATTGATCAGCGAGGAGCAGCACCTACCTAGTACATTGAAACAAAGGTCTTTTGACTTTGATTGCTTGATTTTTTGTACTTTCTTTCACTTTTAAATTAAAAGCATGCTCTATAATAATACATTCGATTTTTCACACAAAATGGGTTCAATGATTGATATTATGATATCGATGTTAAAGGACAGATAAACTCTCTTAGTCTCTCCCTCTCTCTTTCTCTCTCTTCCAAACAAACGACAAGTTGACCAGGAAATGTACATCGTCACAATGTACGCGGCATCTTTTTCAAAAAAAAACTGGACCTCTTCCCCATTAAAACTTTTCAGCGAGAACCAGTTTACAACCTCATCATAAAGAGTTACGACTGCATATAAAGAAGTTACCACTCCATATAATGAAATGATCGCATCATGTAAAGAACTGACCTCATAATATAATGACTCAACAACGGCACTTTATGAAATTGTCACATCATATAAAGGATTTACAGTTGCATGTGAAGCTTTCACCACAATACATAAAGGTTTTACCACCATACATAAGGGTTTTAATACACCATAACATGATGTTAGTACTGCATATAATGAACTTATCACCTAATGTCAAGAAGCTGCACTGCATAAAAGGAGTTTGCAACTGCACAGAAAGAGTGTACCATATAACATAACGATTGAACAATAGTTCATTATGAGTTTAGCTCTGTATGAAATGAGTTTATCATATCATATAAAGATTTATTCATAGCATATAATGAATAAACCACTGCACATTATGATCTTACGACATAACGTAATGATGTTACCACTTCATATAAAGATTTTACCCCTGAATATAATGGCGAAATCACAGTATATAATGATGTTACCACTGCATATAATGATGTTACCACTGCATATAATGATATTACTATTGCATATAAATGAAATACCAATTCATATAATATGAAATTGACCTTAAGGCAGGTATGGCGTTCCATATTCTTAATTGCATTTTCTTTAAATGTGATAGCATAGTCTTACAAACTCCGGGGCTGAAGAGCAATGGTGTTACAGGTCGGTATTACTTAGATGTTATACTTAAAAAGCTCAAAATTATTATCATAAACGACACCTTGGGTTAGGATTAAAGCAAGTACGTCTACTTCTGATAATGCTCTATCAGATACATTTGAGCTTGTGAAGCAGTTATTTTTAAAGTCGGGGAGGGTTACCTTCTTGCCACACCCACCATACTCTTCAAATCTAGCCCCATGCCTTTTTTTTCAAAAACTTGAACAGTTCTTATCTTGTCGCCGTTTCAAGTCCCTACAAAGCCTTGGTTCAGCCATCAGTCAGAGTTTAGAAGATCCATCTTAATCAGCGTACCGTGGCGCATTTCAGAAATTGATTCAAAGTATAGAATAATGTAGTGTATTTCAAACTGCGGAGAATACTTTGAAGAGATTGGATTTTTATTTCACTATTTGAGTAGAATGCTTTTGAGATTTCGCAAAATACACAATCCTTGTATACAAAGTTATCACTATGCACCAAGTTTTTATAAATTTGTCGACTACAAAGTTCGATCTTTTACCCTTGATCTTCAAGATCTTTCATAAGGGATTTTCAAAAGGCACCTTTTTAAAACACAATAACGTTTTAGCCGTGTAGGCTGATGGTTGTTTATTGGGGTCTCTTAAGGAATCATAAAGTCTTACTCGAACAAAGGTGAATCCCCCTTCTAAGCCATCTCCAGCATAGATCGTTATCGGAGATTTAAGAGTTGCACTTGTTTTGTCATCTCCTCTCAGCAGTTCGTCTTTTTGTCCAAAAGGCAAATACGAATAACCCTCTCTATCACCTGTTTTTTAATTCAATTAACAAACAATGTGTATTATTTGGTAACTAATCTAAATAAAAACAAGAGGCCCATGAGCCACATCGCCCACCTGAGGAATAATAGGTATGATAAAGTCAGCTTAATGGAGTCACAATACAAACAATCTGGAAAATGTACAATAATACATGTAGATCCTGTATAAATAAAATCCATTTTCCCCCTTGGAACTCGGATAGCCCTGATTGCTGCCAATATTTACAAGAGCAGACTTTAATCACCGCTCCTGCACATATATTGGGACTCAACGTTACGCAGTCAGGGATGACCGCACACCTACGCAACTCAACAGGTACCAACGTTAACGCAAGCAGAGATAACGCAAGCAGGGATGACCGCACACTTGCGCCAACAGCTCAACCTAACGCAGGGAGTGCCGCACACTTGCGCTAGAAAGGACAGAACACCAGCAGGGATGACCATACACTAGTGCTCCGCCGCAACCACCACCAATACAAGCAGGTATGACCGCACACTTGTATTAATGCGATACAGGGCAGGAATGACCGCACACTCTGTATCGTAGGTTAGAAAAACACTAAGATTAGATAGAGCAGGGATGTCCACACCCTCAATCTCTCCGTACCTGTTCAAGTTTAACCCCAAACAGTTGCTCGTCGCAATGCAATAGACACTGTCCCTATATATGTGCCGGCCTAAAATAATTCATAGTATCTAAAAATTGGAAATCAAAAATAAACAAACTAATCCGGCCTGACCCAACTACTTATGCAGAACAATTTATATACATTGAATATTTATTATTGTATAAAAATAATCATCACAATAATTGGTTAACAGTGGATGCACTAATTAAAATAATCAAGAATCAATTTCTGAGAAGAAAATTTTAAAAGATTTACTCTATATATATTCCTATGTAAAACTTTAACACCCCCTCCCCCCATGTGACCTCACCCTACCCCCAGGGGTCATGATTTTCACAACTTTGAATCTACACTACCTGAGGATACTTCCCACAAGTTTCAGCTTTCCAGGCTGATTAGTTTCTGAGAAGAAGATTTTTAAAGATTTACTCTATATATTCCTATGTAAAATTTAAACATCCCCCCCCCAATGTGGCCTCACCCTACCCCCAGGGATCATGCTTTTCACAACTTTGAATCTACACTACCTGAGGATGCTTCCACACAAGTTTCAGCTTTCCTGGCTGATTAGTTTCTGAGGAGAAAATTTTTAAAGATTTACTCTATATATTCCTATGTAAAACTTCGACCCCCCATTGTGGCCCCACCCTACCCCCGGGGGTCATGATTTTCACAACTTTGAATCTACACTACCCGAGGATGCTTCCACACAAGTTTCAGCTTTCCAGGCTGTTTAGTTTCTGAGGAGAAAATTTTTAAAGATTTACTCTATATATTCCTATGTTAAACTTCGACCCCCCATTGTGGCCCCACCCTACCCCCGGGGGTCATGATTTTCACAACTTTGAATCTACACTACCTGAGGATGCTTCCACACACGTGTCAGCTTTCCTGGCTGTTTAGTTTCTGAGAAGAAGATTTTTAAAGATTTACTCTATATATTCCTATGTAAAACTTCGATCCCCCCAATGTGGCCCCACCCTACCCCCGGGGGTCATGATTTTCACAACTTTGAATCTACACTACCTGAGGATGCTTCCACACAAGTGTCAGCTTTCCTGGCTGTTTAGTTTCTGAGAAGAAGATTTTTAAAGATTTACTCTATATATTCCTATGTAAAACTTCGACCCCCCATTGTGGCCCAACCCTACCCCCGGAGGTCATGATTTTCACAACTTTGAATTTACACTACCTGAGGATGCTTCCACACAAGTTTCAGCTTTCCTGGCTTTCTGGTTCTTGAGGAGAAGATTTTTGAAAATTTCACGAAATTTTTCATTAATTTTTAATTTTCTCCCCTTGAAAACGGGTGTGCCCTTAATTTTCACAACTTTGAATCCCCTTTGCCTAAGGATGATTTGTACCAAGTTTGGTTGAAATTGGCTTAGTAGTTCTTGAGAAGATGTTGAAAATGTGAAAAGTTTACGGGCAGACGGACGGACGGTCGGGCAGACGGACGACAGACAAAATGTGATCAGAATAGCTCACTTGAGCTTTCAGCTCAGGTTAGCTAAAAAAATGAAGGGAATTTACGTGTTCATTAGCATGAACAATCGATTGAAGATCAATGATGAATGTTTTTATTGGGATTTCATACTCTCATACCTGTATCTGTTTCTATCCAATCCTCAAATGGCTCACTTTCTTTAGTTCCTGACCACGGCCCGATATATATATCACCATGACTCACCGCAGTTATAGTAACATTATATCTCGTTCCAGGGGTTAGTTGTCTTGTCCAGTAAATCTTTGGGATACTACCGAAGGTGTGCTGCTGATGACCATCAATCTCTACTCTATAGTAATTCAGAAAGGTATCGTGACCAGATCGTTCCCATCTTAACATTAATTGATTTGGAGAGAAAGTGCTTCTCTTCCGATTAATTTTTCCTGGTGGTAGAGGTTCTGTGGATGAAGTTTTCATTAAAAAAAAATTGAATACAATTTTATTTGATAACGGGGTTGCAAATTGGTTTGTTCTATCATATTTATATTGTATGCATATCAAAAATGTTATCACATTTAATAGCGTTAAGAAAAATAAACCAATACATACCCATTACAACATATCTTGCATAGGAATCTATATAAAATGTTTCATTGGGATTTGTCAGTAAAACATTAGATCGAATATAAAACTCATAATAACGTCCTGGTTGCAAAATGCATTGACTGAATGTATACTGAGAGACTATTCCAACTGACGTCGTGTCTTCGTACACCCAAACGTTTTTATGCAGTGATTGTCTAAAGATAATGTATTCTATCCTTAGACCATGGCCGTTTGAACTATGACTCCATCTTAGAGTTCCTTTACATATATCGGTGTCGATATTAAGATTTTCTCGCAAATAATATCCTGTAATTTAAAAAAACAATGGGTATACGATATATATTTTGATCGATTTATTTAATTCAACATTGTACAACTATTAATCAACTATTAGTTGTAAGCATATTTTATTTATCGTATGTATTGACTTATAAAGTAAACATTTGCTAGTAAAAATTATGTTACATGTGTAAGACAAAGTAATTAATGAACTTACTGTAGTAACATGTATAGTTATAGTGGTAATGGCTGCCATCACAGAGACATTGTCTCTGCCGACAGGTCAAATGTTTCCCTGGACTGCATTGCTCACTCCGATTACAAGACTCCAAAAATTCAAAGCCTATCAAGATGAATAACAATTTTAATAGTATTGTCTATCAAATATCTATGTTATTTGAAATGACCAGTTAACTTAATGCAATGATAAAAAAGTTTAAAATCTTTACATACTTACTATCATGTACATTTATTATTGCACTAGCAGTCCACGATCCTTCAGAGTTGGTTGCTACACAACGATAATATTGACCATGATCTTTGCTGAAATCCACTTCATTGATGACCAGTTTTGGGGCAACTAAATCCTCGGTACTTCCAATGTATCTGGTGTCCGTGATATTGATATCTTCATCGTTTTTCTTCCACTTTATGGCGGTCGTAAGTGGGATATTGGAGATGTTGTGAACGGTTGCATTTATTTCCAAGTTGGAAAATAATGGAACGCTGAATTCCGAATTAGGGAAAGTGACCTTCGGGACTCCTAACATGCAAAAGAACATACTTGGTTTTTTTTTGGAACAAAATGTAGTAGTTTCCTTTTTTATTAAATGTTCATATTAGAATTACCACTTGATTGTTTTGGTAAACATCCTCATGTGCATACACATGTATATATTTCAAAACTTTATTATTCATTATTCGAAGTCAAATGCCTACTTATCTTATATTTTCAAAACGGATTTGATGTGTTTTTTCCGATATATAGCGTCACGATCAACTTTGTCAGTTACGTCACACATAAGCAATACACACCGCCGGTATTAAAACTTTATGATTGGTCAGCTCGTTTTCATAGGCAGAGTTATCTATGCACGCTTACGCAATTCCAGAGCTTATGGATTTCGCAGAACAGTTCATTTTCCCCAACATAGACTCTCCCATTTTGTTTAAATTATATGCAAAACTAAGGTACATGTACATGTTGACCGTGGTTTGCGACAATGGCGTTAAACAAAAATTAATCTGTATGTACTCCGCGATTAGTTCATGTACATTGTAATTAATGTATAATGTACATGTATTACCTATTTACTTACCAATCGAAATAATAGACATGAATTTCTCGATTTTTACACCTTTCCATCGGCAATCAACATTCAATAAACGAAGTAAACGATGATATGAAAGAACCTGATACGGAAGTGGAAAGTGCAAGGGGGTATTCCGGTATGTACATATGTGTACGTAGAACTGAGCCATCTTCGCTAGGCAAGTGTCCAAATCGTTTATTCTCCTTTTACTCCACCACATTCTGTGTATATTATCAATACTAAAATATCATCATACATATACCAATCCACACTTTACAAAAGTTTTGTCCCTTGGCCGCCATCTTTGGTGAATAACCCATATATTTCCTACAGTAGCCTTTGTAGTTTAGAGGGTTGTAACTTTGTCATTTGACATCAGAAATCCGTTTCCACTGTGAATTTTGATTGCCCCAAGTTGGGGCAACCCACACATCCAAGGAATAAATTAAATTCTAAGAGATTTCTTCACAGGGCGCCCAAATATTTGGTTGCATAAAGAAGGGAAAAGTTGGTTTTTTCCCTTTAGACCTTTGGGTTGACCCCGCAAAGGGGAACAACTTTTGCAAAGTGTGGATTGGACTATTTTACCGCAAATGTCATTTCTTCACTTGTCGCTGAAATTCTTTTAAACGCCATCATCAGTCCCAGATACAGTGGCGTGGTTTGTTTACATATAAAATGACAACTCTTGATCCGCTTTCCGAGGTCGATTAGCCAAAGATTGTTTATTAGGAGAAAGTTTGGGGCAACTAAAGCGACAACTATGAACAGAAGGAAGTTCTAAATGGATTATATGCACTGGTTGTGGTATGATATATAATGTTAATTTGTTCAAAACTAGCGTATTTATTGTGCCGTAAATTGCAAGTTTTTCGTAAGTATGGTATGCACTGTAGCTACATGTAAATATAGTCTAACCCAAATTTTCTTTGTACAGCTATAAATAATGTATGTATGTTTTGCCACAAGTATACACTTTCGAAAAATACCCCAATTCCGACAGTCACGAGTAACACAGTAAATTTTTCATTCTCTGATAAGTTGTTCTGTCCGTGCATAATCTAGTCTGCACCAACAGCCAATCAGCGGTAAGCTGATGAAGAAGCGATTATTGTTAATGCTTGACGTAGCTAACAAAATTGAACGTGACGCTATCGGAAAAAAGCACACTAAATCCGTTTTGATAATATTTCATATCGTTACGTATTTATTAGTGATATCTTTTTAAGACACACTAATTTTTTTACGATTATCTAAAACATATTTTATTTGATAAAAACTGTTGCCGTTATTTCTAACTGAGACAATGATGGAACGTTGAACTCCGAACTTGGGAAATTGACAATGGAAACTCCAAGCATATAAAGTATTTAATTCAAATTATTTCAACTAAAAAAATATTTTCCCTACTTCTAAACCAATGCCGATAATACAAAGGTATATATTGTCTTAATTTATAGTTCTGGTAGAATTAATTATACAGAAAAAAAGCAGTGCAAATTCAAATAATTGGATATGTTCTAAGGTCAAGTGATTTCTAGTTTTATGTTAATTGTAAATTTATATACTGTATGTAAATGCAATATTTACAATGACAGGTGTAGATAAAGAATAAGCAATGATAGAAGTTAATACAAACAATAGTATGACAACTATTTTATATTTGCTCACATCTGGTAAATTCAAAACTTCTAAAAACTAAAAACACAATTTTTTACGGTTTATTTGTTATTCCAAGTTATTGAGAGAACGTATTTTCACTTTATAATGAAGGCATCTTGTAATCTAATTATATTATGTATCGGACTTAAACTAGGGTAAATTAAAATATTAATGGAACTTTTATAAGCTTTGAAAAATTGAAACAAATAAATCCAATGACAAACTTTATTGAATATGCAAGTTTAAGAACTGCTGTAAGGACCAGACTAAATACACAAGATTTAAACATACCAAACTTACAAATAATAAAAGAATATGGACCTGTTATCCCTAATCATATCCTAATTTTTAATAATAACCGTAAAGGCTGCAAACTTATGTACAACTTATTATTAGATAAAAAGAGAGAAACATGTACATCTATACCAAAATGGAGAGAAAATGGTCATAACTATGCACAAGAAACCTGGCACAAAATTTTTGAACTCCCCTTTAAATCTACACAAGAATCAAAACTACATTGGTTACAGTTCCAAATTCTTCATAGGATTGTTCCGACAAATAAATATCTTTTCAAAATAAAAAAAGCAGAGTCTCCTGTATGTACTTTCTGTAAAAGAGATGAAGAGAGTATTGGACATTTATTCTATGAATGTACTATTGTAAAAGAATTATGGTCTGCTGTTGAAGACTGGATTTTGCGACAGTTTGACCTGTTTATAACATTTGATAAACAATCAGTTCTCTTTGGAAAATATAAAAATAGAGATATTTATAGATTTTTTAACTTGTTGGTTCTTATTGTGAAGCAATATATTTTTTCTTGTAAATACAAAAGTAATACAAATCCAAATATTCATGGATTAAAAAATGTTGTAATAGAAAGGCTCTTGACTGAAAAATATATGCTAATGAAAAATTGTAGATATAAGGAGTATGAAAGCCATTGGCAAAATATATGTGATAAGCTATAGCACTGTACTATATATAGTTAAATTGTCTCTTTATGTGTCTCATCTCAATCTTGTTTTGAACTGTGATGTCCTTCTTTCGTGTTTTATCCTTTTTTCCTCCCTTAAGTATCCCTGTAGAACAGGGTTATGGTTTAAGTTTTATATTCATATATGAACAATGCCCCAAACCTTTTCCTTGCTCTCTCCCCTTCATTTACTCTCTCTCTCTCTCTCTCTCTCTCAAAATTTACTTTCACTACATAAGAACTGTATAATATAGAATAATCATATACTTAGAAGCTTTTCAAGAAATTTATATAAATACATGTACAAGATAAGTCATGTATGTATGTATATATGTTGTGAAAGTGAAAAACTCAATAAAAAAAAAAAAATTAAAATAGCGTTTTTATATTATTTAAAAAAAAAATTTAAGTTGAACATTCTGAGGATATTTTTTTCTGCATATCATTGAATACGGTTTAATTCAGTAAGTTAACTAATAGAAAAACAACTTGTTCGGCATAATCTCATTTTCTGTACTATTTAAGGTCAAATAACACATCGTCACAATATGGCTGACCTCTGATCGAAACGACTTTTTGTTTAATTAGAAGGATTTTATCGACGGCAACATATAACTCACCTCATAGCTGAGTGGATAAAGTGTCGGGCTTGTGATACTTACTTACCGAGTTCGAATCCCGCATGGGGCTTTTCTTGTTATTTTTCATTTTCTATCCCCTATTTTCAAATCTTTCGCTTATTTGACATATGTGTAGTTTATTCATCATTATATCTTTCATAATCAAATAATTTACATTAATTAGAGTGACTTTTTCCAGGTGTGTTATTCCCCCTTAATTTCTATTAAGTTGATTACTTAGTCAATAAAGTCAGATCCCATGTTATGCTAGAAAAACTCCTCGAAATGTTCCAAAGAAGCTCAAAGTAAATAGGTATAATTTTTCATCCTTGTTTAAGTCCAAAAAAGAATACCGGTTGTTGAAAATTTATTATAAAATGCATGTCAAATAAAGGTAAGAGGCCTTACAAATGTACCTACGTGACTTGATATGAAAATGGACGGTAAAAACAATTGTATGTATTTACCTTTTAATAGTTTGAATTAACTTGCTGGGTGCAAAGTTTACAATATGACCGAACGATTAATTTTATTCTAAACACTATAATGTAAGATGTCAACATGGGTTGTTTACTTTACTGCAACTAGACTCTGACCCGTGCGTCCACGGGTTGGCATTACATTTGATATTGGACATTAACGAAATAGATACATTGACACACCGTATTGTTGACATTTACATAACGAAGCTTTACACCTACAATAATGCTATTAATTTCACTACACTCAGCTTAGAAAGAAAAATCAAACTGGAAAACTCACGGGACATGCCTTCACCACAGTTACAATGCCTCCGGTATGTGTACCCGTAATGTAGCAAAAAATTGCAGAATCGTCGAAACGATTTCGGAGAAAATTAATGAAGCCGCATTGAAAATAACAGTCAAATTATTCACAACAAAAAATGTTGAGTCTGTAAATACCTTTCATCTAAAAAATTTAATTCATACATGTACTAATGAAGAATTCAATACTTTTCACCACCTTTTTTCCTTGCTTTAAATTTGCACACCATGTTGACATTCGGAACTCTACTACGGATTTTTCATATTAAACTGACAAGAGTTATCTCCAGTATGAATATATGACAAATTTTCAATGTTTGTAATATTGTTTCTGAGTTTATCCATGCAAATGTGATATTTTGGAAACATAAACTAAAGAGCATCTCGTGATTTAGCGTGAATGTAATGCGCATGCACAAGATCGTAAAATCCAAAAACTTCAGATGATTTCCGGATTTTTTATAGGGTTTTTCGTTGATTACTTATTAGCAAAACTTGATTTAGAAAAAAATAAGAACAAATTGGTAATCTTCAAGTACCAATAATGTTTAAAATATATAAAACAAAAGACAGAACTCATCTGATTTCTCGGTATTAAAGCCCAAAAATCGAGTCTATTATTTTTAATAGTAAAGATACTCATACTAGGTATACTAGACATAAATAATAATATGATTGTTCCTATAAACATAAAATTATTTATAAAGCTTATAAAGAAGATTTGGTAGGCTGAATACATAGAGTATTGTACTTACGTTGTGTCTGTATGTAACCATTATATGTAGAACTTTTTGTATAGCTACGACGCCACCAACAATACACCACTATTCGTATGGTGTAATTTGTGCCTGGATCTAGATGTTTCGGCCAATAATATTCTGTCGAATGCACTCTCCGCCAATATCTGTTTATTGTGATATCATACCAATCCACATTATAGTTGTCTTCTGGTAACCTTAGAAAAAGCTTTTGTGGGTGAAAAAAACTGGCATTTGTCTCAACAGGGCCTGGAGGCAGGGGATCTATTTGAATAAAAAAAAAATGGAAATTCTCATTAAAATAAAGTTTACACCCTGTGATATATAAATTAAATAGGTTTAATGGTGTGTTTCGATTAAAATACTTGCGATCCATTGCTTTATTCTTAACTATAACCTACTAACATAAGATTGAACGAAACTGTGTATTCACCTTAGTGGGTTAAAGCATACATAAGATTTTCATTAAATTTTATATTAATTTTGCGTACACGAAAAAGTAGGAATAGTTCTAACCAACTACTAAATTGATAGCATCCGTTTTCACAAATATCGTTTCCGCAGATTCGCTAAGATAAACGACGGATGTAATTTCAAAATAGTAAAGATAGCCTGGTAAAAATGCTGATTCAAAGGTGTAATTCGTTTGCAGTTCTACAGACGTTTGGAAATTATATGAAGAATCATATGCTTTGAGTGACACGTTGTATGACTGAACAAGGTCAGCGTTCTGGTAAGGATGATTCCACCACACTGTTATATTAGAAGTCGTTGTCTTTGACGAAGTGAAGACGGCTCCTATGTGGGCTTCTGAAATCAGAAAAAATACCTTTTTTGCAACAAATTAGATTATAACGTTTTGATTTATTCACAATAACCATGCGATGATTTGCAGCATTTAAATTATGTTTGCGTAACCAGTATTCCTTTCCATGTACCAGGTAATCATTATTGTATTTTCGGATTAGAATACTGTTTTCGACTTCATAAAACTTCTCTAGGGCACTTGATTATTTACTCCTCTTGAATGTTTGAGTAAAAGCTTAATTTCATTAAGGGAAACTCTAATCATTATATCTAAACATCAATTTTAACCCTATCTCAAAAGTATAAACATAGAAGATGAAGAGTTTCCTAGCCGCGATTTTTACAAAAGATCGCTTGAATGCAATCTGATACTCACTTAAATAACATGTCCCATTTCTGTTGTAATGATCATCGTTGCAGACACAACTCTGAGATACCGATGAACAAACCAAGCTCTTAACTGGGTCACATTCTTTAGAGTTGTTGCATGCATTGCCAAACTCCAAAACTAATTAAATAAATAAATTTTAGTTCAAACCATACAATAAAAGATTTCAATTTGTTTTTAATATAAAATAAGTTTTTAAAATCATGAAAAAATAATGATTAAAGATGTGAACAGTTCTTTAGCTAAAAAACTAGTACACTCAAACAGGGCATAACTAAAAATATTTCGTGTGATTTAAGTGATTCTGTGAAAGAAGTAGTTTAACATAATATAAAAGTATACACTATTGTGTGTACATTGTTTGGAATAGACAAAACATTAGGATGACAGTTGCATCGTCCCCTAAATTTATGTACATCTCCTTTGCATTAAAAAGTACATCTTTACGAAATACAGTGTATCAAAGATCTACACTAGTTACCAATTCAAAAGGGGTATAAATGAAGGAAGTGCTACATACAAATGGGCAGACAAAGTGTAAGACATTATTAATGATTAAATACACCTACATGTATGTACAATATGGTTTATAAGAAAATGTATTTAGTTTCGCACCACAACAGAAGTGTTGTAAATAGACATACAGAGACGAATCGACACGGTCAAAAACGTTTATATATATGGATGTCTGGTTTTATCCGAATTTCATCTGTCTTTAAAAATGTGAAAGAGAAAGAAAGAAAAACTTCAGCGAATTTCTATCGTAACAACAAGCCGAAGTTGGACCAAAATTTCCCCAATCACTTTGTGTGGCACTGGTCGGAGATTCGAAAGAGACGTTACTCAATTTTTTTCAGTCTCGACGACTCTCGTTGAGATTAATAAACCATATACTAGTATTTAAATCGTATGTGGTATACGAACCTCCAATTATGTCCAAAGTAACGGTATTCCCTATGCACCATCCGTCATCTATGCGAACCTGTAGCTCATAAAGACCATCATCTTCAAAGGTGACATTATTTATCATCAACTCTGGAAACGGAATATTTTTGCTACCAATAAATTTCGGATTGCTGGTATCAATTATTCCTGTTGCGCTTGACCATCTAGATTCCAACGCCTCATCAAAGTAAGATGCTACAACAGCTTTAAATGTCGCAGATGTTTCAATAGGTGTTGTTATGGATGTTGGTGTAAAACTAACGACAGGACATCCTACAGATAAAAAGAATAGATACATGTATTAAACTAAACGGAACAAGCCAAAATCATACATATTTGAAAAGTATGAAAATTATAACAACACGATATTTGTGAGCATATGGTTATCAGTTATATATACCCCCGCTCTGACTTGAATATGAAAAATAAGCAAAGTTGACATATAACAGAAAGTTGTCGTCCAACTAGTAAAAAAAATATATCCAACGATAAGGCTTGACATAACTAATAGTGTGTAATAATGTCAATTATCTGCAATAAATAGTTGCTGAGAAATCTTTGACGAAATGTTTGGAAGCGTTGAAATTAACAATATCAATTAGTTTTCGTTCTTTTGGATAATTACCCAACTTGGCATATCTCTTCAATTGCATTGCCTCAAACAATATTCAAAATATAAGAACGACGGTTAAAAAAAAAACCTTTTCAGCGAAATATATGAAAATGATATTTATAAAACAGATATTTTTTTGTACAATTATTTACGAGTTTTACCTCATGTCCTTTCCGAAAGCCTTCTTATGATGATGACTGAGAGATCAAATTAAGCTAAGTATGATATTATTAGATTGAAAACTTGAACGTTAACTTTTCTAAACTTACTAGACCTGTCAGCTGCGATAACTATTTCTGTCGTCGTAGTTGGAGGCAAAGTTGTTGAAAATGTCGAGCTTCCATCAGTGCTTTCTGAAATCGCTTCTTGTGTATTCAAAGAAGAAGTTGAAATCTGCAAATATGAATGGTTTTGTGGTTGGTTACTTTGTGTTGTTGCTGTGATTTGTTAAAAACACCATTCCTTAATGATGTCATAACATAAAATTTTGCAGAGGTACATATTTACTTCGGTTTTCAAATTATTTACCTCGTTTGAAAATTGGGCATTCGAAATAGAAATGCGCTGCAAATGGACTGCCAAAATGAGCACAATAAGTGCTTTATCAAAAAAATTAAATTGCGCCATACTGTCAAGGATGTCTACATTGTAACTGAAACGAAAAATCAAAATAAAGGTTGGTTAGAAATACACAGAAAACCCGAAATTAAAATGTACGAGGGTCAATAAAAAATGCGAAGACTTTTATAAAAATGTATGAGGATCAATAAAAAATGCGAAGACTTTTGTCATAGCTTTGTTATTTAACGTCATATTTTTACTAAATTCAATAGACATGATTTAGCAATTGTTTCAAAAATTTGAAATCAAAGAGATTCATATATTTCTTTATTTCAAAGAATTGTTAAGAATCTAATCCTGCAAAAATGAGGTCACGACGCACGATCAAACTTTGTGTTGTGTCAACAATAATTCATATTATGATGAAAGTAATATCTCCATAAGTTTGGCCTAAAACCAGTTAATATTCAAACCTAAATTCAAAAGTTGTCATGGCATTCTTTGTACTTAATAATAATATTTATATCAACTGTGGCTGCGTCATCTTGACGTTTTTGTTTTCAACGTTACCGTGCGCCGTGGTGACAAAACAATCGGGTAAAAAAAGTACCTTTTTACGGAATGGAAGGAAACTTCGTATATCAATAAAATAAGTTTTGTTGCATAAATAAATTTCTTAGTTATGATTTTACCTAAAAATATATAATAGACAGCCACATTGTCTTCGTATTTTTTTAATTGACTCTCGTAATACCTTTGAATTTTTTAGTCATAATGTAATAAGATAAAGAACTTAAGAAAAGTGGTTGGTTAGTAAGAAATAGAAAACCAAAAATTCTAAAATGAAAATTTGTTATACCTTTTTTTAGTTATAATCGGTCTGTTTCCAACAACTTTCGATCTGAATTATGGTAATCGTTGAATTTCGTATCGATTTATTGCCTTTAAAAAGTATTAAAAATTCTGACATGCGCTTTAGAAAAAAAGAATATGACATACACAGCAGATAATCTAAAGAGACTTTAACCAAAAATCAATATTTATTGTGAAGTCCTTTGCATTAAATATTGACACAGCTTTTAAATCATCGAAACATGCATTGATTCTAGCAACGTCTGTAAAACATTTCATTATTCCAGTAAACAAATTAAATATTTGAATACTTCCTGGTTTGTGCATAATATTTGATTAACTTTAAATAGGATGATAAAAGTACATTTATAATAATTTAATTTTTCGAATTTTCAATTTCAAAAACAACTTTTCTGATATGATTCTCATGAAAACAAAAAAAATGTGTTTTTTAGGATAAACCATTCTTCTTTAAGTTTGAAATAAAGCCGTCTGTATTAACCAAGAACTGTTCATTACCTAAATCATATCAATAAATCAAAGTGGAACCGCAACGGAGAGTTTTTCTTCTTTTCTTAATGGAGTGTACTCAACTTGAGTGTTAATACCTCAGTGATGTTAATACTCCAGTGATAGTTAGTAGTTAGGCTAAAGATGAACAAAATATTTTCCAAGAACTAGAATTTATATATATACATTTTCGACACGATATTTAATTCATCTGATAGTCGTATTATTTTTTTAAATATAATATTAGCTCTCACAGAAAATAAAAAAACTACATTTGTGGTCATTGTAATCGTTAACTAGTTATTTATGTTTGCTTATCTATAATATTAATTGTAACAAGGTATTGACCATCTTTGGTACAATTCAGATTCAACAACAAGCTCTGGAAGTTGATTTACCATTCAATCAAGTAAACTAAAGTTTACTAATAAAATGCCAGGTTTTTACAAAAAAACTTAAACGTTGAAAAACATGTCATATTTTTCTCTTAATACCATTTAACTGTGGGTTTTTTTTCTTCTATCAATTTTAAAAGGGAAACTACGTATTTTTGCCTTTCTAATTTGTTAATACAAGCTCGAATTTAAAACAGAAAGACAAATTGATGTCTTTTAACTCTTATTTTAATTTGAATAAATAAGTTTGACTTTGAACTCCCACACCCTTTATGCTTGAATTTATTTACTTTTTACCTAATGTTGTCAAGAACGTAAACCCCTAAATAAACAGTGTCTTCCTAGTAAGCAAATATTTGATGACGAGAACTTAATTCTTACAAGTGCAAAATAATACTAGTGATGCTCAAGGATCGGTTAAGCTGCCAAATCAAATATTGATTAAATAAAAATGTTTTTTTTTAATCACATAGAATCGAACCAGGAAGAATATTTCGGCTACTAGTCGCTATTACCAAGAGTAAACAGTAAGAAAAAGGAATATTTCCATCTATTCAACATGGACATAATGAAGTCTACAATCCACAAACATATAAAAAATTATTCGAGTTATGAGATACCGCTTGATTTGTGGCTTACCTAAATAAATGTTTATCAACTAAATACAAAAACCAATATTTAATATTAACAATGTTAGATATTAGGGAGAAGTTAACACAATGGCATGACAAAGACTGTGTGAATACAACTGAAAACATCTGGATGCTGTTCTTTGAAAATAAAAAATTGATAAATTACAACAAGAAATGTTTTTGTATGACATTATAAAATATTGTATAATGACAATTAGAAATGAATGGATTTATCCATGAAAGATTCATTTATTAACGCGATCAGTTACAAAAATAAAATATTTGGTCTTTACGTACCTTAAATTTAAAATTGTCATTAAGGTAGACCCAGTTGTTTTCGTGTCAGGTTCTTTTTTACTATATGCGTGATAAATTTCCTTTTAAAGTTTTGAACACATCAATGGTCATTAAAGATGAATTATATTTGATTTAAAGTATTGTACAAGTATGATTCGGTGGCTTCAATACAAATAGTTTGCTCATATTTGCCAAAAGCAGAGGAAAGGGGGCGCACTACCGTTAACTACCTTTGGTTTACACTAAAAATTTAATTAAATATTTGAGAGGACAATAAAGGCAATGTTACAGGAAAACAATAGACACGTAGCTTCAAACGGGTGGGTGGGGTGGCAGGCCTGTTCCCATGCAGTTGCCACTTCCCCCTTCCTAACATTTTCGAAGCATGTAAAAAATTGAAAGTGACTGGTAGGAAATGAACAGTGAAATTCAAGTTTGAGGTAAACTTAGCATTTCTATAGCCACCCCCACGATGTACGATTGTCGAAAAACATTTTTTTTTGCACGTCAAGAATAGTTTGGCGAATCTCTCACACCACCCCCTTTTTTACGATGCCACCTACCAGAACAAAATATCACGGTTACCTTACATATACCAGTAAGAACGAATTGGGTTTATATATATATAAACCAATATTACTGTATCTCATACAATAAACCATTCACCAGGGTTATAAACACCTACGCTTAGATTCAATATTAAACAAGAGGCCCATGGGCCACATCGCTCACCTGAGGAACAATAGGTATGATAAAATCAGCTCAATGGAGTCATAATACAAACTATCTGGACAATGTTCAATAATTCATGTAAATCCTGTATAAATAAAATCCATTTTCCCCTGGATATTCTTATATTTATAATCATTAGTCCCTTTTCTAACAGGATGATTTTATAGCCATATCATATGTTGAGTATTGCAGTTCTAAAAAAGATCCGTAACAATAGTTTATATATGGGATATAAACGTACATCAAACTCTGAACCTTCTCGTGAGGCCAAAGAATTGTCCTGGGGCCAAAGTCTTAACAATTATAAAGAATCATCTGGCTGATTAGTTTTTAAAGATTTGCCCTATATATTCCTTTGTTAAACTTTGACACCCCCCCCCCCCCCATTGTGGCCCCACCCTACCCCTGGGGATCATTATTTTCACAACTTTGAATCTACACTACCTGAGGATGCTTTCACACAAGTTTCAGCTTTCCTGGCTGATTAGTTTCTGAGAAGAAGATTTTTAAAGATTTACTCTGTTTATTCCTATGTAAAACATGGACCTCCCATTGTGGCCCAAACTTACCCCCAGGGGTCATGATTTTCACAAATTTGAATCTACACTACCTGAGGATGCTTCCACACAAGTTTTAGCTTTCCTGGCTAATTAGTTTCTGAGAAGAAGATTTTTAAAGATTTACTGTATATAATCATATGTTAAACTTCGATCCCCCATTGTGGCCCCACCCTACCCCCGGGGGTCATGATTTTCACAATTTTGAATTTACACTACCTGAGGATGCTTCCACACAAGTGTCAGCATTCCTGGCTGAATAGTTTCTGAGAAGAAGATTTTTAAAGATTTACTGTGGATTCCTGTGTAAAACGTCGATCCCCCATTGTGGCCCCACCCTACCCCTGGGGGTCATGATTTTCACAAATTTGAATCTTCACTACCTAAGGATGCATCCACATAAGTGTCAGCTTTCCTGGCCGATTAGTTTCTGAGAAGAAGATTTTTAAAGATTTACTTTTTATATTCATATGTTAAACTTCGACCCTCCATTGTGGCCCCACCCTACCCCCAGGGGTCATGTTTTTCACATCTTTGAATCTACACTACCTGAGGATGCTTCCACACAAGTTTCAGTTTTCCTGGCCGATTAGTTTCTGAGAAGAAGATTTCTAAAGATTTAATCTATATATTCACTTGTTAAACTTCGACCCCCCCCCCCCCCATTGTGGCCCCATCCTCAGGTGAGCTAAAAAGGTCAAGTTTACAATTCAATAAGTTGGTTTCTGGAAGAACAGATTTTGAAAATTTTCGTAATAAATATTGACAATTTCTTTTTACTTTTTTAATCTTTAGCTTTTAAGATCTGTGTACAAACATAGAATTGTGAGCAAATATCTGTATCTTGCTTATAATTCGAAGCTTAACACTCAAATATGGTTAGTAAATAGAAATTGTAAACAATTAAACACAAGAAACATGCACTTCATGTATAATGAATTATATATATACATGTATATACCTACATATTTCCGTAAGCGATATCAAACTCTATTTAAACTGAATAAACTAGAGAAAATGTCGAGCATCTCAAAAAAACCTATTGCATTAATCTACCATTACGCAAAAGATAATGCCGAATTACCGATAGAATGAATTGTATTTCAGTACCCCTACATCAGATTTTGCTTAATTTGCGCAGGTAAACAGTTAACGTAACTGTTTGATTTACCGAAGTCTCTGTTTGATTTGATACGTAAAAATCACGAAATACAGACGATAGTTTCCAGGTTACAAAGCATAAATAATGAAAACGAAACGAAAATCAGAACAAGCTAACACCAGCGTCATGTGTGAAAACTGTCAACGCATTGAAATATTTAGCCTCAATTTACTTCACAAAATCGGCACCAATATATTTTTCATGTTTCAAAATTTCCCTTCATACGCGAACTGTTGCACAACAAGCAAATTCATCATAGTCAGATCGACCCTTTTTCGTATAATGTCATGGCTGCTTTAAACAAAGAACCTCGTTTTAGAAGTATGGAATACGAGTCTTGGTAAAATGGGTATGCAAACACGGGCCGTGGCAAAATAAATGCCGGGGCAGATCGGCAATCGTCAATTCCAAATACGCATTATTTTGCAGCAATATCTACAGCGAATACAAATATACTAGTCCATCAAATATCCTGAAATTTTAATGAGATTGGCAGATTAATAACTGCCAATCTTTTGTTTTGCCCAGGCCAAGTCTTGCCTACCCATTTTATCGGATGCCGAGCCCGATGCTATTAAACTGATTGAAACACGCCTTTCCTTTATTATTATTTTCGTAATAACTTAGATTTGAAACAAAATTACCCCTTAATTTTTGCAATTTATATTTTCCTTCCCATAAGGATAATTTATGCTAAACTACGTTGAATTTGCCTCGGTAGTTCTTGAGAAGAAGATTTTTAAAAATGCACCCCCCTTTTTCTACAGTTTCAAGGTTTTCTCCGCTTTGAATGCAGATCGGACTTTTATTTTTGCAATTTATATTTGCCCTCCCATAAGGATGCTTTGTGCCAATTTCGATTGAAATTGGATAAGCAGTTTTAGAGAAGAAGTTCAAAATGTAAAAAGTTTACAGACGGACAGACAGACGGACGGACGGACAGACGGACGACGGACAAAATGTGATCAGAATAGCTCACTTGAGCTCTCAGCTCAGGTGAGCTAAAAATCAAAGGTTAGGAGGAGAGGAATAATTTATTTTGGTTTTTTTTCTTTTCAGGGGTTATTGGGGAGGGGTAGGGGTGGTAAGAACACCGACCCCATGTAGCTCTATCCATAACCCCTCACCAGGGTCTGTATACCCATCACCAAGGTCAGAGTAGATTGGTCGGTGTACGTATCACCAGGGTCTGTATACGCATTACCAGATTCAGTATACCCATCACGAGGACATCAGGGTCTTAATACCTATCACGAGGATCAATGTGTCTTTGTGCCCATCACTAGGGTCTGTTAACCCATAGCCAGAAATCAACGTAACCATTACCAGGGTCTCAATGCCTATCACCAGGGTTAGTGTACGTTTCACCAGGGTCTACATGCCTATCACCAGGGTCTGTATACTAGTATTTATTAATAGGGTCAGAGTACACATCACAAGCGTCTGTGTGCCAATATCCAGAATCAAAATACCCATCACCAGGGTCAGTTTACCTATAACCAAGGTTAGTGTACCTTCTACAAGGGTCTGTACATGTATAAGCGTAGCCAGAGTCAGTATATCCCTCACTTGGGTCTCAATAAATATCACAATATTGGTTTTGAGACCCTGGTAATGGGCACCCAAACCCTGGTGATATGTATACTAACCTTAGTGATATGCTTCAAAACCCTGGTGATGGATCTACTGACTTGGTGATGGGCACACAGACCCTGGTGATACGTTTATTGACCCTAGCAATTGATATAGACATCCCGTTAATCGTAAAACTGACCCTGGTTATGGGTATACAGACCCTGGTGATACGAATTCTGACCCTGGTGATACGTTCATTGACCCTGGTAATTGATATAGACATCCTGATAATCGTAATACTGACCCAGGTTATGGGTATACAGATCCTGGTGATACGAACACTGACCCTGGTGATACGTACACTGACCCTTATGATACGTACACTGACCACGGTTATTTGTATACAGACCCAGGTGATGGACACACAGACCCTAGTGATATGTACACTGACCCTGGTAATAGACATAGACATCCTAATAGTCGTAATACTGACCAAGGTTATGAGTATTTAGACCCTGGTGATACGAACACTGGCCCTGGTGATACGTACACTGACCCAGGTGATGGGCACACAGACACTGGTGATGCGTACTCTGAACTGCATGGTGATAGTGATACCCTGATGATGGAAATACTGACCCAGGTTATTGATGTCAGACCCTGGTGTTAGGTACTAAGACCCTGCTGGTAGATTTACAGACCATGGTGATACATATCCAGACCCTGGTGAAGGGGAAACAGACAATTATGATAGGTATCATGACCCTGCTGATAGATTTACAGAGCCTGATGATGAATACACAGAGCTTGTTGATATGTACTCCGACTCTGGTGATAGATTTACAAACTTTTGTAATATGTACTCTGACCCTGGTGATCAAAATACTCGCCCAATTTATGGGTGTACAGACCCTGGGCACACAGACTTTATTGGTGGGGATAATGACCCTGGTGATACATGTACAGACCCTGGTTATGTGTATTTTGTGGTTATGTGACCCTGGTGATTGTTCATTGGTAGATCTACAAGGGGTCAATGACCTACTCACCCCTAATACACCCCCCCCCCCTCAAATATAGAAAATAAGAGCAAAATAATTTTTCCTACCTCCCCTCCTAGCCTTGGATATTTTTTTTAATCTGGACTAAGGTGTCTGTAGAACCTGGTGAATGGCACAATGCATGAGATTATATTGGTTTATATAAAGTCTTAACATAATAATAGACATGTATATGTAATGAAACCATGATCTATTGTTAAAGCACGTACTGAGCATCGTAGAGAAGTGGAGTGGGTACAGTCTCATCTAAACAATTTTTACTTGCAAAGGAAAAAACCCCAAAACTGCTACTGTGGTTTCATTAATTTTCGTGGGTATCAATTTTCGTGGATTTTCTGAAAACCACAGTTTCAAGGATACGTAATTTCGTGGCCAATGATCATATCAATACAAAATGTTTGTTGAAATTGAATTTCAATGAACATTTAATTTCGTGGATCAACTTAACAACGAAATCCACGAAAATTGGTATTCAACGAATATTGATGAAACCACAGTATTGAAAATTTTAAAAATCCTTATCCGTGGGGGTTGGGGTTAATTGTACCTTTAACTTCGAATTTTACAGTTTATTTCTTCCCTTTCATTTCAGTTTTTATCTGGTCCGAAAACATGGGGGGGGGGGGGGGGGCAACTCTATGTTAATTCACCTTTTATATGTAAATTCACGAAAAATGTTTGTTGCGAGAAAACATGTGCTGAAGGGGGTAAGTCTTGTACCCTGCCCCTGCTCCAATCCTCACCCCCCACCCCACTCCGAGGCTAACTACATGTTGTTTTCCAGACTGTAACATTGCTCTTCATTGTTCTCTCAAATACTAATATCTATTCCACATTTTCGTGTAAATCCAATATACATAACATTCCTATCACTTTTGATGAACACTCGTTATGTAAAAATCTAATTTTCCTTTAATTTTTTTAAATTGCGCAAATATCAGTTCAAAGTTCCTCCAAATAGCTTTCGAATTTCCTCCCAAACGTTTACCGATCCCGATGAAAAGTTGGTACACGCTTGCGCACATCCTGGTTATAGTGCCTTTATGTACTATATGAAAAAAGCCTATTCTATACATCGTTCCGGTGGAAAGTTGATTCGCGCATGCGCACATCCTGGTTATAATGTCTTGCTACGTCATATAAAATATTCTATTTATATTTTTAAGTATCCTTTACTGTGATAACATTACGAATCAATTTTGAAACCTATAGCTCAATAATTACATAAAAAATGAGCGACACAAAATTGGTGTGTCCTACAGCATAACCGAAAAACAGCATTGCCTGCACCGCGTAATAATACATAGCACGTGTTATGCATTAAAAACCGGTGGTTTAAGAAATTGTTTTAAAGTGTAGAAATTGGATATACATGTAATATAAATATAAGTAATAAGGAATCATTCTTTGAATATTATGAGGTGATAATTTCGGTCAGAGCGTGGTCAAATCTATCATAAAGCCCTTCGAGATTTATTGGATTTGAACACGACCCGGCCAAAATCACCTGAGACTAGTAATAGTCTCAAAAACGATTCCTTATTCTTAAATCAATTCTATACCAGGCCGGTGTTTTTTCTAGTATGGCGTAATCTCACAGTTTGGTGATGTAATAAGATGAAAAATGCAGGTATATATTAATAAATCAGCATGCTCATTGATTGATAGCATTAAATATACAAATTTTTGGCATTTTGCGCAGAAACCTGAATAAAATCTGTATATCCTGTTTTGTTTTCATTTTTTTTGGGAGGGGGGGGGGGGGTGAAATTGCATTGCTACATATATAACAGTTCTTAAATATTTTGTTTTTATCTATGTAGGTTTTCTAATAAAGAAAGATATCTTCTGGAATTGTTACATCTGTTACTATGGTTACACCAACCGCTGTGACAATATGTTCCTCCATTTTTTGTTTTTACGCCGATTTACTTCGTCTGCCATTTCGCCTTACGCTGATATGGGACAAATGAAGTCCGCCCCGTTTAATTTGTTCGCCATAATATATAATTTGTTACCATAAATTGGACAAAAATAGGTTATAACCAATTTAAAAAGCCGAAAATACAAACAAAAACTTTGAAATAACGAAATAAATAATATTAATTCATAAGCTTCTTATCATCAAAACAAGTAGTATACTGGTGAAATAAATAAACTCTAGGTTAGTTGGTTGGCAAGTGTGGATATTCATGATTGCGCATTGATGATTGTTTAGGAAGAGAACTATGGTAGCCAAGAATTATTTCAGCATTATGGTATTTTTGATTGTGCTTATATTGTTGATTGGGTGAAAATTATTATTTATTACTATAAATGTGTACAATAACGGGTCTACATTTTAAGGGTTCCATGATGTTTTTATCAAATGAAAAAAATATCATTGTTAAATGTATGAATTATTTTAAACCTACACAAACGAAGATGTATTTTTAGAAATGAAAAGACATTACTGTTTATAAGAAATAGTCTTGAAATATAATTGTATTTCAATGTTATTTTATGTAAGACACATAGGTTTCCGGAATGAAGGAGAAAGGGATGAGAAGGGTATAGAGTCTCATGTCGTAGAGAAACGATACAAAGATACTTTAATTCCCATCATAAAAACGTCTGTTGAAAAGAGGATGCAAGGCTTATTCAGATTGTTGGAGAGCTAACAACTCACTGAAAGACGAAGGTTTCAACATTACACAGTGAATAATTGTCAGCACTTAAAGGCCGATGACGGTACATGCACCTACGAAATTGAAGGGGTTTGGAGTCTTGTGAAGCTTAAGATAAAATCTATGAGAGGTGTATTGCATGAGAAAATAGAATCAATATTGGATGAATTCACATATTGACATATACATGGTGTATATGGTTTCTCAAATGGCGACGTATTCAATAAGTTGATGTTTGACATTACTCATCAATAAATGAAATGTTAAATCGGAACTGCTTTGTTGTATTATTTCAAAAATTAAAGATATGTCAACCAGTCGTCATGAATAAATAGATAAATGATATGTTATAATTATTTATTCATATATTATTTATTCATTTTGATAAACGTTGTAAATAACGTTTACAACAAACCGATTTACCGATTTTTGAGGGAACTATGTCTCATACTGAACTTGACCTCAAAAACAGTCCTGAAAATGAAAACTAAATTTTTAATGTATGTGTATATTTCTTTAATAGGATTGGAGCAATTAAAAAAATTTTCCTCATAAAAACTTAAATAATTTAAATCAAAGCTTTTATAAGAATGTGTGATGTCTCCTTACAACTACAGCAAATTACACAGTTATTAACAATGAACCTCGCTTAAAGAAACAAACCATATTCAACATATTACCATTAATTTTATTTAAAGTGGTACGACACATCTGTGAAATCAATAATTTGAAATATTTT
Organism: Magallana angulata; assembly: GCF_025612915.1. Classification (NCBI taxonomy): domain Eukaryota; kingdom Metazoa; phylum Mollusca; class Bivalvia; order Ostreida; family Ostreidae; genus Magallana; species Magallana angulata. Next base: position 16,782,022 of record NC_069111.1, read on the forward strand.
CATAATCCACGAAATGTCTTAAATATATTAGAGACAACATTGAAAAGACATGCAAAGAACACTGCAGCTTAGGACTTTCTTGTCGGAAAGGTTAATATATGATGTGCGTATTGCTAAAAAAAAAAGTGGGAAATCAAAACTAAATTCAAGTCATTTATAGCAGAAACTTTTGGAACTCGGTGGATAGGATGGTATTCTGAATACATACTCCTGTAAAATCTGCTAAGAAATATTTAAAATCGTATGGCAACCCTAGCTCGAGGAAATGATCCTAAATTAAAGACAGTTTCTAGTGTGCTGAAGGTATTTTTTATACGTAGTCGACAATATTAGCAGGCAATGGTTGGTTAATTCATTTGTAAACAGAATTTTAATAATAAATCATTATATCACATGTTGCGTTTATTATGTGCAATTATGTTGTATTTCATATTGATTAAAAGGATGCAGGGCAGTATCAAAACGTCTTGTAAAAAGATCTCAATTTTGTTGTTAAAGAGGTTCGATCCTCTGATTTTGGGTAGCCATTTTGGGTCACCTCTAGTCTGGAAATTCTGTGTCATATATGAACTCTACTTGTAAATTCCTTTTTTACAATGCCAAATAAACTATAATGAATAAAATAGTGAAGGAAAAATTCCATATTTAGAGAGCGTAGTAAGGGACTATATTTTGTGGCGGAAGGTTTTTAAGAAGAAAATGAACATTTTTCATAACTCGGTTGTTTTAGAGTACCATAATTTTAGCCTTCTTATTTTCCGTGCAGACCATATTTTCAGATAGTTTTTGCATTGGGATATCTTCGTGTTGTTTCAAAAAACATATTTCAACAATATTTCAATAGTTCTATTGACATATATTGGCATGTTTTAGTGATATTTAATAAAAGTAAAGAAAAAATCAAATCCAATTTCTCCCTAAAATTAGCTTATTTCATGCCATATCTCAAAATTTACATCATTGACACATACTTTTGGTTTTATTTTCTAAATATTTAAGTTTCTTTTGACAAATATGTCATAATTTGAGAAAAAGTTTGAGACTTATAAATTCTTTAATTGCATGTTGAATCGTTTATGAATAAAAAAAAGTATTTTTTCAGTGCAAAAAGGTCAAAATATCAATAAGGTGAAGAAATTGCAAACTTTTTCATTATGATAATTATAATTTTATCAATTCTAAATAATGTAAATTTGTATTTGATACCATGGTTCATTTCGATAAAAAATTATAGAGGGAAAAGCGATTTATGTGCAATTTGTACGTTCAGTGCAGAAAGGTCATATTAAATACACCGTAGCACAGAAAGGAGCATATAGACCCTAAAATTTTACTTTGAATTTTGGTTTAGATATGTGTGTAGATGTTTAAAAAAATACTTTAGAAAAAAACTTAGAGACCTTTGATCGCAGAATCCAACATCCTTAAATTGATACAACACAATGGTTTTAATTTTTTAATTTAATTTTATATCAAATTCAATGGTAAAAAAGGTATTGATACTCATATAAAATTCTTTATAAAACCAATACAAAAGATGTTTTTCCTTTACAAAAAAAGTCACTCAACGTCTAGACCAATTAGAAGTCACTCTATATAGAATTATGGTAATAAGGTATAAAAAAATTTGAGCTCCCTTTGTCATTTTATTAATCATCTACAGTACTCTTATTGATTTCAGAGGTAAAAGTTATGTGGTGTGCGGCGACAAGTTTTATGACATAATTAAACGTACATGGCATTTTCTCACACTTAAAACTTAAGTACATTTTACTATTCTGAAGTAAATGTTCTTACAACTGCATATGAAAGAATACCCATATCTTTTAATTTCAAAGATATCTGTCCTCATACATGTAATTTTATCGTATAACTTATCATTAAAATATTAGCACTGTTACCTTTAAGGTATCTTTAAAAGTCCTTTACTTAAAACCGTAAACCGGCGAGTTTTAATAAAGATTTAGAACTGCATTGGTCTATTGTAAAATGCAATAATTGGATCAATATCGTGCCAGCACATACTGAGACCCAGACTATCTTTCTTTTAACTGAATAGACTTATGCAATAATAGGTTTTATTATCTGGGATATCTCAACACCGTGGTACTCTTTTGTTTTTGCATTCGTTTGGTATTATTGTTTATAACTCGATGCCTTCAAGGGGTCAAAATCTCTATCACAATTCATGGTGCTTCAGAAAAGGAAGTAATAATCGAATTGTAATCCCCAAAGGTATACCAAATCGGGTCCCTTTATCGTCAAAACAAACTAGACAGGTTTCCGAGGCCTTCCAATTGTGCAAGTACAGAAGATCAGAGGTGTTGAACAGCGCTCAACAGAGGGAGCGCTTGCCAAAGTTCCCTATAACTGCGACACAAATTGTGGCGAGTGCTTTAATGAACACGCTTCTGGCATGCACCTGGCAATTACGGTGTCCTATATATATTCAATCCAAGATTGCGTCAGAAATTGTAAGTTTGCATGTGCTTGATGTATTCAACCCGATCTGCCAAATTTTTAGCTGCGTCACGCCGGTCTCTTTAATCATATGGTTAGAATTTAGTTTGATGAGACCATACATACTAATATTGTCCCACGAACCGCCCGATTTTGTTTGTAATACGTTTTTCAATACGTTGTAAACAAGAACGGCGTATGCGATATCAGTCAATTTTTTTCCATCGTTGTTGGTCAGATAAGCTGGGAGATTCTTGTTTCGTTTATATAGCAATCTTAATTATAAACAAAGGTTCATTTATTTTATAGTTTTTATGTTTTTGTTTTCCCATGACGCCGTCCCTACCTCTGCCCAATTATTTTATTTGGCTTAGTTGGTAACACACCTGATCCAAGCTTAACGTGGATTGTGGAGCATTGTACTAGTCATGCATATAGATTTAATGACTTTGCTAGTTTTATCAAAGATGTAATAAATGAAGAAAAGGGGTATAAATTCACTGTATGTAAATACTAATAACATCAGTCAGTAAGGAAAACCTTGCACAATGACCCCCCCCCCCCCACCCCCATTTTTAAGGTCATTCAGAAGTACAATTTAGTGTTGCATCAGAACATCTCGAACCTAAAACCTCTTCAAAAAAGTCTTTGGACAGTCTGATGCAGCAAGATATAGAAGCAATTTTACCAACATATGGGAAACGCCTTATCTATGAGCTATTACCATTATGGCATTTTGAAGAGACAGGAAAATCTGCAATTGTTCTTGTTTTAGAACCATTAACTGTCAGAACAACAAATGCAGAAGCTGAAAGAAGTATCTTCCTTTACTTATATTTATAGGCAACTGTTCATATTCTGAATCTAAGGACAAAACCATGTTTATATTTGCTAACAACGAAGCTGTCATTAGTAAACTAGAGGTCAACAAATTACTACGAAATTAATCCAATTATATGTATGTATGTAGCGGTTGAAGAGGCGCATTGCATTTTAGACAGAGGACACGAGTTTTTTATACGTTGGCAAAATCGGAAGACCTCGGGAACTAGGCTACATAAAACCTAACCCTGTCAAAGTAACAGTTTTCATAATTCCAATATATTTCTTTTCCCGTACTCTAATAAACATTGTTATCAGTCTCTTAGGGTAAGTCAGCGTACAAGGGTTCAATTGTCTGATAGTGCATTTCATTATCATTTGTTCCTGAAGCCAAGAGATATTAAAATTGGTAAACTTACTCGTCTATGCATTTTTAGTTTATTGTTATAAAACAGTGACCATCTTTTACTTTTAAAACTAATACAAAATAACCTTAGGCTAGTTTATTTACTTACAAATGTGTGGGGGTCTTTAAACATTGAGCCCAAGGACAGTAAAATTGGTCAGTGGTGCATCTTTGATCTTAGGATTGCGAGCTTTCCAATATTTCATGTTTGACATTTTCGATCGGAAATGATAAAAGTACTGATGTTCAGTTGAGCAATGCCTCATTATGCACACTTTGGTTTAAAAAAATACCGAAACAAAACCGACAGACAAGGAAAAAATAAAGAAAGTGTGATAGTTTAGTGTGTACTTAATTATATATATATATTGACTTATTCATTTATATGTGACAGATTTCATTCATATTTTCCCCTATTTGTCTTTACTTGTTTTATGGAGTAATTCCCCTTAGATGATAACGCGTCCGCGTTAGGCGCATCCATGTCTATTGTGCCCGACCAGGATTTGTTATTATTAAATACCTACATGTATTTACCGACTATGACGATTATAACAATATTGTTTTGTCCCCCGAAACAGAGAGTATTTCACGAGGCGAAGCGGAGGGAAGTGTTGTTAATTCTGTCCTAAAAACCAGCATAAGCAGATAGCATGAAAACTCTTTCACGGTAAGATAGATTAGCATGTTTATTCGTAGCAATTTTACGTAGAAATAATCAAAATATTCAGAGAGGTAAAAAAAACTACGTACATTATATTTATTGAGCAGCAGTCGGCAATATTATTTATTAGAGATAAGACGCGATTCGGGGGTCAGGCCGTAATTTTATCTACACTGGTAATCAATGCATTCTTGGATTTTGTATAATATTTTTTCATATCATTATAGGCCGTGGGTTTTCAATTTGTACATGCATGACTGCGGATTTAACTATAATATGTACAAGTGTTTCTGTGGAACTTATCTAGTCTTAATAAAATATAAACATATAATTTTTTATTTTATTTTTTATAATATGAATGACGCTTGAATTAAACAAAGAAAGACGAGTTGTATTTAAGATATCCCAAGTTTTCTCTAGTTTGTCAATTCTATAAAAAGACTACACAAATAGTAAGTAAACTAAATTACGGAAGTCCATTTAGACATATTAAAAAAAAGTATGAATTTGATGTAATAAATTTTAATTCTTGAATTTGTTAAAACGAATTTAAATAATTGTGGAATAAATGACTCGAAATCCAACTTACACAGCATAATATGCAATAGATTTGAAGCACTAAAGCAAGATTATTACATTAGTATTGTGAATCTTACAACATATTGAAATACTTAAAAATCGGCAATACAAAAATAGCATGACCTTACTTGGTATTATATGATATAATATGTATATGCATTATAATATAAAACATATATTTCCTAAAGTTGTAGGCTGTGTTGATGGAACAAAATCAAGATTTCTACGTACACCAACTGCAAATGAGTCTGACTTTGTTAACAGAAAAAAGATTCCATAGGCTAAATGTTCAGTCTGGCAGGAACAATTTTTAAATGTATAGGCCTTAAGGACTTTGATTGTAAATTAAAAATATACATAAATAGGTGACCTTTAATGCTTTACAGTTACTTATATCCATAGACATTTTTTAATGATGAATACTATAAAAAAAAAACTAGTTTATGACATTCCTTGGAGCAAATCATGTTGAAAAATATAAAAAATTAAATCACAGGTCATATAATTGCTTTTCAACAAAATATAGAGATTCAGAATGTCAGATTTTTTGTAATAATTATGAGCATGTTCAAAAAATGTTTTGTAATAACTAAAATGCCATTTTTGGAACACGTTTACAAGTATTTATAAATGTGTTTGTCTTTAAGGATAACCTCCTACCACTATTCAGAAATCTGGAAATCAATATCTTTGTCAACAATTTGAAAATGGTATTGTGTGTCGTTTAATTCTTCACTTCAGCAACAATGAGTATAATCATACATGTTTCCAATGAAATATGCATAATCACTCTATAAAACAAGTATGTAAATGTATTTATATATGCTGTTAGTGATTAATATTTTGTTTTATGTACAAAAAATAGTTGAAATCTAGACACGCACGACAGTCTGTTACTGGATCATTTTGGCTATATCTTTACCAGATATTTGGTGACCCTTTATAATCATGGACAACTGTTGAAGAGAGATTCAATGCCAGTTTGTACCAGACACGGGTTCCTAATGAACAGACAATTGGGATCTTGAAAGGAAGTTACAAAAACTTCATTTTGCACTTAGGACATGTCCAGAACAAGCTGTAAAATACATTTCTGTAACATGTATCCTTCAAAACAAAGCCATTGCCCGATTAACAGTCGTATAAGTGACAACTCATAATTATGTGTTGCCTCAGCATCAGGTACTTACAGTTTCAGTTCAGAATCCTGCTGCACCTGCCAGAAATGATGGAGAGCTGCAATCTTCAATGGACTTTTCTATGCCACTTTATGTACCTTAAAAGTAAAATACAGCCACTATTGAACTTTTCAGACTTTATTATTGAGATTATATTGTTGAGATTTTGTTATTGTCATTTTTCATACAAATTCAATAAACGCATTTACGAGCTAAGCACATCTATTAAGTATAACACAACAGACATTTTTCTCTACTGGTACAGTTTTAAACAAAACATAGCAATGAACTGATATAAAACAAGAATGACAGAGTTTATTTATTACGTCATTTGAGTCACACCACCTATTGCAGTAATGCTATTGGTCTGCAGTCGTGCTCCGTCCGTTAACAATTAATTTTACATTTTGGGCTTTTTGAAAAAATACACCGAGAATTGTTACCATTTTTGGTTTGTAGCTTTTCTTAGGGTAAGAGAAATCTACATTGTAAAAAATATAACCTAGCCATCTCAGAGCCTGGGAGCCGGGTCGAAAAATGCAAAATTTTAACAAATTTCCCCCTCTACTTCCACTCGTGTAGGGGAAGAAATTAACTACGTGGTTATAACTACGTGGTTATGATGTCTAAGAAGCCTTCTGCCGAAATTGTGAGATTTGTGGCAGGGCCTGGGTCAGAGGTCCAGGCCTCAATTTGGGGCTTATATGGCCTTGGAGTGGACATAAATTCAATTTAAGAAAATCTTAGAAAAGCCTTGGATCAAAACTGAAATCCATGTCCCATTGATCTGACCTTCAGACCTAATGGAGGAGCAAATATCGAAATTTACAAAATATTCTCAACTTCTAAAGGAAGATAGTCTGAATGAATGATTATGGTATTGATGAAGTGTGAAAATCGTGGCTACTGGATCATCAGCGATTCAAGGACTTCACAATTAGACAAAACAAAAAAGAAGCATTATAGTGAAAATTTAATGTAAAACTTAATCACTGCATGGGTTTTCAAATAAATGCATTGATATAGTGTCCACGAAACCCTCTATAGTCTGTCCCAAGATATTTATGCTGCATATTTGAACGATTTTTAATAAAAATACACATACCTGTGACTGAAGTGCAATTAAAATCGATGAAAGGGAAAATTCCCAAGATAACTTCATTCACACATTATCATTAAAAATTCACAGGAACGAAAACAGATTTCCTATGGAGATTTATAATGGGGAATGTTGACATCTTTTCTCAATTCGGAAGTACTCGGGACCCCTCGCGCAATTTTTCAACGTTATCATCCGGGCGTCTTCTCCTTGGCAATGGAAAAACCTCGTAGACTCTTATTTTTAGCCGTGTACTGATACCCGACAAGCTAGAGGGGGCGTTTCAAAGGTGAAATCCTGGGATTTTATTCATGAATGAACATCGTCTGAACCAAGAGGTATTTATAAATATTGAATACTTTAAGAAAATATGCGGCAAAAATATCTTGGGACAGACTATAGGTAAACTATGAAATTCATGACCAATGGGCCAGGGTTCAGGTCCTTGGTTAGAGCCAATATGGCCACATAGGGAAAATGTTCCTTTGTACATTTACAGCCATGAGAAATGAACAAAATGCATTGTTATCATGTCGATACTGCCCTCTATTTTGTAAAAACTATGACCGACGAGTCGCGGTAGTTTTTTGTTTGGCGCTAGGAAATAGGTCGATAAAGTGAACATGTATTTCGGAAGGTCATTTGAGTAACATATTGCTGTTGGTCGTTTATTAACGATTTTTCATCTTGAACCATGCAAACAATAATAAATTATTTGATTTTTTTTTTTTTTTGCGTTGTTTTTGTTTCAATGAAAAAAGGTATATTGTGACGTCATTTCTATGTTTCGTGACGTTTAAAATCGTCTGTTTTGTCTAAATCAACAAAGTCGACGTATTGTACGATATACCTAATCCAGTGTAAACACAGAAGAATTTTAACTGATTATTTCGTGTGCAATAACTCCATTGGTCTCCAGTGCTCCGAAAAGAAATCCCGCATTGACGAATCTAGAACAGAGTGCCGCGTCCACACATGTAAAAGTGCAAACAATTACCCTTGAGTTTGATATTCGATCCGACAAGCTTCTTTCACCTTTTCTCGCACAGAGTGTGTGTGGTTGGGGAGTGCTCAAACTGATCATGAATCCCTTTTCATCACAATTCCAGATTGCATAGGTCTTAACGTGGTCTAATCAAAGTACTGACGGGAGTTGATTTTATCGATTATTATTCATTTCAAAGCTGCTTGGTCCGATTTTATATCAAATTTTATGCACGCTTTTAAACGATGGCTATGCTTAGTATATGTATAATAAGACATTGCAGTAGTTTTACCCGTCAATTATGCCAAATTTCAATGAAGAAAAATACTTACAAAATTTGCTAACAAAACGAACGACATTAAAAGGTACCAAGTTATTTCGCCTCATGTTAAATTTCACCCCTGACGCAGGGGTTGAAATATACGGTAGCCCGACGCCCGGGGCTAGTCAGTTTAAAACTCGGGCTTGCTCATTTATAGTAACTGATAGTCCGTCGGGCTAGCAAATCGGAAAAAAATCCTTGGCTTTCACTTTCGTTTTTTATTTAAACTGGTTCCATAAGAACTAGTTGAATTGTATCTATCTTCAAAGCGTTTAAGAACAGGTGAATAAAAGAGCATATTAAAGCATCTTAATCACATTGATCAAAGCATGAGTAAGCAAACCACGTTGTTTGGATTTACCCAACCGTGTAAAAAATCAGCGGAGGTCAGTAAAGATGAGAGATACGATCAGACAAAAAGGAAAAGAAAGTTCCAAGAAAGTTGGAGAGAAAGGTTTCCATGGGTTGAGGTTGAAGTGCAGTCTCATCCCTCAGGCTCAACTTCAAGTGACGCCGATGTCAGTGACTGTATTTACTGCAGAACATTTCCAGAATGTGCAAACAAATCAAGTGCTCTATTCAAGGGTACCGGTAATTTCAGAATTGATCCACTTATTTCGCATGATAAGACAAGCGAACATTTCGTAGCAAGTAAACGTTATTTTACCAGAAATAAAATTTGTGACCAGAATAACAATGGACCCGGATTGAGAAAAAATTCAGACGAACCCTGTAGTAGTAGTGCTATAGACAAATACAGAGAAAAGCTGTTACCAGCCGTTTCAAGCACAGAAATTGCCAAAGCAATGTACAGATTATCGGATGAAGAAAAGAAAAAAATGACCGTCCTCTTTAATACAGCATATGCAGTTGCAAAGAATGGAAAGCCCTTTAGTGATTATCTCTATTTGTATGAATTGAATAAATTAAATGGTTTAGATTTTGGTGGCCAATACAATAACATTCATGCTTGTGAAAATTTCATTGAAGCCATAGGTCAAACATATCGTGAGAAAATTCGGGATGAAATTCTGAAGACAAACTGTGTTAGTATTCTTGCAGATGGTTCAACTGATGCTGCTGTATTGGAACAGGAAATTGTATACTTGCGGTAAGTGTGTAAATAAAACATTTCTAAATGATATTAAAGTATTGGCCTGAGCAATTACTTGTATATTTTGAGCTGGATATGACATGATGTAGTATATATTTTTTTTATTAATTGTAAAAGTTAACATACTGATAGATCATTAAACTAAACATCATTGATATAAAGTATTTGCATTATTTATTTAATTTTTATTAATTTTTTCTTCAATTAGATATGTCCAGCCATATTCTGGAGTTCCTGTATGTAGGCAAATTGACATTGTAGCTGTCCAATCATCAGATGCCACTGGGATCCTTGCTGCACTGCACCAGGCTGTGGAGGAAGGCTTGAATATCAACATGAGTGATCTGCATCCAGATCACAAGGGGACACCATCTCTTAATATGGCCAACTTTGATGGAGCATCTGTGAACTTTGGATCCAAATCAGGAGTTGTTGTAAAACTGAAGGAAGACTTTCCAGAACTGTTATCTTTGCAATGTGTGGCACATAAATTAGAGCTGTCAATTTTAGATGCTGTTAAATCTTGGAAATATCTCAGTGATTTTTTTGAAGAGGTTATCAAAGGCATTTTTAAGTTCTATCACTACTCTCCAAAACGAAGGAGGGAATTAAAGGCTATTTCAGAAATACTGGAAAAGGATCTTGTACATTTTCAAGTGTTAAGCAGGTCAGATGGCTTGCTAGCATCTAGCTCTTGATGCTGTGAAATAAAATTTGGAACAGGTTGTTACCCATATAGAGCACAATAATTTGTCCAGTAAGTCAACAGATAGTTCAAGCAAAGCTCTTGGTTATGTGAAAAAAATCAAAACAGTCAAATTTGTCAAAGTCTTGCATTTTATGCTTGATTTTTTACCTATTGTTGCAGAGATGTCAAAAGCTTTTCAATCTGAGTCAGTGTTGTTGTTTGAAGTACCAATACTTATTCAAGGGGATATATTGGCACTTGAATCACTGAAAACAAATCCAGGAACTCATATGAAAGAATTCCTAGATATGTTTGATAGTGAGACATGCAAATATGGCAATGTAAAGTTGACAAACAAACCCCAGAATCTCACTTATACTGATGACCATGAAGTCACCAAGTTTTTGTCTGATGTTATCACCTATGTGACAAAAAGATTTGAAGCATTGTATGAACCACCATTTTCTTATTTTAGTATTTTCAATGTGAAAAACTGGCCCATCCTCATACCTGAACTTGGCCAATATGGAGTAAGTGAGTTAATGTCAATAGTTGACCATGAGTGTTTTTCTTTTATATTCACAGAAGAAGAAAAGTCTGTAATGGTATCCCAGTGGTCTCTATTAAAAGCTAAAGTAAGACACTTGAGGCATGTCCCTTTAGTTGACATTTTTTCTTCAGTGACTGTTGAAAACAGACAAAGTGGTACAACTCAGCTAGGTGCTGTATGTAAAGTTATTGAAGTAATGATGACCCTCTCTCCCAGCACAGCTAGCTGTGAGAGAGGGTTTTCAATCCAAAACATTTTGAAAACAGACAAAAGAACTAGATTAACCCAAAATAATCTGAGAAATCAACTTCTTCTTATGACTGAAGGTCCTCCTGTTAGTGAATTTATTGCAGAAGAGTGCATATCAAAGTGGTTGTTATCAACATCCAAGGGGAGGCATGTTCATGGGCACAAATTGAAATGTAAAAACAGAGAATCAGATCCTGATGAAATGTATAACTATTATGATGTGAATAAAGTTTAATTAAGATGAATATGTTATCACTGTCTGAGATGAAGTTATATAAAAGAATTAAACAGCTGTAAATTGTGTTATATTTTCATTTTGCATCCTAAAATGGTTGGGCTAGCTAATTTGAGCTTTGGGCTAGCAATTGTTTACTGACTAGTAGCCCCTGGGCTAGTGAGTTTCCCTGGAATATTTCAACCCCTGCTGACGACGAGATGGGCATGGTTGTAGTACGAATTTGACATCGCTTTAAATAAAGGTCGAAATGATCAGACAAATTATAAATGAACATGTGTACGTTTTGTTCGCTAATATTTCCAAAGTCTGCTTTTTTACAATCGATGCACAGCATGCGGGTTGAATAACCCCATTCCTTCGGGGGACGAACCAAGCAACATTCCCGTGATGCATTTTGGTTTGTTTTTTTCGTTTGCCCAAAGAGAAATTATTTTTATTTACTTTGAATATTTCTAACTTTGAAAGGAGACTGATTCTGCTGGTGTAAATAGGAGAAAGTCCATAACTTTCTAAGATAAATGATTTGTATGAAAAAAAAATTGATACTGTAATTACTAAAAAAAATCGGACCAAGCAGCTTTAAAATCAACGATATGTTACTTTGCTTGGCAAGTAGTATATAATTTGTCTTTGAATTATGCACATTTTTATAACATGAATTCTCGGACTTTTTCGACAAGAATTTTGAAAAAAAAACCCAGTATGAATCGTGTTGTGTAATGATTTAAGGTAGAATTGATTCCATCAAACTATGTATAAGTAATCGAAATATTCAAAAAATTGTACGGATCCAAGCAATAGTGAACTCTAGTCTCGTTCAACCAGATGCTCGGCTGTCTCCGTTAATCTCCAACAAACAAGAGAATGTTAACACCAGGTCACGTGATAGCTTGATGACGCGACCTCTAAATATAGAATGACTCCTTGCTTGTCGGAGATTTACGGAGACAGCCGGTGGTTGAACGAGACTTTATTGAACTCTGGCGTATGAATACATACGACTGCAAAAAATATCTAAATTGTTCGTACTATTTAACATCTGACTATTGTAACGTGTGTCCAGCCGAGCGGTTGCTTTTATTTATTTGGACACGTACCCGGTTACACCCGGGATTCTGCAGAACACTTGATTATAAATTTTCCTGTTGTCTTTCAGGCTAATAACGAACTGAATCAATATATTTACGCTGATTATTTTAATAAATTTACTAAATCAAGATATTTACGACGATTGGTACTTAAATCAAAATATTAATTTCCCAGGGATTTACCTAAGCCCAAACCAACCACAAGTTTCCCCTTGTTAAACTTGCAATCCAATGTCCCCGACCACTAGCCCAGGCTACCAAACTACCCCTTGACCAATGCCCCTAGACAATTGGCCTTACCAAGGGTTCTGGCTACTGACCTGAGGTCTCTAACCAGTTGATTTCCCCAGCTCCCTTTGACACTGGTGTACAGGCTTATTCAGCCTTTATTGCCGAGTGTCAAAGCTACGGTGGTTGATCAACTGGCGCAACCTATACTATAAGGCTTCTTCAGCCTTATGTAGCCTTTAATCTAATATGGCCTATTCCGCCCTATTACGTAGCCTTTACTTACTCTATGCTCCTAGAGATCTTCTCAGTCTTGCTGCAGTGATCACACTCTCTGATTCTGCCGACTACCGCTGTTTATATAGCCTCGGCACATTCCATCTTTAATCCCAAGGGGGAACAGACTATTACCATGGAAATACCCTGTACTACCCTATTTCTATAATTGGTATGACCTGATTCGTCACATCACCCACCCCTTAAAGTCATACGTCCCGTATGAATACAACTATTTTTTTTTTTAATTTTATTAAGCTTCAAACAATAGGGACTCAAGAATATCTTTCTTAGAATCCAGTTCTTGCATATTCATTTTGACATTTAAAATGTACAACCATTCACAACAGTTTCTTTCTCTCGATCTTCTTGATCTGTTTTCCCTCTTCTATCCATTTGGTGATGATCTTGACACTTTCAGTAAAGTACAGTGGATCAGTTTGGCACTCTTTGTCTTCAAAGGAAGGTTTGTCCGCGGCTGGCTCACAAGGCGGAGAAACAACGTTAGTCGCAGCTTTTACTGGAGCACTTACTTGGCAACGGCCTAGTTGGCTTCCGGTAGATTCTTCCTTCTTCAAGCTGCAACTCTTTTGAACTCATGGATTTCTTCTTGCTGCTCGCTTCAGCTGAGTCATCATTATCACTTTCACCATCACTTATATCCTCTTGTAGTACGCTTTGGAGGTCCCCGGGGTCCTGTCTGACCCAAGATTCTGCAGCTGACTCATTGCCGTCACACTGAGCGCTACTCAGATTCAACCCGTCTGCCTCGCCACTGTTTTCTTCACCAATGTCATGTTGCCTCTTGAGATGCCTTCTCAGATTCTTGGGGGTAGTAGAACTAAAATCGCAATAGTTACAAAATAAGAGATTCTGGCTACAATTACCAATGTGTTTTGCCAATTCGTCATCTCTATTGAACCGGTAAGGACAGAATGGACATTTTCTGCCCTTGTTTAACGTGATCTTCGTCTTTGGCATTGCAACCTAAAAAAAAAACAAAAAAAAACAACAATGCAGATGTTAAACTATCTTTCTAATAACAACAGCTACCAACAATACAGATTTCCACATGTTTATCTAACTCTATATCTAAACTAAACTAATCTCTAATATAATCTGACATCCACTTAGGAGGACGTCTTTCCCTTTTCGAAGGACCAAGCAAACGCTCATCATTTGGACACTGTTGTCCCAAAGTCGACTCTGACACTTGGTCGCCAATCTGATTATTCTCACTATCAAAGTCATCTACAACATCAGGTTCTTTCAGTTCCACGATGTCATTCGGACTTTCCCGCTCAACTAACTCATCCAGCTGACTGGATTCTCCCCTTAATAATTGGGGATGTTTAAGTCTGATCCGATCTACGTGGACAACTTGTTCTTTACCCCTTTGTCCACAATCTACCCTATAATTAAGTTCTGAGCACTTGCCCAAAATCTTGTAAGGTCCCCGCCAGAAAGATGTCAATTTTGCAGATCTACCAACCTTCTTAACTGGAAAATATACAAAAACTATATCACCAGGGGAAAACTTTTCAAAGCTAAGCTTCCGATCATGGTATGTCTTTTGTCGACACATCGCTTGCTTTGTATTCTCTCTTACTATACTGTGGGCTTCTTCTAGGCGTTCCTGTAACTCCCAAACCCATTGGTTTCTAGGTGTGATTTTCAAATCTCCTGGTAATTCGTACATGAGATCTAAGGGTGTAGTTGTCTCTCTGCCTAGCATTAAGAAGTTCGGGGTATAACCAGTGGTCTCATGAACAGCTGACCGATAGGCTTGCATAACATATGGAAGAGATTCATCCCAATTTGTCTGATGGTCGTTCACATAAGCACTAAGCATGGTGGCTAGGGTTTTATTAAACCGCTCTACCATTCCATCACTTTGAGGGTGGTAAGGTGACGTCCTTGTTTTCTCGATATGGAGTAAGGCACAAAGTTCTTGGAACAAATTGCTTTCATATTGCCTACCTTGATCGGAATGAAGTATCCTAGGCACTCCAAGTTTTGCAAAGACTTCTTCAACCAATATTTTTGCAACAGTTTGAGCTTCCATGTTAGGCATGGCGAAGCTGTCTGTCCATTTGGTAAAATAGTCAGACACCACCAATATATATCGGTTACCCCTATCTGTCTTTGGCAATTCCCCTAAAATATCAGTAGCTACCCTTTCCAGGGGGATTCCAGTTTCTACAACTTTCATTGGAGCTCTCTTGGTAACGTTTGGACTTTTTCTTTTCGAACACGTCTCGCAGCCTGCAACGTATGTTCTAACATCCTTTCTGCATCCAGGCCAATAGTATTTGCTTCGTACCTTTTCCAGTGTCTTTTTATGACCTAAATGCCCAGAACCTTTAAAATCATGGCAAAAGTAAAGTACCTTTCGTCGTTCTCTGGCTGGTATAACAGCTTGAAATATATCATTTCCTCGTCCAGTTACCCATTTCCGGTAGAGCAAGTCATCTTTGATGAGTAGCATGTCCCATTGTCCCACAATTTCTCGGACGAAAATACTTTTTCCTGCCAGATCCTCTGATTTTGGTTTGATCCCTCCCTTCAACCATTTTATGACTAAGGCAATATCCGCATCTTTTTCTTGGATACTTTTCAAAGATATGTCATCTGGCAATTTGGTTTCCCCAGCACTCTTAGTAATGGTATTGACAGACCCAGGCATATCCTCTTGATCCCACGAAGAAAAGAAACCACACTGTTTGCAAGGAATTCTACTGAGAGCATCAGCATTCTGATGTTGAGCTCCAGGTCGATGTTCAATCAACATGTCATATGTACTAAGCACCTCTAGCCACCTCGCCAGTTGGCCTTCCGGGTTTTTGAACTTCATTAGCCACCTCAGTGAACTGTGGTCCGTTCTTAGGCGAAATTGTCGTCCTTCCAGAAAATGTCTAAAGCCTTTAACAAAATGGACAACCGCCAGGAGCTCCTTCCTAGTGACACAATAACTCCTTTCACTCTTCGACAAGGTACGACTTGCATATGCGATCACTTTCTCGTGACCATCTTGTTGTTGAGAAAGTATAGCCCCGATTGCATCCCTGCTAGCATCGGTATCCAATATAAACTCTTTACTAAGGTCAGGATGACCTAAAACTGGAGATGTTGTGAGTTTATGCTTCAACAAATCAAACGCAACCTGGCAATCATTATCCCAGACAAAAGGCCTTCCTTTCTCAGTCAACTTGTGTAGGCACTTAGCAACCTTCGAGAAATCTTTTATAAACTTCCTGTAGTACCCACAGAGGCCAAGAAAAGATCTTATCTCACTTGCATTGGAGGGTACGGGCCAGTTTCTCACACTTTCAATCTTTTCAGGATCTGTGGTTATTCCTTCTTCTGATATAACGTGGCCCAAGAACTTTACAGATCTTTGAAACAAATGACATTTCTTGGCCTTTAGCCGCAATCCAGCAGACAGAAGTCGGTCAAACACTCTCCCTAAGTTTACCATCATTTCATCGAATGTTTTACCCATTATGATGATATCATCCAGGTAGACTAGGCATATGTCCCATTGCAATCCAGCCAATACCGTTTCCATAAGTCTTTCGAACGTGGCAGGTGCACAACAGAGTCCGAACGGCATTACTCTGAATTGAAAGAGACCTCTGCGAGTGGCAAACGCTGTTTTAGTTTTGTCTGCAGGGTCAAGTTCTACCTGCCAGTACCCAGAAAACATATCCAAGGTAGAGAACCAACTGTATCCGGACAATTGCTCCAAGGATTCGTCAATCCTGGGCAAAGGATATGCGTCTTTGACTGTGCTAGCATTAAGACGCCTGTAATCTACACAGAACCGATAGGAATTGTCTTTCTTTTTCACTAGCACAATTGGCGAGGCCCATGGGCTTATTGAAGGTTCAATGATATTGTATTCCAACATTTCCTCAATATTCCTTTCAATTTCCTTTGACAGATGGGCCGGAGCACGACGAACTGGTTGTTTGATGGGTCTCGCATCCCCAGTATCAATTTTATGCTTCACAATGTTGGTTTTCCCAAGATCATTGTTACTTTTGGCAAACAACGATGTGTACTGCAACAGAAAAGCTTTCACTTCCTTGGCTTGTGTCTTTGAAAGATGTTTTACAGAGTCTTGATACAACTGTTCAATGTCATGCCGCTCTGCTAAATTACACGAGTCACTTGAGCTCACCGCGTCTGTTTCTTGAAACTGACCGATTTCAGTATTCTTATAAACCACCTTTGGCTCAGGGTCTACATTCAACAACCTAACAGGTACAGTGTTTTCAAGAGGTCGGACAAATGTTCTGGCTGTCAGTGGCCTATTTGTGTCTTCCCTTTCTTTAGACTCTACAATACCTTCTGATTGTAATTTTCTATCATCCAAGGTACACACTTTCCCGGGTACAATTAATTCGCTTCGAGGGGGTATGCTGACCGTTTCTTTGGCCACTACCCTAAAGCATCCAAATTTACCTTCGTAAAGCACTGGAATCCGTTCATCCTGAAATGACAATACACCATGTTTCGTATCTATGATCATATCAAAACGCTTGATCATATCCAACCCCAGTATACCCTCAACCTGAAGATCGGCTACCAAAGCTAACGTCTTTACAACATGGTTCCCTATTTCCACCTCAACGTTTACTTTCCCTGCCAGTGCCAATTCTTCACCATCAGCAGTAAACACTTTCATGCCAGGTTCCTGAACCTGTACTTCACAATGTTCTCCTACGGCTTTCATTGATACTGACGACAGCATGGTGACAGTGGCCCCTGTGTCCACTAACATTTTCACTTTAACACCATTAATCATGGCATATATGAACATTCCCGCTTCATTTGAGCATGAACCAAGTCTTCCAGTCAGATGACCATTTGACCCCTTATGTTCATACTTTTTCACAGTATCCCGCTCTTCTGAAGTTTTATTATCTTGTGTACCCTTGTCCTTCTCTGGACAGTTCTTTTTATAATGTCCTCTCTTATGACACCCGTAACATTTAACTGCATCCATTGTTTTACCTGGTCCAGGTGAATACTTGAAAGGCTTTCGATGAGACTGGCCTTCGCCCTTTCTGAGCTGTTGTATTTCCTTGTTCATATCTGCCACATTCTTTTCTATTGATGCCATCCAGTCCTTCAACTCTATCTTGAAAGATTCCTCACCAGCTGTTGTATCAGTCATCAACTGGTGTTGGTAGGCCCGATAACCTCGTTTGTCTTCTGCCCTAAGGTATGCCTCCAATTCTACGGCGTGCTTTATGGCATCATTTAAATCCCTTGGACGAGCTTGTTTAATTCTTATCCTCATGTCCGAGTCAGGCAAAGCATCCAGGAATTGTTCCATGGCCAGGGTTTCCCGCACTTCAGATGGGGCTTTTGGGTAGGCAAGATTGGCCAGTCGTCTAACAGCTTGTCCTAGTTCTGGGATGGTCTCTGTTGCTCTTTTCCGCCTTTCCCTCAGTTGAACTCTATACAACTCTGTTTGGTTGGGCGGGGCAAATCGTTCTTCTAATGCCTGAACTAGATAGTAATAATCGGTGTTATCACCTGGCAAATTTCCAAGGACCGCTTGAGCTTGACCACGAAGAGATGCTGCGAGAAATAAACCTTTCTCCTCTTCTGTCCACTCATTAAGTTTACCAACGGTATTAAAATGGGTCTTATAGTCCAACCATGAACCACTTCCATCATAGGTTGCCGCTTTGACCTCCCGTCTATTAAACCTCCGAGTCTCCGTCTCTTTTCCTTGGACAGTTGGTCTGCGATAACGCCTCTCAGTGACATTGCCATTATTCACCACAGGTCCAATGCCGTTCCCATTTGTTTCATCCCTTGTATCCATTTCCTCATTAAACCTTACTTTGGGACGAGTATGGTCAAATTGTCTATCGGGTCTAACATCAGGAAAATGGTCAGCCAAAGGGCTCCTGGGAATGATCGAAGAAGGTCGACCACTGGCAATTCCCGAGTCATAGTTATTACGAATCTCCATTTCGCGAGGCCTTGGCGTTGAATGCATGACATTTCCTTGCTGTCGGATACTTGTCTCTAGCTCTCTTATTTCCTCATGTAGAGCCGTCAATTCTCGTTCCAAGTCAGCAGTTGCCATTATTCACAATAAAATATAAATTCACTTAACCTTTATTAAAGTACCAGAAAATATCAGAACAACAAAAATTAATTTCCCTGATCTGCAGAATCCCACCGCTGCCACCAAAAATTATGTAACGTGTGTCCAGCCGAGCGGTTGCTTTTATTTATTTGGACACGTACCCGGTTACACCCGGGATTCTGCAGAACACTTGATTATAAATTTTCCTGTTGTCTTTCAGGCTAATAACGAACTGAATCAATATATTTACGCTGATTATTTTAATAAATTTACTAAATCAAGATATTTACGACGATTGGTACTTAAATCAAAATATTAATTTCCCAGGGATTTACCTAAGCCCAAACCAACCACAAGTTTCCCCTTGTTAAACTTGCAATCCAATGTCCCCGACCACTAGCCCAGGCTACCAAACTACCCCTTGACCAATGCCCCTAGACAATTGGCCTTACCAAGGGTTCTGGCTACTGAACTGAGGTCTCTAACCAGTTGATTTCCCCAGCTCCCTTTGACACTGGTGTACAGGCTTATTCAGCCTTTATTGCCGAGTGTCAAAGCTACGGTGGTTGATCAACTGGCGCAACCTATACTATAAGGCTTCTTCAGCCTTATGTAGCCTTTAATCTAATATGGCCTATTCCGCCCTATTACGTAGCCTTTACTTACTCTATGCTCCTAGAGATCTTCTCAGTCTTGCTGCAGTGATCACACTCTCTGATTCTGCCGACTACCGCTGTTTATATAGCCTCGGCACATTCCATCTTTAATTCCAAGGGGGAACAGACTATTACCATGGAAATACCCTGTACTACCCTATTTCTATAATTGGTATGACCTGATTCGTCACACTATTTTCAAGGTACTCATAAGTAGTTTCTTAAAAACCAATGCTTCAAGATACATCATCGAATTTATCGATTATTTTCAAGAACTAAATCTTGTCAGTGGTGATGATTTGTGCTTAGGTCCAAGTACGGTTTCACTTTCGGTTTTGACAGAGTAACTGCATATTAAAATCAACTCCCAAGAACTGATAAAAGGGTCCCCAAATATCCAAAATATCTGAAAACAACGATGGGATTAATTATTCGTGATCTGACTGTCGAGGGTTTTTTTCTTGTTTCCAATAGTCATTTTAAGATAACGTATCTTGACCCCTCACTACCACATGTTCCATCGAAATCCACTTTTAAGTGGTGTATTTAATTTCAGAATTGCTCCACTTATATCAAAGCCATATGCTGCTACACTTATTGTAGTTTTTACAACATTTTAATCTATTATATATCAGTCTTTCTTTCTTACTGTCATTTTTACCTCTCACGCCACCACTCTCACTTCTCTCATTTTCGTCGCTGCTGCTACTGCCGTTACTACTATAACCACTATTACTTTCTCTCCTTTTCGCAGATGGGTCCTCTTAAGTAAGTGTCCTTTGACTTTCTGCTTTCTCTGAATCCTTTACTGCATCTGATGTTGTTATGCACCTGTCATTTCTCATTACATAATTTTTGGGGGTTGTAATGTTTTATTGTCATTGGTCTTTGTCCATCATAGTCTGTTAAAATTTTACATTTTTAACTCATCTGAAGTACAAGACATATTGTCACTTTGCCATGTTAGGATGTAGACACCAATAATGAAGCTTTAAATGCAACCATGACACTCCCTGACAGGTCCATATATGGGCTATGGTATTCCAGGACTGTCATGGCCTGTGAGGCCTGTTTGATTGGCCGTGATATGCTTAAGTAAAGTCTACCTGTAATTTTTATTTTTCAGATCTAGAGTGCATATGACTCTTTAATTTTACGTCATGACAAAGTGATTTGTCTAAATGTGCTTACCTGAACCCAAGATCTTGCACGAGTCTCCCAATGAAGACTTGAAGGGCCTAACTCCCCTTTCTACCAGAACATCTGACAGTTGACGCAATGAAAACTACTGTCCCTTCAACTGCATGTCGTGGATGGTCCTCTTCTAGTCCAGGTTTCTTCTTTGGAACAGGGACTTGCAAGTTCTCCACAACCATATCGACTGGGTTTTGAATCACTTTTCTCTTCAGTGTATTCTCAGATATTCTTATAGATGTAAAAACTGATTTTATTAAATATGTATTTAAGTACCATATAAACAAAACAGTTGTGTTGCATGGATTAATACAAATTCGTGCTAACAATTTTATAAATGTAGGTCTCTAAGCTAAGTCACTCAGAGAACCTACTGGCTTGCTATCTGTAAGTTGTCATCCATAGTGCTTTGTGCCATTGTTGAATTAAATTTTCATCATTTATATCAGAAAAATAAATGCATGCAAAGTATCAAAAAGTATATCGATTTTTGAAAGGGTATACCAATGAGTTTTCTATTAACAAAGACTTATTTTTACCGGTTGCGGTTGAGAGTCTTTTCAAAGGGTTTTTGATGTTCTTCACCCTCTCCCGCTTGCTCTCCATGATAAACTGCTCGTATATCTTCTTTAAAAAATCTGTAGGCTGTAGAAAAGAACATGTATGTTTTAGACTAAGAGCATTAAAATCATTGCATACATAGGTGTAGTAAGCAGGGGGGTGGGTTGCAAAGTAAGACCCAACCATAAGGCACATAGCATTAGGGAGGGGCCAATACCCCACCCACCCCCTCCCCCTATTTTTCTCGAAGCAAACATAATTGTTCATAAATTTACCCTTAAAAGATTGAAATAACAAATGGAATATCAAAAGTGATACTGAAAATTGGACCCTTGGATCAGGAATTTTTAATGATTTGGGGGGGGGGGGGGGGGGGATGGTAGGTAAGACTCTTTTTTGGAGTTTTAGTTATACCCCCACCCCCTCCAACGGATTAGAATTTTGATAATTTGGGGAATTAGATTTATAGCTTTAGCCTAAGAATGTCAGTTTTTCTTCTTTTCCCTTTAAGGACGTTGTTTACTCAGGGTTTGAGTTCTCAAATTCGGATCGTTATAAAGTTCAATGTCATGAGTAAAATTTGTTCATGAAATGAATTATTATTGATAAACCATTTAATATTTTTACTATATAATGGAATAAGGCTCAAACAAAGTTGGACTTTTAGCAAAACAGAGGAAATTCGGACTAAAATTTTCAGATTTTGTTTTTCACTTAAATGTTTTTGGTAGTACTGTAATATTCAAAGTTAAGATTTTATCTGTTAGTCAACATAATTTTGCATATTTTCTGTTGGTTTTATCTCACTTTTTCGTTTAGATATTCGAATGGCACACACTTCAAAAATATTAATATTGAAAATTGCTTAAAACGATTAAAGACACAATATCTCAAAACTTCGATCATCCACCTCATATAACTTTTATGCCTGCAGAGTAAGGTCAATATACCTAGTTTAATGCTATAAATGTTTTAGTATTATCATCATTCATTTTTTTTTTTTTTTTGTAAAATTGAATCAATAAAGGGTAGGAATTTGAAAACTTATAAAGGAAATTCGGATTAGAATTTTCATAAAAATTGTAAATAAAAACTTAATGCTTTGTGTCTGTTTAGTGTCACTGCCATTTATAAACTGTATTTCATTTTAAAGAGGGTTTGGCAATATGTATTCTTTTCACAATTAAGAAAACTTCAATCATACTGTAAACATTGTTTTTAAACTTTTCTTAAATTTTCAAAATATTCAATGGCCATTATCTGAAAAACTAGGTCATTGACCGACTTTTTTTAAAGTGAAAAATAGCACTCCCATGATAGGTCTTTAACACACAATAGATGGTTTTTCATTATCATCAGTGGAATTTTTTTCTTCTGAGTAAACGTATACCATAATTACTATTTCATAGTATTTTTCATAAAAAACAGATGGTTGCACTTGCATTTTTTTTTATATATGAAAATTTTGATTTATGATGAATATTATTATCTTTTGCTCATTTATAATTAAAATTTGAAAGTGTTTCTCTTTAAAGGAAAAAGCCGTTTCTTGTAATTCTGCTTTGGATGCATGTGCAATTGCGGCTATCTTGGGGGTTGAATCCGGAAGTGTCAAATGTTACTTTGCCCCAGTCGAACACATATAATTGGCCTGCTTGAATTGACCTACAGCCAGTGTCGCTTGATTCCCTTCTACTCAGTCGTATATAATGGACACCCTCGGTAAGATGTGTCAGGTTTGGATTAGTCCTTAAGAATTTTTTCTTGTGCACTCTGCTCTTCTTAAAGGCTTTCGCCGCTCCCACATGTTTTGAATACCCCTTTACATGCGCTGTCTGTTTGTCCTGTTCTGCTGTCAAAAATGACATTGGGTGCAGTAATTCGGCACTTGGTCAAGGGCAATATAATATTTGTACAAGTGAACGATGATTTGCCGCCTCTCTCCAATATACTTGATCATTAGCTCCTCACAGTCGAAGCATTGGTCTGCCCTGCCCCTTTTCCAAGTTTGAATCTCTGCCTTAGTCTTTCACCAAAAGAAACATAAGATATCTCAAAAACAGGTCCGATGTCTGATTTTGTTATTTAGGGTTTATTTTTAAGTAAGTACATTGGATTCCTTTCTCACTTTCTTATTCTATCTACCTGGATAAATAAATCCAACTGTTTTTGTGGCGATGTGTCTTTCTTAATTTCTTCTTCACATATTGTTAGGCATGACAAATCATGAAAAGCAAATGCCTCATTATTGTGATCCTTCAGTCTCTCTATATTTATTTAAAAAGAACTCAAATGCATTGTCAGATATAATTGTTAGTCCATGTGAAATACTTTGTTTCCTCTCAGTTTCTAGTTACTAATAAACAAAGCCATCTGGTGAAGGAAATCTTCATCAGCTCTTTTTGGAGATATCTTGAATTATTCGAGAATATTGATTTTATAAAGCCAAAAGCAACCACCGAATGATGACAAGGGACAATTTGTTTAATAAGGCTTTAATTTATCATGATGCACAACCTTAAAGGTGACATTTCCTGAGTTCTGTACTTTAAAGGTAATATTTGACAACTTTTGTTCAACTACAATTCAAATCTCCTAATTCCCTATCTTTATAGCTCTCATTGAGGAACCAAACTTTATCAACTTCTTTGTATTGATTTATAGTAGTCCTAAAATTGTAGAGGTCTGTCTGAGAACTTTATAATTTCTTCCGAGCTATAAAGTGAGATGCTTGCAGCTTGTCTCCGAGATTGTCTACCTATGTTCCATACTATGTTACTAATTGATCATTATTTCATGTTTTGGACCCACATATGATTTCTGATTGAACCTAAAACTCTCTCCCTAATATAAGGAGATTAGGAGTTAGACCACTAGACTTTAGCAAAAAAAATCTGTATGTAGAGTCTGTTTTATCATCTTTGATGTAACTTCTAATCAGTTTTATTAGTGTCCCATCGAATTGCTACGTTTTCTCACATATAATTACGACCTTGATGAGACAAATTAGTAAGAGGACAATTAAAATGATCAATAATTCCATTTGAAAGAACTATTGTCGTAGTCGCAACGGTCAAATCACAAATTCGATGTATTTTAATCCAGTTAGTAAAATGGTCAGTCGCTATGAGTATGCATTTTGCCTCGGGCAAGGGCTCAAGGATGACACAAGAGAGTCTTTCATGAGTTGACCCCAAGGTCAGGTTTCTCATCTTTGCCCTAGAAGCAGGATAGGGTCATTTTCCAAAATTTCTTGTTTTCTTCTTTTTAACAGTTAAATAACTCATGTATTTTTATACCCCCCGCAAACGAAGTTTGGGGGGGTATATAGAAATCACCTTGTCCGTCTGTCTGTGCAATCGTGTCCGGTCCATATCTTTCTTATGGAGAGGCATTGGAAGTTCTTACTTCACACAAAGATTGCTTATGACCTAAGGGTGTGTCATGACCTTGACCCAAGGTCATTCGGGCAAGGTCAAGGTCACTGGCAGAAAAAGTGCAAAATTCGTGTCCGGTCCATATCTTTCTTATGGAGAGTTATTGGAAGTTCTTACTTCACACAAAGATTGCTTATGACCTAAGGGTGTGTCATGACCTTGACCCAAGGTCAATTGGGAAAGGTCAAGGTCACTGGCAGAAAAAGTGCAAAATTCGTGTCCAGTCCATATCTTTCTTATGGAGAATTTTTTAAATTTCTTACTTCACACAAAGATTGCTTATGACCTAAGGGTGTGTCATGACCTCGACCCAAGGTCAATTGGGAAAGGTCAAGGTCACTGGCAGAAAAAGTGCAAAATTCGTGTCCAGTCCATATCTTTCTTATGGAGAATTTTTTAAATTTCTTACTTCACACAAAGATTGATTATGACCTAATAGTGTGTCATGACTTTGACCCAAGGTCATTTGGGCAAGGTCAAGGTCACTGGCAGAAAAAGTGCAAAATTTGTGATCGGTCCATATATTTCTTATGAGAACCATTGGAAATTCCTAATTCACACAAAGATTGCTTATGACCCATGGGTGTGTCATGACCTTAATCCAAGGTCATTTGGGCAAGGTCAAGGTCGTTGGGAAAAATAGTATAAAAATCGTGTCCGGTCAATATCTTTCTTATGGAGAATTATTGGACGTTGTAACTTCACACAAATATTGCTTAGGACCTAAAGGGGTGTCAGGACCTTGACCCAAGGTCAGGTTGGCAAGGTCAAGGTCACTGGCAGAAAAGGTGAAAAATTCGTGTCCGGTCATTATATTTCTTATGGAGAAGCATTAAATGTTCTTACTTCACACAAATATTGCTTATAACCAACAGTTTAAAAAAAAATAGAGCAGTTGTTATTTAAGGAAAATGGACGGTGAAATAGATTCAGCCAATATTTTCTATAATTGGAAAAATACACGCATTATGATTTTTATCTTAGCGGGGGGTATCGATTGTGAGCTTGCTCACAGTACCTCTAGTTTCTATTATAGAAAATATTGGATCAATCTATTTCACCGTCCATTTTCTATAAATAACAACTGCTCTATTTTTTTTAAAACTGTTAATGCTAATATGAGTACACAAACCAATTACTATTCTTTAAATTCCATTTTAGTTCAAGTTAACTGTTAATGCATGAGGGCATTTACCTCATTATGTTAACAAACATGACTAGAATCAAACAAAATTCCACATGTCAAGCAGCCATTTAATATAAACAATTTGAATTATTGGTAAACTGAGCCCGATTCTTTTCTGAAATTTTTTTTCTCCACACTTTTTAAAAAAAAATACATCGGGGCAGGCCATTTTCAATGAGACGGGGATGAGAATCTAAAAAATAATTTTATATGGCCCGAGACAAGCAAACTTTGTGTCAAATTTTCGTTTCTAATTATTTCTATTAATTCAAGACATGAAACAGACAGGAATTAAGCATTTTTTAAACAATAACCTTGAACTTCTTCAATTGACCTTAAGTCAAGGTCATGACACACCCTCAGGTTATAAGCAATCTTGATGTGAATTAAGAACTTCCAATATTTGTCTATTAGAAAGATATGAACTGGACATGAATTTTGCACTTTTCTGCCAGTGACCTTGGTCTTGCCCAAATGACCTTGGGTCAAGGTCATGACACACCTTTAGGTCATAAGATACCTCTGTGTGAACTGAAAACTTCCACTGATTCTCCATCATAAAGATATGGACCGGATACGAATTTTGCACTTTTTCTGTCAGTGACCTTGACTTGCCCAAATGACCTTGGTTCAACGTCATGACACACCCTTAGGTCATATGCAATCTTTGTGTAAAGTAAGAACTTCCAATGTTTCTCCATAAGAAAGATATGGACCGGACACGAATTTTGGACAGACGGACGGACAAGGTGATTCCTATATACCCCTCCCCCAAACTTCGTTTGTGGGAAAATAAAAAATTGTTAAATTGCATAAAAACTAACAAAACTTAGGCACCCCGGCAAACAAATTAATCCCTCCAGTCCGCATGGTTCCATTTACTTTTTAAGAAGGGGTGAAAACAGGGGTGTATTCTTTTGGTAGATTGGAGAACTGCAAGAGAAATCCTAATTTGCTCGTTTGCAGTATGGAGGTCTCCGGTAGATCTACATTGTCTACTTTCCAAATAGCCGGTAGACAATGGAGATCTGCTGGAGATATTCGGGACCAGTTCTGGAGGTAGCTAACGAATACACCCCAGGATAGATTCGAACGTCATTGGGTTTGTGACGTAACAATCATAGAAGAGGAAGACAGTACATGTGATATTGTTTTGCCTCGGACTAGAATGTCTCGACGTCATTGGATGAATCGCGTCACGTGGTTGCCTTATAAGTTTCTTTACAAGGCAAGCGTCAAAATTTATACGGCAACATGGCGGACGTAACGTTATTTGAGCTGATTTTTTACACAAACGTTTAACCATACCTTTAATTTTTAAGCCCCAAAATATCTAGTGTGACCCCCTTTTGCCCGTGACGTAATATTATGATCCTACAATAGCATCCATGTTTGCACAAAAGACTGACGAGGAAGGTAAAAAAAATTTAGAATTAAGCTATGAATTTAATAGTTATATGTTTACATATCAAACCGTAGGTCCTCGACAAAACAAAACTCTTATTAGGTTTGTAACTGACTGTATACAGAAATGTGTGGGGTCGGTTAAGTCCATTGAAGGCTCGGTCCCGCCCCGCCTCGCCTTCTATGGACTTTACCGACCCCACACATTTCTGTAAACAGTCAGTAATAAACCTAATAAGTAATAGTATTGAGATTTTTCAAAAATATGTTTAATTCTGTCGACGTCTTCCCACGTAGAGGGGAGCGGAGCAGAAACTGGGAAGATGTTATGTCGATTGCCATCAGCCATTAATTTTCTAAATTTTAGTTAAGACATTACGTTTTTCACTGATGAGCTCTATTCGTTGTTCAATCTAGTGTTCATTAACACTAGTCCCCCCACATACACACACCACATTCAGATATTCGTGTGTGTATGTTGGATGTTTGTCACACCCATGAAGAGTTCGGATCACATTTTAGTTTGAAAAAAAAGTATGTCTTAAACTGTAGTCGAAAATATTATTTAGAAAAAGAATGTGATGTGCAGAAATTAATTTCATGTAGTCGAAAATATTATTTAGAAAAAGAATGTGATGTGCAGAAATTAATTTCATGCTTTGAACGTTTATTGCACTATTTGTTTTAAATGAGTTTTTAAAAATCGTTTTATGTAACAAATTAGCCTAACAGTATAATATAGTAGCATAGATTGTTACTTCGCAATAATGTTAATCCCACCTCACTAAAGGCTAGTTATTTAAAATTGTGTAGAGCTCGCCCAGTCACAAATTCGCTCGCTGACAAAGAGGACAGTAGGGGTAAAAATATAAGGACGGCAAATACTATTTTGCACAATGGAAAAGTATAACAATTGAAAATCATTTTTATTTTCATCCACCACAAGTTCCAGGTAAGCTTGTGACGTCTAAAGGATCTGACGTCAAAATGGTCATACAGACAATTCGTCGTCATGATCACAACGAAAGTCACAAACTTTAGCGTACAGTGTACACGTTTTATCATCTGACTTATTTTTCACAGATCGTTAAGATTGAAAAATGGAGTCAAGCGCTCATTCAGAACCAAGGGATGACCCAGTCACCACCGTGGCGAGTTCTCTGATAGAAATATTTTTTGTCTTATATTTTAAGTCGTTTTTCATCTGTTTGATTGGGGTTCTCTTATATTTTTGATTTGTTAATTACCACAGTTTGAGACATGTTGCAAAACAAAATCTTAAACAGAACTTAAACAGATACCACATTTATTGGGATATCTTGTCGTTTCTTGAGAATGTTATACTTTTGTTACAGGGTAGCCCGGCGTGCTGTAGTGACAATGGACGATGGGCATCGTGCAGATTATTTGATAAAAAGGTTAGTAGAAATGTTGCAAAAATTCCAAAAGAGATCCCTAAAGACAGATGCGTAGGAGGGTGAAGACGAGGAAGCAAAAGAGACAATGCAAAGCAAAAAGGCCGGCAAAAGAAAAGTTGTCACTTACAATTTGCGAATCAGCAAAGCCGGAGGACTTGCGGATGCTAAGAAAATTTAGAAATTTTGCAGCAGATAGAGAAAAATAGGTGTACTTTCAGAAATGGCTTTTAAACAACTACCGTGCCTAGAGATCGAAGTTGAAGTCAGAGGAGATACAAAAAAAAAATAACGAAACTGGCCCCCAAAGACACGATAAGATCAAACGAAGGCGCAAACGCGGTACAAAAATTGAAAAAAGGTCGAAGAAAAGAAAACATATCGTAAATATTTAATAAAAACCGTAGGACAACACTTTATAAATTCATTTAAATCTACTTCTAATAACGGTGAAAATACTACTCCGTGGGGGTGGGTTGGGGGTTAGCAGCATACCCATTACTTCAATCTCGCAGTTCATTTCCTTATTTCAATTCATTTTTTACATGGTTCTGAAATGTGGAGTGAAGCGTCTGTTCCATTTTACATGTAATAAACTTTTTATTAGCAAATTTAATATTAATCTTTCCTGTACCAAAAAGTGGGACCCCCTCCCCTAAAGCCACATGTCTGACTTAAAAACTTGTGCAGTTAAACGTGTAAAGGAGCATAATGATATTGTCAGTATGTTTTTTTTTAATAAAATCACATTTTTCAACAAGAATTTCATCCATCTTAACCTTTATTTTTTTAACATATCCGTAAGTGAAGAACCATCCGAGTTTGACGAAGCCAGTTCCGTTCAAAGGCTGGACAATTTGAATGTAAGCTCTTTATTTGTGAATCTAATTTTGTATTTTTTCAATAACATATTAATCAGATAGTATATTAATTACTAGTATTTTGAATTCGATATTCTCACATAATGCGATTTGTTTTTCAGAGCACATTCAATGCAGATGCATCAGAACTTAAGACGGCAAATTACGAGAAATTGAGGTATCCGATCCATAATAGCCTCAGATTCAATGAATCTGGGTGCATAACAGATATGTATGGGCTTAATACTCATAATTTTCCTATTAAAGTATCAATATTTAAGGGTGGAATGTGTCAAAATTAAATACCTTTTCCTTTTTTGAGGAGGTGTCCCCCTTTGCTTATATTCTATAAAAACTAATTTTTAAAAAATCTACACGGTATGAAATTTATTTTCAATAGTTTTTGTATTCCTAATGATAAAATACACCTTTCCACCACCACATTTTTTGATATTCCTAGTAATTACTTTTTTAATTTAAAACATGTGCTTGTCTCCATAGACCTTAATGCAATCTTCTTTAATTAATAGCTGCTTAGTTAATAATATTTTTGAAAATTTCTCTCGGTAAACCCTTTTCTACTCTTAAATGCTTTAAATTAATACCAAGTATTAAATACATGATGAATATTCAAGGTTGGAAAAATTTGGTCCTAATATGGATCGGATACCTTAAAACAAAAGAAAGAACAAATGGAGGCTGTTTACGCAAAATTGAAGGTAAGCCACTATAATACTAAATTTTCTCTCTCCATGCCTCCTAAAATCGTCATTTAACATATTAGGAAAATCATAACATCTACATTGGACGATTATTTTACGCCCCAAGAATGCGTCTTACTATTTTCAGGTTAAGCATTTGTCAAAGAAGAGTGTTGACTTGGATATAGTGAGGGTATATCGTACAAATTAATTCATAATTGTCACATGAATGTAGATTCAGTTTTTATTGCAGCATTGTTTTTGGGAAAAGTTAAAAACCGACATTTATTAGAAAGATTTAAAGAAAAAAGCTTCCTTTCAGAAATACGTGAGTGAAATCTTAAAAAAGGCTCGGGGAAAGGTGCTGAATGAGGCAACAGTATTGCGGGTATTCCATGCATATAGTTGTAATTCAAGATATAACAACATGGAAACGCTTAACGTCTTTTTTTCTTTTAAGTTAATACATCATGTTTATTGTTAACAGTTCCTACAATGTAGATCTAGAGAAATATTGCTGTGCATAATTAGAAAGAATTGTTCTAATAAACATCACATAGAATATTTAGCGCTAATACATTATCTTCGTTTTACAGGCAAAGACAAAACGACATTGAGGAAATCAAGGTAAGTTACCCCCCCCCCCCCCCCCAAAAAAAACAAAACAAAAACAAAACAACAACAACAAAAACTCTGGTTGAATAATTTTCTCTCTCTTCTTTATTATGTATTTCTCAATCATAAGAATGTCCATTTGTTATTTGGATACATGTCGGAAAAATCATAGAGAAAGCCCGTGAAAGCGTGCTGCAGGAGGCTGCATCTTTGATATTACTGTGTTAATAAATTCAAAATTCTTTTAAACATTCTATGCATTGTAATCCTGCATAAAAGATAATGAGGGTTGTTGATGCTTGTAACCTCTCCAGGTTTCTCAAGATCCATCATCATGAATCCCTGAAGAAAGATGGAATCGGTGAGATAGACATGGACAACATAGGAATGACCCTGAGAGTAGTGCACCATCAGCTACTGGTAAAAATAAAATCAATGTGGATTTCTTAAATAATCGTTTACGGATGTACAATTTCCTCCATGAGAATTGTGTTCAATAATCGAAATTTTATGAGAAAGTATAACGTAAAAATAATTCACTTTGCTACGGTTTCTGTTATTAACAGTAAAGTTAAAAATATTTAAAACAAAAGACAGTACTCTTCCGATTTATCGGTATTAAAGGCCAAAAATTTTAGTCTATTATTTTAGTTTAGTAGTTTAGATATTGACCCTACCCAAGGGTCCTTAACTCCTGACCCAAGACTGGGCAAGAGCCATGAATTTTAAAATCTAGGTACATGTAGATGGCTTTAGGAATATCATAACTATGCATTCAGTTTATCATCTCTGCTTAGAGGTAGAGAACTTGCTTTTCTAAGAATTACAGTGGCCTCCGGGTATAACGAGCTCGGATATAACGAGGTACCGCTTACAACGAGATGGTTTTTTTGTCCCAGATTATTTCTTTAATATTTCCTTTTTAAAAACTCCGGAAAGTACGAGATGGTTTAAAACGAGGTAAACAATTGTGCCCATTAGTTGTAAGCACTATCGGATAAAACGAGGTACTCGCGGCACGCTTGATTGCACACGCTAGTCCCAGGTTACCAACGGTATGGCCATGTAATTTTCACAGGTATGTATATACATGACAATAGATTAAAACTGTTCAGAAATAATGATGAGATGTTTTTATTGCAATGCTCACTTTAGTCATGGCTTCGAATTCAAAGAAGAGGAAAGCAATTTCGTTAGATTAAAAAGTAGAAACAAGTTGCTGTCCTTTATAAAAGGACTACAATACGTGGACCATTTGCATGTGTTTTCAACGAAAACGTGAAAGCCTTAAGATTATCAGAGATTCCACCGACTCTAGCCCTCTGCTTTTCACCACTAAATTTGAACGTTGTATTAAGTATACATGTATGTATAGCCCTGACTTTTCATCTCAAAATTTAAAGGATTCATACTTCTAACATAATTATGATCTATCTATGAATGAAGTTTGCATGTACAGAGAATGTATAGTATCAGGCACTCTGTGAATTCTACTAATTGCGCACACATTACGATTCGCACTACTTTGTTAACTATGCAGCGACAGCTTTGTGTAAATTAAAAATTTCATATTTAGATGCATTTTTCTTGAGATTTAAACTTTTATACAGCGACATATTTATTCAATCATACTAAATGCTTAAAAAATTTAATCGGGAAGTTCTCTAGCCTGGCCTACTATAAAAGTAAAGTTAGGTTACATGCGTATTCGGAAAACAACAAAACATTGCAAATTATGCTATTTGATGCATGTTGTAGTTTCGGCATATCATTAACTTATTTCATAATACTGATAATTCATATCACATGCCAATCATTTAAAAGGAATACTTTGTTTCTGTACTGTTTACCTACAACTTTACATTGAACTTATGTGTGCATATGACACGGAATCCCGATTCAGATAAACGTGTGCTAGCCTGGTTCCCTGAGCTACCCATTACGCACAGGAACCAGGCTAGCTCATGTGCAGGCTGAATTTTCCCCATAGCATCCGGTTTAACCTCACTTATATATTTTCTGCGTGGACCTCAGGGTCCACGCAATAATTAACGAAGTTGAAAAGGGGTTAAAAACAAAAAGTGATGTCGCAAAAGAGTACGGATTAGCTTCAAGTACATTTAGTTCGATTTTGAAAACAAAGATGTGATTTTAGAAGATTACAATTCGGAGGGATTTGGACAAAACAAGAAACGGTTCCGATCAGGTGATTTTACTGATATTGAAAATGCTTTATACACTTGGTTTGTAAAAGCAAGAAGTGAGAACATTCCGATTTCCTGTCCGATATTACCACTGAAGGCAGAAGTTCTTGTAGAGAAATGAAACTACGAAAATTTCAAAGCATCAAATGGGTTTATCGAGAGATTCAAACAGCGCCGGAATATAGTTTACAAAACCTCAGGTGGTGAAAGTGCGAGTGTTGAATTAGATTGTGTTCAAAAATGGAAGGAAAAATTACCGAGTTTAATCAATGGTTACGAGCCGAGAAATATTTTCAACGCCGATGAAACGGGCACATTTTACTGGCTTCAGCCAAACAAAACTTTAACATTCAAAGGTGAAACGTGATCTGGCGGGAAAAAAGCAAAGATAGAGTAACTGTTATGGTGTGTTGTAACATGGACGGAAGCAAAAAAAAACCATTAGTTTTAGTAAAATTAATAATCCGCGATGTTTTAACAGTATCAAAACCCTCCCCGTCGAGTATGGCAAATTCAAAAGCATGGATGACAAGCGATTTCTTTGACAGATAGGTTCAAAAAATTGACCAAAAAATGCGACTAGAAAACATAGAAATACGTCTAGCCCATCCCTCGGTTGAAAAATTTGAAAAATACAAAATTAATATTCCTGCCTCCAAACTCGACATCTCTTCTCAAACCGTGTGATCAAGGCATCATTCAGAGTTTGAAAGTAAATTACAGAAAATGCTTAGCCGAAAATGTATTGGACGATTTTGAAAATAAACAAGAAACTACAATAACTCTACTTATTGCTGTGAATTGGTTGTATTAAGCATGGCACCAGGTAACGCCAAAATGTATTCAAAATTGCTTTCGTAAAGCAGGGTTTTTTTCATTCCGGCAATTACCAGTACCAACGAGATTGTAGATCACAGTGAGCATGACTCAGACGACGACGATCTAAGCTTGGCAGAGTTAGCGAACTTGCTGCAAAAGGCACGTGCCTACAGAAATAGCGACACCGACAATCACATTGAGCCTTCCGATTATGTTTGTGTGGATTCGCAAGTTATTTCGACAGAGACGCTGACGGACGATGGCATTGTTAATTAAATTCGGTGTGAAATTGAAGACGAAGACGGGGCAGAAACCGATAAAGGTTGGGATGAGATCGATGCGTCGGCAGATACTCAAGAAACATCAGAAATTTCAGCACAAGATGCATTAAACGCGATTACAACGTTACAAACTTTCTTTATGCCAAAAACTGACACCTCCAATTCAACATTTAGCATGTTAATATAACTAAATGAAATTATTGAAACTTATCAAAAAAAATAACGAAAAACAATTGTCCATCACGCAGTTTTTGTCTGTCTCTAAATTACCATTTACTTAAACATCCTTTGTGTTTCTTTCTTTTGAACAGTTTGAATAAAGGACTACAGATATGTGCGGTATGGTGAAATATCTGCCCCCGATTTCAGCCAATTCTTAAATAGTATCGTATGAAAATCATATCTTCATAAATCATTGTACAGAGGTAGCTGCAGGTCTGTAGCTCCCGGTCTGAAAAAATTCGGATGGACGACCTGGGAGCTACAGTGCCTCCCATAGTAAAAAAAACCCGCAATTTACGGCGCACAAAAAATTGCGCTAGTTTTGGACTGATGAACCTTATTTTCACACAAATTCTATGAAGACAATTAGTATAATTAAATTCTTCAGACAATTTACTACTGATATTGTTACTTAACTTGCCTCAGACTTTCTTTGAAACATGCAAACCGACCTCGGAAGTAGGCCTATAATGATTCACGTCGAGATCGAGAGTCGCCATTTTTACATGTAAAAAAAACTGCACCACTTCACTTTACAGGGCTGGTGATCGTATTTAAAAGAATATCAGAGGCAAGTGAAGTGACGATATCTGTAGTAAAATGTCCGAGGAATATTTTGGAATCAAATATTAGTACAGAATATGTTCGGAAATGAGATTAATCAATCCAAAACTAGCGCAATTTGTTGTGCGCCGTAAATTGCAGTTTTTTACTATGGGAGGCACTGTAGCTCCCAGGTCGTCCATCCGAATTTTTTCAGACCAGGAGCTACAGACCTGCAGCTATGTACAGAGGGTGCCTGTCACTTTTATCTTGATTTAAGTAATCACTGCTAATTCGCTGTTTATCTATGACGTCACTTATAGAAATAACCTAATTCCCGGACATTTGCAAACTAATTAAAATATTCTCATTTTTGTTTTAAATTTTGTTTTCGGAAGTATAGAGCGCAGGTCTGCTCAAGTACGATTTTAACATGTTTTTCTTCAGATAGTTATACACATTATACTAAAAAATGGTACTTGAGCAAGCCTGCGCTCGATGTTTCCGAGTCGAAAAATCAAGGGAAAATACCAATATTTGCTACTAAACATCAATTTATCCAAACAAGGCAATCTTCATGACGTCATTTCTACATTATGACGTCACTGTGGTGATAACATTTTGCAACCTTAATTTCAAATTGACTTTAACTATCTTTCACCTTTTTTGAAAAGCTTTTTAGAAACTCTGATTTGGGGGGCAAAAAATGCATAAAACCGCACATAGTCCTTATATCTATTTTATTATCACTTGTTTATAGTGATTTGTTATTTGAAATATAGAAAAAAAATTCACATGTCACCATGGGAAATGCCAACCTCGGCTATAACGAGTATCGGTTATAGCGAGAAATAAAACGATTTCCCCAGCATCGATCTCGTTATAGCCGGAGGCCACTGTAATACGTTTTCCTTGTTAGGTCATATTGGTCCCGCCATAGGGTATGAATCCCTGACCCATGAGACTTCACAATTTACGTTCAGGACTTTAGAACATCATGGCCATGCATTTTGTTTATTTCAAATAAATAGATTTGAGTCTGAAAGGTTAAGTGCTTCATGGACATTATAAGCGTTCATTTATTTTTTCTGAAACATGAATGGGAGATGAGAAAATTTTCGAAGATTTGATACAGTTTCCCTATATAGCCAAATTTGCCCCATCCACAGACCTGAATCAGGGAACATATTGGAGTAGAGATGAAGATTTTTAAAGATTTAATACATTTCCACTAATTGTCATATTGGCCTTGCCCAAGGGCCTTAATCTTTGACAAAGGGACCATAAATTCTAGAATGAATTTA
The DNA here is from genome assembly GCF_025612915.1 of Magallana angulata. NCBI lineage: Eukaryota > Metazoa > Mollusca > Bivalvia > Ostreida > Ostreidae > Magallana > Magallana angulata. Next base: position 16,818,482 of record NC_069111.1, read on the forward strand.
GGTTAAAGGCTTCTATAGACATCATAACTTTTCCAATATGTGTGGGAGTAGAAAAGTCGATTTTTGTAATTTTGGTCATTTGTTGGCTTATTTTGGCACAATGAGGACCTGGAAGTGATATGGTCAAACATTTCACAATTTTGTATATATTCCTCTTATGAAAACCTCTTCTCTACATCCGCAGCAGGGATGAAAAACTGAATGTATAGTTATGGTATTTATAAAGCCCTCTACCTAGATTTTAAAATTCATGGCTCTGTACAGATCGAGTACGTACGCTTTCGCGAAGCGTTAACTTTCATTTGTATTGTGACGTCATCTTTTTGCTTGGTTGACGCCATGACGTGAGAGTTTCAACTGCAAATATTCAGCGTTGATTTGTTGAAAATAGCTCGCTTAATGCGTAAAATTAATATTATATTGTGGAATAAACATAAATGTCTCAAAGTATAAGCTACAGTTGTTTGCCATAAATGAGTTCGCAAAATGGCCGACGTTTACGTAGGTCTCTGGGTCATCAGCTGAATTTTTTGGACCAATTATTTATAACAACAAAGTAAAAATGACTTAGCAGACATATATGTTACTGTGTATTATATCCTTGGGAGTGAAATAATCATAGAATTTTTTAGGCTTAGCGATGTATTGAATAAAACGGGAGACTACTCGAAATGTAAATAACAACTCTTCCTGGGTCACAAAATATTCGGGTTTCATTTTTTTGACCTTTGTACTTGTGTAATCAACATTTTTCCTATGGTTTAATGATATTAATGTCTGGACGTTATGTATGCCCAAAATTGCGTTGATATTGTGTTCCTTTACGATTTAATTGGACATAGAATTCGTGTTATCTTTTTTGAGACAAACTATCTGCGATTTGTAAAGTGCCGAACAACGACCGGTGAGAAGCAGTCTGATTACGGTTTTATCCAACACCATAGACTCTGATCTTGCAGTAAATCAAGCTTTTCAGTTCTTAAAAGCATATTTTCTGTTATTTTTTGGGACTCTAAAAGGGCATTCGGTCATCTAGCGGTGGCCTTTTTCACCAACTTTTACTTCTAGTTACAATTTTAGTCTTACTCCGATCTTTAGTATTTAAAACTTTACCTCACACTTTTTGCTGTATATTCCGATCATCCTTCCAGTTTAAGACATTAATAATCCAACATCTGACATCTGTATGACGATTTGTTTCTGCCTTCCCCTATTTTTTCTCCGGTCGGGTGCCATGTCGGTTTGCAGACGATAATTGTTTACCAAAGGGAGATAACTCAAAAAATAACATCGGCGAAAGCAGTAAAAAAGTCGAAGAATCACCGGACGATTTTTTTGATTCGGGTTATCGTAGAAAATAGGCTTTATTTTCTTTTCTAAATCTTCCTTACAGAAAAAAAGTATGTTACGGCGGCCATTTTGCGAACTCATTTATGGCACGCGACTGTATATTTGGGCTCGGGTTTAAAACGTGATGAGGGTTCAGCAAGCCTAGCCCTTCGACACGTTCCCTTAACCTGCTTTATTATAGCTTAATTCATTTTTTTTTCTAGACAGTAAACATGTAATTTATATTAATGACCCTTAATATGTGATGTTATATATTCATTTATTACTTAAATATGTCTGAGTGTTTAATAATACTATAAAGATCACCATTTCCGCCTTTGTCAAATAGATAGCCATTATCTGACAAATCTGGTAATTTGGGCATACAAAAAAAAATTTGATAAGACCTCTGGAACAAACCAGGGCTGCGTTTTACAAAAGAACTTACGACTTACGACCAAATTAATGAATGCAAATTAATTGAGCACCAACTAATCAATGATTTATTCTTGTAGCTGGAAAATACAATTATGGGATTGAAATATTTGTAAACAAATGGTTTTATGTCAGTTTTGATCTTTAAAGATCATTTTACGAGGCTGTAATTATTTACGACTTTGTCGTAAGTTCTTTTGTAAAATGCAGTCCAGGAGATAAGAGGGGTTTTAAGCTCACCTGAGCTGAAAGCTCAAGTGAGCTTTTCGGATCACTTTTTGTCCGTCTGTCCGTCCGTCTGTCTGTCTGTCAGTAAACTTTTTACATTTTCGACTTCTTCTCCTGAACCACTTGGCCAATTTCAACCAAACTTGGCACAAAGCATCATTGGGTAAAGGGCATTCAAATTTTTAAAATAAAGGGACACGCCCTTTTTTAAGGGGAAATAATTAGGATTTATTGAAAATTTAGTGATATTTTTCAAATATCTTCTCAAAAACCATTTGGCCAGAAAAGTTGAAACTTGTGTGGAAGCATCCGCAGATAGTGTAGATTTAAGTTTGTTAAAATCAATGTTCCCGGGGTAAGGTGGGGCCACTATGGGGGGGGTCAAAGTTTACATAGGAGTATTTAGAGTTAATCTTTAAAAATCTTCTTTTTTTCAAAAACCATTTGGCCAGAAAAGCTGAAACTTGTGAGGAAGCATCCTCAGATAGTGTAGATTCAAGTTTGTTCTAATCTTGGTCCCCTTGGGTAAGATGGGGCCACCGTGGATGGGGGGGGGGGGGTTGAAGTTTTACATAGGAGTATATATAATTAATCGTTAAAAATCTTTTTTTTTTTCAAAAACCATTTGGCTAGAAAAGCTAGAACTTGTATGGAAGCATCCTCAGATAGTGTAGATTTAAGTTTGTTCAAATCATGTTCCCCGGGGGTAGGGTGGAGCCACAATTGGGGGTCAAACTTTTACATAAAAATATATAGTGTAAATCTTTTAAATTCTTCTTCTCAGAATCAGCTAATCGGCCAGGAAAGCTGAAACTTGTGTGGAAGCATCCTCAGATAGTGTTGATTCAAGTTTGTTCAAATCATGGTCCCCTGGGGTAAGGTGGGGCCACATATGGGGGGGGGGAGTCGAAGTTTTACATAGGAGTATTTAGAGTTAATCTTTAAAAATCTTTATTTTTTCAAAAACCATTTGGCTAGAAAAGCTGAAACTTGTATTGAAACATCCTCAGATAGTGTAGATTTAAGTTTTTTCAAATCATGGTCCCCAGGAGTAGGGTGGGGCCACAATTGGGGATCAAACTTTTACATAGGAATATAGAGTGTAAATCTTTTAAAATCTTCTTCGCAGAAACGAATCAGCCAGGAAAGCTGTAACTTGTGTGAAGTAGGGTATATTCACGTTTGGTCAAATTATGATCCCCGGGGGTAGGGTAGGGGCACAATGGGGACCGGTTAAATCTTTACAAAGGAATATATTGAAAAAAATCTTTTTCTTTAAAAAACATTTTCTTAGAAAAGGTGCAACATTAGTGAAAGCAACCTTTATTTTTCAGGATTAGGATAGAGCCACATGGGATGGGGGTCCAATTTTACAAAAGGAAACAGTTTAAATTCACCAATATTCAAATGTTATAATATATGGTTTAACTTATGTGCAAGCATTTTAACATATTTTTGATTCTTTTAAATTGTATAGACTTTGGCCTCTGGACAATTCTTGAGCTTCACAAGTTTGATGTAGGTTTATATCCCATTTGATTTTGATCTTCTTGAGACCTATAATGCTCAATAATGCTCAATGTGTGAAATAACTATACTTTGAGAAAAAGGGATCAATAACAAACAGAATATCCAGGGAAAAAGTTGAATTTTTGATATACAGGATCTGTAACACTACATTGTCCATATTATTTTTGGTATATTACTCCTTAAAGCTGATTTTTTAATGTCTGTTGTTGCTCAGGTGAGCAATGTGGCACACGGGCCTCTTGTTTATTTGACCATTTGATGCCTTTTAGCAATAACTTAAATATGTAGAACAGAAAAAGAAATCCCTAGGGCAGAAGTTTTTTAAAAATGTGCAAAATTGATACATTTCAAGCAAAATCCCATAGGGTCCTATGTTAGAAATTAGATGTAATAAACTTTTAGATGACTTTTTAAACAAACGGTGTGGTAAATGTCTTATATTTTTATATTAAAATAAAAATTATATCACTAGAAATTCAGGTAAAAAATTTCATTCAAAAATCTAGGGCAGAACAAATTAGACCCGGCCTCGTTAAGGACAATAAGGTAGGGTTAATATGTCCTCATAGTGTAAATGTTTCTTATGTAGTTTCGTAGCCGATGGAGACTATAGTCTGTCCCAAGTTATTGCTTCCATTACTTTTTGATGATTGTGAATAAAAATACACATATCTGTGAAAGAAATACAGTTGAAATCGATGAAAGGGAATATATCCAAGATATCTTCATTGAACAATTATCATTTTTCACTCATAAAAGTTTACAGAAAAGAAAACAAATTTCTTACGGAGATTTATAATGGGAATTGTTTACATCTTTTCTCCATTCGGAAGTACTCGGGATACCTCGTGCAATTTTTCAACGTTATCATCCGGGATTATTAATGGCTGATGCAATGCAAAATTCCCGTAGACTTTTTATTTTGGGATGTTTATTGAAACCTGAAGCGGTAGAGGGGGCGTTTCAAACAGATAATCTGGACATTTCTCATATTAGTGGATGAACGTAGCTTGAGCACAAAGGTATTTATGATTATCGAAATATCAAGCAAAACGCGGTGGAAGCAAAAACTCGGGACAGAGTATAACAAACTCACACTAAATACATTGTTAATATATACATGATGATCTGATGAGCATTATTAAACTGCATATATTTAATGAGTCATTAATTTCTGTTGTGTCAAAGTTTTAATGAACGAATCGGTTAATTAAAACTTCATTAATTTCTCACATTTTAATGATGACAATGGGGCTTAATAACGCCAAATAACAATGGTGGCTAACGTAATGTTTCATCAATTAGGGCGAAGAAGAGCCAACAGAGTGTTTCGAGAACGTTTTTCCATCGACAATATGTGTGAAGAGGAAATTAGGAGGAAATAACGGTTCGGTAAAGATTCGATAAAGCAAATTGTGGATCTGATTGATCCTATCATTGGCCCCAAAACAAGAGATCACAAGCTCTCTCTACAGAGTTACAGGTACATCACTGACAAATAAAACTTGCTTTGCCATAAGCCTCTGCATACATGTCTATGGCCTCCGTCAAGCAACATCAAGGGCTAACGTCCCTTTGTTTTACTTGATTACGTCCCATATGTCGTCATATTGGTGGCGGATCCTAGAAATTTTAACTGCTATTACAGAAAAATATTGATTTAACTTGTCACACAAAAAATGTAACTGGCGTTATTTTTCAAATATTCCTACTTGTCTTTATCAATTTACACTTTGATTTTGTTTACACTTTCATTTTGTTTACAAGAAAAGTGATACCGAATTATTAGTTATCCACCTTTGTATAAATGATCACAATGGCAGGTGCCTAGAACGAAGCTTTACTTGCCGTTTTTTTAATAAGCCCTTCCCTGGCAAAGATTTTAAGCATTTCTAATACTTTTGACATCAGTTTTTTTATGTCATTTTATATTATTTCCAGCAATTTTTGTGTATAGCAATATATATATATATATATATATATATATATATATATATATATATATATATATATATATATATATATATATATATATTCTGAAAGGGTACATCTTCAAATTTCTGCAATTGATAAAAAAATATTTTAAATATTTTTAGAGTAACCATGGCAACGATCTATGCCCAAATAAAAGAAACTCATCATAATTTCTTTAATTTTATTAAATACAAGACATTTTGGTGCTTCAAAGTAAATAAAAATTATAATTTGATTTTGAAACTTTTTTCTACTTTGAGAATTTCATCCCATTTTGCCCAATTTTATTTCATTTTTGCAAAATTTCATTAATTTTATTGATCATTTAATGATGTTATGAGGATCAAATACATGTAAATAGATGCAAATATTAAATGAGAAATTTCTTTTTTTCTATGACCATCACTTGTAATATATCTATACACTGATGGTAGAATACAGTATCTTTATTGCTTTAAATCTTGTAAAATATTCTAAATATCACCCTGTTGCCATAATCTAGGCAACCTTAGGTGGCAGGGGACAGTTTTTTTTTATACAATTCATATAGCCAAGGGATGCATGTCTTTGGAACTCTGTAACTAGAATTTCCTCAGTTCCCATTCAGCAAAACTACCTTTAATTCACTCTTTATAAGGCCAATCACCAATTTCTGAAGAAAATTATTAGTCAAAACCTGTAAAATTCTCTACATACTGGTTTTTATGAGATTTTGACCCTTTCATATTTTGCTAATTTTTCATGATTTTTCAGCTTTTTAGACCTCCCCCAGCTATTTCCCTGCAGAGGGTTGACTTTCTGTACCGCGTCCATGTTGCACTATCACTTGTCAGAAACTTACCGGTGTATAGTTTACAATGTCCCATCCACCTACTTTTCGTGTTATTTTACCTCCCGTCTGTAACTTGCAATTTCATTGTGTAAAGTCAGCACAACAGTCATAGCAGCAGGTTTCGCATTTTACTTCTGATTCTTATGTACCTAACATAAGGGGCCTACATATTGCATATCAATTTCAACAACAGACATCCCTCTAACTAATGATAATCATTAAAAATCATTTCATGAATTTTAGCAACACTCAGAAGCCTTCAAGTACAGCAACTCTCATATTTTACAAAAATATTGACGCGTACTTTATTCGAAACTGTCCCTTGCTACCTTATTCAAATTGAATATTTCCATTTTCATGTGTATAGAATTGAAACAAAAGAAAATCCTCTTATGAACCTTTTCTAATAACATTTGGTGGGCTTATAAATAAGAATTACCTTGATAACATAATGACTGAACACAAACTATAGATACTTAACGACATTTTTAATAAATAAAACCTATTTTGGCCTCATGCTCAAATAGGATCTGAAAAAAGATTTTACTTCAAAATTGGATGTCAAAAATCCTCAAACGATGCATATATTATTTTGTAACGATGGCAAAGGATTCAAATAACATTCACTAGAAATTAAATAAACCTTGAAATTTTAATTCATAGCAGGCTACACATATTTCAAATTCAAAATGAAAAACAAAGTGTCTTGCATTTTATATTCAAAATTGGATGTCAAAAATCCTCAAACGATGCATATATTATTCTGTAACTATGGCAAAGGATTCAAATAACATTCACTAGAAATTCAATAAACTTTGAAATTTTAATTCATAGCAGGCTACACATATTTCAAATTCAAAATGAAAAACAAAGTATCTTGCATTTTATATTCATTTTATGACCTTGAATGTCATTGGGTCCTAGTCAAGAACATGACAAAAACTTTCGAAGCTTGACTATATAAATTTAACTTTCAAATTACAACTTCAAAATTAAATTTCAAGATGACCTAACTATGCATGAAAAAGTTATCTGCAAAACAGTAGTTGCCCCTGACATGGAAACATTACTTTTTTGTATTAAAAAGAACTTGGCTGTGTTTGTAAATGTATAAACATAGCAACGGAGAAGACTTAATACTTAGTAAACAAAGTTCTTAACCTGCTGCGAAGGTAGACACCCACTAAGTCAATGCTATTGTCTGATTATGTACACAGATATGACACCTGAATCTGACAAAATGTACATATTGTACACATTATGTTCACAATACGATATGTACAACATTGAGCTACATGTACTGACATGTTTTCTTTCATGTGAAACAAGGTTATCTTATAAGTTGATATCTAAATGAAATAAATGCCCTGAAACACTGCTCACTACACAGATGTTTATTACAATTTTTGCAACCATGTACTCTCTCCTTTCTTTTCCTATCGGCATGCTTTGTTCACCACTTGCAAGTTGATCTGGGTCGTTCCAATTTGCAGAAAATATAGGGTGTGTCCAAAGCATCCTGTGCTGCATGACCAAGCTTTCTACCTCTGTAGCCTCAAATCAGCTGCTGGGCCACTTCCATCCTGAAATCCAGCATGTCATATCTTGATTTAGCAGAATGTCTTTATATTAATTAGAATATTTCAAAGGCATTCATAAGGCACACTTCCATAATAAAGTTAAAGAAAAACTTCCACTATTTTTTGGATGGTCTGCCGACAGGATTCTTAGCACGTTGTTGCAAACATCTGTCTACTCCACTCATGTATTTTTGGTATAGGCAGCTACTGGTGGAGGACACATGACCTCAACAAAATTCCCACCCCTGGAGGTGCATTTGTACTTAGAGCATGCATCTGTAAAAAAATTATGAAAGTATTGTAATGTGTTTTGTGGGTTCTAACCACGAATGATATTAATTTTTCTTAACGTTACTTTACGTTTAGTTTGATTATTATAATTAAATGAAAATCACTTCACTTTGATCACAAATATGATTGAATGATATAATAAATTTTCCTTTTAACCCTCTGTGCTTGAAACCTTTATTTGTCTGAAACTCTACGTTCCAGCAAGTGTGCTGAACCAAAGCCTCCCAGACCGCAGTCTGAAACCTAGTGCCTTAAATCACTCTCTTGGCTTTGTATTAACTACTAGTACAGTACCGAAGAATATATAAATCTCAAATGGTCCGTCTGCATTAATTTGAGACACCGCAAATGAGACCTATAATTCTTACCCGTAGAGCTCCTTTCGCTTCTGCAGCAATCCGCCAACTGAACTCCGTTCAATAGCGCGCCGGCCTTTTATAGCCTCTAAAAAATCGCTTTCCGTCACGTGACTCGGGATCATCGTAACGTTTTATCTAATAACCAAACACAGAGGAAATTATCTGATTCAATGATGCTTTAATTGGAATATTTACTACAATACCCACGCCTCCGAAACTTATGCGTCCCGCATATTGATTGAACTGACGTGCTTTATACAAACTACATACATATTTTCCAAAAGTTAAGTTTACTCTTATAATTTACAAACATGTGTTTTAACCGAGTGTTATCTTACACTGGCAACTAAGATGATTAGTTAATTTTCATATTCAAACTCTTCTTCCTCTATGATCTCTTCCACGTTCTTGTCATCTTTAACATAGCTAAAGGTGGTCTTGTGAAGTTTTCTCTTTTTGATTCTGGTTTGAGCAGCATGGCAAACATCTTCTGTTTGTGTGCTGGTTGAGCATTTTGAGGAGAAGTGGAATCGTTTTAGGGAAACGTTCTTATCGGGTAAGTTCAGAGGTACCCTTCTCTGAGGAGCAAATACCGGAACCGGTATTGTCGGCTTCCTTATTATCCTTCCTTTCTCTAAGGAACTGCTACATGAATTTTCTTCACCACCCTTCTCTTCTACCTTCTTGATCTCTTGTGGTACCTGACGCTCATTATCTTTCCCAGGCTCATCCACCTTACTTTCTTCAACCACGTCTTCCTCTTCACTAGAATCAATACTACTGGAGCTTGAATCGCTTTCATTGGATACTTCCCCAATTAGTTCTCCTGGGTCTTGCTCTAACCACTCTTTATCATCCTCGGTCTTCTTCTCCAGAACCTCCGCTGGGTGGAACTTCTTCTCATGACGCTGAAGGTAGGAACTCTTCTTAAAAAGTTTACCACATATCTTGCATGGAAACTTCCCTCCATTACACATCAGCAAGTGCTCCCGCCACTTATTGTCCTGAACTCCTTGTTCACACAATGGACACTTGTCCCTCGACTTTGCTTTGGTAATTTTAGTGTTTGGCATTTTCTGAAAATATATAAATAGAAACATGTTATTTGTTTTGTCTAGCTAGACTGCAAATCATTTTTTTTTTCAAACAATAAACAAAACAAGTTTTATAACTCATAGTCTTCCAACCATTTAGGCGGTCGACGAATTCGCTTTTGCTCAGTCCCTTTTACTAACTCTTGAACAGTATCCAACTCGTTTGTTTCACCCAGTTCGAACGTGTCTGTCTCTTCAGCTTTTAAGATAGATTCATCTCTTGCCTCGGGCGTATCACACTCAAAATTCAGAACTTGCTCTCTTTTCTTTCGCATCCTATCACAGTGAATAATTTGTTTGTCTCCTTTTCTGCCACAAGCTACCGCATAAAGTACATCAGACCACTGTTCAAGCACCTCAAATGGTCCTCGCCAAAACGAGGTGAGTTTTGGAGAGCAACCAACTTTTCTCTGAGGAAAGTACACAAATACTTTATCTCCTTTCTTGAACTTTTCCCACGACATTTTCATGTCATGATATTTCTTTTGCCGATTCATGGCATCTTCTATATGCTGACGGACGACATTGTGTGCACGCTCAAGTCTCTCCCGTAAGATCCAGACCCACTCATTCGGAGTTTCTTCTTTCATGTGTTCAGGCATCTCATACTGCAAGTCTAAAGGTAATGTAGTTTCCCTTCCTAACATAAGCATATTCGGTGTGAATTGAGTAGACTTATGTTCTGCAGACCGGTAGGCCATCATGACATAAGGAATGTGTTCATCCCAGTCTGTCTGATTTTCCTGTACAAATGCACTGAGCATAGAAGTCAATGTCCGGTTGAACCTTTCAACCATACCATCCGACTGAGGATGGTAGGCGGTGGTTCGTGTTTTCTGGATATGAAACAGTCGACATACTTCCCTAAACAATTCGCTTTCAAACTGCCTCCCCTGATCTGAATGTATTATTCTAGGCGTTCCTAGCCTAACAAATACTTCTTCTACCATTATTTTTGCCACTGTTTTGGCTTCCATGTTTGGCATTGCGAACGCTTCCGTCCATTTCGTGAAATAGTCTGAAACTACTAAGATGTATCTATTGCCCTTGGCAGTGATAGGTAATTCTCCCAGAATATCAGCTGCAATGCGGTCCATTGGCAAGCCTGATGGTACTAGTTGCATGGGTGCAATTTTCTTTTTATTTGGGTTTTTACGTTTGGTGCAAGTATCGCAGCCTGTTACATACTGTCTCACATCCTGCTGTAGACCAGGCCAATAATATCTTTGTCGAACCCTTGCTAATGTTTTATGTACGCCCAAATGTCCCGATGTTCTCTCATCATGGCAATATCTCAAAATGCTTCTTCTTCCAGATAGTGGTATCACTTGCTGCAGTATATCTTCTTTTGTCTCTAACACAGTCCACTTTCTACAAAGTATTTCGTCTGTTATAGTAAGTCTATGCCACTGACACCACAATGATCGAAGAAAATATCCTTTACTTCGAACGTCGTCAAAAACGGGTCTTCTTTCACTTTCTAGCCATGACTTTACAAGTGTTATGTCTTTATCATGTTCTTGCATTTCCAAAATTGACATTTTGCTTGTGTCTTCAGTCTCTTTCTGTTCGAACAATGCTCGTACCTGCGCTCTGGTTTCCTCAGATTTGCTAGAACAGTAGTCGTTTCCACATTGTCTACACGGAATCCTACTTAGGGCATCTGCGTTTTTATGTAATCTTCCTGGCCTGTGTTGGATTTGTATCTCGTAGGTCGAAAGTGTCTCTATCCATCGTGCCAGCTGACCCTCTGCATCTTTCTTGTTCATTAACCACCTTAAAGAACTGTGGTCGGTTCTTACCAAGAAAGGTTTGCCGTACAGATAGTGCCTAAAATATTTCACAAAATGCACTATAGCTAGTAACTCTTTTCGTGTTACACAGTACTTGCGCTCGGCCTTAGTTAAACACCGACTTGCATAAGAGATGACTCGCTCATCTCCATCCTGTACTTGAGACAGTACAGCACCCATTGCCATGTCACTAGCATCCGTGTCTAGAATAAAAGGTTTCGTAAAATCCGGATGCGCTAACATCGGAGCTTTAACAAGTTTATCGCGCAAAACTTCAAATGCACTTTGGCACTCCTCTGACCATGTGAATTTATTGCCTTTCTGAGTTAAAGCATGAAGTGGTTTGGCAATGGCAGCAAAGCTGTGAACAAATTTTCTGTAGTAACTACAGAACCCTAAAAAGGACCTGAGCTCTGTGATGTTGCGGGGTTTAGGCCACTTGCGTATTGCTTCGGTTTTCTTAGGATCGGTAGAGATCCCATGTTCCGAAACAACATGTCCTAGATATTCAACTGTTTGTGCAAATAATGTGCACTTTTTGGCCTTCAGCTTTAGCCCTGCAGCAGCCAACTTTTCAAATACCTTCGCCAGATTGTTGTTCATCTCCTCAAATGTCTTTGCATACACAATTATATCGTCCAAGTAAATGAGACAGATATCCCATTGCAGTCCCGCCAACGTGGTTTCCATTAACCTTTCAAACGTTGCTGGGGCATTGCAGAGCCCAAATGGCATTACGTTGAAATGATACAACCCATTCCGAGTTACAAATGCCGTTTTAGCTTTATCATTTTGTTCCATTTCAATTTGCCAGTACCCTGAATGTAAGTCAAGAGTTGAGAACCATTTACAACCCGCAAGCTGGTCTAAAGTCTCGTCTATACGTGGCAATGGATAGGCGTCCTTTTCTGTGATAGCATTTAAACGCCTGTAGTCCACACAGAATCGCGTCGAGCCATCCTTTTTCTTAACTAACACAACTCTAGACGACCAGGGGCTATTGGACGGTTCTATAACTCCATGCTTTAGCATATCTTTAACATGTTTCTCTACTTCAGCATTCATATGCTCAGGAAGTCTCCTCGGAACTTCCCTTATTGGTTTGTTTTCACCCGTGTCAATTGTATGCTTAGCTAAGCCAGTTCGTCCAAGATCGTCGTCAGACTTGGTAAATAAATTTGCATGCCTACCTAAAAGTGACTTCACAATTTTCGATTTCTGTTTGCTCAAATTGGAACAGGTTTTCTTGAACAGAACTTGCAAATGTTCCGGCAACATAGCTGTATTTTCCAAGGTTCCAAGTTCTCCGTCAATCACATCAGCTATTGATGATAGTTGCCCAATTGTTGTTCCTGTTCGAATCATCATATCTTTATCTGAAGGATTCAACAATCTAATTGGAATGGTCTGACCACCTTTCACTAAAATACGGCCAACCATACCTCTATCTGAATTCAGAAATGTTTCAGACGGCTCCACAATGCCAACATCAAAATCCATTCGATCACCGTCTGGCACTATTACTTTTCCTGTCGCAATAATCTCGGATCTTGATGGCAAGGAGATGGTGTCTGAAGCTACGATTCTAAAACAACCTATTCTGCCTTCGAATTCTAGCGCATGTGTTTCACCTCCCAGTATTAGACTTTTATCACTTAGACTAATAACGCCTTTATTAGCCGTCAAGCAATCTAAGCCCAGGACAGCCTCTACTCTCATGTCTGCAACAATCACATTCTGAAAAATTACCTTCTCTCCAAACTTGAACTGTACCAATGCCTTACCATAGACATGAAGAGGGGTACCTGAAGCGGAGAGAATTTCCTGCCTTGTTTCAATAAGCTCTAAACTATTGTGTCTGTTAATAGAATCATAAGTGTTCTTTGAGATAAGTGTCACAGTAGCACCAGTATCAACTAGTATCATGACAGGCTCATTATTAACAGTTCCACGGATGTACATGCCAGCTTCGCTTGGTTTTCTTTGAACTCCAACACAACCCTTATTCTGAACCTCTCGTGGAGTCTCATCGTTAGTAAACATTTTAACTTGTCCAGAACGCTCGATTGTGTTCTTATTCATTTTCTCATCGTCTTGTTTCTTTTTATCTTGCTTAGGCCTAACTCTACAATCTTTTTTAAAGTGTCCAATATTACCACACTTGTAGCACTTCAATGTATTTCGTGACGAAACATTCCTTTCTTGGTTTCTTCGTGGTCCATAATTTGTCTGTGCCTTCTGTTGCTGTTTCATCTTATTTATATCTTCCTGCAGAGACTGCAGCACTTCCTTTATCGATTTTACAGCATCTTCCAAACTCTCTGTTTTTGAATCAGGCATTGAACTTTCACTTACTGCTCCGCGGCATAATCCACTGTCTTCATGTCTCTTGCACTCCGACCCCACAAACGCGTGTAGCTCCACCGCATGCCTAATTGCATCGTTTAAGTTTACAGGTCTGGATTGCTTAATCCTGAGACGCATGTCAAAACTTGGTAATGCATCAATAAAATATTCTTTGGCTAGCGTTTCACACACATCCCCTGGAGCCGTAGGATATGCTAAGCGTGTTAAACGCCTAATGTCTTGTCCAAGCTGAGGTATAGACTCAGTTGCTTTCTGCCGTCTTTCTCTAAGTTGTGCCCTATACAGTTCGGTTTGATTGACAGGAGAAAAGCGTTCTTCCAGGGATTTACTCAGCTCTTTGAAGTTCATCTGCAAGTATTCGGGAAGATTCCCAAGCACCCCCTGGGCTTGACCTCTCAAAGAAACGGCCAAATACATTCCTTTCTCTGCTTCAGACCAGTGATTCAGACAAGCGCATGCATTGAAATGTGACCTATAGTCCAACCACGAAGTTGATCCGTCATATGTTGCAGGCTTTAGCTTGCTAGAATTATCCTTTTCTACTGGATCATTTGGCTTTCGAGCTCTATCAGCCTTATACTTCCGTGTTGTGATGTTTGTCTGAACGCGGTGCGGTGTTTCGAAGAACTCTTCATTATCCAGTACAGGTCTCACATCTCTGGGACTATAGTATTCGACATCATCCTCAGGGTGAGCTTCAAACTTTACTTTCGGACGAGCTCCGCCAAACTCAATACTACTTTTTGCACCCTTTGATTGTGCCGAAGCACCAATGCCAGAATCTCTGGCTGTAAGTGGTGTTGATTCTCTGTGATTCTCTTTTTCTTTCAAACGTATACTTTCGTCTGAAAGTTCCTTTATTTTTTCTTGGAGGAAACTTATTTCTTTATCAATATCATCCATAATTAGATCTAAACTTAATGTTTCAAACTACAAGCAATATGTTTATGGAAAAAAAAATTATAAATCTAATGTTTAGATCATCCCACCGCTGCCACCAAAATTTGTAATGTGTTTTGTGGGTTCTAACCACGAATGATATTAATTTTTCTTAACGTTACTTTACGTTTAGTTTGATTATTATAATTAAATGAAAATCACTTCACTTTGATCACAAATATGATTGAATGATATAATAAATTTTCCTTTTAACCCTCTGTGCTTGAAACCTTTATTTGTCTGAAACTCTACGTTCCAGCAAGTGTGCTGAACCAAAGCCTCCCAGACCGCAGTCTGAAACCTAGTGCCTTAAATCACTCTCTTGGCTTTGTATTAACTACTAGTACAGTACCGAAGAATATATAAATCTCAAATGGTCCGTCTGCATTAATTTGAGACACCGCAAATGAGACCTATAATTCTTACCCGTAGAGCTCCTTTCGCTTCTGCAGCAATCCGCCAACTGAACTCCGTTCAATAGCGCGCCGGCCTTTTATAGCCTCTAAAAAATCGCTTTCCGTCACGTGACTCGGGATCATCGTAACGTTTTATCTAATAACCAAACACAGAGGAAATTATCTGATTCAATGATGCTTTAATTGGAATATTTACTACAGTATAAACATACAAATTTGAATGACTCAATATACAGACATGGATAGACAGACTGATGTACAAACATACAGGGCAAATATGTTTTAGCCAATTTGAGCTGAAAGCTTAGTTGAGTTTTCTGATCATCTTTTGCCAGCGTCTGTCCGTCCATAAATATTTTATATTTTTGACTTCTCCTCCAGAATCAATTGGCAAATCAACCAAACTTGGCTCAATACATCATTGAAAAATATATAGAATATTTAAATAATAATCTTTTTCATGACATTTGTTGGCAGCAAATACACTCCTGATTACCTCTACCCCAACATACTAATAATGTAACAGTAGTAATAAAACTATTCCATTCCCACCTCAACATATTAAAGAATTAGACATTGAAGATCCCATATTCATTATTACATAATTATGTACTATAAGAAAGTTGTGTAGTTCCATGGCATATACGCATTTCTACGCGTCTAGCGTAAAAAGAGGGTATAGTGTAAAAGTCTCCTACCGATTGATTTGATGTAATTTTTTACAATATATTTTGTTGTTAAAGGTTAAACATTTAAAAATCATAAATAATATAAAACATGTCTCTGCAGGCTTGAAGGAATTTTAACTTATGTAGTATTGTTATTATTTATCGTCATTTCTAAATACATGTAGTTTTACGGGGTTTTTTTAAATACTACTTTTACTACTTAAATAGAAATTTATTGAAGGGGTAAGGTCACGATTTTGGTCAATTTTTTTTACCAATAAAGATTTTACGCAAGGGCCTCCATCCGTCTTTCTCTGGGGCAGCTTGTTGCTACTAAATTCTTTTTCTTCTTTTTTTCTTTTTTTTTTTTTTGCTGTCTGGTGCATATTTGTCCACTCTGTGACGTGATATTTTCCAAAACTTTCTTCTTTTTTTCGTTCGTGATGGTATTCGTAAATTTACTGTTAATTATATCGATATTTTTTCCACCAAGTCTGCAAGTAGTTGAATTTCGCTTTTATCAAAATTTCCCCCCTGTTTCTACCTGACTGTTTGAACGTCGGCGTCTGTCATCCTGTCAGAATGTTTACAAACAAAGCTTGAAGGAAGTTGAAGAGCATAGCATTATGGGTAATATTTAAAGAATGAATCATTTATATTTCAATGCTGCATTAACTAATAAACCTTTAATACCGGTTTTGTACAACAACCTTTAAAGTGTTTATTAACTAATGAATTTTTTAGAATTTAATGATTCATTAGGCTAAATAACGCATTAAATTTAATGAACTGTTGATACAACCGGATCCTGCTCTCAAATTGCGAAATTCACTGTGGCAGGTGACGAGGCATAGGAGAAAAAAGGGGGGTGGCGGGTGACACATGAGTCCCTTAGGTAAATTATTGCTGTTTTTTGTCCGATAACAATTTTACGTTTAATCTTTATCTTGAAAACTACAAACTACGTGTTCTATTTGAGGAAATCTAGCTACTTTAAAGGGGCACAGTCACGATTTTGGTCAAATTTTATTTTTCTGTTTTTATCATTTACAATGTTTTAGGAATGCATTTTTAGTGATCAAATTTGAAAATCAGTCATATATTTATAAGCACAATACAGGGCTCGTGCCCTGTTTCTTTTTACATCGGTTCAATATACCAGTAAGAAATACTTTTCAAGCTGATTTGTCTATCTTCTTATTCATTCCATGCATAAATGAATATTTTCTAGCGTTTAATACATTAACTGTAGTTATAAAACCGGAATTTTTACTTCAACATTCAAAATGTAAACAAAAGCTTGGTTTACGTAGCAAATAATTATCATCTTTGTAACTTGTTTATAACTAAACGAATGATACTCAAATTTTGGTTGCCTATTGGTTTTCCGATTTCCATGTTTACAATGCTTCACTAAGGCAATTCGCCTTAGTGAAGCATTGTAAACATGGAAATTGAAAAAAATGATTTTTTTAATAAAATGTCCTGTTCATTTAATGCGCGTAGAAATTGTATGCATGCTGTAGTTATGTGCATTACTTGTATATAAATGAAGCTGAATATTATAAAACATTGACCATTAAAGGCCTGCAAGATTTTTTTTAACAAAAGCTCCTGGGGCTAGGTTATAAATAATCCAAGATTTCTCCGACTCTTTGCCCCAATACCCCTCCATCTTTTATGCATAAAACAAACATCAGATAATTAAGGGTGGAGATCACAGTCAGATGAATTTCGAATAATGGTTAAGATTTTCAAACGAAGCTTAAAATGCACTCGGGTGTAGGCCTCTTCTTTTTGGTACAATGCGGCTGGTGTAAGTTGTAAAAGTGGACATTTTTTCTCTCCTTTCTTCATCTAAACTGAAATTCAACTTCGATTCCATTATGTTCAAGGCATGTCAAATAATCACGAAACTTGACCCAGTTGCGGATATTAAATTTAATATTTCCCCAAATTTTATGGCATGACCTAGTAATGTGGTTATAATAAGTCAGTTATCGAACGATTTAATACTCAGTCTTATTTATCAAGTTGTCTTCTATAGTCTGTCCCAAGTTATTGCTTCCATCACTTTTTGATGATTTTTTTTAATAAAAATACACATACTTGTGAAAAAAATACAGTTGAAATCGATAAAAGGGAATACCCGGTATATCCAAGATATCTTAATTGAACAATTATCATTTTTTACTCAAAATGATTCACAGGAATGAAAACAAAGGACTATATATGGTTTGAGCCTAAAATGGCCCCCTAAAATGAACATTGTCATTTTACTGTAATTCTTTGTTTTATTTGTACAAATATACATTTGAAGTTTTTTCATAATTTTCATTTTGATTTTAGTGCCCACAATTTAAAAATATGACATCATAAAGTTGACCTTTTCCCGCCATTTTCTCATTTTTAGCATAAAACGGCTTGTTTTGAGGCAGTTTTTCTTAAAGGAAACATTGAGCGACTGCTTGAACAAACAAAATATTTTCACCAAAGATGTATCTGTACAATACTTATAAGTGACAAAAAGTTCGTTCTTGTTCAAAGAGTCGCTCTATATTTCCCATTCGAAAAAAGGTAAGAAAAATGTCAAATTTTGGTTGATTTTGATTGAATTATAAAAATAGCGTCACTTCTGACGTCATATACTGCCAGTGAGTGCATATAAATCAAATAAATGGGTGAAAAACATATTTCATGTCAACTCTTTTTTAAAATAACACAACAAGTTAATGTACCTGAATCATTTTAAAAATAGCGAATTTTCGGGGCCAAATTTGACTAATATCATATATAGTTCTTTCTTAAGGAGATTTATAATGGGAAATGTTTACATCTTTTCTCCATTCGGAAGTACTCGGGATACCTCGCACACTTTTTCAACGTTATCATCCGGGCTTATTAATGGCTGGTGCAATGCAAAATCCCCGTAGACTTTCTATTTTTGGATGTGTATTGAAACCTGAAGCGGTAGAGTGGGCGTTTCAAAACAGATAATCTGGACATTTTTCATATTAGTGGATGAACGTAGTTTGAGCACAAATGTATCTATTATTATCTAAATATCAAGCAAAAAGGTGTGGAAACAAAAACTCGGGATTGTATAGTATGGATAATGAGAGATTCCCTACAAAATTTATTATTTCTTTTATTGATGTTAATGTCTGGTCAATAAGAGCTGATCGAACAATATTACTCCAATCATTGCAATTTGCAACACGATGTAGATTACGGGAGGTTCTATAAAAATTTACCTTTATGCTGTCGATGTTAAGTTGTCTGCGGGGCTGATTACCCACCTTGATTAACCTGCGACATTTATTAAAATTTGTCTAAGGTTTTGGAAACGGGTGAGACATCACTTCTTTGTGTCGATCCGGATACCACTGTTTTGTAATCCCAAGGCACACCTTTGTACCATGTCCAGCCAATATAAACTTGTTACTTAATGTTTACCAAATCTTGGTTGTCTAACTTTCCTCCACGCAACGTTTGATAACGTTCTATTCTACATCATACATATTCTCTGATTGGTCAGTGCATAAAACCGGGAAAACTGACGATTTGCGAATTTCAAAGTATTGAAAAAATGTAGTCAGGCCAATGATTGAGTCACTTGCTAATTTAGTTTTGACTGTCCTTACCTGTGATGACTTCACTCTGCCTTCTACACATTTTAGCATATGATCAAATGAGACTTCTTAAAGGACTAAGTTTATCATTATCAGTGAAGTGTCTCCTTTAATGTTTTATGTTTTGGTATATCTTCTAAGTATCTTATTCCAAAAACCTTGTGTAAAAAATGTGCTATCATTCCGAATATTTCTCTGCAAGGATGTTGGAGTTTTCAAAGCATTTCACGCAATACAAGTTCTAAATGAATTATATTCTTTTCAAGTAAGTAAATTAAATTTTCTTTTAGATTATATGAAACCTTTTCAAGTCTGAAACTTCTCTCTAGTAAAATATTTTCAGAATATGATATATCTTAACAAAGTCTTTGATTAACAGACGGTTTTCCTCCACTCTATTAGTTTTGACAGGCATTCATATTATTTATGCATTGAAAACATGTGATTGCTTTCAAGATAAGATGTTGTTTTGCAGATCGATTGTGCATAATTATATCAGATATGTGCATAATACTTTGATTTTAATTGTTTATAATTTATTGGGAAAAATAAAACCTGTTGAACTTAATTAACTTTTTGGCAAAATATTGCATAAAAGATGTCCCTATTGTATGGATGACTCCTCCTGTAACTTCCATGATAGGAAGCTGTTGTTTTGCAAATCAATAGTATATATATCAGAGACGGCATATTACTTGGATTTTGAGTTTTGAAAACTTATGAAAAAATACCAGCTGAAGAGCTTTTGCAAAAAATATTGCATACAGATTACCCAATTCCTCTGGATATGGAGTGCTTATCAATTTAGGTTTGACAAATGGATTATGGATACTGTTCTCACAAAAGAAACCCGGTTTTCTGTCAAATTGACAGATTTTCATTTGAATAATTTTTAAGTTGCCTGTAGCTTGTCATAAAGGTTTATTCCTTTTTTCATTGCTTCTAAAACACCTAAGCAAGCAACAACTCGTTTATGTATGTGTGGGGTTTTTTTTTTAAAGAATGCTTAATTTTTTTCTACAATTGCAGGTATTATATGGACTTTGAAGTAAATACTCATAACCAGTTTTCATAATTACGAAAAGATGTCGATAACAAAGTCCGTAACATATATTTTGTAAAAAAAAAATGTATGACATCATCAACTGAAAACGAGCATTATTTTGTATTGTTATTATTGCATATGTTTTATCAGAATAAGAATTCGTTATGTTTGTTTGAGTAAGAAAAATCAAAATATACACTTTTTTGTATTCTCACAATTTGATTCGCTTACTTTAACTGAATTTTCTACCAATACACTTTTGTTTTACGTAAAACATTGCCTTAGGTCTCCACATATAACTTCTAAACGTATCTGATAGCGTCCAAGGAACGATAACTGTCTGTTTTTTATATATAAGGTACACAATACTCGGACTTCAACACAATTAATACGTTTACTTATTGTGTATTCTTTTAACACTCTGTCAGTTATTCACAGTTTTATTACTTGCACTAGTATATTCCGCAGCATTAACCAATCTGTCTGTCTGGATTTCACAATGATTGATAAACAACTAACATTATACAAAAGATCAGTATCAATGGTATCTACAAAACCGTCTATGAACGCCCACTGCATGGTCAAGTTTTTACACTCTCTTGTGTCCATGTTAAATTCTTGCCCTGTCGTCAGAATGCCGGACATTAATTTGTCCGTATTAATATAACTTCCAGTATTAACTACAATCCGTTGAATTAATTGAGGTTTGAGGAAGAAAACTGTGACGTAACTTCCGGTTTGAAATCCATTTGACCAAAAAAACGTGTGTGGGTTCCTATCGTATACATATTTTAGTTCATGGTCATTATATTGGCGCATGTCTGTGAATATTTTTGCAGCGGGATTAATGGTTTTGCTTTTGAGCATTTCTTGCACTACTTCTCGTCTGTTGTAGTAAGAAACATTGGTACTTTCGCCCGTTTCCACGTAGGAAAAGAGGGCTTTCTGTGGATATTGGAAATAAATTTTATATATGTTCAGTCTCTCTTCTGTCGTCAGCCTATCGTATGTATGCAGAGCATCTTCGGCCATCGTTTGTAAATGATCTGTGCGAAACAATCGTCCATATTGAGGATTTTCTGAAAAATGGATCTGATCCCATTTAGTTTTGAAGGAATTCACATACATACACATTGTCTTGAAAAAATATGTCGCACATGTTGAACCTGGCCGAAGTTCGATGAAAAATTGGGAGAGACCTCTTGAATACAAGAAAAGAAAAGCGTCGTCTATGTTGCTCTTTGCAGAATGGAGTGAAATAAGTTTGTTGGCCTTTCGAAGACTAGAATACAAATATTCATCGAAGTAAATATCAGTAGCTGGTCTGATTACTTGAATCAACCCATCGTCGACAAAATCCTGATATCGTCTGCCTAATGCTTCCTGTAGTAGGAATCTGGTTCGATCCTTGGTGAACGGCAGGTAGAAAATGATGACGTAATGTCGTCTGTCCTTTATTCCAGTAGTCTTAAGAATTGAACCAATGGTTTCCCTTGCTAGTTTGAAATCTTTAGGATTGGTGCTATTCAGACGAATACCAATAGTGAGGAAAACTAAGGGAAAAAATTGTATTTATCATTCATTTAATTTAAACATTAAATATTAAATAACATTTAATACTTTTAGACAGATTATTGTCTAAAGGAAAATAATTTGCGTTTGTATTATTCACTAAACACATTTACTTTTTACCCAGCTGTTGTTTGTGTTATTTAATGGAAAAACAATTTTCTGTGTGCTTTCAGGGTTCATTTTCAGCTTTCAAATTTATTTTACCCGTTATATTTTTACTGGCACACCTTTTTCAGAAGTCGGAAGTCCAAGGAGATCTACTATGTCACTGTCTGCATGCTGGATAAGTTCAGAAATTTTCTTTAACTTTGGAATTAGCAGTGGAGGATCCATTATGTTGACAGTCCCGTTCTCGGACATACGCTTTTGACGTTCACGCCGAAGTTCAGGAGAAGTCTGACAAAGATCAAATCAACTTTAAATGTAATTTAAATATATTGAGAGTATACTTTCTAAAACTTTTATTCGCGTTAAAGTTATTACCACTGATATTAGTCCGAAATGTCTGATGTTTTTCTGGCTTTTTTTAACGATTTTGATATTTACTTGCCAGGGTTTCATGCAAGTAAATATCAAAATCGTAAAAAAGCCAGAAAAACGTTTCCTGGCAAGTAAATATCAAAATCGTTAAAAAAGCCAGAAAAACGTCAGATATTTCGGACTACACTGATATGCAAACTTTTTTCACTTACACGCTTTATGTCACTTTTTATCTTCCAAAATTGATAACTTTATTACGTAAATATCACAATAGAGATACATTGAAATTGATTTCAGATGATCTGAAATTTAACCATAGTAAAAATGCACTAGCAGATTGTATTAAATTTTCCAATAAAACACCTATGTTTTAAATTGATCGATGTAGCTATTTGTGTAAATGTTATTTACTGAAATGAATATTACTTTCTAAAGGTCATATTTACCTGAGCTCTGCGAGTTGATGATTTTGAAACTGAAAACAATAATAATCATAAAATTTATGCATCAATATTTATGAACCATTAGACCATTGCCAGAAAGGTATGCGCGTAGATAATTAAATCACCTGAGTGAAAGACCAGCATCTGGGAGATGATATAAACTGTTAAAACCGTCACAAGCAAGCGAAACAGTCCCCGCAAGGCGAACTTTATTCGTATTGCCATTCATACAACAAATGGGCGCCTCCACCCTGCACCAAAAAAATATATATATATATAAATATCCACGAAAATTGATACCCTTGAACATTAATAAAACCACAGCAGATTTCCAATGAAGACTAATAGGTCAACAAATAACCAATTAGATCCATCTACAATTAAAGAACACAATTTTTTTAGCTAGAATTTTTTTTTAATAAAGAAAAGATCTAAACACATAGTTCTACTTTTTTTCAATATTCTTAGCTATATTTTCTCAAGAGTTTTTATTAAAAGGCTGGGGTCATCATCGTCAAGTTTTTTAATGAATTAGCAAAAAAAAAGAAGTAAATAAAACTGCATTGCATGTACTTCACACAAAACAATAATAATAATTCCATTTTGTACGGTTTGAAATACTCTTTTACATAAAACTGGACTTCCATTCCTTTTACAGTGATTGACGAATAAGTTCAGGGTCAATCGAGAACTTAGGAACTACGCCTAGAGGAGATGAGACAAATTGAGAATAAGGTGGAGTTGCATAGGGTCCATCAGAGTGGGAGGAAGCCGGCATATCCGGAGAAAACAACTGTCCAAGCGGGCGACCACCAAACCTTTCCGGATAATACGACTATCGCATGTACCTATCTAGCTCTCTGGAATCAGGAAAAGTTATACATATTGCAGATAATATATAATGAGGCTATTAATCTTTCATATCACATATCCAAACCGGACTAATTCTATTGTTGTTCGGTAGAGGGCAGGCAACACATTCATTGATTTGCAGTATTTCAATTAATATATATGAAAGAAATGAATGGAACTGATGAGGAATTCTTTGAACATAATTATACAGCTTTAAAGTTTAGTGAGTCTTTTTATGTACCATCATGAATGATATATGGAATAACCAAAGCTTGCCATTCATGGCGCTTATCACTAACATGCAATGTATCCGGTATGACAAGAATTTTAAAAGTAGACAGTAAAATGGTGTTCGATCAGAGGTTGGATGTGTAGTCTTAAATAGGAGGGAGAGGGTGGTCATCAAATTAATCATCAGATCTTTCTTAATTTCTTAGACATGATTTGTTTAAGCCTAACTGTAAGTTATCATTATGTAAGAAAAAAAACACATATTAAAACTTTGTTTTAAAAGTGGAAATGACCATATATCTTAGAAACTGTTAGAATCCTGACCCCTAAACCATATTTATTCTTGTTCCATGTGTTAAGGGGCATCAAATGGTATATAGGTCATGAGCCCTGGGGATGGTCTTGACCCCCCTTAAACAGGAAGTGCCCAAATATCTTGAAAACGGTTAAGATCCCAACCCCTTAACCATATATATTCTTGTTCCATGGGTCATGTTGGTTCACCTGATGTATAGTAAAGGACCCCTGGGGAACATCATGAAACTTCAGAAATAAAAATAATAAAGTTCTAATTTTTTTGTCTGTAAAATTTGACCCATGTGGGTCATCCCTACTCCCAATGAATGCCTTGTTCGATTGGGAGACTTTATAATCGCCCCGATTATAACTACATCTTGTTTTAGTTGGCTTTGTCCTTATCATGAAAATATGTTTATGATTACAAATTTTATTGAGCACCTTATAACGACATTGTTTTCTCGCGTGTTTTTCCCTCTTAAAGATAAGAGATCTCTGATCTTTATCACGTCAAGGTCATTGACGGACAAGCAATTAGTGCTAATACACATTCTTAACGAGTTAAAGCTTTGATGTGCGGGTATATACGATAGATTCTAGGATCTATATACCGCTTGTAAACAAAATCTATTTTGAACTTAACTCTAAAAGAGACTAAATCGATACTAATTCCGGTGAGTGTTACTATCGATCACCCTTAAAAGACTAGAGAATTGCAAGTAAAATGATTTGATTAGAAATATTGAAATGAGCTTTTCATTTTTGGAATTCCACAGTTATCATTGAGATTCAAATGGAATGTGTGTTGAAAGACCATTTCCGTTCCACACTTTCATGCAGTACCCTTTGTTGAAGCTGTAGCAGCTCTGTGTAACATGAAAATCCCTAATTAAATCTTTTCATTTAAATTATATATATTTTTTATTAACGAGGCGTAAAAGCTTTACGGAGCTTGAACGATCCCGCTTTGATTAAAACGATTCAGTTCATTTTCTTATCAATAAAACACAGCATACCGTTATATGTTATATGAATGAAAGTAATAGTTTAATATGTACATAGTCAATAAGATAAGCACTTGAATTATAGCCTTATAATTAAAATTTTATGAATAACGTTATTTCAGTATACACGTAGATAATTCAGACTCTGTAATTTTGTTCTGATTCATATTAAATATAAATGAAGGATATATATGAAATTATGTTATCATGGTCCATGTACTTCAGATTGTTCAAAATTCATTTGAAGTTATTTTTATACTTAATAAAATCGTAACTGTGAATCTAACCAATAGAACAGCTTAAAAATTCATACATAATAGTGTTGACAAAATCTATGACAATAATCAGAATCATACTGGGGTCAGAATAATTTTTTTCTAGATACCACGTGACATATTTAATACAATACATTCAAAATGCCTTGGTCTCATTGACTTCAAAATCTCAAAAAGTCAGTTTCTCTTATGTAACATGCATACGTTCATTTCGAAAACAGAACAATTAGATCCACGTATATATTGGCTTTATATGAAAAGAAATAAAAGTTAAATGGGTCTTATTCATTTACCAATGCAAAACCTCTTTGTTATATGCATATGGAAAAGATGACGTATTTGTGTAAGCTTATACACCCCTTAACTTATTTTTTTTACCATAGAAAGAGGCAGTATGAGAATCTTTTGTTTCTTTTTTGAAATGATAATTATGTAGACATACTAAATATAGCTAGCGCCCACTGCAGGCCCTGGGTTTGAATGCGACAATGAGTTTCTTAAATGAATACACGAATTAGTGTTTAGTTTACAGTTTATGTTTATAGGGAATTTGAATTTTCTTTTTCTTTTTTTTAATTCGTTCTGATACTTTTTGAAATTGCTACATTAAAGCAAAGTTAAGTTAAGAACTAAAGTAAGTTGACCTCATATGAAACACCTAAATTCAAACGATCGATGTTTGGGAATCTTAATCAAATTCAATACATGTAGGTAAAATATCAAGAGGTATCTTTTGTAGTTTTAAAATTTTAAAGTTAGATTCAAAGTATTTCGTACACAATTCATTGCAGCAAGTATTGTTACGAGGAATTAGTTTTAAATAGTGGTCTGTATCCCTTAGGCAAATTGTCCATAAAACTATTTGCTGCACATAAATGCTTAAGAAAAATTAAAAAAAAAATCTTTAAAAATCAAGTTACAGAAATGTGCAAAGAAAATTGACTGATAAAAATCTGCATACAAAATAATAGAAAAAGAGGAAATTATCAAAGCAACAAAATATGAACTAAAACACTTACTGTGGGTTGTGTAGTTAAATACGAAAAGTCAGACTTGGATCACCGTTAATTTGATTACATAAAGTAGCACTATGCTTGTAGTCTTTGAGTACTGCTGAAAACACCGCCCGGACGAGAACTGTCAACTGAGTCTCAAGATCTGAGAGCCACAGCAATAACGACCTTTAAAAAACTGAGACAGTGGTTCAAAGTATAATTGCAAAGCATTGATCGCCATCGATTGGCTGAGGCACTCGACTTAGGTCTTCAGTTATTTTAATTTATTTTTAAAACAGATCAATAAGCATCAACAGAAATGTATAATAGGTTTACGACTCTCGACCTTTTTCAATTGTTTATCTAGCTTTGCTACTGGACGCTATCGTGTAACGATCTAGGCAGGATATATTCGTTCTGCAGTGGCTTAGTCACAAATGTAATGAAGGAGCTAGAATCAATGGAACGTATATGGATAACAAGTAAACTATTATACAAATATCAGAGAAACATGCACAAGTCTATAGAATTCCAATTGTGTATACACTACTTAAGTTTGCCCGATTTCACATAAAAGTATTGTTTTGTTGAAACCCCTGACGCATTTTTACACAATTCACCAAAGTCCTGTAAGGATATGCAAGAAATAATGAGATTTATTCCATGTTGTTTCCACGATAGCGTGTTTTACATATGCAAAGTGTTTGTCGAACGTTATGCACCAATATGTAATTAATTAATTTGAGGAAAAAAATTCCAGACTATTAAAGGCGTGATAAAAGAATGTCTTTTGTCGATAACAAAATTTTCATTAAATTATATATATATATATATATATATATATATATATATATATATATATATATATATATATATATATATATATATTTCATCTACATGCATGTTAAGGCAAAATTTTTAGGTCTGTTTTGCAGTTACAGAGATTCAATGATTTTGTAGATATCTTAAACGACCGACATTTGTCTACTGAAAGAAAGTCATCAAAGAATTTATGAACTTCTTCGAAGAGACTTTTGCTCATCCAAGTACATATATAATCTGTTGATTTCATAGATGTTAACGACTTAAACCGTAAATGAATTTTTAATAAAAATCGGACATTTACTAAATTTAGACATAAGATGACATATTGCACTGACACATGTTGAGCAATGGCATAAAAAGGGACGCTTGATTTTAAAATGGTGAAAACAAAATCGTATTCAGCAAAGTGCATGAGTAACAGTCAATTGGTAGATTGAAAGAGGAATGTTTATTGAGGAAAATTTTTAATATCAAGGCTGAAAACTGCAATCAGATGAACTTAGTTTTACAGACGGCAATACTGTTTAACTCTATCATAGAAACGTAAAAAAAGACTACGATAAAAGAAATGGAGACTTACAAAATTTGATGTGGAAGAAACAATCTATACATATCTACATTCTGGAGATGGAAAAAATATAGAAAATAACAGTAACAGATTTGAACTGTTTGAGGACAGCAAACAAACCAAATGAAGAGAGTATATGAAAGTCCACAGTTTTGAGTTAAATTAAAAAGACATCTCATTCAAAACAGTAGTTATTCTAATAAGTCTTTTAATCTTTCTATGTTATAGCACAATGCCATTTCCCAGATTATTGATTAAAATAAGGATAGGAAGAAATTATTTTCACCAAATAGGTTCCTTTGTGACAAATAATGACCACTCCATGAGTCGATATTCCCCTGATATAATATCATTTTGCTAAATAGAATATTATACATATTTCTTGCTCTGTGTTTGGCTGTTATATATCAACATTCCAGAAAAATAAAAACTGTTATAAACACATGGGCTGCGTTTTACAAAAGAAAGACCAAATTAATGAATGCTAATTAGTCACCAACTAATCAATGATTCATTCTTATGGCTTGAAAATATAATCATGGAAATTAAAATATTTGTAAACAAATGGTGTTATGTCAATTGTGTACTTTAAAGATCATTTTACGAGTCTATAAATATTTACGACTTTGTCGTAAGTTCTTTTGTAAAATGCAGCCCTGTACTTTACTTACGGGATGAATATCACTTTTGATTTTTTTTTCTACAATGCTACGCTTTTTTATTAGCTCACCTGAGCCAAAGGCTCAAGTGAGCTTTTCTGATCACAATTTGTCCGTTGTCTGTCGTCGTTGTCGTCGTCGTCGTAAACTTTTCACATTTTCATCTTCTTCTCAAGAACCACTGGGCAGATTTCAACCAAATTTGGCACAAAGCACCACTAGGTAAAGGGATTCAAGTTTGTTCAAATGAAGGGCCACGCCCTTTTTAAAGGGGAGATAATTGAGAATTACTGAAAATTTGTTGGTATTTTTCAAAAATCTTCTTCTCAAAAACTATTAGGCCGGTAAAGCTTAGACTTGTGTGGAAGCATCATCAGGTAGTGTAGATTCAAGTTTGTTCAAATCATGGTCCCCGGGGGTAGGGTGGGGCCACAATTGGGGGATCAAGTTTTACATAGGAATATATAGAGAAAATCTTTAAAAATCTTCTTCTCAAAAACTATCAGGCCAGAAAGATTCAAATTAAAATGGAAGCATCCTCATGTAGTGTAGATTCAAGTTTGTTCAAATCATGGTCCACGGGGGTAGGGTGGGGCCACAATTGGGGGATCAAGATTTACATAGGAATATATAGAGAAAATCTTTAAAAATTTTCTTCTCAAAAACTATTAGGCCAGAAAAGCTCAAATTTGAGTGGAAGCATCATCATGTAGTGTAGATTCAAGTTTGTTCAAATCATGGTCTCCGGGGGTAGGGTGGGGCAACAATTGGGGGATCAAGTTTTACATAGGAATATATAGAGAAAATCTTTAAAAATTTTCTTCTCAAAAACTATTAGGTCAGAAAAGCTCAATTTTGAGTGGAAGCATCCTCATGTAGTGTAGATTCAAGTTTGTTCAAATCATGGTCCCCGGGGGTAGGGTGGGGCCACAATTGGGGGATCAAGTTTTACATAGGAATATATAGAGAAAATCTTTAAAAATTTTCTTCTCAAAAACTATTTGGCCAGAAAAGCTCAAATTAAAATGGAAGCATCCTCAGGAAGTGTAGATTCAAGTTTGTTCAATTCATGGTCCCCGGGGGTAGGGTGGGGCCACAATTGTGGGATCAAGTTTTACATAGGAATATATAGAGAAAATCTTTAAAAATTTTCTTCTCAAAAACTGTTAGGCCAGAAAAACTCAAATTAGAATGGAAGCATCTCAGGAAGTGTAGATTCAAGTTTGTTCAAATCATGGTCCCCGGGGGTAGGGTGAGGCCACAATTGGGGGATCAAGTTTTACATAGGAATATATAGAGAAAATCTTTAAAAATTTTCTTCTCAAACACTGTTAGGCCAGAAAACTCAAATTAAAATGGAAGCATCCTCAGGAAGTGTTGATTCAAGTTTGTTCAAATCATGGTCCCCGGGGGTAGGGTGAGGCCACAATTGGGGGATCAAGTTTTACAATCTTTAAAAATATTCTGGGAAAGTTTTCGGTCCAAAACTCAGTACTTATTGTGAAAGCACATGTTATGAGATTAAAGGTAGATTTAAGTTTGATGAAACCATGATTCCCTAGAGAATAGTGGGGCCACGAAATGGGGAGGGGGGGGGTTATAGGAATAGAGAAAAATCTTCTTACAGGTACAACAACAAAAGGGGCTTGGTATTTACCAAAAAATAAGAGGTGGATAAAAATTGGCAGATTTTCAATTTTTTTTTAGCAAGATCTACTGTACTCAGTTGTCAAGATATTTTGATACTATAATGCTAATTTGATCAGAATTAAGGCAATTGTTGCTCAGGTGAGCGATGTGGCCCCTGGGCCTCTTGTCATCTTTCCTGTCGTCCATGAAATTTCACGTTTCTGCCTGTGTTAACTGTGCTACCTAACGTTAATAAACAACATGTCTGTTTCAATTTGTCAATAAATCATATATTAAAAACAATATTGCTGGAGGATCAAAACGATAGTTAAAGCTACCCTCGAAGTCAATTATTTCTTCGCCCTTCGGGCTCGATGAAAATTTTACTTTCCGGGAAGCAAAATCCTTTTATTGAACTTTTTTTTTTTTTTAAAACTGTAGTTTTAAAATGCTTATTGTTGACACATACATGTATGTTTGCCAAAGGTGTCGATGATCTTCGAGGGGGCAGGGTTCCACGAACGATCACTTTACCCACAGCTACTGCCATTTTCGAGGATCGAACTCCAGTCAAGCGGTGTGAAGCGAGTGCGTTTATTCTTACGCAATAGAACAACAGTCATTTAGATTATAAAAAAAAATCCACGGATTTCATTTAAGTGTTAAATATTTTACCAGGTGTTCAATGGGTCACATATATTCTCGAAGTCCTTAAGTTTAAAGAGTTTTCTGATGAAAAAAAAATGCTATCGTAAGTAATTTTGGTCATTGTGGATACAAGGGAAAATTTGGTTTTCTTTCTCATCTCGTTATCTACCTTACAACCAATCAATGCAGTGATAAACTTTCTTCTTGATCCTTTTTAACAAACGCACACAAAAAAATGCATCAGTTGACGCGAGCGTGCACAGTCATACACTTTACTTCTTTTAGGAAAAGACAGTATGATAAATATTTATGCAACCGAATAAGATATAGAGGTTTTTTATAAATTGAACAGTAAATGTCGGTCCACCACGGGCAAATTTCGGGTTTGTTTGTCTTTGTCTGGCTAAGTTTGAGGTGATACTTAGAGGGTCTCTAATGAGATGCATGCCGCCCGGGACCAGATACCTCATCACAAAGACAAACACGGCCATTCAAGCAAGGTCAACATTGCGCAGTACCCCACTCAAGGGGATTCAACATTCCGGCGTATACCCAATGCGGTGCTTATCATTTCATTCACGACTACTTATAAGTAAATCAGCGTACAAATCAAACACGTCTTAAACCAGGGTGACTTATTACCAAAACGATTAGATAGGGGGACTAGGAGCAGCTGCTATAGCTGACAAGAATAGGAGCAAGTGTTGGGGTGTTCAAAAAGGATATACAGCTGCATGAAAATAAAACTACCCGAACATGGAGGAAAACAAATTTCAGTTGGCGGACTATATCATCTTCGGAGTGATGCTATTAATTTCTGTCGGCATTGGAGTGTTCTACGCTTGTGCAGGAGGAAAACAACAGACGAACCGGGAATTTTTAATGGCAGATCGTAGCATGAGGTCACTTCCGGTTGCATTATCTGTTTTGGCCAGCTTCTTTTCCGCGTCAACACTTTTGGGCACTCCGGCCGAAGTCTATGTTTATGGAATCCAATACTGGATTTCTGTATTTGGCGCTATCTTAGCGCCGTTGACCGGCGCTTTCTTATTTGGGCCGATGTTTTTTAAGTTAAAACTTGTTAGCGTTTATGAGGTGAGCTTTAGAAAAGGAAGGCATTGATTCACTCTCGTGTCCTCCATATGGACGTACTTTTTGTCAAGACCCTTTTCCCCGCGTTTTTATTTTTGAGATGGAATCTTTTTCATTTCATTTCAGTTTATTCACTGAAAAATAATTTATCAATATTTTATTTCGATTTTTTTTCTTTCAATTTCAGTATCTTGAGTTAAGATTTCACTCCAAGTCCGTCCGTTTGTTTGCAGCAGCCTTGTTTATCTTGCGACTGGTAAGAGACAAATTGAAATACATTCATTTTTTTTTATATAAATGATTGTTTATTTTACATGTTTGTGTAAAGTCGGGTAAGTTGGATGGTATTCAACCTGACGACCCCCCCCCCCGGCCCTCAACCATAATTTAGAATCCTATATTATTTTCTGTTACAAAAGTAGCATATGAAAATGTATACGAATATTATAGCTCATCAATAGTTTACCAAATAAAGATTGAAGAACCCTAAACTAGTTTTACCAGATACATGTATATCTAATAACTGTACTTCTTTGTTGTAGATTATGGGAATGGGCATCGTTCTCTACGGACCTTCGACAGCTCTAGGGGCAGGTATTTGTTCTGAATATCTTTTTTTAGTTTTAATTTTTGAACTAATAATATCTAGTGTATATAAAAGAATTGCATGCTTTACTTTTGATTTTTGACACTTACACAAGTACTCCTTCTCAAACTTGAGTAATGTTTGTCAGGAAGGGACTGAATACTTCCGGTTCGTGATTGTTTATTTGAATGGTTTTCTAAATTTATTAATTTACGACATTATGTGTAAATAAATGTCTCATTTTATTGCAGTGACGGGATTCCCAGTATGGGCCATTATTTTAGTAGTGGGCGGAGTCTGTACGTTTTACACGACGCTGGTTGGTTCCTCGCCTCTTGACTCATAAACAAACACATAATAAACAAAATTGTATACAAATGTCTTTTAAACAATATTCATCAAAATCAATCACTACTAATTATGAGGTCCTTAATTTTTAGGGGGGAATGAAGGCCGTAATTTGGACAGACGTCTTCCAAACATTTGTCATGTTCGCCGGAATGCTGGCCGTTTTTATTCAGGTTTTGTAATGAGACTGTAAAACGCATTGCAAGTTAAACGCACGCAACATGGCAATTTAAATACCACTGTTGAAGAAAATTATGAGCTCACAATAATCATATAAAATTATTAAATTTCATGCAATAAATATTTCTTCAGGGATGTATAAAGGTGGGTGGCCTTGAGCAATTGTGGAACATAAACTACCAAGGCGGGAGGATAAATTTCTTTGAGTACGATACATGTATTTATCTTTATAACAATTTTTTCGAAGAAAAACTGAGCGGTTGTCTAATTTTCTTCCTAAACAAAATCAATGTGTATGTCAAACTGACACATCAATTTTTTTTAAAGTTTTGATCCAGACCCTCACATCCGCCAGACATTTTGGTCTTTGACTATTGGGATGTATTTTGTATGGCTGTATCCATACACTGTGGATCAACAAATTGTTCAGCGATTTTCTTCAGCGCGCTCCCTAAGCGACGCAAGATTGTAAGCAACTATCACCAATCTACCTCCTTGATATCAACAATTAAAATGTCTTTAAATACTTTAGGAATAACTACTGTTACTCTTATTAGGCAAGGTCTGACTCTGTGTTTGTCAAATATTAGTTTTATATTTCCATTCGAGCACTATGTAAATAGTTTAACTGTACTACGTCAAGAATGTACATTCAAGTAGAATAATAGTTACTGTGTAATGAAATTCTTGAAATCAATTCAGAAAGTTGAAACGTCAACGTTTTGTTTGCAGTGCTTTGATTTGTAATGTTCCCGGAATGTTTCTTCTCATCACGCTGTGTTCTTTCACCGGTTTGGCTCTTTATGCCAATTACGTCACATGTGATCCTCTTAAAAATGGCGATGTAGCAAATGAAAACCAGGTATATCACAGAGATTTCAAAATTTATTTTAATTAGAGAAGTATCCACATTTCATCCCAAATATTCGTATTTTAAACATTTTGGTCAATATAAAATAAAAAGTCTTGATATTCATTTTTAATATAAATTTTATGTAATGCATTCTATTCAGGTAGCTAATTGGAATTCCATCACATATTTTTCCATGGAATTTTGATTGTGAAAGAAAATCAATAATTTGAGAGATTCTTGCTAGAAAACATTAATAGTTTTTATGTTATTGGGGATATATTCAATTAAGAAATTGCATCATATTTAATGAAGAAGGACAGAAAAAGCTGGCATGATGCTTGGGGTTGAAATTGTCTTGAATTTTAAATTTAAAAAATAAAAAAAATATAAAAAAGAGGATTTTTCCATTTAAGAGGGTTCGATAGTCGTGGCAATTTTTAGACTGTATCGATCTCTTTTAAAAGGAGAGCTCTCTGTAAAAATATTTAAAAAATGATTAAATTTATTGGCTTTTTCTCTCCTAAATAATACTTTTATATAGTAAAAGGCATCTTATCTTAAAGTTTAAAAGAAAATTTGATGGCTAATTTGTTAACAACCCAGCCTCCTTAAACACAAAAGGGTTTTTTCGCATCTAGCTAATAGACATAATAGTATTTTACAGTCAGGAAATTCTTATTTTCCTCATTTCAGTAAAAAAAAAGTATGATTTTTCTCCTCGACTTTTTATGTAGACATGACTTAAAATTATTCATAAGGAAACATGTGACAGTGTACATATGTATAAACATGCCTCGATCGTGAACTGTTGTTTTCGTATTCCAGCTCTTACCACACTTTGTGATGGAGGTGTTTCAAGATCTGCCAGGCCTACCTGGGCTTTTTGTAGCATGCATGATCAGCGGTGCTCTTAGGTATATATAACACGTACAAACTATGTCTTTTTTTAATTTTAAGCCTAACTGTTGTAATTATAATGCAAATTTGCAAATATAAGTTAAAAAATACCAGATCAACAGCAATACTGGTTTTGTGGGGTTTTAAGACGAATATCAACCACTGTAAATCCCAAATATCAAGTTCTTCAAGTACTTTATTTTCATAAGGCACAGTCACTCTTCATCGGATAACAGAAGCTTCTGGCAGGTTTTTTTTTCCAAATTTGATCGTCTCTGGTTGCGCCTTATCTGTCCATTTTCGTATTTGGGCAGAACATATCCAATATCCTGTGAAGTCCGTTCTTTCCAAAAGAAAAATATTGCGCAAGTTCAAATCTTGGAACGGTCACCGCCTTGCAAGTTGTCCGTTAAAAAAGCGGTATTTATACGTGTTTTGTGCAGTTTTTCATCGTCCTTCCTTGAATTTGAATTCTGCTTCCGTAGATTTCCGATGGACTCAACCAGATGACTACCGAGCTTGATTGGTATGACCGTTACACAACCGTTTGTCTACCGTTAAAAATTCTATCTGAAAACCGTTTCTTCACTTGTTATTGTTTTTTATTGGGAACTGGGGTGGGATATGCATTAGACGTAGCATACATGTATATAGTCAACAGGGAAGTATGTTAGTAAAAGCAATATGAGCTGCATTTTTCCTTCTTTTTTTTTTTAACTAAAATGTTCTTTTCTACAAAAATGACAAAAATATCATGGTCTTTAAATTTCTGTTTCTGTCATATTTTTGTGGAAATTGAATTATTGTCGTCCTGTACAAAAATTCATTTGCTAAATATTCCTTAGAAGAGAAATATTTCCTTTGACAAAAATTAATGATGTTTTCAAATCTTATTTATCATAAAAGTTTAAGTTATATGCAGACTTATCATACTAGCAGGTTTTAGCAGCAAAATAAAATTCTAAAAAATACAGCTCATATTGCTTTAAACGGTTGGTAATCTTGTCCGTTTAATACACGTTAAATACAATTATTGTGAAGCAATGATGACGTTTTTCACAAAAGGATTGCGTCATATCGTTGTTGGTTTTTTCGTCCGTGGGCTTTATCTGGTGAGTGTGACGGGGGAAGTTCCAATCAAATTCAGCTCTATTTAATTGTCAGAAATTTCATGATATAAATAAAATGTTTTCGTTATCACTTTACAGTTCGATTTCCTCCATGTTGAATTCGCTGGCTGCCGTCACGTGGGAAGATTTCTTGAAATTGAGATTCAGCTCTTTGTCAGAGAGGAACGCAACAAAAGTCACGCGAACTCTCGGTACAGTGTTGCATTTGGAGATATGACAATTTAGACGCTTTAAACTAATTAGACATTTACTGTGTTCAATATATTACAACTACTTCAACTGCACAAATATTCGTGTGTATCGATTTTCACGGATTTAGTGAAAATGACACCTTTATAGATTGTACCTTAATATGTAGCCTGCCACTCTATAAATATAATGTGTTATTAAATATTGCACTTCAATGAATTGATAATATGATTAATCAACTTTACAACAAATTCCAAGAAAACTGGTGTTCAAGGAATATTGTCAAAATTATATTTTTGATCCTATGATGAAAATTCAAATTATTAATCATTTAATGTAATACTATTTTCTTCGGTTATATTACACACGTAACGATACAAAGTGGATTTCACTTGCTTACGGAAAAAAGCGAGACACTAGATTTTTTAAAATGCCTAAACCATTTCTTTGCTTAATACAATTCCTTGACATTTGTAAACTATTGATTGTGTTTTGAGAATAAAACGATTTTTGAACATTTTTCCAGCGTTCCTATATGGTTTGCTTGGTATAGGAATGGCTTTCGCTGTCAAAGAGATGGGTGGTACAGTTCTACAGGTAACGTTAATGTCGGTTTAACTTATTTCAAATATTGACTTTCTTTTCTCGGTTAGTAGAATATTTCAGGTAATCAATAGAGATCACGAGAAAGCTGTTAACCTTTTTTCTTTAGTCTTCGGACTGCATACAACTTAAGGTACTTGTGAAATGTCCAAAACATTACAATAGGAAAGGGAAAAAAATATATTTTAATGAAAGATAATTGTAATTTTTCATTTATTTAACAGTTATAGAAAGTATAGAGAATATTTGGTACACGTCAGGCTTGGGGCGAATTACATTGTAAAGTAATGCATTACTTTACCATTACTTCATGAATTTGGGCATTAAATTACCATTACCATTACTTGATTTTCTTGAAGTAATGCATTACATTACCATTACATGAGTAAAGTAATGCATTACCATTACCATTACTTTTTTTTAAAGTAAAGCTAATAAAGAGTTTTTGCAAATGTTTCAAATATACAACACTCTTTAACATATCTACAGCTTCATGCTCAGTATCAGGTTCAAATTCAATGAATAAACAAGAGTCATTCTTTATTTGCTCAATATATAATTATATTGTGGCAATATGAACAACATATTACATAAGTAAAATGATATTTTTAGACATTTGGCATGATACAATATCAGATATGAAATAGAGACACAGGATAACATGCGTAACAAAAAACAATTTATGAAATAATGTTGCGGTTGTTAAAAGCTAAATATAGATATATCCCCAGATTACACAAATCTTTATAATTTTGGACACTTAATTTTATTAATTTATAAACAGATGATTTTTCCCAGTTATATTTCTTAATATATTTTAATCGTATTTCTTTTTACGGAGGACACTTTAAGACAAAAGATTGCTGTTGCACTTTTTGATCGAAGTTACAAAGGGTTCATCTTTTAAATGCATCCATCTTCCGGGCTATACTAAATAAATGTTTTGCAGGAGCAGTCAAAGCTTGGACTGGAAAATACTGTTTGACGATCTTTATCTTAGGATATATTAAGTGCAATAAATCTTGTATTTTCTATCAGTCCAAACTAATGTACAGTGTAATTAATATACAAGAGAGAGAGAGAGAGAGAGAGAGAGAGAGAGAGAGAGAGAGACAGACAGACACACAGAGAGAGAGAGACACAGAGAGAAAATAAGTAAGATTATTTTCAAATGGGTTATAATATTGGGAGTGATATTGAATTTTATAATGGATGGACAGTGCATTTATTTTGCTTTTAAAGGTGCACGTCGGTCTCCTCTATTCTATTGTGACATAGCGAAGGGAAGGGGATTGGGGTGTTTAGCAATTCTTATAACAATAGATTGTTTTGAAACTTAGATTATCCTGGGGGCAAAGTGTGTTGTTGACACATTTCTTATTGAAGTGCAAACTAATTGGAGTAAATTGTTTAAATGATTAAAAACTCTTAATAACAACACTCTTAAAAATTTTATGAAATTGTGCTGTTATCTTTATTAATATAAACAATTCAAAAATGAATTTTAAAAAACCCTTTTTAATAAAACATGTACAATTAAAACATTTCTTTCTTAACTAGAATTATTTCTTTCTTCTTTAAAAATAAATTTAATCAAATTCAATTTCAACTATTCATTTATTCATCACATTTTTTAAAGTGAACATGCATAAATACGCATAGTAATGCAAAGTAATGCCATGTAATGCCAGCATTACATTAGATTTTGGAAAGTAATGCATTACATTAGCATTACTTGTAATGCTAATTTTGAGGCATTACACATTACTAGCATTACTTTGAAAATATGTAATGCATTGCAATGCATTACCATTACATTTAGCATTACCCCAAGCCTGGTACACGTATATAAAAAAAAAAAATAATCCTCATTTTTAAAAATCGAAATTTGAATGTCAATGGATTTTGTTTTTAGGAAAGTAACGCCACTGAGTATTCAGTGCGTATACAATGTAATAGATTTATTAAATTTTCTATGTAAAGAACCAATCCATGTTTCTTTTCATTTTTAATTTCCTTCCAATTGACCAGGCCTCCTTGGCTTTCAATGGCTCTGCTGGGGCACCACTAGTGGGCGTATTCATTCTAGGGGCCTGTTTTACCAGCTCCAACTGGGTCGTAAGTATGATTTTTATTTATTTGCATAAACTCCATCCTTTGAAGTCGAGAGAAACAAGAGACTCATAATTAAATTATGAGAAAGAAAAAAAATCAACTTACATTATTGCTTTTATATTCAGGACAGACGTATAGTCTGGTGCCAGCCTTTTACATTTATATCATTGTAGATGCATTTTCTTATATCATGCTAACAAACAATTTGTTAAGAATATACGACGTACCAAAATTGAAATATTGATTGACATAATGTGCATGTAACAGACAGTGTAAGATTCCATACATCTAATATCATATCAGACTTTTGGCTCAATGCTTCAGAATAATATCTAGCAACTTTATGATTTGAATTTAAGATTAGCCAATTTTTTTAATAACTTTAATTTTTTTATTAGTATTCCTTCCCTTCATTATTTTTTTTATACCCGTTTATTAATTAAAAAAAAACGACAATAATAAAAGAGAAAGAAACAACTTTGTGATTTGTGACGTATTATGTGAAATTTTATATGTATCTTTTACCCAGGGTGCCCTGGTTGGGGGTGTTCTGGGATTCGCTTTCTCCATGTGGGGTCAGATAGGAAAGTACCTCTCCCTACCAACAAACGCTCGCCTCCCCACGTCCACCTTGGGCTGCCACTCCAACACAACCACTGTTAATGACGTCATCATGTCGAGCGACTACAAGATAAATAACCCGGATCCCTCATTGTAAGAATGCTGAGCTGCATGCGTTTGTCATAAAAGTTACGATCAAGTTAAAAAATAGTTTAGCCCAATGGAAGTACCTTTAATGCATAAAATTAATACCAAACAAGTTCTTTAATTAAAAACTATTATGATAAGGTTTTTTTTAATGTTGAATTTATTTCATTAAGATTTGGGAAATTAATATGTTATCATTATATTTATATTGGTGTTAAGTCCGATGATAGGTTGGTTTGAAAAGCATGGAAAGAGTGCAGTGAACATAAGAGGTCAATGCCATAGAAAATCTTTCTTTGTAAGCAGGTTTCCTCACTCCTTGGCCAAATTTGGTTTTTTACTTCACCCCACGAGTTTTCGTCGGTAAAGATATACGTCATAAAAGGCAAAGATCAAACATAGTTTCTTGTTGTCAGCATTCTCTTCTTTCTTTCCTTTGACCAACCTGTCTCTTACGTCAACCAAAAACTAATGGTTACACGATGATATTAAACTAAGAATTAAGTCCTTTATATCCCATGCCATCATTAGCTAACTGCGGGGCCTTTTGAAATAGTCATTATCTCTCTCTACAATAGTTACCGTGTCAATTGTCATTTATTATTTGTTATGTAATGTGACTTTGTGGCATAGTTTTAAAATACTTCTTGCTTTTTTGAATTTCAGAGAAGGGCTAGAAAGGTTCTATGGGATTTCCTACTTGTGGTTCAGTGCCCTGGGTGTTATCATCACAGTGTGTGTCGGTCTGTTCGTCAGCTGGTGCACAAAGGGTAAGGGAGTATACAAGCATACAGTATTCATTGTGGTCAACACATTTAATTTATTAATTAACATGTTATAATTAAGGCAAGATTTAAATGTCTAACTTGCAAACATTGCAGGGCAAACGGAGAAGACTGGTAAAGTACCAGATCGTCTGAGGCTGAAGATGTGGGAGAATATTTGCATGGGTCTGTGCTTCCCACCACATATCCTCAAAAAAGAAATGAAACAAAAGCAGGTATTTAAACGTGTATATTTAGATATACGTAAACATACATGTACATGTACCATGTGTTGTTTTCTGATCCAAGGTCCGGAGTCCGTAGAAGGAATAAGTCTCTGCGACGATATTGCCAAATTGCTGAATACATGTGCGCCATTATAATGTTTTAACAAAATCATTTATGTTGTTTATGTTGTGTTTTATGATGATATAGAGTTGATTGTGTGGATTGGTGAAAAATATGACGATCATTATGATAGTAAAGTTCGATACAAGACATCTAACAAAAATGAACATGTGCAATTCGTATTGTTAAATTCCTACTTTCAGCTTCAAGATCAGCTAAAGGATGTCCCCTCTATTACCTATACATACAGGCAACCCAGGTCTAGTATACTGATTCTGCAGCCTTTGGAAGTTACATTGGATGTAAAACTAGATCAGAGGGCATCGAGTTCCGACGACGGACCGGATGCCAAAACTCAAGCAGACGACAACAATTAATACCTTGGCCGATTCCTCTAGTGTAGACAAAATATTGGCGAAAAGTTAGGAGGAAAAATGTTGATGACTATTGTTGAATCGGGTTATATTGTATGGAAAAGGGAAATAAAAATATTTTTAAAATGCCAATTTTTGAACTTACATTTTACGTGTAAAAAAAGTGTATACGCATTATTTTCAAAGCTATAAACTTCAACATGCTGTTCTTCTTCCCAGCAAAATCAGATGCATTCTTGGTATTAATCTAAATATCTTGTAAATCGGATCTCGCTCTTTTTGGATTAAGATTAAAGTGTAGTAAAAGTCCATAAACTGTCCTGATAAAAGTATATATATAAAAAAATAACGCCAATGTTGAATAATAAACAATTAAAATATTTCAAAATTAAACAATTAAACTGGGCAACATCATGGTGCAATTAAGTTACAACTAACATTGTTATCGGCAATTAAACGTTTTGGTCTTAGTACCTCCTTGCTGCGAGCTTAATAACCAACTGCAAACAGGTCGGGTGTACAGGGAGGTACCCTTCACCCTCGCCCCTCACTGCGTTGTTCGAGCCTGCGATATATTCTGACGAGAGGTTGATACTTTCATTTATAAACAATTTATAAACCGAAGAATTTTTTAAGAATGCTAAAAATATAATCAGTTTTATAAAAGTATAACATGTAATAATATTTTTAAAGATTTCCTTTATTAGCTCACCTGAGCTGAAAGCTCAAGTGAGCTATTCTGATCACATTTTGTCCGTCGTCCGTCTGTCCGTCTGTCTGTCCGTCCGTCCGTCTGTAAACTTTTTACATTTTGAACTTCTACTCTAAAACCGCTTATCCAATTTCAACCAAATTTGGCACAAAGCATCCTTATGGGAGGGCGAATATAAATTGCAGAAATAAAAGTCCGATCTGTATTCAAAGCGGAGAAAACCTTGAAACTGTAGAAAAAGGGGGGTGCATTTTTAAAAATCTTCTCAAGAACTACTGAGTCCAATTCAACGTAGTTTTGCTTAAATTATCCTTATGGCAAGGAAAATATAAATTGCAAAAATTAAGGGCTAATTCTGTTTCAAATCTGAGTTAATACGAAAATAATCAAAGTACTGAAGAACTGACGGGAGTTGATTTTGTCGATGTTTATTTATCTTGAAATCAATAATATGTTATTTTGCATGACAAGTACATGTAGTTTCTAATTTGTATTACGCACATTTTTATAATATGAATTTTTGGACTTTTTCGACAAGAATGTCTAGAAACCCCCATATGAATCATGTTAAATAATATTTAAAGATAAAATTAATTCAATCAAACTATGTATCAGTAATAGAAATATTTCTCGAAAATTTTATGGATCCAAGCAATATTGAACTCTAGTCTCGTTCAACCAAACGCTCGGCTGACACCGTAAATCTCCGACAAGGATTTACGGAGACAGCCGAGCGTCGAGTTGAACGAGACTATATTGAACTCTGGCGTAGGAATACATACGACTACAAAAAATATTTAAATTGTTCGTACCATTTAAAATCTGAATATTTTCAAGGTATTTATAAATAAGTTTCCTTGAAAAACAATGCTTTAGCATACATTACATCGAATTTATCGATTATTTTCAAGAACTAAGTCTTGTCAGCAGCAATGATTTGTGCTGAGGTCCAAACACTGATTCACTTTCGGTTTGTCTGAGTAACTGCATAGGAGAGTTGATTAAAATCAACTCCCAATAATAAAGGAAAGGCGTGTTTCAGCTTCGGGCTCGGCATCCGGTAAAATGGGTAGGCAAGACTTGGACTGGGCAAAACAAAAGATTGGCAGTTATTAATCTGCCAATCTCATTAAAATTTCAGGATAGTTGATGGACCAGTATATTTGGATTCGCTGTAAATATTGCTGCAAAATAATGCGTATTTGGAATTGACGATTGTCCATCTGCCCCGGCTTTTATTTTGCCACAGCCCGGGTTTGCATACCCATTTTACCAAGACTCGTATTCCATACTTCTAAAACGAGGTTCTTTGTTTTAAGCAGCCATGACATTATACGAAAAAGGGTCGATCTGACTATGATGAATTTGCTTGTTATGCAACAGTTCGCGTATGAAGGGAAGTTTTTGAAACATGCAAAATATATTGGTGCCGATTTTGTGAAGTAAATTGAAGCTAAATATTTCAATGCGTTGACAGTTTTCACACATGACGTTGGTGTTAGCTTATTCTGATTTTCGTTTCGTTTTCATTATTTATGCTTTGTAACCTGGGAACTATCGTCTGTATTTCGTGATTTTTACGTATCAAATCAAACAGAGACTTCGGTAAATCAAACAGTTAACTGTTTACCTGCGCAAATTAAGCAAAACCTAGGCGAACTGTGACCTCTGTATCTTGCTTATAATTCTACGATTGACGCTGAAATTTTGGTTGAACATTAGAAATTCTATATGAATTAGAGTATGTTAAATACTTGTACAAACAAAATAAAAGAGTGATATTCTGTATATACCTACTCTCTTTATACAATAAATAATGTGAAATCTACATCAATTTTGATAGTTTTTCAGACACGTGTAAATAAAAACGACATCTTTAAAACAGTTTCCATAATTCTGACACATTTCTGTTGCGGGGATAAAGTAATTATCGCTATTCCTAAGAAAATATCACAGCGAAAAATGATCATGGTTTGTACGCGAGGTAAATAACAGTCATTTAATTATAATGGAGAAGACAAATTAAATTTTTGAATGTTTTTAATTTAAGGAATTGAGCATATTGTTACAATTTTCTTCTTCACATCTATACATGTAGGATTTTTTGAATAAAATACAATGACTTTTATATATTTTTTAAAAAATACAATAACTAGTAAGTAGTTGATGAAAAAAATGTACGTATATGCTCTCATATATTTCGATCGCTTTACAAAGTGGGGGGGGGGGGGGGGGCAGAACATAAATATAGGGAATTGGAAGTTAACAACTTAACAGTGTACCCCTACCAAATGTTTAGTTTTATATCTTGCGTAGGATTTTCTTATTCTGGTAAAAAATAGTATTTCATGAAGGTACAATGTCAAAGTTTACGTGTATGCAAAAATAAGTGTAAAATTCGAATACTTGACAATATTTATTTTTTGTTATTCTACCGAGAGACCATATGGCACAATATCTTTTGAACGCCCATTGTTGCTCAGGTGAGCGATGTGGCCCCATGGGCCTCTTGTATCCTGCTTTGTATGAAAGAAAAGTAAACACTATTTGAGTCTTTTGAAGAACGGTAAACGATTCCGTTTGATTATGACACTTTTTATAGCAACACTGGTTGTGACCGTTTATAAGGTGAAAAGGTCACCCAAGTTAATTCTTTATATAGAAACACATGGTTAATTACATGTATCATCAAAACCAGACTACAGCA
The DNA here is from genome assembly GCF_025612915.1 of Magallana angulata. Lineage (NCBI taxonomy): Eukaryota > Metazoa > Mollusca > Bivalvia > Ostreida > Ostreidae > Magallana > Magallana angulata. The sequence goes on from NC_069111.1 coordinate 16,863,078, forward strand.
GACATTGGACCACGTGAGTTTTTCGGTATCCATAGCACTAAAAGCCCTTTACACAACCAAGGTCGCCTTATCGCTTGGAATAAAAACTCACGCTTCCGACAACGCGAGATCTTTGTTTATATGTCCATATTGACACGATACTTGTACAGACTTCATTACGAGAAAATTGACCAAAAAGGGGTGTATTGTTTTACCAGATTCAAATAATTTTCCAAACTCAGGAACATGGAGAAGAGTTTTATAATAACAATAATCGTGGGATGTGTTATAGCATCGTTTAGCAATGCCGTGCGTAATGTTGGAAAAATTCCGTTGAATTCAGCAGCATTTGCGAACCTTTATGAGAATCCAAATGCACGGTCTCCGGGTGAAAAATATGACTTGCTTTTATCAACATTCTCCGGAAATCCTTTCACCTCAGGTACGGTCAATCTTTACCGAGGAATCGGACAGCAAATTAAAAACCTCGGGAGTGTTCGGAAGGAAGTTCTTGCCAATAGAATGTCCTGGCCAAATGAAGTAGCTGGTGTTCCAGGTTTGTTTCGCGTATATGCTTTTATTGAAACTTTGGACGTCGCTGAATATATAATAAAATTTTGCAAAAGAAATATCACTACATCAAAGTTGTTATTATAACCTTTAATTCCTTATTATAATCAAAGATTGCAAAGCTACTCAGAGTAAACGCTTACATGTATCTTTTTACGCGATTTTAATTTTTGGTTGACGCCAACAATTGGGATCTGTCATTTTTGCTTTGTTATCCCATGCTGATAAATCATTCTACTAAATTGCCATGACTCAATTAACAAAATAATTATCTTTTTACAAATTAATGCTTTCTTAATTTCTTTTAGCATATATATCTGACATAGTTTAAATATTTGAATTAGACAATTAACCGCAATAACAGAAAACATCTTTGAAAAGAACGTGGTTTATACATTTTCTCTTGATGTTCTCTCATAGCTTATATGAGTTATGATTTGTAATTAGAGTTTTGATAAAAAATACAAATCAGATACATTTTATATAGAAAGCGTCTTTGGAAAGCGCATGGTGGCCATTCCAGACGGCTTCCTTGTACCGTTTAAAGACGACGGGTACATTTACCTGGTGGATATCTCTGGGAGCACCCCCCAGGGGCCGTACAAACTGACTGACCACACGGAGGGTAAGTGGTTCTACCACCGCGTGGTGTGGAAGGATATGGACGGGGACGGGGATCTGGACATACTCACCTGTCGGGCCAGGGAACCGGTCTTCTCCATCTTCTGTGAGTTGCTGTTCAATGAATCCATTCTTATGTAAAAGTTATACGATCCTAGTACCTTTTATAAAGTCGAGCTTTGGATGTTTTATTTTCTTTATCTTTACAATTTTGATGATCTTTTCATTTCAAATGGCCAACATTTACGGTGTTAGATATTTTTATATTTTTTGTATATTTTTTTGAAGGCGGGTAGGGTTGGGGGGCTGAGAGATTATTAGCCCATAAACAATTAATTAAAAAGAAAGTCATTTTTTAATTTGATGCAATGCAAGCGATATCGCAAAGATTCAATCAGACTGAAAAATTCTATTGTAAGTCGTTTCAATCATGAAATCGGATATTAATGATTTCAAATGAGGATATATGATCTTCCTTATCCGTCAAAGATACAGAACATATACTTTTCTACAAAATCAGAGTTCCATACTGTTGAACTATATATTATTTTGAATTTGAATAAATAATTCAACAGAAAGCACCTGACTTTTACGCGGCAACATTTTCTATTAACCTTGAAGATGAAGGTATAGACCATTTTATCAATAATCTCGTCTAAACATATTACTGTCTTTCCTTCACACATATTAGCCACAAAAGACACGGAACTACTTTGGTTAGAAAATCCTGACACGCACCAATACAGATCACCATGGAAACAACACGTCATTACTCACGGACCCGACGTCTACTTCAGGAATCTGAAAGTAAATACGACTGATGGAGTATATGACGTCATCGTCACGACAGAATTTTTTGCAAAAAAGCTGAGCGTTCATTGGACCACTGATAGCATGAACAGATGGAACGACTTATCAAAGGTTGTCTGCACTATAAGGAATACAGTAACAATGATTGTATTTGATAAGAGAAATATTTTATATTGCGGGGGGAAAATAAAATGCACTAATGTACAATGATAATTATGTTAAACAGAGTTTTTATGTGAATATGCTCGAAATAGACTAAATAAGATAAAACTGAATTCTTGAGTATGTCATGCGTTTAAATCTTTTAAAAGGTACATTCTAGAACAGTAGATACTACAGCCGGGGCTCTGTTTGACGTAGAAATTAATGACGTCAATGGTGATGGACGAGAGGATCTCCTCGTGGTATCCAATGGCATGAACGGAAGTGTACTGGTTTACGAAATTCCCAGCGATTTCCGGTTAGTTGAAATTACAGACACCATTCCAAACGAAATTTTCCGATTATAGCATTATCATTTAAATCAATTATCTAACAATTATATATTTATATTTGAAAACAGAACAGGCAACTTTCCGAGGCACACGATAGCGACCAACTTTGTCCCTCGGTCGACGGGTCAAGGAAAGGGAGCCCCAGGGTCAGCGTTCTGTATCCGATCTCGGTCCTCCGACAGAAGGTATAGTGTGGTATCAGAAAACTAAGAGAATCCAATACTTAAACTTGGAAAACCATTCTATGTTTTATTTCCTATGTTGGCAAAATGTGGCATCAGAAATTATCGTGTATAGGAAAATATTATCACAATAATTAAGCGTTGACAATGTAGTATCATTTTAATAGGTCGTAATTGACCAATTGTAAAAGAATCCCATACATGTACATGTAATTGGGAAATTTTATACATATTTTTTATACTTAACGACTTTTAATAATGTTTTCCCATTATCCTAACAGTTCTCGTCCCATGATCCTTGTGTCTGGAGACGACGATGGACGGGCCTACTTCCTGGAACCCAACAGTAACTCGACCAAAGACTGGTCCTACACCAAAAACGTGTTTCACGACGCCGGAAGCGGAACTGTAGGACAAATTGCGTACGCAGACGTCGACGGAGACGATTTTGTTGACCTCTTTGTTCCTAACTTTAATCTAAATGATATATCAATTTATACATTTGCGCCTTCTGAACAAATCCCCTTTGGTTATTAGTACTATTCTGTGATGTAACGTTTCGTAAGAATTTTATTTTGGTGTCATTCCATGTTTAGTGTCCAGTACTTGTACTGATAAGAAACATCGTGATAGTCAAATTCTTCAGTACATGTATGAGGAAAATTCCACTTGAAAAACATTACATGAACTCATTTTATGTTGTTGTTTTGTTTTAAATACATGTTACTTATAAATACATGTTGTACTATATGTATGGTATGAACTCATTTGTTTAACCCAATTAAAACATATGTGCAACTTCTACTTTCTGTCAAAGAATTTTTTCTCTTCGAATAATATCTATTAAAGAAAAAGGGATATCTCCCGGTCTGATTGATTGATTGTGGTTTTACGTCTCTTCAAGAATATTTCCTACGGAGGCGTCCCAATTCCTCAATCGGGGTCTTTTGGAAGTATTGTCAGTTTCTAGAAGGTTTTATTTATTCTATTTTGAGAAGTGGACAGGCATATGGCCTACATCCACTTCTCTTCGCAAGCCCTCGTATTTTGATTCTGGAAAACGTGTAAATGTCGGAACCGAAGACGAGCTACACTTCGACCCATGTTTCGACTATAGTTTCCCTAAATTTTCGTAACAAATTTCGCATTTTCGTTTTCCAGAATCAAATTTGAGGGCTTGCGAAGAGAAGTGGATGTAGGCTATGCCTGTCCACTTCTCAAAAGAGACTAGGTTTTATTAAGACCCACAACGTAACTGAAAAGGAACACTTGTTCAAAGATTTGTACGAGTTTGGTTTGTCGAAATTTAGGATCGATCCCGGGACCTCCCACACATAACAGTACAACATAAAGACGTCTTTCTTTTGTTTGTTTTTAAAATTCATCTTAGAAGTCCCCTTAATTAAAATATTTCGGTCTATATAGATACATATTTCAAACTAAAGTTATACGCATAACGCTATTTGTCCAGCTACATGATCAAAATTTTAACTAAGCCGAGTGCTTTTTTTATTTTTATTTTTTTGACATTACGAGGAAATCATTTATTTCAGCTTGACCATTTGCATTTGCTTTTTTTCTTGAGCACAGATAATAAATGTTCAGCTTGCAACTGGCATACAAAAACACTCAGATATGTACACTATTTTAAACATTTTGTCATATTTCTGTAACTGTGCGAAACAATTGCTTAAATATTTTTTAGTTTAATGCAAATTTATACACGAGATTATTATCCAGTTCCGATCTTTATAACTTTTCATCTTCAGTCACATACGAAACTAAGGGTTGTACATATACATGGCTTTACACAGTGAATTTAGAGATGCAGACGATACATTGGTTATATTTGGTATATGACTGTATAGAACGCAGTTTTTGAAGGGAAAATATGTTCTAAATCATTAAGTACACCGGGAAAGCTCCTACTATAATGCTCAATGCATCCATATATAGTGGCAATATGAATTTATGTGACAGGGATAAACTGAGACAACCCTCTCAGTGTCTGCTTTCCAGTCTAGAAGGCAGTTGACACAAAAACTTAAGAAATTGGTTTTTGGCAAGGAATGAGTTTATTGCTTGAACAGAATACCTCATCTATATCTTACAGAAATTTCTTATTCACAGTGAAAGAAAAAGAAATCACTACTTGGATGTTATATTCCATCCTGGTCAAAGTAAAAGTAAAATTGCTATCAATCAAATTTTTGGGGGGAAAGAGGTTTGAAGATCAATTTTTGAATATATGCATACATAGAAATAAACATATAGAGCCAAAGCATTTTTGTTTTTGTATTTTTCATAAGGGTACATTATTTGCCTAAGACCAATGTTTAATAAAAAGCAATATTTATTAATTAAAACATATATGGATAAATCTTGAATATTATCTATGGAACATATAATATATTAGATAATTTGAACAATAATTAATTGTAGTCATATTAATATTAATTATATTATTATAACCCTGCTGCTATAGTTTTCAGCAAGGGGTCTCTATCTATTTCACACATATTTACAAGTACACAGCAACTGCCACAATATTAATAAATACAATAAAGGTATATCTATAAGGCTTTTCCTAAAGTTTTCGGTCATTAATTAGTTGTTAATTATCATCTGCAGGTGAAGAAGCCTTCTTTGGAAGCCTAAAAACCTATTCAACATAGTTTTACTTCAATGATGTCCTGCTAGCATATTAAAGAAGTACTATAAACCTAGTTCATAGAAATAAACTCAAAACTAATTAGTTTTGGCATGACATTTTTGATGTTAGAAAATAGTTTAAAGATTACTTCTGGGTATTCCAGACACAGTCTGCATAGATTGATTCACAATATGTGAAAACAACTACCTTCCATTAAGACAAAAAAAATTTAAGATCAACCTTTCATACATTCATAACTGTTTTACACGATATAACATATTATAATCGTACATGTTGGTATGAAAGAGAAGAAATATTATGTAAAATGTACACATATACATTCTAATAGAATTGCTATGAGATTAACCACAGTCCAGACAAAACAATGTTTCAGAAAAAAAAAAACTGAACAAAAAATTCTACTTCGAAAGATGAAACATTTTTATACTGTGTCCCACACATAAATTAATTGATAATCAGAAGAAAAAATAAAATTGGTTGAAAACATCGAAACCACACAGGAGGACGTTAAAATCATGGGTAATTTTAGGACAATCGCCAACTACTGATGTTTCTTCTTCTAATTTCTCCGACACTGCAATCATTGCCTCTGGGTTTTTTCTATTTAGCCTGCATAAAAAGACAACAAGAAAATGATTAACATAAATAGTTTCAAAAAGTCTTTCATGTGTATTAAAAACTGCATATTGGAAGTTATTTAGGTTACTCAAATGTTAAAAATAAATTATGCAAGACAAGCAAAACTATTTTTCTTTATATTACAAGCATCAAAAATTTGGTTCTGAAAAGGTCAAATAATTGCTATTATTAACAATAAAGGTGCAAATTTGTCTTGTTCTTGGAAGTATAAATGACCTGCAATGCACATGCTATCCATGGCTTTGTCTTATCTAAGCAAAGATGTCAAGCATAAATAATTGTTATTGATAATATATATACACTGTATATATTTACAGTATGATAAATAAGATTCATATAATGATATTAATCATGGTCCATAAAAGCTGTGCAACAAATTCATTATTGGGTTTTAATCAATTGTTCACGACAAAGACACATGAAATTATAGTTTCATTTCAATGAAATACATATATTAATTAATTTCCTTTTTTTAAATTCATCTAATTAATGTTGATTATTGATTAAGCTGAAAAAGTGAGAAGAAAATACAGTACTGATAAGACCCAACCTAACACCAAAGTAAACCCCAACTAAACCCCAGGTTTACTGCTTTTTGAAAATCTGGGTTTACTCAGGGCTTTCTTTAGGTTTACTTTGGGTTTACTTGGGAATTGTTTTTTTGAGGTCCACTGTACGCACTGAAGTGTGAAGCAGACCCTTCTTTTATCTTACCATCCTACTGCCTGTAATTTCTGCCCCTTGTATATTCCAAATACATAGTGTCTGATTTCAGGGGTATACACTTCTGATTGGGGTTTACTTTGGGTTTACTCTGGGTCCACTTAAGTAAACCCGAAGTAAACCCAGGGTTTAGTTGGGGTTTACTTTCTGTTAGGTTGGGTCTGATCAGTACTGTATATATTTGGGAAAACCACTCCAAACAGTTGTATTTTAAATAAAGTTAATGCGTACTAAACAAAACTGCAAACATCTACATTGATCGAATCTTTGACTGGTTCATCTGAACTCTTGTTATTAAGGCTATACAAGTACTCTAATCAAAAAAGTGCATTCTATGTAATATACATTAGAAACCAGTTCTATATTTTGCCTCAAAAAAAAAAAAAGAAAAAAGAAAATTGTAAATTAATATTTAGATGCAACTGCAAAAGAGATTAAAGGTACTAATAAAAGAAATAAACTTAAAGATTACTGGAAAAAGGAGTGCAAACAATGAATGTGTTGATGTGTCATTAAGGATTTCTGGAACAGTGTAGTAATTGCTGAGGATATAGAGTAAAATAATCTAGTCATGGCAATGCAATTTCTCTTCAAAGGGAAATAACTCCTCTACAATAAACATACCTCAATTTATAGCTAGCGTAGAAACCAGGTTGATAATTTATTCCGCCTGAAAAGAGTATTCAAGTTCTCTAACACTCCAGAGCACAAGATACTGCATTTAGCTGGACTAGTTTAAAACACCATAATACACTGGTGAACTAGTCGACCAACAATTGATTCCAATGATTGGGTATACGTAGCATAATGATGGTCATATAAGGGACACAAATCACTCAGAAAACACACACACACACACACACAGAAGTTAGTGTATGACAAAAAACAGACTTAGAGACACAGTAAAATAAGATCCCATCAGCCCCCGCTCAGCGACATTTTATATGTACAATGTACATGTTTCATAAGATTAATATTTCATTTGTCTAGCCCTGCCCTTCTTATATGTACATGTACATTCAAGTAAAAGTCATCAAATCCATTTAAATTCCGAATTATGCATTGTACTACACAACATATTTTCTATTAACAATGTCAGATTATCAGAAATTTCCATTAAGTACACTTTTTTATATTTACAAAAAAAAAGACATTAGTTCTTTCCCCTATTTTACAAATTTACATTTGATATCACCCAAAATCCACATCAGTAATTCCAAATTTTAACAACAACACAGGGGCCAAAAAAATCTATTAAGATTTCTTGTTAAATTTAGTGCAATGAACTCATTTCATTTTCTCTTATTAAAACCACTCTCATTTTTCTCAATCTCCTCCAAAATTGATTATAAAGCACTATTTTATCTCATACAGACTTCATGCTTCATTTTCCTCTTTACCCCTCTTTGCAGTGAAGACATAACACTTGATTTACAGAAGCAACACAGAAAATGGACAGAAAGCAGAAGCAATTCTTACCTTTTCTTCCCCTTCCTCATCCAATGCATATTTACTCTGTCCTGTGGACTTCAAATTGCCACGGAAATCTGATTTATCTTTCTTAAGCTTATCAAATCTGCAAATGGTAAAAAAGAAATATGTAATATATAGCCTTCGCATCAGCTCTGTTTCCAAAATAATACAGAATGACTGTCCAAGTTGTTTAGTCACATCTTTGGTTATTTAGAAATACTTACTTGCTTTCTTTGTTGACTTTTCTAAGAACAGGCTTAACGCTGAAAATGTATGATATGAAAATATAAGATATCATTGTCCTTATGAAAATTATCATATTTAACCCAATTTCAGTCTCAAAACTTCTAAAAATTTAAATATATGAAGAGTACTGGATCTTTCTCAACTTCTGGATGAATATAGTTATGTGCTATTTATAAAGCATCAGAGCATGTATAACAAACGTCTCTTGTCAGTTTGTTGATTTTTGAGTTTTCACATCATACTGTAGAACCTCAATAATATGAAAACTGAATATTACCAAGTCCATCCATGCATATATATTGATGTAAATGTAGTATACTAGTGATCTTCATGGCCATAACTTTAGGTTAACTATATGTTCATTTTAAAGGTCAAGATCACACTTAACCATGTCTTTTGCACTTACAATTTTCCTTTGGAATCGTTCACTTTGAGAGATAGAGAGTTGATCTACAAAGAAAAATTAGCAAATATTCATATTCACACAATTTTTTTTCACACACCAGTCAAACTTCGTAACCTTGAACTTGATGGGACTGTTTTAAAAACTTCAAGATATCCGAGTATTCGAGATACTGAGGGTAAAATACTTAAAAAATAAGGGGTTGGGACTTACAAATCCCTTCGTCATATCCATTGTATTCAACATATCAGTGTTCGAGATATCGAAGTTCAACTGTATGTATCCATTATAAAATACGAGCAGAGTTTAGAATGCTGTAAGGAATGGTTACAAATATGTAACCATGACAACTTACTTCTCCTTCCTGTTTCCTAACTTTCATGTTCCAATCATAGACTTCTTCCTCCAGGGTGGCCATCAAAGTATGAAGGTCCTTGCATAGTTTAATAAGAGCAGCTGTTAAATAAGAATACAATCATTGAAAACATAATGAATTTTTATGCTGCTTAGCTGATGTATTCAGATTTTCAAGATTTTTGCACAAAAAAAATCATTAAGAAATTATCATTACAAGTAAAGGTTTTGTACAAATTAAAAAATATGTTTTGTACAAATTGAAAAATACATTTTCTACAATTCTCGTGTTATTGTACGTATTACCCGTAATAAATGATCAATAGCAGTGAATCATTAATTTTGTTCTCTATGATGAGACACACAGCAAATTTTCACATTAAAACAACTTAAATTATTGTGAATTCTTAAATAACTAGAAACAACATTCAAAGAGAACTATAAGACATGGTTATTCAAAGAATATGTAATGTTAAACTCTCTATTTAAGGATGCAGGAAAAGTGTATATGATACTCAGATAATTGTAAGAGACAGGGCAACACATCTCACAAGAGCAAATAGAAATAGTAAGTTGTTCTTTTTTCATATTGCTTTTCAATCTTCACCAGAGTAGATTTTTCATTTTATATACAAATCAGAGCAATATTAAACTATAGACAGACATGCACTCTCTCAAAACAAACAGAAAATGTAGTACATGTATTTCACAAGAGTGTTCATATCATGCAAAAATATAAAACCCATTGAAGACTGAATGGGCTTGTACATGAAATCAGTCATAGATGTATCAATTTTGTTCAACAAATCAATAACTGAGCATCCATACTCCATGCTGCACTATGCTTGTACATGAAATCAGTCATAGATGTATCAATTTTGTTCAATTAATCAACAACTGAGCATCCACACTCCATGCTGCACTATGCTTCATGCTTCTGCAGCCTACCCTTGTCTTTGCCCTGGGTGTCACAGGGCGGGACCCGCTCGTTGATGTATCGCTCCTTCTCCTCGGCTTTAGCCTTGGCTTCATTTCTCAAGTCTTCTGCCGCTTTAGCCATGATCAATGCCTTTAATCAAATTCCCACAAGTTTCACTTAAATTCTTGCTCAAATATATTTTATTTATCAGAAAACTTCATGCCACTCCATGCCAATTATTTAGAAAGAACTTGTGAAACCCATGCCTATGTCTACATATATAACATCAACAATTCTGTTTGAAATTTTCATCTCTATACACACTACTTACCAAAATGCAGAGTTAAAGTCATGCTTTGATTGAAATTTCTTATGTGTTTTGAACTGATACAATATTATGCTTCATAATTTGTAGCTTTAATGTTTCATTTGTTTTGGGCTTGTCCATATCTGTAATTTTCAAAGGAGACTCTCTAGCTTAAAATCAATCTTCTTCACAAACATTCTGGTTCCATGGTCACACAAAATGGCAAAAATGAAAACCATAACCACCAATCAAATTTAGATCCAAAAATAGAAAACCAAACAATGTGCAATGAGAACACAACACAAATCTGTGCACAAAAAAAAAATACATAAAAGTGCAACTGGACAACAAAAAAGTATTCCTCAATGTTACCTTTACTCATGCTTTCCAGGTCAGATGGGAGGGGGGTGACTCTGTGCATTGGTCGGGGGTTTGAGTGGGAGGTGTGAAAGGAAGAAGAATCACTGGATGACATGCTTTCCTCGTCTTCGTCATCGGCAGAATCAGAGTCACCATGCAAATCCTGACAACAACATGCTCACAATCATGCTCACTTTTTCAATGATGAAAAAATTCTTTACTTTTATTTTTTTTAAAAGGTATGAGACACCTCTATAATGTGAAATACTTTCTTTCAAAATAAACAATAAAATATCATATACAGGTAATATTATTAGTTCTGTCTTTTGCAATATTGATGGCTAAAGGAATGGCACAATTATTAAATGGTCAGTTATTGATCTGCAAGTCTCGAGTTTGAAACCCAATTTTTAATAATTTTATCTTTCGATCTTCATACTTTAAGTGGATCTTATTGCAAAATATTGTACAAAAGGATCATTTTAAATTGTGATTATATTTTGAATATGATGTTCCTTCATTCACATGAATATCTTGAGATGTCCCATACCACCTTTAATATTTCAAACCAAAAAACACCAAGTACAGCACACAAAGGTAAAAATGGAAATTAAAACCTTCAAATTCTTAAAAGAAATATTTACAAGACAGCTTCACTATTTCATATATCAACTAATTTTGCAAAACAATCATGCACAAGATATTTAATTCTGTGGTTGTGTGGTCAACATATGCCATTTTTTCTAACATAGTTTGAGTGATATTTTTCAGGTCTTTTTTCAGGTTTCTGCATTTAAATGAAGTAAGTAAATCAAAATGCTCAATTTCTACTGCATGTACTTTACAACAAAATCATGCAAGACAGTAGAAAAATAAACAGCAAGCAATTAATGAGGAAGATGATATGATTTTTTTTTCATTATTGGTTTAGTTAACCTTTCAAACAGTGGGGGGTAAAAATTTTGAAACTGTGGTATATTCTTATAATAAATTTATTAAAAAAAATAACATTTGGATACACTTAGAGGTTGTTAGGGATAAAAAAAAAAAAAACGGGAATTAAACATGGTCGTTTATTTTTTTTTTTTTTCAAAAACTCAATTTCTGGATTTTGTTGATTGTGTGAATATGACCTACTTTCTGAGAGGAAGTGACCTACTTTGAGCTTATTCTTCTTTTCTTTGTCAAGTCCTCCCAACCCTTTCCTCTTGCGGTTTCTCTTCTTTTGTTCCTCTTCCATCCTTCTTGCTGCCTACGAAATGGAAACAATGACTGTCCAAATACACACCGCCTAAAACGGCCACCATCCTTTCTCTTGTGACACAATTACTACGACCTCTCTTCAGCATGAATTCTTAATCAATTTCCCTTTAACAGACTATATCCCTTCTAAAATATCTAAATTTTTAAAAAAATTTCCTTTATCTGGTAAAAGTTTTTTTGGTGCACATTATTAATGGTGCAATTATATGGGAGAATACATGAAGTAACTATTACAGAAAAGTCGTTCACAACTAAGAGACAGTTACAGACTTTTTACTGGTGTACGAATAAATGTAGTGGGGTGAAAACTATTTTGTTCTGACTGAAAATCTTTCCTTTTTTTAACATTGCATCATCCTATAGGACATGATGAAATTTTAAAGAACGTAGCTTTTTGAGAAAAGATTGGAAACGTAACAAGAAATAGAAATATATGAAATGTGAGATTAGTTCATGAGACACAGGACAGATGGGAACACGTCACGACGCTAGACACCCATGGACCATGTGGCAATGTCTATTTCTATGGCATTCTCTCTATCCTAGAATGCTAACTCTCATCTTCATTTTTAAATTTTGTAAACATGCACAGATTCAACAGTGGTGAATTTTTCTACCATGCATCTATTTTTCTTTTTATCTTAACCTCTGAGACAAGTCAGCAATTCAAATAAACAAAAATCTTTTCTGAGGAGGCTACCAAGTCAAACAACTTGTTATTTTTTTTCCAATCCTTTCTTTTGACAGGCAGACAGAAAAATAAATGTCTGCTTGTCAGAAAAATAAAGAATTGTTTGTATGACATTTTCAAATGTTTTTTTTAAAGATCTCGCCCCATCCTCCGATTGATGGAAATCATCACTGTTTCATCTGATGTCATGTGATCACACCTTTGACAAATCAAAAACCTCTATATATTGATGAATAAAGAGGAACAACTGCCATGCAGATCTGCATGTTCATATATTCTTAAAAGCAGAGGGAAGGAATTCTACTAAAAACGCTGAAATCACAACTTTATAATCCTATGTGCTCACACAGATACGTATTTGTGCTGCCATAACATCAACAAAAATGAAAATTTTACATATAACAAAATTATTTTGGCTCATTTTATAAAAAGCAATAATTAATTTATATGTTTCAAGTTGCACAGTCTGAACTTGACTCTGTTGAATATAATCTCTGTTTACAGATTCTGCCAGTTTTGTTTCTTTACCTCAATCTTTCTTTTTTTTAACAAACAGAAATAGTACAGTTGCTACACAAAAGTCTACGAAAAATCTATTTGCAAACAGAAATACACATTGCCACTTTAAGAATTTAGAAATTTTTGATAATTTTATAATAAGTGAGGTTTTCCCTTCTTTGTGACACATTTCAATACCATTGGCGAGAAATGGTCTCCCTTTGGTAATTTAATACGTACTTCTTCACGCTCCTGTTCTTCCCGCTCCAATCGCTCTCGCTCAATCCTCTCCTCTTCTTCCTAATTGTCGAATAAAAAAAAGAAATACCATCAATATCAATAGTTTATTGTATCCTCTCCTTTATTACTTCAATAAAAACATCAATCATTTGTCAAAATTTATAGCTTCATCCATACAATCCTTTATAATATTGTGCGATTCAAGACATATGAAACTAAAAATTTTAAAAATCTTCGAAAAATTTACTTTTTTTTCAACACTTACCTACAGCATTAATCTCATATAATAAATTTATCAGGAGACTAATTCCTCGACCTACCTTAGTCCCGTTTGTACGATGCCAGCCATTTGTTGTTATGGTAACAGGGGTTGCAACAACAACGTCCTAAAATTTGAACAATCACATGCCAATACAGCCTGCTTTTCATGCGATTTGTAAAATTAGTCTGTGGGGTTTTATTCTATTTCTAAAATTAAGGCTAGTTCAAACCAAATGTAGGTGTTAACATTAAAACAAAAATTCAAAATAAACAAAATCTTCAAACAAAGTAAACAATGCAAGCAAGTAAATAAGTAAAAACAAAGATTTCATGCAATTACCAATAGCAAGACACCTGGAAATCAAACAAATTTGTATATCACTGATAGTTTTACGAGAGATGAATTTTATTTAAATTATAAGTATAAAATAAAAGAACCATGTAAGGCTTGACCTACTTTCTGACTATCACTGGAAGAAGTTGACAGTGGCCTTGACCTACATGGAGAAATGAGTTGACTTTCTTGATATGACGGTGATTCTCTATTTGATTTAAACGGAGATGATGGTTCCTTGTTATTTTTTGATGAGGATGCACCATCTTGCTTCTCAAACTGCCATCTCTCTGAAACTTTGGCTCCCATAGATTTCTGCCTCCTTAAACTAGAAGGAGCAGGTTCCGATTTTTCTGTCAAATCTCTGCTCTCTGACCAGTGTCGTCGTATTGATGATACATCCTTAAACGACCCAGAATGCTTCAGTGTTGTGGGTGAAGTCACATGATTATCGTTCAGAGATTCTTTGGACGTGGCAAATTTTGATGCCAAGAGTGTCACTGTGCCAGATTTGCGTGATGCACCACTGTCCATATTGGTTGTGCTTGTGGCTTTAAAACTTGTTGCTAAGGGAGATTTCTGTGAATTATGGGCTGGCTGCCATCTGTCTAACACCTTTTTACTTCCAAATCGAGGAGACTCTGTTTTCTCCTGAAAAGTGTTTTTGAAATTGTAGGAAATTTTAGACCATCTCTTTTATATCTTTAATTTTAAATTTCTAAACAAAGTGCATTACTTCATTAGTATTGAGAGAGAGAGAGAGAGAGAGAGAGAGAGAGAGAGAGAGAGAGAGAGAGAGAGAGAGAGAGAGAGAAACACTGGCTTACTGTAATATTGAGATGAGTTTCACTTGCACTCAATCTCCCGAGTCTATTATTGCTGAGATCCCCATTTGATTTCTCCCCCTCAAACTATCAAAAGATTTAGAATTTATTTATAAGATCTTTTCAAGTAGTACAATGAAATGTGCAATTTCAATGCTACTGTTTCATATAAGAAATCACAAGAGTAGCTTACTCTTTTTTGAATATCTTTTAAGCGATCTGAGCCAGGGGAGATAACTTTAGCATGGTAGACATGCAGATCTTTGGGTGAAAGCGATGCATCCTAAACAGTGAAAAAATGGCTAAGTTTTTAAATTAATTGATAAAAATTTATTACATATTGTAGAAACGTTTCCATTCCATTTCCATTCAATTTCAACAGCAGATTGAAATATATCTTTAATCTGTGTTTACCTTTGGTGAAATCTGAAGTGAAGATTGATATTTGATTAGCCTTTCTTGAACATGAGACTGGCTCGACTCATCCAAACTTAGGTTACCTGGCTGAATAACCAAGAAAGTTTGACTGATTAAAGCCTCACTAAGGGTTTCAACTGGTAAGAAATAGATCATCTATTTACATTTATGTATAGTCTTTTAACATCATCTATAAAAGAAAAATAAAGAGTAAGGAATATCCTTATAACAAATGTCTTACATGCTGGCGTTTATTAGATCCATCTTTCCTGTGGATTTCAAGATGGAGTTCATTTGATTTTTGCTCCTCCATTCTATCCTCAAAAAATGTCTTTAACTGACTGGTTTTGTTGCTTTCTAATTTTCTCCTCTCCATGTCTGATAACTTATTTCCGTGCACGCTGTTGTTTGTGTGATTATTCCAATCGTCCTCGTCAATAAACAAGTCGTCATTCACCGTGTCATTAACACTCTGTAAGTTGCGTATTCTTTCGTTGATTCGTATTTCTTGCTCTTCCCGCTCTTTTTTCTGTCTGTCTAGTATGTTATCTATTTCTTCCTGTTTATGGCATGCAGAAATAAACATGCAGGAAATATATCATGCATGATAATATTGAACAAGCATTCAAAGAAAATTTGCATAAACAAGGAACATTGAGTCAAACAATATTTCAACTTTTATCACTGAGCTGTTTACAGTTAATTTAAAAACAAATCTATTACTTTAATTTTTATAAACAAAATCATTCAGGACACACATGCTCAAACATCACTTACCTTGCAAAAAAGAAGATTAAGACTTGCATTCTTTTATTTGTCCAGCATGTCAACTTTTTAAAATTTCACTTAACCTACCACTCACGTTGAACCTTTGACCTTCAGTTGACCTATGACCTACCCTCTTAGCACGCTCAGCCTCCTCCTGTCTTCTTCTCTCTTCGTCCTGTTTCCTACGCTCCTCTTCCTGCTGGCGTCGGATTTCCTCCTGTCTCTGGCGCTCTTCTTCTTCCTCTTCTCGTCGAGCTCGCTCCTCCTCTTCCTGTCTTTCCTGCTCGGCTTGAGCTGCCCGGCGCTTGCGAGCTGCTTCCTCTGGGTCTACTTGTGGTTCCTCAGGAGCGGCTTCTGGGGTTTCCTAAATACGCCACAGAATATTACAATTCATCCCAGATTATTACAATTCATCATTGCCTGTTACAGTCCATCACAAATTGTTACAATTCATCACAAATTGTTACAATTTATCAAGTCATCATCTTAAAATGATTCTAATTACAGTTCACGTAGAATTCAAATGCAGGTAAAATCATTCATCTGCTTATCTTTTTTATATGATATAGATACATGTACATGTATTCATCAAAATGCCTATTATTTGACTACCTTTAAAAGATTGAAATAGATATTGCAGAAAAATGGATTTAAACAGGCCCTGACACAATCTGTCTTTAGAGTTTATATGATATAATTTCATATACTTCTAATCTATCTACAGCAATACCGAGTATATAATAACCTTTATAAAAGCCCATGTACATATAAATACAGATAAATACAGATATAGATGACCATAAGCACGTAAATACAAATTTATGATCTATATAAGCAATATTGATATGGCAAAGCAGATATGTAAAAGTATATAGATGTAAAATTACAACACAATTTTCTTAAACCAGTATCTTGAATATCCAAATAAAAATGCATTAAGGAATCAAGTGCATTGGGTCTCACAGTGACTTTTTGGATCAGTTAATAAAACCTGGAACCCCAGACTCATAAAAATGAGATCTGAATAGGAATTGTCTAGAATAATCTACAGAGTTGTAGAGACTGGGTATAAATCAAACAGCTTGGGTAGTTTCCTGATGGGGCAGCTTAATGATAAGCTTATACATGTACATGCAAACTATTAATACCTCTAATGGCCATGCTTTTATAGAAATTAAGTGTACAATTTTCCCACTTTTAACTAGGCAAAAATATTTGGGGTATAGGGTGGAGATCTTTCATTTAATTTTTTTTAAAATGGTTCTGTTCCTTGGAAACTGGTCTTTGAATTGGTGCGATGTTAGGCATAATGACAATGATGTTAATGGAGCTGGCTCTACGTAATGTGATGGAATTTATCGGAGTATACGTCCATGGAGACAACACCAGATTTATTTTGTTACCTCCTCATCGTATCCACGTCGGCGACGAGAACGCGTGCTTGTGTATGAAGATTCCTGTATGCAAATGAGTGATCAAACATTGATGAAGCTCTTATTACTCATGGCAAAACAACTGATGAAGATCTTTTTACCAATGATAAAACAATGTAACACAAACAGTCCAGGTCTGCTATTCATTGAAGAAATCACTATCACCAAACCCTATCTAAACTGAAAGGGTCTATCTATCTAAGAGTAAAACAAGTCATACAGAATCTAAGGCAATTAATATGATTTATTAAATTGCTCAAAAATAAAGTTTGATTTATCAAATTTTTTAGGGGATCTTAATGGTAAAATCCAATAATAATGGTTTCAATAGTGGCCATCAATTTTCATGGATTTTGTAAAACGCTATTTCAGGGATACCTATATTCAAGAATAATGCTCTACACTGATAGAAATTATATTCAATTATGGAATATTTAATTTTGTGTATCAGCTCCACTTTGAAATCCATGAAAATTCCTGCTCACTAAAAATTGATGAAACCAGAGTACCATAATCCAAAATTTTGAGATTTCATTCCAAAATTTTTTCTCTATAAATTTTTAGCTCATAAACTAATAGGTCATTAAAAAATGAGGTGACTTTCTAATTAACATCAGCAAGATTGAGACAAGTTTAGATTTGAACCTATTACCTCTGTAGCATCTATCTCGTCCTCTGTTCCTCTGCGACGCGTGCGGCGGTTGGAGGTGCTGGTATCCTCTGCGACCTCAGAGGACCTAAAGAAAAATACCACAAAACTCTAAATGACCTACTTACACAGCAATGCACCTGTAATCATTTCCAATTTTTTCCCTCGTTCATTAAAATTATTTTGAACTTTTATTCAAAGAATGTTAAAGTTTAGTTTGAAATATTAAACTTAAATTATAAATAGTACCTTTCAATACTTGTAACTTTATAATGTTTAGTCCATATGCATTTCAATTCAACTTATTATAAATAGCTCTTTTTGCAACAGAACTCTTAAACACGATATTTAATAAAATTAAATGTCTCACAAACAATGAGTTATACAACAGCATGAATTGTTTCTAGATAACAAAGTAAAAACGTAAAATATATGCAATTCTGAAATAATTCTAACCTTTGCTTGACCAGAAAAAAATCCCAGGTCTTGCTCCATATATCAAAGTTATTTATTAAAAGCAGAACCTTCCCTTTTTGTCAGTTTTATTTAAATAGCTTGTGCTCTATATACTGGCCTGAATGAAAACTAATGTACCATTTACAAGACTACACTACACTCATTCATTTCCAATTTCTTCAATTTAAACCACCAATGATATTGCCTGATTCATGAAAAGAATTCAATTTAAAAGGCTCTGAACATTTTCATAAAATTCTGTAACTGAATTTGGATCCAATACCATATGAGACTTTTATTTACTTTTGTCACCAAATTTTAACATTTGACAAACATATGTTTAATTTGGAAATTTGTGACAAGAATACAAAAAAAAATAATAACTGTATGAGAGCAAGAACTCGATGTTTTTGCAAAATACACAAAAATCTAAAAGAGAGATAACTCTCAATTTGACAGGTTGCTGTTGCAAGAAAGATAACTGTGGACTAACAACAATCTTAACAAATGGTTGCCACATTATATACACTGTGACTGCCCCACACAATAGATACAGTGCCACGTTATAGGGTGGCTAACTCATCTTGCCTGAGCCGTTGCTCTCGCCTTTCCCTCCGCCGACGTTCCAATTCATCCTCTCCATTTATTGCATTTACACCCGCAGCTCTGTGTTAGTTTCGGAAGAAAAACAATGGAGGTAAAAATTCACACACACACACAAACCAAAAACTTGGGATGCTGGGAAGAGTCGAGAAAGAAACTGCACTACTTTTTTACTTTTTTTTTTCAAATGTATCTGCAACAGGCAAATCAAAAAGACATGATATTTAATGTCATTGATGTATTATCTCAACCACCAACTGAAATGCTTGATTTTCTGTACTCCAAAAGAAAAAAAAATAAATTCTTTTTGTTTGAAATATTCAATGATATTTACTTTATAAAACATAGATGCAAGTATGCTCTTATAAGATACAATGTTTTTTAAATATTTTTTTAATGAATCCCATCTACATTTCAGTTGGATATGATCTACTTATCAATGAGTCACAAACAGTTAAAACAAACTTTTAAGAAATTACCTTTAATTTCTATCTAATGGAACAATTAATCATAAAAATTAAGGATAAGGAAAAATACATGCTAATCTTATCATTAATTTCCTTAACGAACAATGTATTCATAGAAAATTATTACAATATGTGTTAGAAAAGTAATAATTACTGTAAATGTATTTGTTATTTGGTAAGTATGTTTACATATGCATGTACATGTAAACCATACAATTACATGATATATATGATAAAAGAACTTCCAAGATATTTCATATGATTGCTGTTTAGATAACATTCTAGCTTATTTGCCAGTGGTGCTTCTTCAACACTGATACATATCTCATTCCAGGAGTGATTGCCCATTGAATACAACACAGATATATAGTACCCATGCTATGTATATATTTATAATCTTAAGAATGTGGAGAGCCAGCCAGATTGAGGAGAAAGATTCTTATCTTTCTCTTACACATAATTCTTCCATCTTTACAACACTGACTACAAAATATATCTTAAGAGATCCTTAAATCAGAGAAATATTTTCATTTATATCATATGAGGAGCCCATTTCCCTGTAAATTCTGGCGACATTTTAATTTATATCTTGCTTTGAAAAAAATACAAAGAAAGATAAAATCCTGAACAACGCTGAAAAGATGACCTATTCCTCCTCTACGCATTATATGTTTGTTAATCTCTTCTGTTTTCTAGATCTAATCTGTAACCATCGGAATTGTTTGGGGGAAAAGCCGGAAAAAGAAGAGGGCAAAGGAAAAGAAGGCAGAGTGCTAACTTGCAGCCATAAGTTCTGACTGATGGTACCAGTCTGTTAGATAAATCATAGCGTGCAACTTCTTGGAAATCGTCCAACATATTGCTGCCTCCTCAGCCTCTCCTAATGTAGTGTTGTACACTAGTGAGTTCTGCCCATGCAATCTGATGACTCTGCACTTACTACAGCAGAGAGCGGGGAAAAAACAGCTCGAATAGGAGCAGACGTTAACCTAGCTCAAATACCAAATACTACGCAGATAATAATAAAAAAATAAGATTAAGCAATAATATGTTTAATATGTTTTCTGGTGCATTCCTATAATTAACAATCAGTCACCTTGACATTCATGCTTTGCGGCTCAATAATATAATATGAAATGTAGATCGAGGTTTTGATCATGCTTAAGACTTACAGTGAACATCAATAAATGTATATTTTGTGGATTATGAGAATTTGTATGCTTTGAAGACTTTACAAGTTTTGAAGTGTATAGTTACACATGGCAGGCTTACTATGCAGCATATGTCAGAACTGAGATAGATAGATAATGATAGGGTAATATGAACCATATGCAGTATTACATAAACTTGGTACACATATCATCTTTCCTATCTCTTAACATCCCTCTGTAAAATGCCTACATCTGCCTATGGCTTATATACATCCCGCTGAGTTTCATAATGGCTTTGTATGTGGTGCGAAAGTTATGGATCATAGTAGATATAATTGTGTTACATCTTGCATGAGAAATAAAATTGAAATATTGAATTACTGTTATATCTCTTTTTGCTCGTTATCCTTTCACTTATTGAGTGTAAATCCAAAAATATCTGGCGGTTGCTTGAACGATAGAGATATTTTCCTCTAAAAAGATTTCACAATTTACAACTTCAGTTTTGAGATTATCTTGAATTTTGTGTATCAAATAACTGAAATATCTTGTTTTCAGTTTAAAAAAAGAAAATCCTTACAGTTTTTGAATTCCCATGCCCCCCAAAAAGCTTATGAAGCTCTGCTTTAGATTACCTCCTTCCAACCAGTTTCAAAATGAAAAGTGCTAACTATTTTTGCAAATTATAAATATACAGTAGCCAGAAAAATTTTAAAAATTAAACTAGAGGGAAAAATATTTAAATTTTACAACATCAAATTAATGTAAGTGTTCCAATCACATGTATTGGGCATGCCAGTATCTAGACTAATAATATAAGCTATTGGTGTTGTAAATTATATGATATTTAAGACGCTAGAAATGAATACATCCATCTTTATGCATCAAGATGCACGTACATGAGTTTCAACCTTGATTCCCGTTCCCTTCGGCGCTGACTCAACCGTTCGTCAAGGTCATCGTCACCGTTCAACTGAGGCCTGTGTTCAATCATGCACAGCAAATCATGCAAAAAATCAAATCAATTAGAAAAAAAGACATCAAAGCTAGTGCAATGCAGGGAGAAAAGGAAAAAGATTATGAAACAAAAAAGCTAAATACTGCATGTACCGGTACAAAAAAACTTTTTTGATAGTAGTTGCCAATCTTCATATTTTCCTTCTTTTTCATATAATATAGTACAAAATGTAATTAAATTGATCATTCCACACAGATGAAAATTAAATTTTCAGAACTGTAATATTCAATATTTCTAATCATAATCTGCTTTGTTTAACCTGCTTGCACACAGTACAATGTATCATAATTCTGAGCTATAATGAGTGGTGGTAGCAATTGGCTGCTGAGGTGAATTAAATCTAAAATCAAGATATTGTGAAGACTGAAGACATCCTCTCTATAAAAGAGTCAGTCCTGTATGTAACATAGATCCATCTTCAGAATTTGCTGATGTGGGAGTACAGAAGCAAGAACAATAAAATCTGTTCTTCTTTGACAGCATGTAAATTAGTACCATTCCAAAGGAAGGCGAACCATTATACAACTATGTACACCAAGTTCAATCACCTCTCAGGAAACAATGGAGCTTCTTCAATAAAATGTTCTTATGTCAATTCAGCACTTGTATTAATGAATAACTGTTTCAACTAAATCCAACATTCCATGCATTTCAAACTATTTTACAACTTGGTCCCACCCTCAATTAACATGATTAAGCTTATTTGTTGCACTCAATTAAAAAAGTTTAATGGTAAAAACACATCTTGTCTTACAGTATGTGTAATGACCAAATGTACCTCCAGCATCCCTTGTACAGAAGTTATTTGTTCTGAACCTGAGCAGCTATTACAAGCATCTATCAGGATATTGAACAGGATTTACTTTATTTAAATTTAAAATTTTGATATTCAAAAAAAAAATCAATCAACTGGAAGTACAGCGTTCTTGTATACTGATCAATTGACAAATGTTTATCTTGTTTTTTTTTTCAATTCGACCCCCTTCCTCCAATTGCATTTGTGAAAGGATGATTTCCACCTGCTTTAGAAATCTTAAATAAGCACCCTTTTCTCTCTTCAGATTAAATTTGTGTTTTCTAGAAGGAGCCTGATAATCTCTTTAATATATTTTGACAAGATTTTTTTTTTGTTTTGATGTGTGTAAGCGGGTTTTTTTTCTGCCTCTCAATCTGAGAGAGAGGCTTACAGTGTTGATCTAGAAGTGGTTTCTATGTGGGTGTATACAGGCAGCGCGTGCTACACATCTTCATGTCTATATAAAGCACACTCTGTGCCGTCTAGCTGCTGTTTCTGACGCACAATGAAACGTCTGCTGATGTCAAGAAAAATCGCAGATTTTACGAAATATTTTACTGCAGCAGCATTTACGTTTTAATCTCTGGACATGATCAGATACTGAACTATTTTTTCATATACACAGAGCAAACTTGAATAAAAACATACTCTGAATTATTTCATCATGAATTCCAACTAATCTTGACCTTTTCAAAATACTTCATTAATCAATTTGTACAT
This sequence comes from Magallana angulata, assembly GCF_025612915.1. Classification (NCBI taxonomy): domain Eukaryota; kingdom Metazoa; phylum Mollusca; class Bivalvia; order Ostreida; family Ostreidae; genus Magallana; species Magallana angulata. The sequence continues at coordinate 16,886,421 of NC_069111.1, forward strand.
GTACGTTGAGGCTGAATGGTCTAGCCAGTAGATGATGCTATTCTGATGAAATTAGATTTTAGAATTTAGAGCTAATCTACTTTGGCTGTCCAACCCTTGCTAAATTTCAAAGTGTTGTATTATTCTTATCTAAATGTGTTGTCTTTACTTCATGCTTCATACAAAGGCTAAAAGCAAAAGAAATCTTTCTTTCACATTTAGGGTTTTCACAAATTTGTAGCATTTTTGCCTAGCTGATTTGTATTGGAAAGTGTAGAAAAAATGGGGAGTTGTTAAAAAAATTAGAACAGCAATCTGGATTAACTGATGAATCCATGAGCCTTCTTACAAATGATCTATTGATGTCCTCTGTTTTACCACTGAACCATTCCTTGACAATTAACAGGTAATAGGACCACTATATAGCCAAATTCTATGATATAAACAAATAATTTCCATAACAAGGTACTATCAAATCTAGGCATGGGCTAATATAAACCCTGATGCTTCAATGTTGGTATTTTCAACAGATGGTGTCAATCAATTCATATACTGTATACAGTGTTATTTTCGCCTCATGTAATTTTTGCCCTTCTAGACTTTATAACAGTTTTGCCCCTTCTTGAATTCCTCCAGACACAATTGTGTTTAAAGAGAGATATTATGAGACATTGGAATTCCCCCATTTATAAATTCACCCACTGACAAGGAGGGCAAAAGGGGCGAAAATAAAATGGTGGTGAATATTTACCTGTGAACAGTATATATATTACAGATGACCATATAAGTTAAGTTAATATTAAGATCAAAAATGATAAAATAAAGTCAAAATCTTTCTGGTGTTCAAAATGCAATTCCAAAATGGTCATGGGTGATACAATATTCATTTACCAGTAGATGATAAATTGTATAGTGATAGCTGCCTAGCCTAGAACCTGTGTACTACGAAATTTTCTATATGCTGAAACAACAGTATTGCAGAAAAGGCACTGACCAAATATACAGGGTTGTTGATTTGAAATCATGATAATCATCAAATTTAACTTGATACAGACAGCTATGAATACATAATCTGACATAGATCTGAAAAATTCATTTGCAAAAAATGAGAATGGTCTTGAAAGAAGTATTTGACATTGACGGGGCAAAAAAATACATAATAAAGTTGATCTACAATTTAAAAAGAAATCAAAAAACTTCTTGTGTAAATTTTTACTAATGAACTTTGCACCAATAAGATCTTCTTTTCACATGAGCAGATACTGCTAATATAGATTTTCACCAATATGTAATATACCACAAAATTTGTTGAGACATACTAGACAGTGCAAATGCTTTTTAAAGAACTCTCTCCAGCTTAGAGGGTTTAATACAATTTATCATGATTTCTTTGTTTAAAGGGAATTTATTTCAATTTCATTATTTATTTAAATGAGACAAAATAATGTATTTTTCCTTAACAACACTCTTTGATCCAAAATGCAGCAATGTGTAAGCATTTGACAATAAATACATGCATTCAGAATCAATTGTAAATTTTGCAATGAAAAACTTTAAAAGCATCCCTTAAATTGTCAATGAAAATGTAAGCTATTTTATAGATATTCTACAATCAATACAGTTTACCTTGCGTGAAAGCAGTCCAAGATATAAATGCGAAAAAAGACAGAAAAGAATTGCGATTTGTAGCAAATATTATTATCATGCTAATGGACAATATTAATTAACTGTGATGTGCATGTTTGAGGCCTTTCCATAGGGAACTTAAAAAAACGACTTTTCCATTCAATATATACATGAAGCACATGATATAATCTAAGACTTCACCTTCCTCTATTTTAAAGTGATTTCTTCAAGCCTATTTTGCCTCAACCATGTGAAATAAAATGTAGGTACTAGTCCTTAAACTTTGTCAATTCTTTTATTGAAAACAATTTACCCCCCAAAGTATCCCCCATACCTCCCCCTGCACACGTAAAAACCAGTATTCTTACTATCAGCATCATATGTGTCATATCAAATTTATTGCTGGGACAAGAAACGAATAATGTTGCTGTGGAAACGTGCAACCGAATTCCCATCCATTGGCTAGTACCTTGTCTGTAACATGTTTATCATCAATATGGAGGTAAATCAGTGAGGAGGATCAAAAGAATCATACATGTTTATCTATATATCTATATACAAATGTATATATACTCAACTACATTTATCATATATGACAGCTAACTCGGCATTGTTTGACCATTTGCAAAATTCTCAAAAACCCTTTTAATGTAGTTTTATAATTGACATATTTCTCTCATTAAAGACTGGAAAGAAATACTTTTTTGATATATATCTTTTTTAATTCTTGGAGAACAGGGGAGGAGGGGGCCTGTAAGAAAAATTAGTGCATCAAGGTATTTCGACTGACACCATGATACAGAAGAAGGCATTATTGGTGTCAGAGGCTCACTTCCTCCAAGAACCTCAACCAGTAAACACTGATCCAGGGGAACCAGAAAAACAGATGAAATTAAAAGGTAATTCTACAGACATCCATCATCTTTATATATACAGTGCTGCTTGTAGAAGATGTTTGCAGAAGTTTTCTTCAAAGGAAGGGCACTTTTAAAGTGGTTTCTGATTAGAGTCTTAAATCATGTTGCAAGCAAGTTTAAACAAAGCAAAATGGGCAGGAAATAAGAAAATTCAATGGGATATGGGAATACAGGTCATGAATCACTGCCCTAAATATTCTAGAAAGTTGTGTGCACTCTTCGGTATCCATGGTTTCATGGTCTAATGGTGACGACTATATGTGATTTATTGTTTTAAATGAATGACTGATCATTTATAAATATGTTTGAAGGAAGATTGACAACTGAAACTATGCAGCAAAGGTTCTTTTTCCTACCTAGAGGGTTTTCATTAAGGAATTTTGGCATTTGTTTAAATTGCTTGTTGAACCATGCCAAAAATCATGCTAAAAGTTAGTTACAAATCTCAGGGAAAATCAAGTCTCTATTTGTACTTAAAATTATTAATTCTAAGAGCATAGTTTTCATTCAATGGAAATTAACACCATGGTAACTAATTTTCTGGGAAATAAAAGTGTTATTCCAATGTTGACAAGAGCTCAACTTACCCAGACTCCTCCTGTTGTCGCCGCCGGCGACGGGCCTCACGTCTTTCTTCTAATGTGCTCATGATGATATGTATGGATTAGTCCCTACGAAAAATGAAAGCCCTGTAAAGAGAAAAATCATATTCGATTTAGCCATTTCTTTAACAAAATGTATGACAGTAAGATTTTCATAAATGTATAGTCAATTTCCATTTCTTGTGAATTACTGATGAGTTTAATCACGCACATCTTTTTTTTTTTTTGGTTTCAAACTCTAAGACAAGAGAAACCGTTTTCATGGACATGTCACTTTCTTAAAAAAAATTTACTAAAATCACGTAACAAAGACAAAAATTAATCAAATTGTTTGTTGTTTCAACATTATATTTTTGTTGTATCAAACTTATGGCTACAATAGTATATGTAGGTTTTCCTACACCTGTTAGGGTGTCCAACCAGTAGCATGCATATGATTCATAGCCTTTCAAAACAACTTCATACAAGGCTAGGAAGTTGTGAAATCTGGAAAGATCCATTTGATACCGTTCTGATCTCACTGGTCTGTATAGAGAACAATACTTTGATATCTTTGAAAAAGGGATGCTCTCACGTCAAGAGATTTTTAATTGAATTGATGATGATGATGCACGTTAAGTGTAAATCAGTACTTTCAGTACTTTGATTATTGTTTTTCAACTGAAATATAGAAACCTTTTAAAAATATAGAATTTCTTTTTTCATTCATTTTCTACTATTCTGCCATATATAATTGAAATGCAAACGATCATTTAATAAAGAAACAAGCAGCTAACACAGTAGGACCCCATCATAAAATTTTGATTTGTCTCCCTGTATGCTAAAGAACACATCACATGTTGAACAATACATGAACCAGTTCACCTCCCCGAAGGATCATGCAGAAGACAGTATATATCTAATGGAGCCAAGATCAGATGAAATGCACAGGTTTGTATCCTGTAAGGCATGATTTCAGACTGAGCAAGAATTTAAAGACATTCCAGAAATAGTTTTCCTGTGATTTTCCACTACCAAACTATACACAATGCTCAGGGGATGATTTTTTTTATATTTTTTGGTAAAAGTGCAATTTCTACGTATTCTTGTTTAGATTGTGTAGTAGAAAACGTACAAGTCTGTGTTCATCGAGAAAATTACGCACTGCAGGAATTCTGACAAGCACAATTAACATTTGTTACGTGATTTCCATCAGGCTCTGGAGTTCCTTCATCACTGTGTATTCTAAGCTTGGTATTTTGATGTTGTAATTACTCTGGATTGGGATGTTAGAGCAGAAAAAACATATTATGATACCTACACACACAGCTTAATGGACATGGATTTCATAATTAAAAATTCACCCCTCACTGGTCAAACTTGTATCGATCGACTCTTGGTCTTGGCCACTTCCTGGTCTGAACACAACCAAAACTCAGTCTGTCCACATGGGATCAAAGCATAGGGCCATACATTAACAGGACATGTCACACTGTCCAAAAGCCTGCTTTTATTCATATATAAATAAGCTGCACCTATTGTGGAATCAAAACCATTTGTGGTGGCTAATTCATTTCCATGGATTTCATTGCCCCCTCCCTCTCATCAACAAATTGACATCCTTGACAATTTTTTAAACTTTCTTTATTCATTAACATAAATGCAAATTACAGATATTTTATATACACGTGAACGTGTAAAAATTCGTAATTCACAAAAATTGGCCACCATAAATTTTCATGATTTCATAGAATTTCAAATTATCTGACATCTATCAAATATCTGATGCTCGAAGATTTATCTGTTTTACTTTCTTAAATGTTGAACATAATCAACCAAAAATTTAATTTCTTGAGGCATAAACCAGATATATTATGGTACAATGTGACAGTGTTTTTAAAAGAAATAATTTAATTGGCATATCTCACTGTTTTTTAGTACCTGCTGACATTACTCCAGTGCAGATTAACAAAGGCCTATTTTTCCAGTGATTTTAGATGAAGTAGCTATCTTCAAGCGTTATGGCAGATACGATAATAATCAAGAGCCATAGAGAAGCCAGTATTCATTTTTAATATAAAAGTCGATTACGCAAAATTCCCATTTCATCTTGTCTGTATGATGTCATAGATAATGCCGGGTAGACAAATTGCAGAGCAAGCTCTTTGGAATGCAGCATAAAAACTGTGTCTTAATGTTTCGTGATTCTCCATGATACTACAGAAAAAAGAAGTTTTAGGGAGAAAAAAAAAAGATAAAACTTTATTACTTGAAAATATCTATCATATTAGGCACTTATGAGCTAGGAAAGTAGGTCGGTCTAAATTGCTGGCATCAAATCAATTTTTTTTCCTCTCTCTTCGTCTTCACTATCTTTCGCTTATCACTCGAAAACCACTACAAAAACCTGCTCCTCAACAATGGCTGCTGTTCTTTCAGATTTTAGTAGCTCAAGGTGAACCTAGAAAAACCATTCACACCCTGGGACATAAAAACATTTCCTAAAGGAAACAAAATACACTCCCAAAATCTCCCAAATTTTTACAACTTAAAAACTTCATATCACCAAGGAGATGGTAACTAAAGCTGCAAAAATTTGTACAATCTTTTCAGAATAAAATTTTACAAATGGCATTAAAGTGGAGCCACTAATAGTGAATATATGCTTAATATTGACCTTCAGAAATGACCAAAAAATTGTCTCAGTCAATGATAGAAAAGTTAAATTACTACATATTTGTCAACAGTAAAATATGAAAACCAAATCTTCAGCACACAAAGCTACATTGTTAATTAATCCATAGATAAAGAGTTAATAAGAGCACCAAACTATTAACTGGGGCTGCCAAAATCACAGGAGAAGACCTTTCAAGGTCAAAACAGGCTAGGAAATACTTTTACTTTTCAATTTTGTTTTATGAACATTTTTCTCCCTTCTTTTTCTTTAATAAGCTACTGTAACCGGTAGTTTAAATTATATATGTAGTTTCATATAACAATGAATGCAATTCCTCCATTGTAATATTCATTTTTAGGTATTCCATTGAAATTTCCTTCAAATGGATGCAAAGTATGAGAACTTCAGTGGAAAATGGATCAGAATCATCATCAAATACCATTGTAATTTTAAAGAAAATATATTTTCTTTTACTCCATTTAATGGCAATGCAGTCATATCTTTACAAATTCTTTAGAAAAAGTGGTAACTTACCTAATTTTGTTTAGTGCTTAAACAAATATTACAATGCCAGTTTACTCCAAACACATGAAACTGCTAAATTATCCTCTTATCAAAAACCTGTTAAGCCCTAAAAATCAGAGGAAAGGAACTCGAAAGTTTACAAAAAGAAATCCAAGATTTTGACAGATCTTCTTGTTCTTCTGAATGTTTAGGAATCTGTGACAGAAGGGGCGAAGTCTGCAGAGCCTCCGATTAACCAAGACCATATGGGAGGGGCTCACCAGGGGGCACACTGTGGCAGAGGATGTTGCATTGGCAGCTGTGTGATCTTTATCAGTTGATGCTGATCTTGTTTAGTGCCGGTCTGGTGGCTCACAAATCATTCATTAGGCATCCGCTAATTGACATGCCCTCACACTTTCTTGTCTCAAATCTCATCCACTTTACAACTCACCTATATCAATATTTCCTTCTCTGCAAAGAACTGGAGGGTTTCATAAAAAAATCCAACTTCACTACTTTTAACAATGATGACTAAAAATTATTCCTGGGTTTTGTTTTTTAAAGTAGAAACCTTAAGTGTACCTTAAAAAATCTGCTGCCAAAGAATTTTACAACCGTAGAAACTGTTCTAGGCCTCTTATGAAGAAAATATTTTCATTCAGATGATATGTACAGAGCCGATAATGACCTGGAGAGGTTAGCTCAAGATGTAACCAATCAAACACTTTAGATCAAGTTGGAGCTGAAGATGCAACTTTGTACATCTTTGAGGCCCTCCATGGGAGATGATGGCCAAAACCACACAAATCTCTAAATCTCCCTATATTACCTCAATAAAAAATATTCAAGTCATGAAATCTCCATCTGTAACTTCACTTTTTTGATGACTTTAATTTTTCTATCATTAGAAATTTGGAAATGAAAAATAACTCCCTACAAGTGTACCCCTTTGGGGCTCTCTCACTCCTTGCTGGGCAAGCTCTGGTTTACATTCCAAAATAAGTTATTTGGGAGGTATATAAAAGTTATGCAAAGCTTGTCCTGTAGTATCACTAGTAAAACAGGCATACACTCCACACTATGATGATCAATATAGGCTTAGATCTAGATTTGATCCCCTTGAGTCTTACAAGCTATATCAGTGCAATCCCTGGTTTACACCTTCAGAAACCACAAACTGTAATTTAAAATAAGTGTGTACAGAAATGTTCAGGCAATTAGACAAAAACTGCACTGCTGCACCTCTGTAGAAACAGCAGTCTTCACTAGACGTAAAATGCTTAGGGATTGACTCATACTAATTGATGTAAAGTTCAATTCACCACTGATGAAGAAGTATCAAGTTCTAGTGTTTATTTTTTTTTTAATATTTTCAAATCAAAGACCCCTCTGCAACATGGTTTGTCTCAATCAAGATCCTGTCAACTTTAAGGCTTTCACAGACAATAGTCAACGCTGTAGTAGCTTATCAGTGGTTTTACATGTGTATGCCAAAGATGAATGCCATAGCTGATGACACAACAGCAACTTCTCAGAGAGGGAGATAACTCTAATTGCTGAAGACAGCTTGAACATTATTTTCTGCACGCACATACTTATTGCAGTGTATATAAAAAGTGGTATTTGTGCAATCTGCAAAATAAATTGCTATACAAAAACTACAAAGTCCTGCCATATCCTCATATATCAAAAGAAAATCATATGAACACACATCTTAAGTCAACCAGTGAGCTTCCAACACCATATATACTAGTATATATGCAACATAGGTATGTGAAAAAATCAAAGAGAGAACATTTACCAACCCTTTAAAGTTTCAATTCCTCCTCCCCCACCCCCATTACCACAATATTTGGTCTTTTAATTTCTTAATATGATGCCTGCAGATTCTTCCCCTTTAAATGACAAGTTTTTATTCTTTACAAATGAGCAATAAAGGTCAATGTCCAAGGTTCCTTAACAATGGGTGCTTAAGAAATGTTATGGCCACTGGAGCAAGGTTTTCATGAGGCTGTTTGATCCCCAATACACCCTTCACTGTTTGGTCACTTTAAAGAGGATGAGATGATTTTCACACTGTACCCCCAAGTGCTCTGTTTACTCATGTTTCCCTTTCCGACAAAAAATTGCAATCTGCGTAAGTGATATATTTTCCACAAACAATCTTTTAACCATTACAAATCTAAAGTAAAATGGCATGATGGTGTCAACCCTCTGATAATGGGGGACTGCTGCCAGTATAAATAAGGAACGGGGTAAATATGTCACCCATTTTAATGTCCTGTTTTGAATACATTAGCTAATCTTTGTTTAAAAGACCATTGGAAAGAAAAATACCGGGCCCCTTTTTATGCGGATGTTTTATTAGGTGTGACTAAAGGCTAATTGCTTTTGTTATATTCATGAGGTAGTTGGAGTCTTAAAATCCAAAATGTGGAAGCATAAATTTGTTTTACTCTAAACGAGAATTTTAAAAATTCCTATTTAATGCTTAAGAATTAAATGACGTACCCGGTATGTTAGTGTTACAATATTGGAGAATGTCCTTCTTGTTTGAGAAGAGAAAGCAAAATGTGCTCAATAAATGAACACAATAAATAAAGCCTCTCAACTTTACATGAAATTACCATCATTTAACATCAAAATGTAAAAAATAATGATAAAATGTGTCCAATTTAAATTCTTCTTAAATTTTTTTGTGATTTATAACTTAATTATGCTTCCATATAATCATTGTAGCATCATTAGACATTTTTACATGTACCTCATCATATATTATCCTGGAGAGGGTCTGACAAACAATATGGTGTCAATTAAGAGATTAAGATTACTGTGACATATGCATCAGAAAGAGTCTGGATTAGAAGGAAGATAATCCCTGTAGAATAATGCTACATCAGCAAATAATTAATCTAATAGAAACTTGAGATGGGGGGTCAAGATAAATGGCCGCCCCTCCTACTGGGAGCAGACAAGCTGTGTTAGGTGATGTCGCACACTTAATTGATAAAATCCATCAAGATCTGTCTGGTCGCCAGTTCATTCATAAATTTTGTCAGTTTCCCACATGACTGCTTCAGCATGAAATTGATTATTAAGGTATGCAGGCATAAACTTACCTGCCAGAAATGTTTACCTGGGTCATTGTTTCTTTAGACATGACAGGATTAAAGCTATGTCGTATTTCAGCTGTTTCATAGACAAAATTACAACCACTGGCACAAAAATAAGTATAAATTCTAGATCTAATCAAAGAGCATCATATAGTTCTTTAGGTGTATATGATCATCAAACCTGCAAATTACAGTCAACATGTAACCAAACTGACTGAGTACCCAAGCAGACTTGTGACCAAATAGTCCGAAAGAAAAATGACTTCAATTCTATTATTATGCCTGCCTTCAAAAAGTGAGAAGAATTTATAAATTTGTCAGTATAATAAACCATTTTTTTTAAAGATAAGATAGCACGTAAACAGAAATTGTCTATTAATTGTTGATATAAGAAACCCCTTTACAAACTTAAGAGATCACATTAAACTTTGTTTGAATATATCCAAAATTCTACATTCAATTATCTCATGATTTCTAAAATATTTGTGATTAAATCAAAACCTAACCTAAATGGCTTATCTTTTATATTATATTCACAAACCAAATATCAGCAGACAAAAGTATTAATGAAGAGTCTGTTTGGGTATTTCTGTAACTAGAATTTCCATAGTTCCCATCCAGCGCAAATACATTTAATTCACTCCTTAAAAGGCAAATTTACTAGTCAGAATGTGTAAAATTTTCTAATTAGTGGTTTTCAAGAGATTTCGACCATTTCCTATTGTGCCCATTTTTCATGATTTTTTTTAGCTTTTTAGACCTCCCCCAGCTAATTCCCTGCAAATATAGGGTTGAACCTCCATACCATGTGCATGTTGCACCATCACATGGTACGAAATATCAGAAACTTATTGATGTACAGTTACCTATGTCCGATCCACCTACTTTTCGTGTTATTTTACCTCCCGTCTGTAACTTGCAATTTTACTATGTAAAGTCAACACAACAGTCATAGACACAAGTTTCGCATTTTACTTCTGATTGATATTAGGGGCCAACATATTGCATATCAATTTCAACAAGAGACATCTCTCTAACTAATCATAATCATTAAAATTAATATCTAAAATTTTAGCAACACTCAAAAGCCTTCAAGTACAGCAACTCTCAATTTTCTAAGAATATTGGAGAATATTAAGCTACAGAAAGGCTATCAACAACTAATATAGTATACATAACGCATGAATCTTATAAATGAAAATTTTTGCAATTTTTGTAAATTTTAAGGGTTTCTCTTTTTAGTAACAACACTAAATCAAGAACTATAGAAGTCTTAAAATGTCTGCTCACCTGCCTTGTGGAGTTTTTCTTTTATATATATCTGACCAACTAATCAGTGAATAGGAAATGAGTAAACAAACACTGACATGATATGTAAAGATGCTGTCAGGGAATGATGAAATGCGAGTGCCTGCTGTTGCCTAATCATTGGGATATGTATAGGGACCATATCTCACTAAGGCACCATGGGAGGTGGGCCAACTCTTTACATATTCATACAAAATCCTTTTTTTTCCCCCCCCAACACATCCACTTTAACAGAGCAGATTAGTTGATACTATACACCATTGGACTAATAAACACTCCCTGCAGAGACGAATGGCAAGATATACTGGTGGTAAGATGTGCTAGTTAAAAGTTAGTCCCTTTGAATTCTAACATTTCATACTTATATTCAGTTGCTTTAACTACAAATCTAAAGAAAATTATTTCTATGATTGAAAAATCAAAAATACCTTAAATATTTTTTTTTTCTCTAGTGACTCGATTAAAGACCAGAAAAGGCAATGTAAAGGCTTAAAATACCTTGTTATGGAAAGAATAAGTGGGACCTATTGTGCAAAGGTTGTAACAGTTCATGCTTGGTTTCCAGAGAAACGGTTCTAGGTGGTACTATCGGTACCCTGATGAAGCACCTGTGCTCGAAAAGTGTGTTTTGTTTTCTATACAGGTAATCTTTAACCCTCATAAATAAGATTATTTTTTCAGATGCCATTCAACAATATGTCAAATTTGATTTTGCTGCTTGATAATGTCATGTGTATGAATGGATTTTCACACCCATGGCAAGGGCATGTAGATTATAAAACATAAAATCTGTCCAGCTTTAAAGTAAAATCAACAGCTTAAACTTAAGAAAAATGTTTTGTATCCATCTTTTGAGCTGTCCAATATTAGAAAAAACACCAAATGCCACACCTAATAAGATTGATTTTTCCTTCAAATTAAAATATGGGTTTTTTTTTTAAATGTTACTGTAAACCAGTATTTTTTCATAATCATTTTTTTTCTCAGTTGAAATTTATTGCTTAAATGCAAGTCTTTATCTCATGACAGATTGCTGCCATTAACACAGCAGATGTCAACTTTTCTTACTTTAACGAAACATGATGTGTTAAAGGAGTACACTAAAATAAGAAAAAAATGGAAATACTCAGAAAAAGTGATTATGAAGAGATTATATCCAGAGATTCAGCAGGCAAATCCCAATATCGTGATACTTCTATAATCCATATTCTATTTTAATCTGAGAATCTATGAAAGAGGAAAAAAATTTCAGAGGCTGTCTCGAGAAAAATCAAGAGCATTTCAAAGCTATATTTCATCTCGCAGACAATGATCTGGTATATATATATATAATAGTGAGTTACATTGGTTATCTCTTTTATCTTGAAAAGAAAAAAAATAAATGATATCATTCATTTATGAGCATGTGTGAAAGAGAAATTCCTGGTGCAGTTTCATGATGAAAGATGAGATGTGTCTCTACATTTGCTAAAAAATACTTCAACCATACACTTGTGAGAGGTATCAATGATATTTTGGCATAAAGTAAACCTCTGGCTCCCATCTACATGTACAGTATGTAGCAGTAACAAAACTGGACTATCAAAGACAAAGAAAAATACCAAGAGGTAACTGACTTCTTAACTTAAAATACCAACTGGCTTCATTGATAAAACACAGTGTTTTCAATGAACACTAAAGCCAGACCAAACTTCAAACTAGCAACAAGTCAAAGCCTTGGATTTTTGTTTTCTCAATAAAGATTTCTCTTTGGTTAAGAACATCAGAGTGCATTTGACCCTATACTGCTACATGTACTAGAATACAGTTTTGATTTAGCTAGATTGCGTGTCATTCAAATCCACATTTTTACATTTCAAATTCAAACTATTCTGTTTAAAGGAACTAAAATAGCTCATTCTTCAATAAAAAGTGAAAATGAATTAAGATTTTTTAGGCCTTGAAAATATAGTATAACACAGATCAAGATCTTGATAAGATTAGCACAAAACCCTGGGCTGGACCCTTAAAGTGCAGTTCTGTTGACTTTAATTCAGACATGCCTTTCAATTACAGCTTCAATGAAATGTCGATTCAAATACAAACTGCAATTAAAATGGCAATTGAGTGTCATCTGCACCTTGCCCCTTTCTATTATATCAGAATCTAAATCCTTCAATGTCAGGTACTACTTAGATCAGGCCAGCAGAGTGGAATCTCACTTTGGCAAATACCAACATTACATTCTTGTGTAATTGTGAAGTTCCTGCAGTTATCAATCAAAACCTCTTTTGATAAAGATCTGTCTGTCTGATTCCTATCTTGGTCTAACTTGGTATGGAAAAACAATCAAGAAAAACACTTAATCTCTCTCTCTCTCTCTCTCTCTCTCTCTCTCTCTCTCTCTCTCATATGCATGTAAAAAGAATAAGGCATAAGAACCAGCATAAGACTGGAGAAGTGAGCTATGACTGGTGGTACTATGCAGTGTATACAACAATACTGGCTGTTCCGCCATCTGTTTTGAATTAGATCTATACCTACATAGCTGTTCCTATCTGTCAGTTGATTACAAGGGGGAGGTGTGTTCTTCAAAGATCATTACAATAATAACCACAATATGGCCACCAGACTATCACACCTATAGTCTCATATTCCTCACACATGTATTCAACATGGCTGTTTTACTTATATCAAAACATGCATGTACAAAAGAAAACCAATTTTATAATTCTTGTATTGGTCTAATTAACACTGATTAAGGATGTGTATGAAATTGCCTTATACATGTAGTCATATATACACCACAGAAAAGATTTCTCAATTCTGCTCATTTATATACCAGTACCCATTATTAATTGTCTTAAAAACTTGAGGATCTGTTACATTCTGGTGCTGCTACAATGTAAACTTCAAACAGCCAGTTGATGTTAAAGGATTTTAATAAGGAAATTTGTACATAATTAAATCTAACTTACCCTGAAAAGCTGTTAATTGGTCCAGACAGCTAATCTGGATATCCTTCTTTGTGGAATATGGTCTTCAGATGGTCTACAATGATTGAGGATGCAACATTTAAAACAAAAGAAAAACTTAAACATTTACTTTAATCATCATTATAAATTATATTATATACTATATATCATCTTTTTAATTACAATACATTTCTAATTTACACCACTAATCCCCATGCATTTGCATACTAACTGGAATATTAATTGTTTTCATATTTCAATATTTACTTTACCTTCAACAATAACACAAGTTCAGTTTACGATACCAAGAAATGTTCTATCAATGAAACTTGTGGATATCATATACAGAATGCCCCTTACCTTAGACCGATGTAAAAAGCCCAACCCAATGAGAGGCAGAAAACCAGAGACAGAGGATAGAGCACATAATGATAGACATAAAATAGATCCATATGGGGGGCCATGGAGGGGGAGGATGTACGCACATTACATGTAATATCATGATAGAATTGTTGCACATGTTTCATCTGTTCAAAATCTATATTATGTGGCAACAGTGGCACAATCAAGTGGTCTCTGTTTGACTTTTGGAGCAGTTTTACACACATGTAATTATTGATGCTTCATAATTTAAGTCTGCACTGCATTTGGGACAATGTTGAACAGAAGTTGATGCTGGTCTATAAACAAATGCCATATTTTACCCTGGAGATTGCTGCATGGAACTCATTCTGTCCCAATCTAATGATTTCACAGGTCGCTCTAACTGGTAAAACAAGTCATGTGCAAGTATTTTAGTAGACAAAGACTATCCAGCTTGTAAGAGCAATTTGACCAAATCAATGAAATTACAAATACCAATGCACGTGTAATATGAACTTTAAAAAATTCATGACAAATCTGTGGTTTCTTACTGGGCTTGAAGATAGAATTTTTTTTTGGTCACTCTATGAACTATGCATGTTACCAATATATATTAAAACTATATAATGTTTTCAATTGACTGATAGGATGTATCTTTCACTGAAAGACAAATAAATTACAAACATGTACTAGCTAGATAGGTTAAACAGTGTCAAAGGTGTTGCTTCATAATACATGTACATAAAAATGTCATTCAATGACTTCTTGTAAATAATGTGATCCAAACTGAAAGCAGCATGAGTGAAATATTAAGAAGTGAAATATTAAGAAGTGAAATATTAAGAGATGAGGGTGCAGCAATAATAAGCTGCAACACAACAGAGATTGAGGCAGCTGCCCCTATTATGCACCTCTTTCTATCTATATGAATGTAAGTATATAATATATCTAGTTGGTTAATTGATAAAACCTGCGGACCTATCTCAGGATAATTGGTAAACTGTAGATCCCTTCACTTACATCATGCCTGATACCAGCCATTACATTGATACCGCCTGTCATATCTTCAGACTGTTACCACATTCATTCAGAAAACAGAAGAAATTGACATGATTATGTAATATTTTCACTTTCATTTTTTTCCCTCAAATTTTTTATTTTACAAGTGTTTCCTCATTCTTGTTCTCTTACCAATCAATGGCCAAATATTTCTATGAAGCTTTTGTTACAATGCTACAATGTTAACATTTCATAAAAATTAAATAATTTTTCCTGGTCAATTTCAATATGCATTAATTAAACAATTTTCTCATGTGAATAATCTATAAGGTAACAAATTCTGTACTCAAAACAACTTTTGAATCATTTCAAGTAAATAATTCTAATTCACAGACTGAAAAGATTTAATTAATTTTGAAATCACAATAAAAATAAATGCCTCTCTCTCTCTCTCTCTCTCTCTCTCTCTCTCTCTCCACACTGACCTTCTATACCATTACCAGCCCAGAGACGAGGGACAGTACAGGAATGTGTAACAGAACTTTGTTACTGAATTAACTTGTTAGAGGGTGTTAAAGCACAATGATGACAAGATTAACTGCCTGGCTTTATCACAATCAGAGCCCTGTAATTACACAGATAACACAGGCTCATGTCAAAACTCTCACTTAATTCAAGATATGACTTCTTGTCTTGCTTCCAGACGCAAGATTTGATGAAAATCATCAAGTTCTTATAAACAATTACACTACACCTTGGATGAGTATAAATTCAATAATTTCAATGTTTATATATTAAGGCTTAAGTGATACTTTTTTCCTCTCAAACCAAGAGAAATTTTAAATGATTGTTCGCTTTAAAAAAATGGCTAAAGTGAAATAATGAAGACTTACAATAGCATTATTTGTTCGAATCTAATTAAAATTTAAATTCATCTCGCTTTTTGCTTTCCGGTGGACTCTTACCAGCAGAAAGTTTTAGTGGACAGGATCATAACTTGCAAATGGTATTACATTTATCATATCGATACTAAGAAGTCCACCACTGTGTTTGCAGGTGTTCTGCAAGAATCCTAAAAAGATATTTTTTTTACCAGAACTTAACTCTATTGGAAGAGATTTTTAACAGAAAGTACCGACAAATTTCCTTTACACTGTGACCTTTACACAACTGTCTACTGTTAGAACACTGTTTCTTCAGTTTTTCATACGTTTAAACACATATCATATATAAAAAGAATCAATATAGAAGAAATTTGTCAGTCTTAAGAATATGAAGTAATGGTTACATATCAATGCAATAACAGCATCCTACTCTTCAACAAAACTTAATCATGAGTTGACAAAAAAATTCAATCAAAAAATGTACCGGATTTCTGCAGTGGAATTTTTATAGAATTTCAAGGAATTTTTACTATTCCCAAACTGCAGATTGCTGCAGATTGTGATAGGACAAAAGCTTTTCCAATGGTTCCAGCAGAAATATCCCAAAATAGTAACACAAGCTGCCAAAAATATCCTCCGAGGTCCCAAAATAAGAAAGCAGTTAACATTCACCTGCAGTGATGAACAGAGCATCAAGTAACACTTTCATTAAAAGTGCATCATTTAAACCTATTTTATTGAATTACTCAATTTGATGACTCATCCATTCACTTACACAGTAGACTTGATCCGAAGATCCCAAAATATGTCTGCCAAGATTTAATCTCAGTATATCAGAGGTTATCACATTAGGAGCTTCTTCTCTTTACATGCATAGATACATCAAAAGCAACGCCATTGGATGCAGGGATCAAGTCAAAATAACATTAAGATTCTAAGTATATTTACAGTTTATTTAATGGCCTATAATCTTTCATTTGATTTTTTACCCTCTTTCAATCAAATCATTAACTTAATATCCCTTTTCTTCCTCAAGTCCAGGCGAGAAAGTGGGGGATGTTGGAGGAGGGGGGATCATAACACAGGAAATCAAACCATAATTGGACTATCCAATAATAAATTGAGCAAATAAACCCATTAAAGTAGAGCTTCTGTAAACTTGTAAAAATTATTTGATAGTGTATTCATGAATGTTTTGAAGGTTAGTCAACTGGACTTTAAAAAACTTTATTATAAATTATATGTATGTAGGTGAGATCTTTATTTATTGGTTTAGTTCTCTAAATTATAGCTGTTTTACTTAATTTATTAATTTTTATTTATTTGCAGATCAAAAATATACATATAAGGCTTATGGTAAAATGCAGGTAAACTTATATTTACTAATGAAAATGTAGGTTTTTATTTATGTGATAAGTTAATGATACATTTAAAATATAAATTGAATTCAAATCACTCTGCTATAAGCATCATTTTATTATATAATGTTGTTTGCTATACCCATGATTTACTATAGCTGCAATCCTTCCTCTAAACTTTTTTCATTCAAAACCATGTTCCAAAACCCTTTGAACCCCAAGATACAACAGATTCAAAACCAAAAGCCTTAGAGTTGTTTTGTTTGGAACATATTTTACTGTATAGAGTACATCAAAGAATTCAAAAGCTTCAGACACAGGTTCTAACAACTTACGAGATCTTAACCTATATTTTTGATACATTCCCCGATATTTACGTATGGTACTGGATGCATTTATAGATTGTGTTCTGTGTCATACTTAGAGAACAGAAGAAGAAGTACTATTGTGTGCCGCATAGTTTAAGAACAGCTTGTGCTAAGTGACACAATGAGAGAATTAGTCTTATTTATAGCAGAATGAGAAGTACTATGCGCAGTATATCCCAGAATCCCCATAGATCCAGTCATAATGTTCAGTACATGCAGCCCCAGGAGACAGACATCTAAATACCTGACTTAATGACTAACTATCAACATAATAAACACGGAATCTATACCACCCTCTAGTCTGGTGCGCAAAAACACAAACGTAGAAGTCATCTCCAATCTTCATTTTTATCATTGTTGTTATACTTCAAAACAAATCCGTTATACTGCGAAATGACACTTACGGCGAGCTGAGGCAATATTTTAAAATTGTTGGAACACTTGTGGCTTTCATAAATCCATCTGCATTTCATCTTATATACATCTAGTACCAGGTATATATATATATATATATACAATGCTGAAAAAGGATGCCACATTGGGCTAAATATATGAAAATATATCAAATGGTTACACAATTTGAATCTGCTATATATATATATCAAAGAAAATTGCCTCTTTACTATTTGAGAGACAACCACATCTTAATCATTATTTTCTATTTCGAATTTCAAAGTAAGCATAAACTATATAATGAACAAATTAATACAATATGTACTTCAGAATCATAAGTTACAACCCAGTGTAAGAAAGAATTTGATTTACATTTGCAAAGAAATATCAATACCTGTAGCAGTTGCAGCTAAATGTGTAATTGTTGGCCACATCAAGACTGTCATTCAGTCATCTGTCAGGTCTTATACTTTTATTTCCATTCATACATGTTCCTTATTTTTGCTGCCAAATATTTATATAAACAGAGTACTGGTTAACACAAAAAGCCAAACATGAAAGATAGACAGACTTAAAAACCTAAAAGTATCTGTATATAATTAGGCTTTCTTGTGAAGAAATCGCTGAGGGAAACATTCTTAAAAAACGATGACAAACAGATACTTTAAAAATCTGTAATTGAATATCATTAAACTCCAGCATTTTAGAGTAGACCTTTTAATTACAGACCATCTTAGAAGACTATTTCAAGAAAGTAGTTGGTTCAGTAAACATACCCAAAGTCACCATCGAAGACACTCGAAAGTTCGAATAAATTCAATTAGCAGGAATAAATTCTTGTTAGTACTTAACCTTGTATAGTGATCAATGGATCATCAAGACGAGATGGGAGAGAATCTGCTGAGTGAACAACATCTACAAGTTAAGGTACCCCCTTGAAATACACTTCAGAGACCCCAAAAGATCAATCAGTCAGCCACCTATACCTGTTTATCAGCCACTTGGCTCACCTACGGAGAACGAGATCTGTAATTGTAGCCAAAATAGATTTCTGACATGATTTTAAAACTGTTTAGGGTGTAATGACAAAGGAAACTGTTTGCTAACCTCATTGGTGGTTGAAAGAGAGGAGGAATTTACGTTTGCGATAAGATTCTTATCGTTTCTTGTTGCGGCCATTATTTTCGGTAGCAGGCGGGTACAGCACCAGGTGGCACCCTGTACCTGTCCATGTTAATGAGGGGAAAAAATAAGCGATTCCAGATAGAAGGAAAAATTCAATGAATAATGAAATGAAAATAAGAATGTAAAATATTTAATTCAGAATTTCAAAAGAAAAATTTCATTGAAACATTATGAAGGACATGAGAGATTTTATCAGGAAATGGTTAACTTAAACCTTTTAATTTTGAAGTTTTTCTAAACACAGGTGACTGGAGAAGAATGCATATTATCTCAAATCACTGATGAAAGAAAAAGACCACAATACAAATGAGATTGTCATTTACAGCACACCAAATTCCACAGCTGAGGAAATGGCAACTGTCCTAGCTGTCAGAAATATGAACTGTGACCAAAATGACAAAGAATCCATGTTCAAATCCAAAACACCCCCTCACATCAAATCTTCTCTTATTTCCTACAGGTTTAATTTTAGAGTGCAGAATCTTGCATCCAGCTAAAAAATTGATATTACATGCAATTTAACAATAATCATCTTTAGCAATACGAAACAATATTCGCAAACCACGATTTGTAGTCTATACATGTATTTTCTTTCATGGAATCAAGCAAAATGATTGATCTTGCTGTCATATTAGTCATTAAAGATAAATATGACATTAATGATAAGTTTATAAATACAGTATTAATTGAGAGATTTTTTTGACACCCTTTGTATGCACTGTAATTTGTCAAGATTTTTACATTGCTTAAATCATCCCTAAAACACATATTTTGGTGCATGTGTGGTCCTACCAAGTTTGAATCCCATTCATCTCATATAAAGAATTTCAGCTGAAGCTTAAAAAAAACAGTACTTATAATAATATATAAACACTAGAACAAAGTATTGTATTCTGACCAACCTCAATTTGAAATTAAAGCAATTTCAATTATAAATAATATGTCATTCAAAATTATACTAAAATTGGTTAGTGAATTTGCTGTTAAAGATGATGGCTATTCTCGATAGGAATCTAATCAACAACAACCAATCAATCACTTTATATTTTTATATTTTTACCATGCATTAGATCTTAAAAACAAACTTATCAAAACTGTTCAGAAGAATGGTATATTTAGATATCTCCCTAACACTTATTATTTCCATGTCCCAACTTCTCTCCTGAAAATATTAGAATTATTTTCCCTTGAAATAGAATTACTATAATAACTTCATATATGTCTTTGATAAAATCTTCAAGAATAGTAACTTAATATATCTTAAAGAATTCAAATGAATTCTTTTTTTAAGGGGCACAGTAAGCAAAAGTTGAGGATCATGTTTGAATAGAAATATCCTAAATATCCAATGACTAGGACATACTATGATGATTTGTAAAGTAATTTTATGGGTGGATAGCACTGCTTGATAAAAAACACAAACCATTTCAGATTTCTGTCAAGATAATAAAAGATTTCATTCAGATCAACTGAATCCAGCAAAATCTAACCTGGACTCCAGTGAGCATTTTCGGATGGAAAACAAATGCCCTGTGGGATAAGTATAATATGGATAAACATGAAAAAGGTCTGGCTTAATACCATGAACAGAAAAATATTCAATTCAATCTGCAAAGCCCAATGCTTTTAAAAGGCAATATAGCCAGATTCTTGTAAGTAATGGAAAAGATAGGATCTACCATGCAATTTCAATTTCACACCAGTTTAACAGCTAAAATATCCTTTGTGACAGTGTTTTGCTATAAGTGTGAGGAAAACCGTTTTTGACACACCCTTGATTCCAAAGAGTTACTACCTATGCTTGTCATAAAAATGATGGGAAGCAATTTCCTGGATATAAACCACTACAAATGGTGTAAAGCTATCTCTGTCCCATCTCCTACTTTAATGACTTCTTTTTATGTAAATTTGAGTTTAGAACCCATCCTTGCTCAAGTTTATGAATGAACGAAATGCTCAGATATAGACAGCAAGTTTTCACATCATCTACAATATTCCTTTCTCTTCCATTGAAGAAATTCTAAAATGCCGAGAAAAATATATTTTTTTTTTTCAATAAAATCTGTTGCAGAGGCTGACTCAAAAATATAAATCGAGCAATAGAATGCACATAGATGCAATGCATAATTACTTAATTGCACAAAAATTGAATTTTTTTGATGCAGCATTACTTTTTTATGCAATAGTCTAAACTCAATCTGCACTATTATAATAAGTGCATAAAATGGTCGATTTTATGAAATCAATAAGATTTGATACCTTTTAATACCAGAAATTGATCATACAAGTTGTAGCTCCTTAACCTTTGGGACCCTCGCAATGATTACAAAGCACAGAGGTCCTTTCCAATGCCTTTATCAGTCAGGATTATCTATCTGCAAACAGCGGTCCAAAGCCTTCCTCAGTATGGAGTCCAACTGAACCTTAGTGATTCATTACCTAACACCCCAAACTTATCATCATTACTATCAACGAGAATACACAAGGTCAATTTCTCTAAACGATAAGAATATACAAACACGCAAATATTAAAATCTTATTTCTTTTCACACCCAAAGACGTCTTAATTAAATCAGTGATCATAACACTTCATTCCCTGAGCAATCAAATTTTGACAACAATATTGCATAAAGCTAGAAATAAATTCTGACTTCATTAGCATATAAGAAGAAGTGTTCATTGCAAATGAAGTCATAATGGAATAATATATCACCTTACAAAAAAACATGCTTAAAAAAAATATTTTTTTTTAATTGTTCCTTAAAAGCATTCGCCTAATTGAATCTAAGATATAAACACACGCAGTTTCATGAAAGCCTACCTGAAGTTAAAGACAGATGAACAAGAATTAAATTCCACGCCTTTCAAATAACGACCAGAATTTCCGGCCAACTTTAAAACACTGATGCCAGTGAAGGAATTGAACGTTCCGTTTTGTATCTGTCATGTATATACATACACACCTTGATAGCTTTGGGTAAAAAAGAAGAAAGAAAGCCGGGCTTAGAATCACCTGGGTCATTAAAACATGCTCCCTTATCCCGCAATCTAAACATTATACCTTCATTACTAACATTTTAATTACCTGAACGATTAATCATGTACCGATTTGACATAAGACTTTCTTAAAATGAACTTTATAAGCCTTTATTAAATCTGCATGCAGATTTCACAAGATGGATTAAAAAGCGATTGACCTTTGTAATGTTTTAATGATTGAGAGAATGGAGAGGGGTGGATTAGAAGTTACTACCCTTTGTGTAATCTGATTAAAGGAAGGCAGGAAACATTATTTCTGGGGAGAGGTGTTTAGTGATCCCCATGAAGTGTTCTTGAGAGAGAGAGAGAGAGAGAGAGAGAGATAGAGTGAGAGAGAGAGAGAGAGAGAGAGAGAAAATGGGTATTCATGCTATGGTGTCCTCACACTGTTGAAACAATGGAGAGGCATGATCAATGATTCAATGCCAATGAACACATTGTGTATAAATACATGTACATGTAATTAGAATAAAGATGATTTAATACTGGTTACAAATCTTACTCATAAAAGAAGATTTTAGCATATCGGTGATATCACTATGAAATAAAAGTGAGACACACAGAGAGAGATAGAGAAAGTGTGTGCATGTGCAAACCAGATAGATAAATATTTATACATTACATGCAGTCTGCTCTTCATGCTAACACAGGCATGATGAAGGCATATGTTGAACCTGTCCATTAATTTTCATCAATGGTGAATATTTATTTTATAGCATGTTTCAAGTACCATGGATATGAACAAAAGCAATCACAATTGATAATACCTAGTGTTAGAATCGTCTTAACACATTAATTCATGCCCCAATCAGATACCGGTTCATGTTTGTATGGGATTGAATTATTAAAATTTTTTAAGATGATGAATATTTTTCTAATCTGTCACACCCTAATTAGGTTAGAAAGGAAGGCCAAAGTAGCAAGCAGTTGACACAAAAGCATTTATTATATTCACCTGTCTCCTTCAAATAAAATATCTATCATTAAATAATTTAAAACTTGATCCTTACACTAGTGTCAGCCAATGCTGTCATATTGAGATAGCTTAAATACCCATATCATTAGCTGTCAGACCCATTATGATACAGGTGACGATAATCAAGTTTCTGCACTTTTAATTTGGTCCAACAAGAGCATAAAGTCGTTATCTTTTAACTTGGTTTTTGATAGATTGCGATCAGTTTTAGCATTATAACTCATCGTTTCAGCCCATCAAGATTTGGAAGGAGCAGAAAGACTCTCTCGGATTGGGTTCCCTGTGTCATTTGTAAGACCTTTTAGTCTTTAGTCTGTACCACTTTAGTGGCTAACACCACTATTTGTCAGATAAACGTGTCAGATTACTTTTAAACCAATTTAAAAAAGAAATGTGGGGTACATTTCTTGGATCAACAGAAACACCTGTCCCCTGACATGTATAAGCACCCTTTACATTCCTATCTGTTAAAAAAGGACATTTCATTCACAAATTAAAGCATTTAACTTCACAAAATAGACAACCCTTTCATGTTCATTTCTCTCTCTCTCCTCCTCTTTCTTTCTTCTTAGTGCACAATCACCGATTATGATAATAACTGACAGATTACTATAAGACCTTTTCGTTTTCAAAACTGCAATACTACATTTAATTTTATATTACATGTACTCATCTCCTTTAGATTTCATCTTTAGTTCATCAATTGCAATTTTTGCTTGAATTGTTTTTAAAAATTATTACTTATACGCATTTTTCATGATTTTTTTTTAGGGTTTTTTTTCCAATAAGCATTGATAGCTAGATTCAAGCTTTAGGTAATATTATACTAAACAATGTCAGACTATGATATCCTATCATAAAAATAACTTTCTTTTAAATTCAAATTGATATATCTATTAAATTTATAGGAATGTACCTCAGTTTAAAAATTTGTAAGTTGAAACAATTTCAAAAATAAAAACAGACCTGATAAGCCACTGCAAAATCTGATGCATCTATCCAAAACATAAATTTCAGTTTTTCCTCTTTTTTTCCTCTCTCCAAAAAGTGGCCAGGAATTCAATTTATGAAAAGAAGGGAGGCGTGCACAGTCAAATTCCTGTCAGATATTAAAGCGCTGCCTTCATGTGTATTGATGCTAATTCGGTATTTTGTTACCTGCCGTTCAGTCACGCATGACTGGAGATGACCATGAGACAGCTGACCAGACAAGACGACACATCACCTGCTAGCCAACTGGGTCCCTGCATTCTTCTGGTCTGGGTCTCCACTAATCGCTTACTGTACCTGGCGGAATAAATAAACAGATTTTTACCTGAGCCTTAGTAAAGACCCTGTCCTTAGTGAATGAACAGGACAGAAATAGCATGCAGCATACAGGAGAGAAAGAATAACACGGGAGTTCATTTAGTGATTAATAGTTATTAAACCACAAATCAGACTTTGGCAACAAAATGCCACAGACTCGGAACTATAACACCAGACATCTTATGTTACACATGTGTCACATTAAATTTGCATTTCCTATTGAGATCATCGTGATTTAAAAACTGGTTATCCATAAACTTGCTGGAAAAGTATCATCATTATTTTTGTTTTTAGAATCAATAAATCTATCATAACCAAATCAAGTTTGATTGGAGCAAAAGTAGTGATGGTCTTTTTCATTTCAATTTTTTTTTTTCAAGAAAATTAAAAATCTGTTGATTATAATGTTATGTACATATAAATGAAATCCAACATTTCCTGCTAGTGCTACTTCAGGAAAAAATGTTAATAATTATGTTTTGAAATATTTGCTTGGAAGTTTTTCATTTTACTTACAGGAAGCTAAAAAAACAAACAAATTAAAAAGCAAGGAATCTTAGTCATCACCTTAAAAAATACTTCTCTAGGCATGTAAATTACATAGATTCTCAAATATGTGGTCATACTTTCCTCAGGCTTGTCTGACATGCATACTGCAGATCTCAAAACAGAGTGAAAAATATTACTCATCCATAGTTTGAAATCATTTAAGAAAGCAAGGACTCAAAACATTTAATATACTTAATGTTGTGTCAAGTTGATTTACTTATATACATGTAATACCAAAGACTTCTGCAAATTCTAAAATTACTGTTGCAAATAGTCTGCAGATAAATCAAATTATTAACTACTGTAGAAGCAGAAATATTAGTAGAGGATTTATATTTTATCATTTTCGTTGGCTGTATATATCAACGAAATTAAATCCATGACAAATTTTTAACCCAAGTATTAATGAATACAAAAAGAGTATGTTATGACAAAATAAACTGCCAACAAAATTTTATTTGGTTCTAAAACAAAAAATCTTGACCCAACGAAAATATGTGTTCATAGTAGTTCATAAATTTTAAGGAGCATGGCCATTAGGAGATAAAAAGGAAGAGCTCAAATCAGTTTTCATATTTCCATTCTTTGAATATAAAATTGAGTTAAGTATTGAATCCTTATTTTTTGAAAGATATAGTTTCATAACTGCAACGGTGTGTGCATACAAATTGAATAACGCACGTTAGCGCGTTATGAAAATTTGTTTGCACACACCGTTGCAGTTATGAGACTATATCTTTCAAAAAATAAGGATTTAATGCTTATATTTACATTTTTTACCTTCTTGCCTTGTACGCAAATGCGAATTATACCTCAAAATTACTGTACTATCCTATGGGTAAGTTTAAATTAATGGAAGAGCCACTGTAACAGCCACAAGCGTGAACTTTGATTTTCGCTTGTGACGTTGTATTTATCAGCGTTCAACGTTTGTGACGTCACAATTAAAACTCGTGATTTAACCTTTTAGTACCATGTCTGTGTTATGGTGCTATATCTGCAGTAGCTTTACATGCAAAATATACGTGGAATGTAAATATAACACAATTTGAATAAAAAAATTTTATTGGGGGGGGGGGGATAGGGATTTCTGAAGTCAATGATTGCTAATCAATATGATGAAAACTTAGATTAAGTGATAGAATAAATAAACCAAGGAGGAGATATAATCACCACAAATAGTATTGACAACACTAAACAAAGTGAACTCACATCTCTGGGAATTACTGGAGAGTACAATGTAGGACTGACTTGAGGGCGTGAATGAAATCTGCAATACACATTCACAGTCATGCTCATGCTGACCCCAGGTGTATTCAAATGGAATATACCGGTACCTTTGCTACAGAAAGCTGATAATCTTCTAGAAAATAATGAATCCATTTTTTTTTAAAGAATTAATTATGACAATCATCACTGACAGAGATCTTTTCCATATTGAGTGCTTATACATAGACATTAGGAAAGTGATATTACCTGATATTACTAAATCAGTCTCAGATTTGGCATTCATCACACATTTTATCTAAAAAAAAAAAAAAAAATTTAATTAAGTGAAGGGCCATCATTGGAATCCCATGGGTTTTCTATCCCTTATACTGATTTCATTCATGTTGAAAACAGTGTAACGGATAGAAACCCGTGGGTTCCGACGATGGTGAAGGGCATTTCTTGATGTGTTCGATCTATAACAACCATATTTTGTACCTAATAAATGAATGGTCTAATATTCTTAATCATGACATCATTTTGAAGGTGTTATCAAATAAAAATACTCCACCAGAGGAATTTTCAAAATTTTGATTATGGTCCAACTAATTACACCTTGAATTTTGCATGGAAGTCTTTGGGCAACGCATGTTTTAAGATATTGCAAAAATTACTTAAAATTCGAAAAACTCTCTTGGTTAATAAATGCATAAACTTACTCTTTATTAAAATATGAAATGAAATATATATCATTTACCACAGATATTTCAACAAAACTAAAATTTTCTTTTTTTTCATCAAGGGGAGATAACTCTTTAAAAAAACTTAATGTGCAAAATGACCAGCTTCTTATATGTTGTCAGTCATGTGAATTAGGTTCATTTCACTTTCGTTGTTATCTAGCAATACATATTTAACTAGTTTATCGATAAAATGATTAAAAATTGTTCAATATCCCTTCATTATACATTGTATACCTTTTATTTAAACAGAGTTATTCTGACCTTGACTTTGAGTCTTTATTTAAAATCCATTCAAGGTCACTTCACATCCTGCATGTATAACCATGCATGTACTGTAAGAATGAAGTTTGACCCTACCCTGACTAAAGAGGAAGTTATTACATGCAGAATTATTTTAACGTTAAAAATGAAATACAACGTGCAATTTTCATTGGAGTCGTTTTATGGACATCAACATTATTCACGATTGCGTTATACCTTCATCCACAAATTCTGGTCAAAGTTGATATTCTGTAAATGAACTACATATAGCACATGTACTCCCAACCCTACGTGTCTTCAAGAGTGTTGTCCAACATCATCATTTCTTAAAATCTTTTTCCCGGGGATTCTTTTATTCGTCGGGTTCGACATTCCACTATAGTGATTGTAAACAACAAACACAGATAGTGAGACACCAAAGAACCTAAAGGGTTAAAAGATTTTGATATAAAACAGTTTGTCAAACGGTTGATACACATTAAAGAGCCAACAATGAATCCGCTTGATCCAGAGTTATTAGAGGCTGTATGTATGAACTAATATCGATACATTTTGATTCGTTATGATCAGATGATCATCAAGGCCACAGGGTTTTGACACGACCTGTGCTAAAAAAAAAAGTCGTATCATTAATTCCGGTATGTTTACGATTTTTTTTTTGCACAGATTGTCTCAAAAACCCTGTGATCAAGGCCTACTATTGCTGATTAAGCCTTGTCAACATGTTCCTATTCTGATATTAAGCACTATAGTTCGTTCACAATCTTTGCTTGAATATATTTCAACAATTTAATAATGTTTGAATATTCTTGATATTCATAAGTATTTGTGTGCTATGGTCATGTTGATGTGGACCTGATGGCCTATTTTTATTTAGTATGCAGTATACCACTGTTTATGTTATACAATCGGCATTGTAATCCTTTTAATTGGGGGGAGGGGGGTAAAAACTATTCAAGATGCATAGATTATTTTGAATGCTAACACCAGAGAGTACAATAAACCTGTGATTTGATTTCTGACCTGCTGTATTAGACTTCTTGCCTGCATATACCTTTACAAAGGTAAAAAAAAAATTGTCACAGCCAGAATTGTCTTGTTGGTAGAGCTTCTGACTTCTAAAAGCTCTATATTTTCTGATTCATCAAGGTTCTCAATACTTCTCATAGACAGTGGCATAGTGTTAATTGGTACTGTGATTCAGCCACACACTAACAAGTAAACAGGTTAATGTTCTTCCAGAGGACTTGATTGAAAACAGATCAGAATTGTTTTTGTTCCCATTGATTTGAGGGTTAGGAAATTTATGGGAATGTGATGGTAAATTGTTGGTGCATGTCCAGTGTGTCAGTTTGTTGAAATACTGTTTTGTAATTCGTTGGGCTCCAAGACAGCATTCTTGGCTGGTCTTTCAGATTTTCTTCCTACTATTAAGTTACAGCCAACATGTCTTGGTTTCTCTTTGGCACTATTGTTAGAGCTGAGTAACTTTAATAGTTTTAAGATGGTTCATACTCAGAATTATGGATGCAGAATGCTCATTTTCTTTACACAGAATTTTTTTTTTCGATTGATAGCTTATGATTGCCAGAATGAACAACCCTGGGATGTTTCAAAGTTTCTGGGAGTTGGATGAACAAGGGGTAGAAGAAGAATCTGAGGAGGAAATACAGAGTATTGAACTGGTTATTTGTTGTTCTTTGCATAAAGATGAATAGATGATGAAATAAATCACAAATAACCAGAACTAAATTCAAGTAACATATATTTTTTCACCGTATTTTTATTCATGACTTTAGAGGATCCAAAAAAGAAGATCTTATGGGCTGCAGAGAATAACTACATGGACATCGCCAAGAGTTTACTTGATGAAGACCCTTCATTGGTGAACAGTCGAGACAGTGACTTGTACACCCCTCTACACAGAGCCTGTTATAATGGACATACAGATATGGTGAAGGTACATGTATTAAATCCAATTACTAAGCCTGAAAAATTCTTAGAAAGAGCTTGAGACATCCACACATTTGCTTTTCAGAGCCCAACATCTGGGTAATATTTTTTATTGGCAAGGAATCATGTAAGTGCATGAATTCCATAAACTAAATCATTCAAATGCTAACACTATTATTTTTGTCCTCCCCAGTTTCTCCTAAATCACAATGCAGACATTGCAGCGCGGACAGAGGATGGCTGGTATCCTATACACAGTGCAGCAAGGTGGAATCAGGCTCCGGTGATTTCTATTCTGCTGGAACATGGCGCTGATATCAATGCCAGGACCAACAGTGGACAGACCCCACTGCATCTGGCAGCTTCAGAGAAAGAAAATGGAGAAACAATTTCACTGCTTTTATCCAACTGCAACCTTAATACGGAGCTGAGGAACAGTTTGGGTGAAACTGCTGAAGACATTTGTGCCAGAACAAGTGAACATCATAAGCTTTTTGATGAAAGAAAAAAACATCAGCAGAATTATCCAGGTAATATGGATCACCAGGAACATAATCCAGGTTGTATGGATCATAAATCCGCATCACAGGAACATCAAGGAAATGAAAGAGGAAATGACAGTTGTACAAATTCCACAGAGACATCTATCAATGAAGATCCCAATGGGGAAGTATTGAACTTGTCAGACAATGTTGCTCAGGGATTTGAAGATTTAAGTGTTTCCATGGATACAAATGAAAATGATGATGAAAGTCAAGATCAGCTTGAAAATTGTCAAGATCCAGATCTTAATGCCATGGATGAGAATCCATAAATCTTGTTTCAAAAATCCATGCAGTTTAAAGACTTTAAATCATGTAGAGGAACATGTATAGTGTTCAAGTTTGTCCAAGAAACTCATACAACATCATGCTTAAAATCTCAGGTTAAACCTGTACAATCACTTTGTTTAACATTTTTTTTATAGATCTCATTTATTTGATACATCTTTAAATTAAATGGAAACCAGACAGGGTATATATTCTTAATAAATTAAGTATACTCAAAAAGTCTCTTTATTCTATCTTTTACTCACCCAGAACATGCGAAGTTGTTTTAAAGGATAGTGGTACAAGACATTTTTACACATTACTGGTACGTTATACGGATGAAAGAACATCATATTCAATACAGATGTATATTTAAAAAAAACAACAGAGCTAACCCATTAGATCTAAAGATGAAAATTATTAAGTTATTGCTAGTTTTGCTATTACATTCATTCAAAGCCATAAATTTAATTACCCGGTAAATAATTAATATTCAAAGCTACTGGTACGGTAATTTTTTGATTGTGTTAAGTCTCACCCTAGTCTGCATATCCTTTTTCATTTGAGGAAATTTTCTATTCCACCATATAATCTGAATAATTCCATTGGTATTCAAAAATGACTATCATTCAAAATAATTATAAATATAAAATTTATTCTGGTACATACATTGTAATACATGTACCATACATGTAATATTGCACATCAAGAAATACAACTTTCTTACAAACAAAGCAACAACAGGTTTTCAAGTTAACAGTAAGCACTTGATGTTTGTTTTCACAAAATAGCGAGTCTAGATATCAATTCCTGAAACTCGATTCAAAGCCATCCACTAAGAACAAGATCCTCATCGCCTTCATCCAGAAACGGTTGATCTATGCTCCTGTAGAACAAAGTAAACATGCTATTATAAACATTATATTACATTTGAATGTAGTGGGTTTTTTTTTATTTTATGGTCTACCATAATTTTGATGATGTGATTTTTAAGTCATATAACATATGCATTCTAAATTGTATCTTAAATTATGATCCCATTCTAACAAAAGTCTAAATTAAACTGAAGCCTCTCATTGTGAAACTACCCAGTAAGCAACTTGCTGCTAAATTCAAAAAAAAAAAAAAAGCATTGTAAGTGGAGTTTGAGTAACTAACAGGTAAAACATTTATTTTACTCTAATTTCGCCAATAAGGAACAAATAACAAATTTCTGAAGATACTGGGCTTTTCAATGCTCTTCAACCACCAAAAAAAAGACATGCTTCTTTTCTCATTACCTGACCATTAGGTCTCCACAATAGATGCATTCTGATGCCACTAAATCGTCTAACTCAGCCTGTTAATTAAACAATAAAGGAAATTTGAATGCATGATCACCAAAACTTTACTCTATGACAACAGCAAACATATTTGTAAATTATACAATGAAGTTTTAATAAAGGGAAAATCTTATGTACAAAGACAGAAAGCTACTATTAAATTATATTGATCTGAAAAATTCTGTTTTCAATGTTCTTTGCTTTCACAAAATTTATATCTATACAAACACTGTGCCTATAATGAGAAATTGCAAAATACTGCCCCTTGAAAATTATTTTCAATTTATAAATAAAGTTCTGTCTATGTATAGATAACACAAATGATAGATCCTTGTCATGGTTTTCATTACTGTATACAGGGTTTATTTTCGCCCCTGTGTAATTTTCGCCCTTTTTCATTTGCAAACAGTTTCACCTGGTCTTGAATTCGCCCAAACAAAGTTGTGTTAAAGAGATAATATTTGAGACATTGGAGTTCGCCCAGTCTTAAATTTGCCTGCTGACAATGAGGGCAAAAGGGACGAAAATAAAACGAGGGCTTGGGGGGTGTATTTCCCTGTATACAGTAGTTTTATGTTTATGTTTTACTGAGTACTCTTTCAGTTCTGGCTTCCTTTACCCGACGACATTACCTTTGTGTCTTTTGATTTGTCTGTTGAGTTGTCTCCTCTTACACCGACAGACAAGGCTCTTGAGTCCTCATTTTCAGCCACTTTTCTTTGTAGCTCCTCAACTCTCTGTCGCTTTTTACTGGTCAAGTTTGGCAGCACCTAAATTAACAAAACAACATATTTGTGTTCAGTCAGACCTTATGATATACAAATAGAATTTTAATTTTGCTCTCTTAAGTTTTTAAATTGGTTTTCATTTTTTCTTCAGTACTACTGTTAGATAGGTAGCAATTCCTTATTTTACGTGAATACATGTACCGGTACTTAATTTTGCGATTCAACCATTTTCCATCAAATCACAAAAACAGAAAATCGCAAACACTGAATTCTTTTCATAGTTTCATTAAGTTATGAAAATTTCAAATTTGCGAGATGCACTTCTTGCTAAATAACGCGGATGTTCATTCCTCGCGTTTATTAGTAATCTACATTACCTTTTGAATAAAAAAAAAAAGTACGAGTTACCTCCCCTATCAAGCAGTCACTGTGAAACTTGTGATGGCATGGAAATAAATAAAAGCTTCTGGCCATTAGAGGAAAGTTACAGGCAGCACATTTGTCTGTTGCACTCACAAAGGCATATCTGAAATAGAACAACCACTGAATAAATTTTAAAATGATCAAAACATATGTTCAGGGGACAGCAAATACCAATACTTAATGCACATGAAAGTGGCTCTACATAAAGTATTTTTACATTTTCAATTGTTTTCACAAATAATGCTTCGGACTGGAACACCGAGTTTATGAACTAAATGTAGATAATGTGACAAAATTTTACTTGTTTCTAAAGCTCTGGATCTCCTTTCGGATTTCCTCTGCACTTTTAGTGGCATCATCCATTTCTTCCTTCAGCTGTTCAATGTGGTGGTTGTATTCTTGTAGAGATGTTACTATGGCATCCTGTAATAATTTAATCAAATCAAATCGGGTTCTTTAAGCATATAAAGAAAGGGTACTGGCACATCTCTCTCTCTCTCTCTCTCTCTCTCTCTCTCTCTCTCTCTGCCTGTCTATTTCTCTCTGACTACACTAGAAAGCCCACCTTGAAGTGGTCAATGGTAACAAAGTCAGGGAAGAATGGGAGGATGTCCTCTATCTTGAGCAGTTCACAGTCATGTAAGAACTCCATGGCTCGCTTCACATCTTTCTCTTCTTCCACAACATGGCGGGCTACAAGAAAAATTAAGATCTTTCAAAGTAAAATCACAACATTTTATGTATATTAAGGTGTTCATATCTTAACCCTTTTTAACAGAAAAAATATATGTAAATGTAACTATTTTGACATTTGTGAAAGCAATATACATGTATCAATTCACTGAAGTTGAGTTGACACTAAAATTTGAATTGAATACTGTGGAATCATTAAAATTCGTGGGGGTCAATTTTCTTGGATTGCTTAAATTTTACAGGTTCGTGGGGACGTAATTTCATGTATTATCTTATACCTACAAAAGGAAATATGATTTTATAACCCTTATTTATTAATTCGTGGAGGATGTAAATTTGTGGATTAGAGGTACCAATGAATTCCTAGAAAATTGAGCCACCACGAAATCTAATGATTCCACAGTACTGTATTTTTCACAAGTTAATATATGAGACTGACAGATTATCGTTTTATACCGATTCTTAACCAAAGTTTTTTCCTGAGATCATTGTCATCTTCATCGGGTTTGTCTGCTTGTTGTTTGGCCAGCTCAACATCCACCTACAGAGATAATGACATCATTGTTAATATATGACATCATCAAATAGAGACTGTAGATTCTATACACACATGTCTTTTAATTAGTCATAAGTAATCTAGAGTATTCTATCTGCTCACAGTAAACTTAATTCATCATAACAGGGAGGAGAGTTTTTTGTGTGCATTCAAAGAACCACTCTGCATCTTTGGGGAGTATTTCCATGTGTAACTGTCACAGATGACTAAATGCTGTCCATGTGGAAGTTCTTATGCATCAGATGTAAATTCATTCATTAAAGGAACATGGATATACAAGACCTTGGAACATTAAGCCCCTTAGAGCAATGACAATATCTTAGTACTTTCCTTCTATCAATAGGTATACACACCTCGTGTTTATTTCCAGTAACTGTCGGGACTTTTGATACATACCTGGAGTGCTAGATCGACAGCCTCCTCATAGAGTCCCATCAGAGAGTAGATGTGGACGCATGCCTTCTTGTGTCCATGCTCAGCACACAGTCTCAGGGCGTACTTCAGGTCGTAGCATATCGTATCTTCATCCTACAGAATAGCCAAGAGATCATGTTAAGAGTAAGTTTTTTTTATTACTTTAACAGTTGAAAAGAGGGAGGTGAAGTTTGTTTAAAAATAACTAAACAAATTGTACAATATTGGACCTTTCCTATTTTTTAAGGACCTAAATTTGTCAAAGTAAGAAAAATAACTGGTATAAATATATATGATTACCGGTAAGTATTTATTAACTCAAAACATAATTACAAACATTTGAATGCCAATTTTTTAATCAAAAGTGACTGAAAATATCCAGCACTGTACACGTATCTGAAACTTCTTCTTTACTTATGCATTGCCCAATGGTTAATAAGAAGATACTAGTAATACAAAGAAGTCTGACCGTTCCCTGTATGTTGAGGTATGTCATGAGTTGGTCAGGTTTGAGTTTGGCATACAGAGACAATAGGTAGTTATGGATAGCCTGGTCCTTGTTATCCAACTGTTCTATACAAAATTCCAGGTATTTAATGGCCTCATTTCCCTGTAGAAAAAAAAAACACTGACAAATTACCAAAAGGCTTCACCAAAATGTGCTCATCACACTGTATCTTTTTTCAGGCAAATTAAAGTTTGTTTAGTGAACTCACCTCACTTTGAAGAACATATATTTTTAGATATGGCAATGTAAAACAATCCAAGATATTTGATTGTTCTGTGTGTTCCTCTATTTTTTTTGGTTATCTACCTCTCAATAATAGTAACTAGACTTCGAACCGTGCGTGCATAGGTTGACATTGCACATTGGGCATTTACGAAATAGATACATCGACACACCGTATTGTTGACATTTACATAACAAAGCTATAAATCTACAATAATACTATTAATTTCATTACACTTTCCTTAGAATAATCTAACTGTGTCTCGGAAAAGGCCCTCACTACAGTTGGAATGCCTCCCATATACCCGTAATATAACAGAAAATTGAAGATGCATTAAAAATAACAGTCAAATTTATCATGATAAACCTTTTTGAGACTGTAAATACCTTTCATCTAAAATTTTAATCCATATAATCGAAGAATTCAACACCTTTCACAAAAGGTATACATATTTTTTTGGCTACAGACACAATACACGGAACGCATTTTATCGTAAAACCAGGTCCATAGGACATTTATCATTTTAACGATAAATCATTCTATCTTCACTCTCCTAAGAAATACAATGTGAATTTTTTTGCATGGAATGAAATATTTTTTTGCCATCACGAAGACAAAAGTAAGTACTAAGTTGATATTTATGTATAATTGTTATTTTATAATTTCTCTCATAAGAAATCATATACCAGTAAATATATATGAACAGAATATAAAGCAAAATTTCCAATGAAAATGTACACGTATGTGTTTTGTTTCTGAGTTTTTTCATAGAAATATGGTATTGTGGAAACATAACCTAAAGATCCCGTTATCGTGAATATATTGCGCACGCGCAAGATTGTAAAATCCGAAAAATCCAGATGAATTCCGGGATCTTTTGAGGAATTTTCGTTAATTATTAATTAGCAAAGCTTAATTGAGAAAAAATAAAAAACAAATTGGTAATCTTCAAGTACCAGTGATGTTAAAAATATATATAACAAAAGACAGTACTCTTCCAATTTATCGGTATTAAAGCCCAAAAATTCGAGTCTATTATTTTTATACAGTAGTATAGATGCATTAAAAAATACTTTTGAAAATACTATTTAGCCTTGACCTTTTTTAGAATACATATACAACTGAACTTTAACCTACTCTCAAGAACGTTATTGAACTTTGACCTACTTTCGAGATTACTACTGAACTTTGACCTACTCTCAAGAATACTGATCAAGTACCGGTACACACTGAACTCTGACCTACCCAGGATACGTGACCAACAGACAGGACTACTGACCTGCTCCCGGTTTTTGTTGTGGTCGTACTGGACCAGGGCAGGGATCAGTTTTATGGGCTCCAGGCTGCCCCTCAGACTGATCCACAGACTGACCGTCTCCCTGGGAATGTACTGCATCAGCAGGGGAGAGAACTTGTACACCAACTCTGTGTCCGTCTGTAATAAGTTTCAATACACCCGTCAAGTATTAGTTATTTTCTACTTTATTCAAACACATGAACTAGCTTGCATATCAAAAGCAGGTGTTTACACATTACATGGTGTTTTGAATTCCATATCCTACCTGTTTTGAAAGCTGACCCAGGGCCCCTTTATAGTTGTCATGTTGAATGTGATGGGTGATCACCTTCTCAAAATCTACAAGACAGAAGCAAAGCAACAATATAATCAGCAAGTTTAATTAACAATCATCATCATCAGTGCAAGGTGTGCTTAAGGTGTTCTCAGAGAAAATATTTTTGTAAAAGAGATGTCATAATGCTGTGAAAACCTTTACAATATTTAAAATACACCCTGAGGATTTACACTGACACCGAAGCAAAAAATAAAAAATTATTTTTAATTTAAAAAAAAAATTTATTTCAGAAGATACTTTTATACAACATTTTTGCTCTTTCTCTCATAACTGCTAATATTTTAATACTAAACTACATGAGAAATATAAAACAGTTTTATAATTGATTCTTGCCTTGCATTAACACAGCAAAAAAGACCATGTCCTCTACATCTCCATGACTAGCTATCAGGTCATACACCACCCCTCGGTTATTACTGACACATTCCTGGAATAAAAAAATGCCCAGTAGAGAAATAGAGCACCACTGTCTAAATCAGCTTACTGTATTTTGCAGAAAATAACATGCACTTTTTTAAAGGGACTTGGACACGATTTGAGCTCAAAATTTTCAAAATTTATTTTTCCATTTTTAATGTCTAGAATGGATAATATGGAAATTGTTGTTGCTTCCTAAAAATTTTAAAGTCAAATATTGAGTTACAAGCAAAATACAGAGTTTGAAATTCTTTGTTTTGTAAACAAAGCTCGAGTCTTGTTATTGTTTTAATATGTGTTGTATTGGTATAAGTTTCAATGAAAAAGTGCTTTCTTTTGTTGATACACATTGAATCAGTTTATCTTGTTTGCCACAAGTCATTTTGTCAAATAAATGGTAATTTCTTTACTTTATATTATTTGTAAACAAATATAAGACTCAAGCTTTGTTTACATAACAATGAATTCTTATTTCTGTATCTTGCTTGACACTTGACATCTAACATTTATATTTTGTTCAATCATTCAAAATGCACAAGCAAACCATTTTAGACATAAAAATAAAAAATAAAAATTTGATCTCAAATCGTGTCCAAGTCCCTTTAAAAGAATATTTCTATGCAAGAAAAGGGTGTGTATTAAACACCACAATGGATTTTTGACGTATTTTTCTTCTGAGTGAAGAACAGTTGCTTTTCACTCTCCCTTAATCAGTTTGTACACCCAATCCCCTAAAATGGTTGAAAATGATGCAAAAATCTATGATCTAGTTCAAGCAAACAAGACGATGTGCAGTAGATACCTTGTTTTTGGGCTGAGCTAGAAACACTCGGAACTCCTCTTGAACCTTCCTGTACTCATCAGACTCATCTTGCCCTTGTTCCTTCATCTCGCCTAGCTGGTTCAGGAAAATCTCTATCAGCCATGTCACCAGCATTGTTATCTGGGTTTTATCCTGAGAATAAAACATTTGCAAGAATGTGAATTAAAACCAACTTCTTTGTGATCATTTGTGCAAACAGGAATAAAAATGTTTAGAAAAGAAGCATTAGACAGTTGTTTTTTAAAGATAAAACCAACAGGTACTTGAATCATTTAAAAAAAAAAATTTATGTGAGGTATTTTTTGCCAAGTTTTGCAAAATCATCTGAAAAGCTGTCAATGTGACAGCAAACCGGGTTTTCTTTTATGTGAACTGTATCCATAATCCATGTCAACCTGTATCCAGTGAAATGGAGTACCCTATATGCAACATTTTGCCAAAAATGACTAAGTTTAAAAGCTAGTATTTTTTTCATAAATTATCGGAAATCAAAATCCTAGCAATATGCACACCTCTGATATATGTACACCTGATCTGCAAAAGAACAACTTCCTATCTTGAAAACTGTAGGAGGAGTTATCCGTACAATGAGGGTACCCTATATGCAATATTTTGCCAAAAAATGACTAAGTTCAAAAGCTAGTATTTTTTCATAAATTACCAGAAATCAAACTCCTAGCAATATGCACACTTCTGATATATGTACAATTGATCTGCAAAAGAACAACTTCCTATCTTGAAAACTGTAGGAGGAGTTATCCGTACAATGAGGGTACCCTTATGGCAGCCGCCCGCCCGCCCACCCGCCCGCCATTTTCACCATTTTAATAACCGGATTTTTTCGTTGGAAAACCCGGTTAATAAAAATCAATTACTCTTATTGGTTTATTTATGGTAAACCGTATATCCATTTTTTTTTCGCATATCACAAAATTTGCGTAAAGGGGGAAAATAGGTAACAGTTTTAATTTGGATCAATAATTTTTGCAATTTAAAAAGTTTCTAATAGAAAATGATACAGGTTATAATTTCTGCATATTCAATTATTTGTGATTTAAAAGAGATCGCGAAAAAGCGAAAATTAAATCATTGCAAAAATTACCAGATATACGGTATCATTTTAGTTGCAAAAGACAATGGAATCAAAATGCAAGATTGTGCAGAAAAAAAAGGATTAAGTCACTTATCTTCGCCTTTTAATCTCTGAGCAATTGCAGACATAGCAGTCTACATCTATAAATCTTCAGCTTTGCTAACTCTTTTCCCCTTAGAGGTTTCTATCCTTTAACCCTTAATGACGCGTTTTGACGACCCTGGCCATATCCTTTATGACGACTTTTGACGCACCCTATATGCAACTAAAATGATACAATATCATGCTTGGCACTGAAGCGTAATAACGTCTTTTTTGACGTGGCAGCGAAAGGGATTACTACAATGAACAAAGATGGTGGACTATGATTCGGACATCGCACATGTTTACACTTTATGTTAATAATCAAGTTTTGAGGCAGAATTTTCTAGATTTATTGGTAGTGATATTGAATAATGAGAGCCAGATGTCAAATTCATGCAAAATTTTGTGGAAAAATCTGTGTAGTTACAGAAAACGGAACACAAAGTGTGCATTACCTGCAATCCCTAAATACATGAATATACCGGTAAATTTGAATTTTTTCAAAAAGTTAACACAATTATTTTGTTAACATGTTAGATTTATCAAATCCTCTTACACCATTTATTGGAAAAAATCGTAAATATAAGTCTGAAAACGATAGACATGAATTGAAAAGTCAACCACAGGTACATTTAATTATTTACTATCAAAAAACAAATTCCATGATGACAATGGAATCTTTCTATAAAAATTATTAAATAATTATTTGTAATACATACAGTTTGAAATATGTTTATCAAGTATCTGTAGTGAAATTATTCTTAATAAAGCTTTAATGTAGAACACTCAGTTTTATTTTCATATACCTGTTAGCACCTGTATTGTTTTATTAGTGACTTAAATAAATTTTTTTCTATGAATATTGAAAATTTAATTCATTACAAATCCATTGATATATAATTTTCTATGTGTTTGATTTGCTAAGACCTGTAATACCGGTAAGTCTATTCAAAAACACACACCAGCTGTTTTCAGTTCATCTGAAAACACTCTAAGGGTAGAGTGTTAAGGATATGGCCTATGCGTCAAAAGGTGGCATTAAGGGGTAAAGAGCTAAATTAATAAACAGTAACCTGGTGTCTCAGAGCAGACAACTTCTTCTGTATAAAGGATTTGAGTGCATCTTTCCCATCCAGCTTGATGAACTTTAAAGCAATCTCCTCAAAAGAGTTCTGTGTCTGAGCATACATCATGGCACTCTCTTGATATCTACATAAAACAAAATAAATATATAACCCCAAGGCACATTCGGCAAACCTTGGCCGATTCCGTAACCTACATCAAACAAGATATGAATCTACCGAGGTGTGCCACGTGCCCAATGCAAGCTCACTTATAAAAATAATGATGTATAAAGATGAAGTTTTGAAAATTAGCAACAGAAATGTTGTTTCATTAATATTCTTTAAAATACCAATTTATGGATTTAGTTGTTTTAAAAGTTGAAACACAAATTATATATGTTGACTGAAGTGCAAATGTCTAACAACATATTGTATTAATAACATTAATGTCCACAAATTTATGTTTCTTTGAAACTGTTATTTTCAATAGATCCATAAAAATTGATGCCTATTTAAATTAATGAAACAACAGTACAGAAGATACTGTATGAAATGCCTAATTAGAATCCACGTAAAGGCAGCACTTACTCTCCTTTTTCAAACAGGTACTCTGCTTGTTTTGTCAGTACTCTGTCCAGCTGAGCCACATTGTCCTAAAACATGGGAAGTTTTAAAACTCAGGAAGTTCTTACATCATCAAATGAAAAAATTCACTTTATGCATGGATTTTCTTGGAAATAAACACAAAATAATAGAAACACATATTTTTTTAAAAAACAAACATTGTCAAGTACCGGGTAATTTTTTAAACATGTGTACAAATGCTGAGAAAGCTTTGATAAGACTTCTTGAAAAGAATCCTCTGGTTTACAAATACCGGCACATCTACTAAATGAAACGAATCTATTAGAGGACTTAATTTACAATCAAACCTTACTCTGCAATATTCCTTTGCTAGCTCAAATTCATTCTTGTCTAGGTACATTTGCCAAACATCTCTGTAATAGAAAGTTAACAAATTCTAACAGAATTCACTAAAAATCCAGGCAATCATATGAAATAAATGGATTTTTCCCATGAATAACATGTACCTACATCAGCAGCACCTTTCATCTACATCAATTTTAAAACCCTGGAATTTGAATGCCCACCTTTTCTCTCCTAACCAATGAATGAGTGGTATATTGGTACATGTACATACCTGGCCTCCCGAGTCACTTTGTACTTGAAGATGCTCTGCCCTGTAAATGCCCAAATAGTTCCCTTCACTGGGTCGGAACACAGCCCAAGTAACCTCCCAAACCTCTGTACACAAAAAAAAACCATGAAAATTATATTCATTATTTGAAATATTTCTCAGATATTTTAAAAACCTGTTTATTTCTCTCTAAGATAAATAATCAAATCAAGCACATCTATTATTTTATCTCTCAAAAGTAGCTACCGGTAGTATTAATTTTTTATTGTTTTATCTTACAATTACAAAGACCTAATAATCATTAAAGAACCTTTCCTTCAAACATAGAATATTGACCCTTGCTTTATCTAAAGTGTAAAATTGGTCTTAAAGGACTAAAATCATAATATGTTTATCATGTTTGTGGATGGAGAAACAATCATTGGGGTCCCAAACAATGGAGTTTGAAACCTTCTTAAAATCTATCAATACCAAAGACATTTCAAGTTTTTGATATGTAACTTACATCTGGAAAGACATCCTCGTAAATCAGCTGCTCGTTTAAAACACACATCACTTTTAATCTGTAAATAGAAAACAAATACAATATTTCGTCAGGTACAAACCAGTAATTACAAATAATTTTTGGTGTACCTCATGATTCAACATTACCCAGGACTGGGATGAATCAAATTCTTTTAAGATGTTTTAAGAAATTTGAAGACATTATGGGGCTGTTTGATACTTGATAAAATGATTAAATTTCAATATAAAAACAAAGATAGATTGGAAAATTACCTGTCTGGAAACAAAAGGAGAACATGGAATTCGGTCATCACCATGGAGA
This sequence comes from Magallana angulata, assembly GCF_025612915.1. Taxonomy (NCBI): domain Eukaryota; kingdom Metazoa; phylum Mollusca; class Bivalvia; order Ostreida; family Ostreidae; genus Magallana; species Magallana angulata. The sequence continues at coordinate 16,928,486 of NC_069111.1, forward strand.
GTGGATTCTGGGATTTCTCATCTCCATCTCGAGGATATCTGCAAATGTATACCCATGTTAAACATTCCACAGAACTAAATCAAAAGTCCAGAAAAGGTATGTTACTACTGTACGTAGTTAATGTTCATGGCTTATCCCAAATTCTTTGATGCTTCCATCTTCAAAGTAAGCAAGGAAGATGAAATTTTTATTTGATTAACATATGCTAAGGAAAAAAACTACATGCATCTGACCCCCTTCCTCACGATTTCTAGTTCTGTGATAGACAGGTGCTGACCTGATTAGTTTGGTGTTGACGGTCACAGACTGAGGTCCTGCTGTTCCTGAGACATCTATCTCACCATGGTACACACCCGGACCTGCAACAAAACACAACAGATAATTCATAACTTTGTATAGCAGGAAGTATGACAAAACACAACAGATAATTCATAACTCTGTACACCAGGGCCTGTAACAAAACACAAGAGATTATTTATATCTCTGTAAATCTGGACCTGCGACAAAACACAACAGATAATTTATTACTCTGTTTATTATAATACAGTGTATCATATTTTTTCCAATCACATGAATGGTGGATTGCTGTCACATGATCTTGCTTTAAATTCTGTTATAGACCTAACTATACTAAAAATAGAAATTTATAGACCACACTATACTAAAAATAGATTTTCATGACAAAAACTGGTTTTGGCACGTGTGACATTGTGACGTCATAATAGCGAAATCAACACCATTAATTATGAACAAAACATTTTACAATTATATGCTCGAAGAGAATTAAGTGGATTAGTTTTTGATTTATCATATAAAACAGTTAAAGCCTTTTGATATCGGTCAATACATGGTTTTATAGACCTGATGAGAGTATATCAACCTCGGACTTCGCCCTCAGTCAATATAATCCCATCAGGTCCATAAAACCATGTATTGACCTCATCAAAAGGCTGTAACTGTATAATACCTGGACCTGCAACAAAACACAACAGATAATTCATCACCCTGTACAATCGGAGACCAGTGGATTTTGATTCCCAAGATGCTTCACTCTTTCTCACCTGTCATCCAGGCAAAGCTCTTGACACATTTGGCATGACGGGGTCTGTACATGGTCAGTTCACTGTATCCAAACTCTCCGGGAAGCTCCAAGAACTGTTCTGTAAAGAAAAGGAACAATGGATCCAGAAAGAAGTTCCAGTAAAGTGAAAATATACATATATTTTACGAAATATCATTACATGTAGTATGTACACATTTAGTAGAATGATATAATTTCAAAAGTTAGTGTTTAAGTTACTCCTTTAATCACATGTATTTCTATTGTAAATGTTTTATTTTTGGTTGCTGTTTGTTTACCTGCTCCACTTTCATACTGCATGAACAGCTGTTGAAATAGAGGGGGGTCTGTGGACTTGGATACATTTCCAACAAACTGATACAACCTCCTTCAAATACAGATCAGAAAATCTTAGAAATTTTCAAACATAAATGTGTGCAAATGAATGAGCATACATAAATATGGAAGGAATAAACACTGAAAGAATTTCTTATCACAACAAATAAAAGAAAAACCTGAATGTATTTGGAAGAGATTTCTTCCAACTTATTTTTAAATTTCACAACTAACATTGTTCAGGAACTCATTTAATCTTTTCATAAAATCAATCCAAAACAAAAAATAGATGTTCTCCTTGTCTGTCTGCGAGTCTGTCTGTCTGTCTGTCTATCTATCTATCTGTCTGTCTGTCTGTGTGTCTGCTGTACGTACCCTGGAGTAGTAGCCAGGATGTAGTATTTGTACTCCGTCATGGAGTCTGATGGCATCCTGTCAAACTCCAGTCCAGTGATGGGGACTATCTTGTCCTTGGCCAAGTTAAAGAGCTGCCAAAACAAAACAGACAGACAAGTGTACAATGCTTCGTTAGAAAGTGTTTTGGGATTGAGGCTTTTTTGGCCAGCAGAACTTAACAGTTGAAAAACTAGGTCTTGTTATGACATTTTTTCGACAGAAAAAGAAATACACCATGTACAGGAGATGAATGTAATCTGATCAAAAATCCTTTACAGACAGTAGCACTCTGTAGTGATGACAACTAAATATATAGTGAGACATATCTGTCAAACATGTATCCTTTACAATACAATGGACAGTAAACAGACACTGTGCTATTTGGTTAGCAACCTACAATGTAGAAATATGAGGTCTTATGTTATGGAAGGGCAAATGACAACACTCAATAATCGTATATGTATTGTAACAACAGAAATATGACACACTTTTCACACACACCCCCCCCCCCCCAAAAAAAAAACCCCAAAAAATAAATTGTAAACATTTTTTCAACAAGACAATATCTTCTCAAGTACAAAGAAGTCTGACCTTGACATTGTGACCTCAAAAGGGTAAGCAATATCGTCACAAGCATTACAATGAACTTAAAACAGATCTAAAAATACTGCACATGGTGTTTGCAAAATGATACTCAGAATAACTTTAATATAAAACAGGAAAAGGGACCACAAAAACATAAAATGCACACCAGCAACTAAGAGCTCAATAGAAGTACTTTGTAAGTAACAAAAAGGAAGCATTATCACACTCAGCACTCCTTGTTACCTCACCTCATCAGATTTGACCAGCAGTTTAAACTTAAGAAGATAGAGAATACCATTGGTTATATAATAAGGTAAATATATTGAATCATGAGAATTGGGTTCTGTGTACATGCATACTCTAACAGGAAAATGACTCTTTTTTATAGAAAATGAAGTAAACATTTCCTCAATGTGCATTATTTCAAGATCTTCAAAAAAAGAGAAGTACCAAACAGGAGTCAAAAAATAATACACTTATTTTTCCAATGGTCATTATTTAAATGTGTCAGGGCCTTTCTAGATTTCCCACCTGTTTCAGGTACTGGTCCAGACTGCCCTGGAAAAATCTGCTGTCACCACTGTCTGTTAATTCTGTCTCAAAGATCAGTCCTTAAATTTAAAGAGAAATCAATAAATATCTGAATCCAAAACAAAAAAAAAGTTCATTACTTAACATACCTAAAGGCTAAAGTGCAGAAAATTACCAGTGGGGTTCATTTATTCTTACTGACAATGAAACTCATTTGTGAGTCATTTTTCTAAAGAAAGAAGGCAAGTTTAACTTTCATTTATATCATCATAAATTAAACGAAATATAAAATGTCAAACATTAACATTTACTAATTGACTCCCATAAACACACCTCTACTGGTTCCAAGTAAAATGGCTCCAGTTGTGTTCTCATTTGTGTTCTGCAGATTCCAAGCAACTGCATTCACAAGATGACCCTAAAAAAAACAGACATGAAAAAACTGAGTTACAAAATTTATAACAATAAAAAATAGCTTCTTTTTTTCCAAAGTAAAAATCTGTTTCACCTTCCCCTGCTAATTTTTTTTTTACAACCAACAACAAGAGTAGAAAAAACTTCATGTGTATCAAAGAGTATGGCAAAGAGTATGGCACTGTTCTTTACCTTTAGTTTACCAATAGATCTGGGTTTTCTGGAGTTTCTGGATAAATACAGGTTTTCAGTGGACTCCATACAAATGATGAGGTGTTTCCCGGTCGGGTCCAGAAACAATCTGTACACCTTGTCTTCTGAGGCCTTTGGTAGCTCAATTTCTAGAATTATGAAAAATCTCCAATTACAGTCAAACTTCGTTATCTCTAACTAGATGGGACTGTTTTAAAAAAAACTTCCAGATATCAGAGTATTTGAGATATGGAGGGTAAAGTTTTTTAAAAAATAAGTGGTCGTAACTAACGAATTACTTCGAAATATCCATTGAATTTGAGATATCAGTGTTCGAGCTATCAAAGTTCAACTATATAATCAAATGAAATTTTGGGAAAAATCACCATGTATTACAAACAATCTTATCCCTTCACACACATTCCTAAATCTAAAGATCAGAATGTATCCTCCAATATCAGCAGCAGCAAAGAATATAAAGTAAAATCTTTATCATACGAAGATGAATGTTTGCTAGCAATCAAATTCAAAAGCAATGAAGTGGATTGTTTCCTGATAGAAGCAGACAAGTGCATACACATTACATGTTGAATTGTTTTCTTTCTTTACACTGTAGATTTTCAACAGTTGAACTTTACTTGTACATATTAATATACACGACCGAGTATACCAAACAAATGTACAATAAACAAGCAGACTGACCTTCCTGTTGGTCCGGGTGTTCTAGGTCCAGTCTCAGGAGAAGGTTGTTGCTCATGGCCATCACCAGGAAGTTACTGGAAACCACAACATGTGTGAGCGGGTCTGAGGGTCTGAAAGTCACAGAAAGTTTTTGATAATAATACAATTAAATATTTTAAAATGTAGTTGTTGAGTTTTTCTTCTATTTCAATGCTATTTCCACTATTTAGATAAATAGAGTCTGGTATTAAAGTAGATTTAAAGCATTAAATATTCTTTACATATTACATGATTACATGATTGTGTAATAAAATACATTTTTGCAGTGCATGTACTTACTTAAAGTTGATTTTCTTTTTACTGAAGATAGGTGTATCCAAATCTGTTCTTGCATCAATGTATCCTGGGCCAATCTGTAAAATGAAATATATGATCAAGTATGCATATGCAGGGATGTGGGTGACATGTGAGAAAACGGACAAAATTAAATCAGACAAGGCTCTGCGTTGATCTCAAGAATGACCAATAAAACTTTTAAATGCGTGTTTCCTTTAACAATTATTATTACTATAAACTAGACATAATATTTAACTGACACTCTAGAATCAAGATATGAGAATTTTGTATATTTGATATGTTTTAATATAATTGAAAACACAATATAAATAAATGTACCTTCAATATGAAGTGAGTAAAATGTATTTGAACTTACTGGGACCTGGATGGGGGTGACGGAGGAAATGCTGGTGGCCCTGGCCGACTCCTCTTCATACTGATCCAGAATAGAGGCCATCGGGGTTGCTTCTACAATGGGTTTGTAAGAAACTTTGTATTCTGTGTTATAACTGAATATCTACCATACCAACTCCATAAATTGCGTGTTAATCCAGAGACATAAATAACATGTTACAGCCTACTACGGATATATTGAAATTCAGGGGACCATGCAAATTATTTCAATATATCCGTATTTCAATATAAGCGAAATTGACTGACGTGAAGCCGCCATTTTTTAAAGTTCAATCCCGATGTTAGCATAGAAAACCAAACCCGAAAAAATTATCTGGTCAACATTTATCTATTACAGTGAACATATTACATGGATATTAGTCCTTGAAAGTTTGATTAAAATTATATCCGTAACTTTTGTAAGTTTCATTTTGTTCCTATCTTAAACCTCATCATAATGTGTACATGTGAATCTCAAAATGAAAGTCTTTGTTTTAAGCAGCCATGTTTGAATGTTGACGCGTGACAAACGGGTCAAACTGACAAAGATGAATTTGCTTGTTGTGCAACAGTTTACTTGCAAAGGGATACATGAAACATGCTAAATATATTTGTGCCAATTTCTTGAAGTGAATTGTGGTAAAATCTTTCAATGCGTTGACATTTTCACTCGTGACCGTGGTTTTACGTTGTTTTGAATTTCGTTTATGTTTATTAACTTGAGGGGAAATATCGCCGGTATTTTGGAATTTTTACATTGATAAGGTTTTTCTTTTCCGTGGGGTTTCAATATTACGTCTGCCTCATTAAATCCGTATACGTAAAAACAAAAAAAAATCAACAGTGAATAATTTTTACTTCTTAAAAGAGGTATAAAAACACACATGATGAGAACTTCATCAATTTACACCTTTGTATATCAACCGGTCAGTCTGACATAATTACCGTCACCAACCGTGACGACAGCCGCCAGGGAGTACTTCAATATAACCGTTATAAAAACAACTAATTATCACCTATGGGGACCGATCAGTGGCTTCAATATAAGCGATATTTCAAAATAGCCGATTTCATTATATCCGTTAAATCAATGCAAAGAAAATGAGAGGAAAAAACTGGGGATTTATTTTTATTTCAAAATAAGCGGAATTTCAAAATAAGCGATTTCAATATAAGTGGAGTAAGCTGTATTTATGTCTCTGATTAATCTTTTGATTACCGTGACAATATTTAATGCAACCATACTTGTTCTGTTGTTGACTACTTTTTATATCATAATGTACTTATCTTTACTTTCGTGGGATGACATAAAGTTATAAATAATGAATTGCAATTGCTTTTATCAATCTATTTGAAAGTATTTGTACAGTTGTAATGCACACAACCCTTGTTGCATATCCAAGAACATTGTATTTCACTATAATATACATTGTCAAGGCTTTGGGTTTGAAAGTAGCAACGCAGTTTACACGATCAAATAAGAATACAGGCTTAAGCCTCAACAAAACGATTGCTTTAAAAACGCCCATTTTAATAACGTGAGAGTTATCAATACTTACAGATGAAATTTCAAAGCAAACGTCTGCGGATTTACTAAATATATAAATCTGTTAAGAAGCAAACAAATAAAAGATCGAGATTCAGCGCGTTGTAGAGATTTTTTTTCATTCTCAGAAAAGTTCCATGGGCGCAGCCATCTTTGTTACTGACAGGGATTTAGTGCGCATCATTTGGCGCGCACACTCAAAGAAAGGTGCGGATCCGAAATAAAATGTGTTTAGGCTATATTGGCTTAGAATGACTTATGTGCATAGATCAGAACAAAAAGTAAGACCCATTTGTGGATCTGGGATCTGATCCTTCCTGGGAAAGTACATTTTACTCCTGAAGAGTAAAATGTCTGCAGAATATATTGGAATCATATATTTTAAGAGTCCTATACAGAAAAACTATATATAGCGTTTAAAAAAATCTTAGCAAATAGTTTTTAAGAACCGGATGTTTGCAAAATACAGAATTAAAAATTATACAAACTGTGTAAACGCAATATTTTATCAATATTGTCGACATGCATCGCACGTCTACGAGAACGTAAAAGAGTGAAATATCCTCGATGTAGACAAGGTCGACGATGTCAGCGTCAAGGAAATGTCGACGATGTAAACTCGATATCGAATCAACATCGTCGATGTCGCGATATCGACAATGTCGACGATGTTAAATCTATATCGGTTTAATATCGTACGATGTTATGTCCACATTTTAACAATATTGTATACATCGTGACGTTGACGATATCGAAAAAGAAATATGTATTAAACATGAATGCTCAAATTATCCGAATTAGGATGTGTGTTTAAGAAAGGGGGGATAAATTTTCTTCAAACATAAAACTGATGAATATTGTCGTGTTATTATTTCTTCAATGTGGAACAAATCATCGTGATTGTTTTCAGTCAGCGTATTGCGAATCGTCAATTGGACATTCAGCAGGTTACGAATCCGAAGCGTTGTTTTATCATTCAGCAAAGGACAGAGCGTCAGCGTCAGATTGAATGTTGCTGTGTGTTATCATTCAGCAAAGAACAGCTAGAACGTCAGTGCTTATTTACTTACTTATCCTCTTTGTGCCAAGGATGACACACGAAGCCTTGCAACTAAAGAATCCACTTACGACGGTCGCTTCCAACAACCTATGCCCCTCTCAAATATTGCAGTGTCACTCCAGTTTTTCTTTCTTTTTTTCAGGTGCTCTTTGGGCGTCTTCAGGTGCTCTTTGGGCTTCCTCGCGTTTTTCCCGCAGTACCTGAGCCCAAATCAGAACAGTTCTGATATTCTATCTGTTATCCCTTTGGAGACAAGGCCTATTCATTTCCAACGCCTCCCTTTGTTTGTTCTTGATAGTGGGATCGTTGCTGTTTTTTCATATAGTTGTTTATTTGATATCTTGTCTGGCAACTGTTCTTCAAGATTCTCTGAGGGCATTTTCGATGGAACGCCTCAAGCTTCTCATATTTTTCGGTGGTTCTCCAGAGTTCAGAGCAGTAAAGTAACACTACCTTAGTGTTGATAAATTGTGTTGTTGTTCAGCAACAGACAAATCGTCGGCGTCAATTTTGTTGTGTTGTCAATCAACAAGGGACAGATCATCAGCGTCAATTTGTTGTGTTGTCAATCAACAAGGAACAGATCGTCAACGTCAATGTTGTTGTGTTGTCAATCAACAAGGAACAGATCACCAACGTCAATGATGTTGTGTTGTCAATCAACAAGGGACAGATAGTCAGCGTCAATGTTGACGTGTTGTCATTCAACAAAGGACAGAGCACGTCAGTGTTATTGTTGTTATCATTTAGCAAAGGACAAAACTCAATGTTGTTGGGTTAAATTACTCTGCAAAAGACAGAACGTCAGTGATCATAATGATGTTGTGATATCATGGTCAACGAGACCATCAAAATAAAGGAAGGTAGTGGAAGGTTTGATTTTAGTCAGACTGGATTTTAAAGAAAAACTAATGGTGATACCGGAGTATCAATAAAAAAAAATAAACACTCTATGATCGTAGTTATCCACATAAAAATACGAACATTAATGCGGCAAGAAACGAAACGAAACGTCACAACACGACTAACAAAATGTCAGAGGTCGTAAGTTTCAATAAGCAAGGACAGGAACAAAGCGTAACCGATTGTGGGTTGTGATGTGAGTGATGTGGGGTTGGTGGCGTGGGTTGTGAGGTGAGTGGTATGGGTTGTGATGAGAGTGGTAGTGGTTGTGAGGTGAGTGATGTGGGTTGTGTTGTGAGTGGTATGGGTTGTGATGCGAGTGGTTTTGGTTGTTAGGCGAGTGGTATTGGTTGTGAGGTGGGTGGTATGGGTAGTGATGTGAGTGGTATGGGTTGTGATGTGAGTGGTCTGGGTTGTGAGGTGTGTGGTATGGGTTGTGAGGCAAGTGGTATAGGTTGTGAGGAGAGTGGTTTGGGTTGTGAGGTGAGTGGTAGTGGTTGTGAGGTGGGTGGTATAGGTTGTGAGCTGAGTGGTATAGGTTGTGAGGTGCGTAGTATGGGTTGTGAGGTGAATTTTATGGTATGTAAAGTGAGTGGTGTGAGGAGAGTGGTGTGGGTTGTGAGGTGAGTGGTAGTGGTTGTGAGGTGGGTGGTATAGGTTGTGAGCTGAGTGGTATAGGTTGTGAGGTGCGTAGTATGGGTTGTGAGGTGAATTTTATGGTATGTAAAGTGAGTGGTGTGAGGAGATTGGTGTGGGTTGTGAGGTTCGTGGTATGGGTTGCGTGTAATGGGTTGTGAGGTGAGTGGTATTGGTTGTGAGGTGAGCAACTAACGGATTGTTACAAGCTATGGATTTAAACACCACATATTCATACAATTCTAATTTCAAATATGAAAATTAAATTAATAATCCGAGTTTCCTATCTACTGCGATAGTTTGAGAATCGCTGGCGTTTGGAATCACCCAACACACCAAAAAGACCAAACACAACACATTATTTTTGAACTGCAACTGGGGAAACAATAGGCGGAGATTTATCAGTTTAATCACCCTACATGTATGAAGCAAAATTGACTCATATACTGAACGGACTGATAATGGACATTTTATCTCTTCGATGCATTTACATAAAGATACCATTCGCTAGATAACCGTAAGGTCATGTGGAAATAACTCGCATAATGAACACTTTTCATGTGACTTTATGTTTATATAATTTATATGAATTGCTTCAAATAAAATGTGTCATTATATACAGTTTCATATTATATCACATGCTAGCTAAATAAATCGTAATTAAACGGATATATTCCCTTTCGTTCGCCTTCAAATCATAATTGCCTGCACAGAACAACTAAATTCAAGTGCCTGTACCTAGTATTGAAACACACGCATAAGGTATGTTAATTACATTATTTTCCGGTTATTATTAAAATCTCTAAAGTAAACTAACTTTGTTAAGATTTTTTTTTTAAAGTGTAGACATGTATGCACGTAATATTAGCGCATCTGTAAGGACGATGCACTTCCCCTCGGTCAAAGTTCACATTCACTTATTACTACGCATTCATTTGGAATAGGGAGCTTGTTTTAGAACGGTGGGTATATATATATCTATAAATTAATTCGAATACAAGTACAGTATTATGATTAATTATAATTATCGAGACTTGAAGTCGTTTTATAAAAAGTCTTCAGAACCCTGGTAAGTATTTGCTAACTATACTACTATACTAGTATTAATTTTAGGAAGATAATTTATGACTGGTATAATATAAAAGAATAAACGATTCGCAACTTCTGTTATTAAACCAAACCATACCCCCCCCCCTCTCTCTCTCTCTCTCTCTCTCTCTCTCTCTCTCTCTCTCTCTCTCTCTGGGTTTTTTTTTCACCACTATTACAATGATACACGAAAATTAATTTCTCTACAACTATTAATTGAAATGGTTATTAAACAAGTGTAAGCTATCAAAATAAAAAAAATATTAGATTTACTAGCAAGAAATTATGTAGTTAGTGTTAAAATGAAAATGATAATTAATTCGATACTGTTACAAAACTAATAATACATGTAGTATTATGAAATATCATGGTTTTTTAAAAATGATTCAATTGAAAGTTTTTTTTGTCAAGTCAGAAAAACCAGAACAATGGGGGACGGATGTTGCACGGGCTTCGCTAGGTGTATACTTGTAGTGTTCAACATCATATTTGTGGTAAGGAAGCATTTGTTTTATTTTACACTATTATTACCTTATTTGTTTTTATAGTATGATAATCCATTATCAAATCAGGAGACAAAAATGGGCTTATGGCGGAAGATCGGTAAAATGATCACACCTGCTATCTTTTTTAGCTCACCCGAGTCAATGGTTTCATTAATATTTGTCCGCTTGTCTTTCTGAATGTTAATATTGTCCCGAAATTTCAATGTCAACCAAACTTATTACAAAATATCCATTTGGTGAATGACTTTAATGCTTATTTGATCAAGGGTCATACTTACACATTGCAATATGGAATTATGTTAGTAAAGTTCTGGTAATATTATATTTGTCGGAGAAAATATTTTAAAAGCATAAAAATCTTCCTATTCCGTTTTATAATGTGTACTTTGTAAAATAACAATGCAGAATGACACTGGGTTAAAAAAGGAATGTCAGTCAAATTCAATAATAATCGCAATATCAAAAAACAACATTCTCATAAAAACCCATGCGGTTCCAAAGTCTTCCATAGGCAGAGTTTATCCACATGGAAAGTCAATGTTTTTAATCAGTTATAATTCATGTACCTAAAATGGTTAGGAAAACTAGTACTCATAGAATAGCGATATGGTCCACGGGCCTCATGTTAAATTCAGCACTTAATTATCCTAAACGCCTACTTTCAGCTGTCCGGTGGTGGCATACTCGGCGCAGGAATCTGGCTTAAAGTAGACCCAGACTCGGTAAACATCCAAAAGCTGATATCCGTCGACAGTCACGACACAGCCATCTCCTCCACGGCCTATGTCCTGATCGGCTTTGGGGGAGTTGTTTTCCTGGTCGGATTTCTAGGATGCCTTGGTGGAATTAAGCAATGGAAATGGGCCTTGGGAATGGTTGGAATATGTTTGCGCTTCTTCTTTAGAGTTTTTTTCCCCCCAATGGTTTTTTAGATCTTACAAAGATATCTTGGCTGCAATTTGCAAAACCTACACAGTCATTATTTACTTGTAATTAACATGTCATATAAATATTCTAATACATTCGTTGTTTATTTTATAGTACATATTCTTTTTGGTCATTATTTTTCTCGGAGAGTTCTCGGGAGGAATTATGGCGGCGGTTTACAAATCAAAGGTATTCAAAGCAAAGAAATAGTCTACAGTATAAACAAAATAAAACTTAATATCTAGTAGAGATTATGCAAATAGTTTGAATACTCGTCTACAGATTTCGTTTGTTAAACATTGTAAGATTTCAGAATGAAAATCCTGTCTATCAGCAAATCCCAGATAATTCAAATGACCACTAGCATCTCAGCCTAATTTGAACCGTTGGATGATGTTAGGCAATGTTTCTATTGTTAATTACTTGAAAAGGTAACCGACGAACTTGGAACAACGCTTAAAAAGTCCATAGCTGAGTACAAAAACAGTTCCATCATAGAAGACGCATGGGATGCGGTACAGAAAACAGTAAGTTTACCGCTCATACGTTATGTTGTTTTACTTTGATCAATCAGCATTGCAGTTTGTTAAATAAATCCTTGTTTTGTAAATACGAGGATTTATGGGTGGTTTTTCGCTGTTACATCCACCTGATGCAAATTTCGAGGATGAAAAAATTGTTATTCATTATTTCTTTAATTATCCATATGAAGAAAGAAATCATAAGTTAATGACTAGTTGTTGGTTAGTACGTAGCATACATGCAACCAAAATACTTTATATTTTTAGAAGGTTCACTCGATCTGCACTCTTTCAAATTAGCCAATGTTTGCCTAAATTATTAAAGGAATAAGGAATCATTCTTTGGGTAATATGTGATCAAATCCAAGTAAGCCCAAAGGGCTTTATGATAGATTTTACTACGCTCCGGCCGAAATTACCGCCTCATAATATTCAAAGAATGATTCATTATTACTTATATTACTTATATTCTTATTATTTCGAATTTCTTCTCTTTGAAGCAACATTTTTAAACCACTATTTTTATGTAGCACATGCTTTGTATTATTACGCGGCGCAGCCAATAACGTTGTTCAGTTATGCTATAAGACACGCCCATATTGTGTCGCTCATTTTTTATGAAATGATTGGGCTATATGCTTCAAAATTGATTCGAAATGTTATCACAGACAAAGACAGTCGAAAATGTAAATATCTGGACGTCAGTCCGTGTTGTTCGTACTGTATTAGTATAGCTAAAGCTTCAATCGATAACGATTAAATAAAAAAAAAACTTGAAGAAATCGTGCACGTTTATGTCGCATTTGTAGATGCTGTGTGCAGATGAATTCCACTTCATTCTAGAATGTACAAAATACAGTCATTCACGGTGTATAAATTTTAAGATGTATTATTGGTCAAAGCCTTCTTGTTTCAAGCTTGTTTAACTGCTTAGTTTGAGAATAAAATACAATTGAATACTAGTGAACGATATATTTTTTTTTATAGAAAGCCATGGAGAACAGAATTAATTTGTTCTAATAAATGTGTACATCTTCGACTTGATGTGAAAATATACGTAATCAGTATTACATGTGTATATATAAATGTTTATTTGATCATTAAATTATACATTTGTGGCAATATCTTATCATGGCAGATGTGTTTGTGTACTGGCAAATTGTTTACACTGATTTTGCATTACCATGTATTTCATTACCATGTATTTATACAATGTCTATAAATTATCTTGTTTTGAGCTAAGAAACTATACTATGCAATTCCTCCTTTCATACCCCCCCCCCCCCTAGATTTTTATATCCTCAAGATAGATAAGTCTGTAGCTGCGCCATTCTAAGTGATTAAAAAGGCACTATACTGTCTAAGTGATTAAAAAGGCACTATACTGTTTTCGAACGTAATTTGCATACATAAAACCCATGTAAAACCTCATAATTATTGATTTTTTTTAAAAATCTGTTGACAACAGGTTTAGTCGGCAAAAACAAGCCTGTTCAATAATGTTTACATTTTGGTTCTCGCATGCCATGTACAAGATGGCCGTACATCCCCCTTAAAAATCTTCTTTTCGAAAACTATACAATGCTTCAATTTTTTATATAACTACATGTATTTGCAAGCAATCATACTTATTATAAATGAAACATCTAATAACTGTGTACCATCTCCCACCACATCTCTGATTTTAGAGTGTAACATGAACATTTTTGAAAGATACAAGTACTTGTTAAGAACTGTAGTCATGTGAGCTATGTGACCCATGTATCTCTTGTATTTTGTTCCAGATTCATTGCTGCGGAGTAACTTCGTACAAGGATTATAAGGACTACGCCCACTTCAACGCAACTGTGGTATCTCTCTTTCTTTTCTCTCTTTCCCACATCTTTTAAAATACAAAATGAAATAATTAAACGTTTACATTACAAAACAATGATTGTTGATAATTATAGAATCTGTTACCTATAAGCGTTCATATTATTGACCCACTTTAATTTCAGTAAATTAAATATTCTTAAGTTTTTGTCATTCTATTTACATGTTTTTGACATTGCAGTCAGTTCCAGAGTCCTGTTGCCGTGGCAAATATGTGGATTGTTATACGGAGGCGAGTAACAATGCTACCAAGAGTTATAAATCTTTGAACACTGAGGTGAGTTTTTCGTTTTCAATTTCAAGCTGAAAATCCGGTGTTTGAAATATCCCTCCAAAAAGAAAGACAACTCAATCCTGCAGAGTTTGATAGGTCATTTTATACTAGTGTATCAAATTACCGTCATAATTTCGTACAGTGTAGATCGCAAAAGCTAACGAAGTCGGTTAAAATGGACTTCACCAGACCTCCCCAGACAATTAAATGATTATATTTGCTGAATGAGAAAATGCGCATGCGAACGGATTGAGAATTGTGTCGTCTGTTTGGTGACGTTAGGCGTCACCCCTGAGCTGTGATTTGGGCTTTAGATGATTTCTTGTATTTGTTTGTTGTAGGGGTGTTTGAATAGTCTGCAAGATCAGCTGAAGAGCAACCTTTCTATCATTATTGGGGTAGCGATTGGAATTGCAATGATACAGGTATATGTATTTCAAAGTCATAGCAGACATTAAACGATGTAAAGTAGATAATTTTTGTTAGTCTTACATCATTCTTTTCTCTTTTTCTTAAACTCCAAAGCTTCTGGGAATTCTGTTGGCCTGCAAATCGTGCCGTTCCAGTGATGTGGATAACATGGTGTAATGGCTTTGAAGAAAAATAGTGTGATTCATCAATCTGTTTCCCCGTACCTTCAAAGCTTCAGATGGACATTGAATGATGCCGCATATTTGTGAGAGATCGATATACATTTGATCACAACTTTGTCATAATATTGTGACTAAAGGCTGCTGTTGATTAATTTATGATATTGTTTGAGAGTTTTAATAAATCATATTCATGTGGTGAAATCAATAAAAATATAGTTTACTCGAAATATTTACCGATTTATATGTTGTGATTTTTAGTTGTGCAATAAATTGTTTTTTACTTGTATTCCGAGTGAAATATTTTTGAATCGTTCAATTACATGATGTACTACTTGATTGCTCAATTCAAAATAGTGACAAGTATTGTGCTTGGCATGCAAGATTAAGTTTGAAAAGTAAAAAAATTCGGAACTTAGGTAAATAAACATAATGAATATTATATGTCTTTGAAAAAAACTTATACTTAAATGTATCTCCATGAGATGGTAATTTTTAAAAGTAATGGTCACAAAGGACGATAACTCTAGAGGACGTACGGCAAGTTTTATATAAAAAAAAAAACCCCTATATAGATTCATGTGCATAAAATTAAATTAAGTTTGATTTGAACCCTATATGCATTTGTACTTGTAGTTAGGATAATTTTACATACTGTCTCTCGATTTGATCGAAAAAAAAATGATTATTTCAAGTTTTTAAAAATATACATTCGCGTATGTACTATATAATCAAAAGAGTTATTTTGTTTGTATTTAGACTGATGTAGAGGTATACGGAGTCACAAGCACATGACCCTATTAAAATATTTCATTTATAGATTATCATAACGGTACAGGAAACTATATGTCTCTAAAAAGTTCAAGTGCCTGCATGTGGTTTAACTAAGTCATAACATCCCCCTCTAAAAACCAAACAACAAACATATTAAAAAACAAAACAAAACATAGAAAGAAATAATAACAAAAAAAATAAAACAAACAGCCGTTCTGCTCCACCCCTCCCGCATTACCTCCCCCCCCCCCCTCCCCCCGGCGAAACAAAACATAACCCTAGGAAATTGTTATTGTGTGAACATAATATCTGCGACACTTCCCCGTAGCAGCATGTGTGTATCAGTAAGTTATAATAAACATGGAATGTTTATAATCATGTATACTACATGTATATATCGAAGAAAGATGAAGATTATCGTATACATATATATACATATTGATTATTTCTTTTTTTCCAACCAAAGAATAATAGAAATACATAGCAACTTAATTATCTGATTCCACTTTACAATATTTTTATATAAAGTTACACATGTAATTACAATTTAGTAAAAAGAAAACACGCCAAAAAAAAAACAACCCCTCCCCCCCCCCCCCCTCCAAAAAAACCCAACACCATGTAGTTATATTTGGCCGACGGAATGAATGAGAAATGTTCAAAGAGATCACAAAATTGTTAGACATGTTTTTAGATAATTGGTTAGGCGTGTGTGTTAAGTTTGCTACCCTTGTTTCAAAATCTATATAAGTTTTCAATGTGTAGATAGTTATATAGATAGCACTTCCCCCCTTTATTTACTGTGTTAAATTCTGATCTATTTATGTGGTTTTTTTTAAAATACAAAATTAGTATACTAAGTATTAAATTCAATAAGTGAAGCTAAAAAAATGTTTTTTCTCCGCAAAATAATTTAAGCCCCTTTGTTTAAACCCAAGAAAAAAGCGGATGAAAGTTTTGTATGAGTAAGACGAAATTTTCAAATAATAACGTTAAGATATTCGAGATATATGTTACTTTTTCCATAATAAAACATTATTGAATAAAAAGGACTTTTAATTCTCTTATTTTTTCGGGAGGGGGGGGGGGGGCTCTAGAATGAGAGAGAGAGAAAAATTCTAATTTTCGTTTGACAGTTGCCTAAATTTTATCCTGTAAAGGTCAAGAGGTATTCCGCCTGAAAAATTAAACACTCTGTTTTCCCTTGATGTTGCATTTTCAATGTGTAGATTCATTAACTCCTATAAAGTTGGTTTTTAAAAACTTTCAGTTCGGATATTAATGATAAATCAATCCCCGATTCTTTTTTGTTCACTGCATTAAGATTGTTTTCGAAATGTAAACAAATTAATCTTGACCGAATCACGAGCCCTACCTGTCATGCGTAGTAATAATTCTGAAAAATAGTCCCTGAAGATCTAGTTTTTTGTAATGGCCGGGTTGATTGAACGCAAAATATGTAAGGGCCACGAAAGACAACAACATTTGTCACTTTATCCGAAGCTCATTGATGTCTGCTTCAATTCAGTTCTGGACTGTCAGACATTGGTCTGCCGATAGGGCTTCAAAAAATGTTATTTATATTAGTCTTTCTTGGAGTAATTTACACGAGTTCAGGTGAGTCTCTAACTTGACCTAGATAAAGTGTTTGAGTTGTATGATAGGGCCTAGTGAGAATTAGCACATGCTCGATGAATGAATTTTATTTAATGTATCAAAAATGTTATACTGAATCAACATGGTGAAGTCATATATACTTGATTTTACGTCAATTCGTCCTATACTTGGAAAACGCAAAAAATACAAAAGCATGTTTTTTATTTAAGGATAATGGTCCGCCATGTTGAAAGAGTTATTGTGATGGAATATGACCCAAATCTTTGTTGAGAATGACCAACACATTATAATTGCTTCTTAATCGTTCTTCATTTGACAAATTGAAAAGTTACGTTGTCAATACACACCTTGGAAAGGTACATGAAAAGACAGAAGGATGGAGAAATTATTTCGAATTTTCTCTGTCATGAGCACATTTTAATAACTGGTGATGATAGGGGACATTCAGATTGGGGTTGCTATGTGAGTTTGGGTTGAATGATAATCAGTTTGTGTTTTATTTTATAAACATCCATTGTACCATGTATATTTCATCTACAATTGTTAATCTACTTTTACTTGCTAATTAGGCTAGCAGATGATTTCTCATAAGAATTATAGTTTATTTTGTAATTGTTGGGAACGCTTTGTCCATGTGTCTGTCCATGGGTGTTTTACATGCAAACATTAACTATTTATGTGAAAAAGGTCTGTCTTGTTATGTTTGAAATTCCATGTATTGATGTTGATCAGAAATTCACATTGCACTTTATTGTGTACTGTAAACAGGGGGAAGGGTTCAGGGTCTAAACTTCAATGTCTGACCTGTCATCTAGAACTAAATTTTTCATAGTTTCATCAAAATCTACCATTTCAATGATTTTAAGTGCTTCATTGAGGAACGGTGAATATTGATCTGAATTTGTTAATCGAGTAGACTAATTGTTATTTATTACAGTGCACAGAATTTATATTTCCCTTTTTTCCTAAGGAAACTTTTCAGATATGAATATTTTATATTTTTATAACATACAGACCCATATACAAAGATCACATTTCAATGTTATTATTGGACAAAAACTTGGGCATTGGGGGATCAATCAAGCCAACTACCAACGATAGTTGGGCAGTAAAAGTTTTCTGTACATTCGTGTACAGCAGAACTAAATAGTACTTTTATGATTTAGAGCATGCAGTTGGATTAAGTCTCATGATAACTATTGACATTTAAATGATATGTAACGTTTGGTATTGAAAGTAAACTGTTTTACTATTAGGTACTTTAAATTGGTAATGATGTTAAAGGGATAGTTTAATTGTCAAATCATTACATGTGAATTAATTCACACAATTCCTAATTCACTCAGTCATTTGTTTTTATGTTTTAGTAATATGCATATAGTTTCATATGCTTGAATGTATATTATTTTTCATGTTTGTTTGTATTTTGAAGAAGGTAGAGTGGGTTGGATAAGGTGAATCTTATTTGCTCTATCTGTCAAAGGCGGTTTCCTCTCTTCAATGGAAATTAATTGACATTTTTTTCCCCTTAAGAATAATATGTTTGTAGTGTTTAAGAGCATATGGTAGATTTGTTCAGGCATATTATATCTGGGACATGCAGTCTGCTTTTAAATGAAAACACACAACTTTTGGAATTGTTATGTAAAATGAACCTAATATGTAACATTGCTACCTTTTGAAAACACATTCAAAGCTCCTCGTTGCATTAATAAATTTTCATTGAAAAAGTTGTGCTTGATTACCTTGATGATAAAGACAACTGAATGGTGTTGTAAACAAAATATAATTTTACTACAGTGTATAAGTATTGTCTTTTGGCCCCCCAAAAATATTAGTTGCCGTGACATACCATTAGTACAGATCATTTAAACCATAAAGATGAAAAGACAGGCCTATAACATTGAGAGGCAAATGAATAAAAATTCCTCTACTATGGAGTGTACACAATTATAGACAAACAATTGAAGAAAAACGCCTCTTTATTGATTTTGAAAGGTGTTTTGACACAAATCAGATTAGCAGTAGTACAAAAGGTACCAGTATTTGAGCCGTGCCATAACTTAGTGTCAGGCGCTGTCATGACATAATAAAGTCTTTTGGGATCTCTTGATAGATCCAGGTATACAAAGAACTGTGACCTCTAGAGCATTTATATTGGGAGGGGGATGAAAGAACATTAAGTGATAAATATTTTGAAATTAAACTCCTATAAAAATTCCTGTAGAGGATGAGGGTGTTTGTTATTGTTTGTTCTAAACATAATATCCCATGATAAGTAATTTTATTTATCTTAGTTTTATTTTAGCGGCAATGTATCTTCATTCGAATGGTTAGGCATCCCAAATCTACTTGTCTGGCTTATCTTTATTCAAAATACCATGTATTCTTTAAAACATGGAGTGTTTTGGCAGTTGGCTAATTAAGAAGTACATCTGAAGTATGTTTATACATGTAGCAGTCCTAATAGGATTTTTTTCTCTCAAAACAGATGTTACGGATTTTTTCCCTGATTTAAGAAACCATTAGAAATCATGCAAGGGGAGGGGGTCCTCCTTCTCGTAGATTGCTTCTGACAGCTGTTACGCAAGACATGTCAGAGTTACAAAAAACATAAGTAAAGAAATGGTCAAAAATAACTCCTGATTGATAATAGAATTACCCTTGTTATTAGTGGCTTCCCACAAAACTGGCTGTTTTTAATTATGTGATTTATTGTTTGGATAGAGAGAAAAGATAAAGGGGAAGATGGATATGAGAGAGAGAAAGGATGAGAGAGGGAGAAATCTCTCAGTCTTATTTCATGCTCTTGACAATTCGAGAGATGGTAACTGTAAGGCTCCTGTTGAGATGTGATGCTATATAGTGCACAGAATTATGTAACAAAAAATCCAGAACATTTTGTACATGATCCAAAAAAATTCAATCTCGTTAATCATCAAAAAAGTTGGATATCTGACATGATAAATGTCTGAAAGTCTGAAATGGTTTTATTTCAGAAAACTAGATAAAAATTGTCTTCTTTCCTCCTCTTACCACCAGCATGTCTGAAAATGAGATTGGTTTCTGCACGTAGATGCACATTATTATATCCCAAACTTATTATGTCTTTATGATTTTATTAAAGATTTGAGCTCCACCTTAATGCTCCAGTCAAAATATTAAAAAGCATGTTGTGACTGCTGTCTTTGCAATGTTGTTTTTTATAAGCTGAAGAATTGTTTGTTGCGTTGTTGATGACTCAGTGTCATGTATATTTGCTCTCAGTTATTGATACTCGTGCAACTTCATGGTCAGAGGTCAATTGAATAACCGATACAGCAGGGGAATGTCTTCTGAAAACGTTTTCTTTCATTTACTAGGATTTGTAGTGAAAAAATCTATTTTGATCAGATTTAGTCTCTGAAGAGATCACTGTGAGATTTTGGCCCTTTTCTTGCATATTGTGTCCAACGAATGTAGTCAAAATGCTATATCTTCAAATCAATAAGCCTCAGTTAATGAAAACCCCTCAGATATTAAAAGATTTTATATATTTGGGGTAAAAGAAACAGGGATTGTTTCTTCTAACTCAGTTTTATAATGATATGCACAGTATTCCAAATATCAATGTTTTAGATACAAAAGTTAAAATATGTGTTGTAAGAAAAAACCATATTGCTGTAAAATGATACTTCATTATAATTTTATTCATTTGCTTTATTGACATGTTTTTTCTTCCCTTTTAAAATCTCATGTAAGTGAACTGAGATTTTCATAATTTTTTTTTTTTTTTTTTTTTAAGCTAAACCATATTTATTACTGGCAAATCGTCTAGACGTACAACTTATTGATGCCGCCTATAGCGCTAACTCCACCATTGTCCAGAATGGTCTGGAAGATGCGGCCGCCTTAGACTTCTGCTACAAGGACAAATCTGTGTTCTGGACAGACGTTAGTCTGGCCAAGATCAAGAGGACGTGGATAGAGAGACCCAAGAACGCGGAGGATATCATCGTTTCGGGGCTGGTGTCGCCCGACGGTCTCGCCTGTGATTGGATTGCAGAGAAGCTGTACTGGGCCGACTCTGAAACAAATCGACTCGAAGTGAGCAACCTGAATGGAAGTTTCCGCAGTGTGCTGTTTTGGGAAGAGTTGGACCAGCCCCGTGCCATAGCCCTGGATCCACTCACGGGGTAAGCTTGTGGTCTAAATTGTCCTTGCTCTTAGTTTATTAAGTTATATTATATATTCAGGCCAGTTGGTAAACAGTGGCAGGGATTTGGGATATAGGATCTGTGAGAGAAATAGCTACCTGTTTTTGAATCATTAAGTAGAAAAATTTCTGACAAAGTAAATATCGGGTCTATCCATGTGTATACATGTGCCTGCATAATGTATAGTAATGAGGGATTAAGTAAGCCTGCATTCAAGGTTAAAACTGATAAGCAAAGATGGAAAGTGCTTTTTGATCTCTGTATTGCCTACTGGAAACTGTAATCGGTGCAATCAGGTTATAGGTTAGGCCGACCAGGAAAAAAAAGGATCTTTGTTTCAGGCCTCAGGACTAAAACCTGTTATCATTTGCATCAACATTGGGAATTTTCAGAGTGGATTTTTCCTTGTATACCTACTCATATGGGAGATTTGTGAACGTCTTCTCCATGTTCCGTGTAAACAGATTATTTTGTATAAACTTTTGCTGAACCAAAGTCATCAGCCTTACAATGGGCCAAATTGAGACTTATGATCCACTATGGTTTTTAAAATAAATTGAGTTATTTCTTCTAAATAAAATGGGATAAAAAATTGTTAGAAAATCAACATCAAACACCTGCAGTATGTATTCTGATTATTGAGAGATTTTTCTTTTTTTTTTCACTCTCTGACAGGAATGTTATCTTTGAAATTTACAGCATGCCATATATTTCAACCTTCAACAATGTGTGCATGAATAATGATTTTTGTCAGCCTGGCAAAGGGTCATTGATTGGAGAAATACTTCACATAGCTGAATTGAGAGAATTTGGAGATTCTTTTTTTTTGTCTTGGTCTTGCTGTGAAAAGGGGGTTACTCTGTCAACATCAAAGAGCCCGAAATGATTAGGGACAGTTGATGAAATGAAGGCTAAAGCTAACTCTGAATGAATAGAGAGAAAAGTGGACTGCGATTTAATGGAGGTAAAAGGGGCTATTTTTGGTGACACTAATTGTACTGAGAATTGCCAGTTCACAGACTGTCCACTAAGTTTTGAGTGAGAGGATGTATAATAAAGCTTTAAGCAAGGGGAAAAACTGAAGAGGTTTTTTTGTTAAATTAAAAAAGAACAATTAAGTTTGAAGTAGGCATTGTATGATTTTTACAATACCCTTGATAAAAACTTGACTAATTAATCAAGTGTTAGGATGAAGTCGGTAAGTGTGGTACTTATTGCAATGTTTATTGGGGTTAATGTACTAAGTTTTAGAACATTTGATAAAAGTTTAGAAATTGGGGAAAAACCCCATATGCAAAATAAATTAGTACTGTTGAAGTCAGGATGACTAAGGGAAAAGCTCCTCTTATTTATTGAATGTGAAATGTGGTAGGGTTTTGGGGGGCTGTTTGAACAGATGAATAAATGACACATTCAATGTAAGCAGAGATGTGCATGGGTTGAAATGAGGCTAATTGAACCGCACATATCCGTGGATTGTGTAGTGATCTTATTATTGTCACACTGTCTACAAACTGAAACTAAATTGGGTAATTTGTAACTACACTTGAGTGACTGTAAAGCATCAGATAATAAATAGATACACCAGTCAAATACAATGACGAAGCAGGTGTCGCCAGTGCTTGGAGTAGGGAAAAACAACTTTCCGCGGCCCGCGAACTTACGAGGTGTGCCTAAATTGATGATTGTTGGCGGTGACAATATTATACCACCAACCTGCCACTAAATAGGCTTTTTAATGACAAGTGTCAAAACACAAGTGCAGTGCACCCTTGAAGGAGAAATGGCGCTCGAAAGCTTCATTTTTCACTGCCATTAAGACAGTCTGCCTGACTTTGGGAGACCTTCCAATGGAAGGATTAAATGTCATTTCTAATAGTACTTGTATATTTAATATAGTTGTTCTTGTACATAGCCTGTCAGTCAATCAGCAGCGACATTTACTCTACATTTGTTTGAATGAGCGTGTCATAATGCCTGCTTGTTTGTTAAGCCATTCAGAGGCAATGTTGCCTATCATTCACAGCAGTGTATTTGTTTACAACTTTTAAACAACATTTTTAGGAATGGAAAAAAAATCTGACATTCCAGGCCTTTTCAGTATTCAAATTATGAGAGTTTGAGGTGAATTAATGTATAGATGCATCAGGAAGCTGATCTAGTATTTTGGCAGGTGTCCCTTTTAGCCTACGTAACAACAGCACTGCAAAATGCAGGGTGAATTAAGATTTTAAAATATTTACTGTTGACATAGAATTTATAAATGTCCATAGGCCTGCCAGCATGACAGCACTAGTCATTTACCTGTACTAAGTAGCTGGGCAGGCCCAACTACTGAGGCTCTCCAGGGGGTTTATGGGTCTTTCATGACAGGCCAATCATTGTCTTGACGGCCCTATTTTGTGACTGTGTGGCCCTGAAGTGTTTCAAGGACAAGGTTCAACTGCCCGTAGATGACCATTAAACACCTGAGTAGTCATAAATGGTACACGCAATATTTACTCCCATTCTAAAGAAATGTGTCAAGTTACTGATTGGATGCATGTACCACTAATTAAAATGTTCATGTAAATGCTAAATGACTAGTAAAAGATTATGTTAACTATGTTGACAAGTTTTTATGAAGTGATAAGGTTGCTGGGTGGACCGTTTTTACTGACTTACCACATCTTTGTGCACTCAAAAAATGATTTTATACTGAGAGACTTTTTTACAGCAGCTACCTATTAAAATACTATAAAATGACCACAGCCTCTTCTCATTGATAAGTGTTTTCTCATAGAAATCTCTTGAATTTTCATTGCATATTCAAAAAATATATAAAAGTTGGTGTGCTTTGTTACATGGGAAAAAGGTGGTGCTGTTTTGCTATTTTCATAGTTTACATGCTTTAATATATGATAATTAATTTTATGAATTCAAACTTTTCAAATGTTTTTGTAATGATCAAAGTTAATTAAAATCTTAATTTTTTTATGCTATTTACTAAATTAAGGTCAAGGTCATATGTCAAGGTTTTAAGTTACAATTTTCAATAACCTCATTTTGTGTTTTTTAGATGGATGTTTTGGACGGACTGGGGCGAAGTGCCAAAGATAGAGCGTGCAGGTATGGATGGCGATCGAAAGACTCGGTCCATTATAATTGACAAAAATATTCATTGGCCCAATGGTCTGACCATCGACTATGCAGACAACAAAATCTACTGGGCTGATGCCAAAGTCAAGTACATTGCCAGCTGTGATTATGATGGCAAAAACCATAGGGAGGTAGTGGCGGGGGAGAAGATTCTGTCCCACCCGTTTGCTCTGACCCTGAGTGATAGAACCCTGTTTTGGACTGACTGGCAAGAGCGCTCCATCTTCTCTTGTGATAAAATAACTGGCAGCAATATCCGACCAATCATGGAGAACATTTACTCTCCTATGGACATCCATGTGTTCAGTGCCAGCAGACAACCTAGTAGTAAGTACAACTCTATTGACAGTCCTACCACAATCTCTTTTGATGGTAATTTTATAGTAATATTGGTGTTTGTGGTCAAAAACAGCAATTTCAATCATAAGTAAAATATCAGAACATGTTTTTTTGCAAAGCGTTGCTCACAGGGATAAACTGGTTTGTGGCAATGAATATTTTGTATGACAGAGCCTATATTGATTATCATATATATATTAAGAAATTCTAAGAAGGTTTCATGGCAAAAAAATTTGGATGCTATTATAACTTCTTGTTGTTTTCCATTTCACAGTAGCAAGGAAAAAGCTACTCTTGTATACTGAATACATAAGACGTTTTCTGTGTGTTTTAGGGCCAGATCGGCATCCCTGTACAATCAACAATGGGGGCTGTTCTCATCTCTGTCTGATCTCACCCAAAAAGCCATTTTTTGCCTGTGCCTGTCCAACAGGGGTCAAGCTCCTGAACAAAACCACCTGTGCAAAAGGTAGGACTTGGCCTACAGACATTTTATCTCGGTTTGACAATTTGATGAATGACAATAATGATGCAGAATTAAGGATATTTTTAGTAACTTGGTTACACTACTTGCATCCTTCCCAGAGATAAAACTAGCAAGAAGTGGGAAATGATGTTGTGAAAGCCAATCAGTGGTTATTATGGTACAATCTGGCTGCAAATGTTATTTTTAATCCATAAGCAGTTTGACATGTATAACCTTAAAATAGTGTGACATACAGAATCTAAGGTCATCTTTTCAATTACAATTCAGCCTTTGGGAAAGAGACAAATATGACTCACAAGGTCTCCTATGCTATATTAATGTAGACAATTTTGTGTCTGAAAAATGACATGCTATCGTTTTCATCAGACATCATATCAACATTTTAATAAATTTGTAGGCGTGGAACAGCTGTTGCTGCTGGCCAGACGTCGGGACATCCGTAAAATCTCGCTGGACATGCCTGACCACACGGATGTAGTGCTGCCTCTCAACGAGATCAAGCATGCCATCGCTATCGACTACGACCCAGTGGAAGACCAGGTGTACTGGACGGACGACGAAGTCAGGGCCATCAAGAGAGCGTACCTGGATGGAACAGGTTAAAGAGCTTTGAAATACTGACAGAGTTTTCTTCATTATTAGAGCAGAATGTTATGTCATTGCAGCAAAGCAAAGCAGTACAAAAGCAAGCATTCTCTGATGATTTTTTAATAACGAATGAAAACAAAGTGTATGGCAGTAGAATGCGTAAAGAAACTGGGGTGAAATGGGTTTTTTTTAATGTCTGTTTTTTGTGTAACTTTTCTAAGTTTTCATAATTAAATCAGAGTGTTATGTCACAGGAAAAGCTAGGTAGTAGATAGGGAAGCAAGCACTCTGACAATTTTGTAATATTCAGTAAAAACATTGTCTACAGTAGCTAGAAATGCTCCATATAAAGTAGGGTGAATTTAGGTTTTTTAGTGTCTGTTTCAATGTAAAATGAACAATAGAATGTTCAAAATTTAAAGACGTCTTTCAATGGATGGAATTGATTCTCTCTGTTAAAAAAAAGATGGAAAAACCCAAAAGTTGATAATAGGATAATATCTGATAAAAACAATGTAAATGCCTGCACTTTAATGTCAAAGATCTATTTTAAAACAGTTTAGACATGAAGCATTACCTCACTGAAGCTTGTTTGAGGCCTCATGGCTTGTCGCCCACGAACTATTGCACACCTTGTTTGTAAAGAGGTCTAAAAATTTCTTCTTCTGTGGGGGTGGATTGGTACAAGCCTGCTGATTTGTATGCTGTATGGGACAATTGTTTACCATATAAATCTAACAAAAACCTACAAATGCCATTGTATAAGACTGTATCTTATCAGATGAACAAAAATCTTAAGAACAATATTGTGCCTCAAAATGTATGTATTTTCAGTTAATGCGTATAAATTCCTGATGTTTTAATATTCTGCAAGAAACAAGTCTCCTCTTATGTAATATTTAGAAACTCCTGTTGATTTGATAATCAACTAGCATGTTTCAGCTAGTTGGCACTCCAAAAATGAGGAAGAAATGTTTCTATTATTTAACATGTTTAAATTTTTTAAATATTTTTTCTGATGTCCTTTTTTTTTTAGCACTGAATAACTTTTCATCCAGGTTTGATTTGTAAAATACTAGAAACTAATGCCATTTTGATATTGGTACACAACACCAGTCCCCTTCCAAAAATGAATTGATTTCAATTGAAGCAAAAACAAATATTAACAAACAAACAACTTAAACACATGCCAAAAAAGTATGTCCCTAAATTTTATTACTTTGTTGCAGGAGAAGAAGTTGTTATCCGGACTGGAGTTTATCATCCAGACGGAATCGCTGTGGACTGGATTGCCCGGAACTTGTACTGGACAGACACTGGGACAGACCGGATAGAAGTGGCGAGGCTGAACGGGACCTCCAGGAGAGTTCTGATCTCGGACGACCTGGATGAGCCCCGGGCTATAGCTCTGGATCCAGCTGCCGGGTGTGTACTAAGTGCTGACTACTCCATTACCATTCTAATGATCAAATGAATTAAAGGGGAAGGCTTTTCATGTAATGGTGGTAAATGATTTTACACTGAAAGTTTTATGGCTATTTGTTATGATGTAAAGCAGGGTTTTTGAAAAGAGGAGGCAGGAATTGAATTTTTACTGTCTCAATGATCAGAATTAGCTGCTTTTTATTTCATAATTGGCTAAAAAAAATTCAGAGAAAATAATTCTAAAAAAGCCTCTTTAAAAGAGTTATTCACCTCTTTATTTCAAAGTTATTGAAAGCCTTGTTGTAATGTTTAAGTACTCTCTTTCTAAAGGTGTGTCTAGACATTTTCAATGTGCTCTGACAGGGCAATAGCAGTAATGTTTTGGTTCTTGTTTTTGCCACATTAGGCAAATGTACTGGAGTGACTGGGGAAAGGTGCCAAAGATTGAGGTGGCCAACTTAGATGGAAGTAGTCGACAGGTCCTCATTAACTCCTCCTTGGGGTGGCCTAATGGACTGGCCATTGATATCCATGCCACCCCTAAGAAACTCTACTGGGGGGATGCAAAACATGACAAGATTGAGGTATCAGATGTGGATGGGACCAACAGAATTGTACTGGTGGATGAGAAACAGAACATTCCCCATTTGTTTGGATTCAGTTTACTAGGTACAAGACACAGTCATATGTAGTCAGTTTTTTTATGTATTGCATGTATTTGAAAGAAGGGTGGAGGATTTTAGAACTGCATGAATTTGGAAGAAAATAAATAATCAAAAAGTTTTTTATTAATTGAGTATTATTGATGCAATTTTTTAGGCAGTGACCTAGTGTTATGTAGTTCAAGAAAGGACAATTTGGTTAAAATAATTTTCTGGTTCTGACCAGTCTTGAAAATACATATATAATTATAAACAATGAAGTCAGTTTTGTAGGGGGAGGCTACCAGTAGAAAAACAATTCTGGAAAGAGTTATTTCTCTTTGTATAGTGATTATGATAGGACTCATTGAAGGGGAAAATTAATATATATAACTTCAATAACATTACACAAAGTAAATTTGAATTCCTTGTTTAATATGATCTTGTTTGAATAGATTGTAGATCCAAATACTTTTGTTTGGGATGTTATAACTTTGAGTTTTGAAAAAAAAATATATTAAGGGAATGCGTGAAATGCTATTAATGATTTCGGTTTTATCTATACTTATAGGGGATTACATCTACTGGACTGATTGGCAGAGGAGGTCTATAGAGAGGGTCAACAAGCACAATGGGACGGACAGAAAAGTCATTGTAGATCAACTCCCAGATCTGATGGGGCTCAAGGCCGTCAGTGTGTTCAATTACTCAGGTAAACAACCGGGGCCTGGGGGGGGGGGGGGGGATGTAGCTACACCGTCTGTTGAATAGTGTCTATTGGTGACCTAAACAATCTGCCATGTGTGTATTTCATCGTGAGGATTCAATGCAAAGATGAAATAAAGGGAGAGCCCCAAAAATAACAGAATAATTTACAAATTGTTAAGATTGAAGTTTATCGTCTGGATTCTCCAAGTTTCCATATGATCATTTAGGGATCTTAGACAAGACAGCAAAAAATAGAAATAGTGTTATGTCATATATCTATCTGTTCTGTTAAACAGGTTAATTTGTTTGCTTTTTGGGAATTGAATTTTTTTGTGTAGTTAGGTGGATTATGTGTAGCAAGTGGAGTGATATGGTTGTATGCATCTTGAGTAATTTTTTTCTCGAACAGGAATTCATGTGTGGAAAATGATCCTTATTTTAGAACAATTATAGTGCTTTTATTGTCACATTGTTTGTTAACTGGGCTTATGATCTGGAACATCACCTGTGAATTGGGGAGTTTTACGATTCACTGATAGGATTTAAGTGTTCAAAAATTGCAAGATGACTGCATAAAATTAAAATTCATGGAGGTTTCTCTCATTTTCTTCTTTTTATTTCTTTATCCTCTTTCAAATTGTTTTTGAAATTGTTATCTCTGAATCAGAATGGGAATGTGTGATGTGATAGTTTTCTTTTATTGTAACGATGAAGGATAAACATGTAATTTTAAAAATTAAAAATCTTCAGAGGAGGCGTACGCGACTATCCTGGTAAACTACGCTCTGGTATTTATTTTATTAGTCATCAGATCCGATTTTATCATCAAACAATTCTCAACTCCCCAACTTTTTAGTTTCAGTGACTGTGCCATCATTATGTGTGTGTGTGTGTAATGGAGTGGGGGTGGGAGAATTAGGATGGGGTGGGGATGAAACTCGGTGTTAGAAACTTAATATGAACACCTAGAAGTTCATTTTAAAGATTTGACTTACAAGATGATATACTGAGTCTTTGTTTCCTAAAGTTGTGCATTTTTTGTAGTAGACATGAGAAGTAAAATTTTATTGAAACATAGACTTTGAAAAATTTTTTGTTAGCGAACTGTTTTACATTTTTGTGCTTGCAGATAATATTCAAATTTATCTGATTTTTATGTCATAAGCAAGAAGACAATATCGAAACATGAAGATGTTTGATATAACTATTATAAAATGTGAATAAAGATGGCAAAGGATAGATTAGGGTCAGTTGTCAGGTATGCTAGGATTAAACTTAGCAATAGAAGGTTATGATCTCTTTGATGTATGACTAAATGCGACAAAATCTTCGCCAGTAATCCCTGACAAATTAGAAGCTAATTTGCCATTTTTGTTGCATAAAACATTTGATCGCTCTCTCGTAGTTGCCTGAGAGTTTGATCAGCAGACCGTATCACTTTTATCTTCTCCAATAGTAAAGGCTTCAGTGAAAATGGAGGCAGATAGTTTTTTTTTTTTTTTTGCTCTGTATAAACATAATTGATGAAGCGGTGAGTATGATTGTGAAGAGTTCAGTCTTCAGTTGCACTTGGAGAAGAGGGTAGGACTTTTGTGGACTATGCATGGCGAGGACAGATGTTTTTGTTGTGATCGGGGTTTGGATGTGGATCGGTTGTGTTTTCTGTAAGTACCTAGTGTCTGGGGGAAAGTTGTCACAGTAGAGGTCTACGAGATAGGGACGATCCTGGAGCAGTTAGAAGTAGTTAAAAGTTTTACTGTCATTATGATGGTAATAAGACATTGTCATTAAAAGTCCAAGGTATGTGTGAAGGATCCATATCCTCCATTTATGAGTATCAATTTTTGGGGGGGGGGGGTAATAAAAAAAATTTCAGGGTCAATTTTAAAATTAAGAATAATTGATAGTGATTGAACTGGAGGAACCCATCTGAAAAAAAACTGTACTTGTTGACAGAATACTGTTAGCTAGAGATTCATTTTTGTTTTGTTATTAATGAACATATAAAATATTCACATAAACATGATAAAACTGAAGAACGGATCAATATACATGTAATATCATTTTATGTGATAACTTGCATTTTGGTATCACTTTATTACAAGGAATCTTGTTTTTCTGTTTTCTTATGAATTTATAAGGTATTGTACATCAAATTAGTAAGGTTATTTATGATTCATGTACTAACAGTATGAACGCAAGTGTTTTGACTAAAAGGCTTCTAAATTAAGAGAGAAAAAAAAATTCAGAATGAAAACAATTTTTTTATGTAGTTTCCTATTAATATTGATCAACAAACATTAAAATTAAAGTCCAATTTAAAAACCAGAGGAAAGCTTTTAGCGAAAAGTGTGGCATTTATTGTATTGCTGCTGCAGTAATCATCCAAAAGATGACAAGAATGGGGGGATGGGGGGTGGGTGTATGTGACAAGAGAGGACATGTCGGGTGGGGGTCGGTGAAATAGCAGTATACCGTACAGCTTGAATCAATTAATAGTGGGCTTCAAAGGCCAAGGATCTGAAAACTTGCCGCAATGGATGAATGACTCCAATAACATATTTTGGATTTGATGTTATCATCTCATGCATATTATTCAAAATTACAAAAATGTAACATCTCATATACAATGAATAATTCTCTTTCATCCCAACCCTTCTGAAGTAATTATATTGATGGGGACTTCAAAAAGTCTACTGCAGTTAAAGGTTTGAAAACATTAAAAATTAGTAGGTTTTTTTTTAAAGGACCATGATTTTTTAAAAATATGGTAGCTTTCCCTTTGGTGTTTGGAAAATCCATCATGTACCTTCATGGGAAATATTCTCATGATTTTGATGCCAAAGAAATGCGTTTTGAGTGATATGTTCAGTTTTTGTGCTGATATTGTTAGTTCAGACGGCATCATTTATGAGATGTTGAATTAATTGCAAGACAATTGCCGTTGTTCCATTTTCATGAATAAAAGACAAGCCTTTGTTTTTCGTTGTACAGGTACCAATCCGTGTGCCCACTACAATGGGGGATGCAGTCACCTTTGTCTGTACACGGCCGACCAAGGAGTGGTGTGTGCATGTCCAATGGGATTGGAGCTTGTCAGTAACGGGAAAACCTGTATTGTCCCTGAGGCGTTCCTTCTGTTTACAAGTCACCATGACATTAAGCGCATGTCGTTAGAAACCAATCACCGAATTCGTCCCATACCAATCAAAGGGGTCAAAACTGCTCTTGCGATAGATTTCCACATTGCTGACGACAGGATCTATTGGACGGATGGAGATCTGAAGGCAAGATGATCAGACATTGATTGCATGATTCACTTATCTAATATTAATGGAATTCTAGGACCTGCATTTTCTTTGATTTTCCTGTCTTAGGAGAGGAGGGTTTTTTCCCTCCTAACTCTTGTGTTTTAATAGGCAGTGACATGCGAAAGAATGATCCATGTCAGATATCAAAGGCTTATATAATACCTTTGATAATGAGATAGGGGACTTACATTATATAATATAGGCTTTTATCCTTAATCTAAGATCGGCTTAAAAGATGAAAAAGAATTTATTTTTTTAAATGCATATTTCAATATCAAAGTAATTGGGGAGTTAAGGTTCACTAAACAAATTCATCTCTTGCACTCTACCTTGAAATTCCAAAAAAAAAAATCTTGTTTTTTATTACATGTATTATTAATATTTAGATAAACAGGCATTTTAAAGCAATGAAATAAAGAGGAGGAAAGCATTCAAATAAAAAAAAAAAACCATTTTGTTTTTACAGAGAATCAGCAGGGCTTTTCTCAATGGCAGTGCATTGGAGCCCATTGTTCAGTATGGCCTGACTTATCCAGAAGGAATAGCTGTTGACTGGGTGGCTAAAAATATCTATTGGATTGATACAGGCATGAAACGACGGATTGAGGTGGCTCGACTAGACGGGTCCTCTCGACGAGTGATCATATGGAAAGATCTGGAGTCACCAAGGGCTTTAGCTGTCAATCCTCCTGATGGGTAGGTTACTATATAGCCATTTTATCACAGATGACAGTTGGTTAAGTTTAACTAGAACTTGAACTAACATCTTCAGTGAATAATCAAACAAAGTCATTTGCCACCTATAATAACTTACCAATGAAATTCTGTTCCCATGAACCTGTGAAATTTTGGCAATAATTAAATATTGGCAACCACATATTAAATGTTTTTAGAAAACAACATTTATTTATCAAATATGCAGTACATGTATTTTTAACTTAAGCCATTTTTCTCATGGTCATTACAGTTAACTAAACCAAATATCACATATTTACCCGATTTGTTGGGTAGAATTAAAATTTCATCTAATTTTATTTTTATTTGCTTAATTTGTTTGCAGCTACATCTACTGGACAGACTGGTCTACACAGAAACTAGAGAGGGCAGCTTTGGATGGAACCATGAGGGAAACCATTAGGACAGAGATTGGACAAGTCCATGGCTTGACCATTGATTATGGAGAGAAGAGACTGTACTGGACCAGTTTAGACCAGAAAGTCATCGCCTCCTCAGATCTGAACGGTATTTAGAATACTGAATTTCAATACAAGCATATCTGCTATTAAACTTATATTTTTTTTCCCATCAGACTAAATATTTGAAAAATTGTGGTTGTTGAAATGGCAAAAAAGTATGATTTGTTGTTATTTGGTAAACCAATGATGGATTGTTAAATTATGCAGTGTATATGATTGAGTGTGAACTTAACATTTTTTCTGTGTTTCCAGGACAGGACATGGTACGTGTGATTACCGACCAGGTCCCCCAGCCCATGGGTCTGACCCTGTACCATGACTTCATATTTTGGGCAGACTGGCAGAGACAGACCATTGAGCGGGCCAACAAGTCCTCGGGAACCAACCGGACCACCATACAGAGCAGTATAGACAATGTCCGAGATATCCTGGTCTTCCACTCCTCCAGACAGTCTGGTTAGTAGCAGCCATTACATCAGCAATCCTCATACATTTGATCATTTTGATGTGCATTTTCTCTTTTTTTTTTGACATCCATCAATAAAGCTAGTACAAGACTTAAGTAGGTGATACATTGACTCAGTTTTATGAATCATGTTAGTTTCTCAATTATAGAAATAAAATACACATATTTGAATCTGTGGAGTTAACTTATAAATCTTGTTGATATATCCAGTTTATATGTACATGTGGTTGATAGTTGTGCTTGTA
The DNA here is from genome assembly GCF_025612915.1 of Magallana angulata. Classification (NCBI taxonomy): domain Eukaryota; kingdom Metazoa; phylum Mollusca; class Bivalvia; order Ostreida; family Ostreidae; genus Magallana; species Magallana angulata. Next base: position 16,962,465 of record NC_069111.1, read on the forward strand.
CATTTGTAGGGATTAACAGCTGTAAGGACAACAATGGGGAATGCTCACACCTGTGTCTGGCCCACCCTGTCAACCACTCCTCTGGAACCACTCATCACTGCGCGTGTCCCACACACTTTCGGCTCAACGTGGATAATAAGACATGCTCAGGTAAACCCAGGTGTATGCAGAAGTTTTTGAATAGGTGTGAATAAGAGGGTCGGCAAATTAAAAGGCACTGATCTACAAAAGAGTCAAGAAAGCCGATTTGATTAGTGCGACAGTACATTAAGTAAAGCTTCTTTCAAAGAATTTTTCAAAAAGTTGTCAACAATGTATTAGCGCTTTGATTTAAAGTATCATATCAACTATCATTCACGTATTTGAACATAATCCACTGATTTTTTGTTAGCTCCCAAGACATTCCTGTTGTTCAGTCAGAAGAACACCATCAGTCGTCTGGTGATCAACAACGACGATTTCGACCCGGACACTCCAGAGGTCGTCCTGCCCATCCCACAGCTGAAGAACATCAAAGCCCTCAGTTACGACCCAGTCAAACACTTTCTTTATTGGATCGAAGGCAAAAACATGGTCATCAAGAAAGCTGCAGCTAATGGGACTCTGGTAAGTAGCTTGTCAATCAAATTTATCACCTACCCATAAACTTGTCATAAATCAAATTTTGTGTAGCTAGAAAAGGGTCAAGATTTTTAGCTTCTTGTAGAAATATTTGACTTTATTTATTTGTATGAGTTGAAGTGTGTCATTTCTTAATATTTCCTGTTTTTACCTAGGTATCCACTGTTGTGACCAATCAGAATGGAGAGCACCGACCTTTCGACATTGCTGTTGACCCTTACTCCCGTGTTCTTTACTGGACTTGTGCCAAGAAGAACACCATCAACATCACAGGACTGGATGGCACTCCAGTAGGGGTCATCGTAGAGGGGGATCATTATGTACCAAGATACATTGTGCTCAATCCTTTGGGAGGGTATGTAAAAGTTGTTTGGGGACAGGGGGTTTGGTGGGCTTACAAAAACAATTACTTTAAGTAATTTGATATTTCATAAAGTTTTTGGTTGATTGGTGAAAATAATGTTTAAAGCAATTGGTTATGACCTTTTTTTAAAAATGAAATAAACAACATGATGTCATTGTATAAAGTGACCTTCTTTGCTCAAAAAGCGTTTGATGAAATTTTCTTAAATTTCTCAATTTTATCATTTGTTTCAGGCATATGTACTGGACAGACATGGGAAGCCATCCTTCCATTATAAGAGCATCTATGGATGGAACAGCACGTATCAAATTGTTTGACTCTGAGCTTGATCGCCCTGGACCCCTAGCTATTGATATTGAAGGCAATAAGTTGTACTGGGCTGATTCTCGCCTAAATCGCATTGAGTGTTCAGACTTGTCTGGTGGAAACAGAAAAAATTTAGTTGATCAAGATGTGTCCAATCCGCGGGGTATGGCCATTTTTGGCAACTTCCTGTACTGGATTGATAAGCAACAACATGTGATAAGTAGAGTTGAGAAAACCACAGGGAAAAATCGTTCTTTCATCCAGGGAAGACTGGAGAGCTTGAGTGATCTTCTGGTGGCCCGAGATTTGGTGTCTGAAGATCTCAACCACCCTTGTGCCAAAAATAAAGGTGAATGCTCGCACATCTGTGTACCTGACAACGCGGGGAAGGCAAGATGTTCATGTCCATTGGACCTGATGCTAAAACTAGATGACAAGACTTGTGCCGATCCACCGACCTGCTCCCCAGAGCAGTTTACGTGTGAGAGTGGAGAACTGCACTGTATCCCAACAGTGTGGAGGTGTGATGGGACAAACGAGTGTGCAGATGGGTCAGACGAGAAAGGCTGTCCCATTTGTCATACACATGATGAGTTCAAGTGTGACATTGATCACTGCATCAGCATCAAGCATGTGTGTGATGGGGAGGCTCAGTGCTTGGATCATACTGATGAATCTAACTGTGACCCTCATAGTGAAACTACTACTAACTGTAAGGATGATCACTGCCCTGCCACAGAAGCCAAGTCGTCACCCAGCAAAGTTGTGGCGACATGGACTATTGTCATAGTGGTAGGGCTACTTGCCATTGTGCTAGTGTTTGTGTTTGTGTTTGCATGTCGCCGCAGGACTCCACGGATAATATATGAAGACCGCAGCGACATGAGTCAATTGAAACCGTTGAATTCTTTGCCAACGGGAGAAACAACTCTAAATACCTTGTCCTCACACGGGGGTAAATCTCACGAGACAGGGTTATCCTCTGTGTCAATGCCCATGTATGATAGAAATCATGTGACAGGGGCTTCCTCCAGCAGTAGTACAGTGACTCAATACCCCAAGGAGACGCTGAATCCCCCACCTAGTCCCGTCACTGACCGGTCTGTGTATGCAGGGGCGTACTCTGGGTACTCCTCAAACAGTCCATCCACGGTCAGGTCGTACCGACCGTACAAACTCCGAATACACAATATCCCCCCTCCTCCCACCACCCCATGTAGCACAGACGTTTGTGAGGAGAGTGAACCTTACTGTACCAAAAAATATTACCATCAGTCTATATCAGAACTGTATTCATACGATCCCTACCCTCCTTTACCCACCCCTTATTTTTCAGATGATATGAGTGGTCCCCCTTCACCCCCATCAACCGAGAGGAGTTTCTTTAATCCATACCCCCCACCTCCCTCACCTGTGGCCGAGAGTTCAGACTGTTAGTGTATGCATGTTCTATTGATTTTTATACAAAACTTCATTGTGTCAAATGTGATTTTTTTTTTATATTGAGTGCTAGTACTTTGAGATGTGTGATAAGACAAAATGAATTTTATATACATATTTTCTTTGTTATTGTTTGACAGTATTTATACACATATGAAATGAGAATCAGCATTGTATGATCCATATAACTCTATGTATCTTCTACTTGTAGAATCTCTTTCTATTTATATAGAAAACAAAAAATTGGCACTTGTTATTATTATCCGTGTAGCAATTGTATCCTCATCATCAGCTGGTTACCTGAATGCAGACATCTTTTTCAGATTAGCTTGGGCATTTCATTTAATTCATCAAGATGAAAATTGTTATGTATTTTATCATCCTCAATCTTGATGCATAGTTGTACATATCTATGTAAACTTACTTAGCATGGTATGGGTTCTTTCTAAAAGAATTTTTTTATATTGTTACTAATAATCCTGAAGTTTGTAAGTCATGTTCATTACATCAAAATGAAAAATCTTTTACAAAATAATTGCAAAAATTAAAAAGACCAAACTATAAAACTGATTTAGAGTCAGATATCAATTCACCCAAAAAAATTTGGACACGAACAGCTTGATTATGAATTAAGAAAAAAAAAAGAGTTTTGAGATGACCCATGGTGTGTGAACAAGGTTGTATATTTCTGACTGTATGGAAATCCTGGTGTTTGTATAAAGAGGTGCTTCGCTGAGTTCAGTTCCAGGAGGCTGCGGCTGATGTGTTCACGGTAATATTTGTTTTTATTTCTACCTCTGGGGGCGGAGCAGTCCTTTGCGGCGGTCAGTAGCAATCTGTTGGTCACTGCCCCCCTCAACACCCTCTGTGTACCCCCTCTTACACGGGGGTCACATTTTTTATTGAAAGCTTTAATTCGTCAATTTTTACAAGTTTTGGGGTTTTATGGAATTTTATAGAATTTGAAAACAGGCACATCAATAGTTGTTCTTATGAAGACATCTTTGAACCTAAAAATGTTATTAATGTCCTCAAGTTTCATTATTTTTGTAATATTTATGGAATTGATTACGGTTATAATTGTCTCTCTTAAATAAATTTTCACTCCAAAAAAAAATAAAAATCACCTAATATTCTGCAATATAAATTGCAGAACATTAGTCAGTACACGATGTATAACGAGTAAAGTGACCAACAGATTGATGTACAGTGTGATTTTGTATAAACTGTAGTGTGTGTTTTATATTGAAATCAATGTTATTGTGTTATGTACATATGATTTCCTGTGCCATATTTTTATTAAATGAGCAAGAGAACTACACTTACGAAATTTCAGAGAGATGTAAAAGGGTAAATTTACTATATAAAAAAAATACCATGTACAATCCTACAGCAGGCAAAGACATTCAAGATTTGGATGGGAATTCTCCGTCTTCGTTCTTTTTGAAGTTTGTTTTGTCTGTCACGGACAAGAACTCTCAGACATCATTGTTTCAGAATATAAAACTATATATATATTTGCTAATGTCAGAGGCAGCAATGGAATGAATTTCGTACATGCAATCTATGTAAAATTATATCTGTGTATTTATGACTTGATTGAGAGGGACTCCCTGTGTCTATAGAATTTAATACATATAGTGATGTTTGTGATGTTTACTACAGTTTGATTTTTATTACTGTGTTTTTAAGTTCTGTAGTGCTGCCGATGTACTTTTTTTTACCGAAGGAAAAAACAACTATGTGCTTAAAGTCTGTTTGACAGACATAAAAAGAGTTTGTGATATTTATTTCTTCATTTGATGCATGCTGAAAATTTTATTTAATATTTGTTAATTTTTTAGTTTTCCATTTAAGATTCTTTAGCCAATCGTGTTTAAAATGTAAAACTTTTATTTTATTTTTAACTCTATAAAGAATTGCTGTTATTCTCACATACAGATTTTATTATCAGGTAATATATATATAATGTGCGTAGGAAAGCCAGGTATAAATGGCATGTAAAATTCACACAACTCAGTTTAATTTGTCTTCCAAGAAAAGCGTACAGCAGAATTGATTTTGAACTGAAAAAAGCCAATGTGCATGCGAATTCCTCTACCAAAATAATAAATCTTTGTAAGGCTGTCATAGTGCAGCATATATTTCTGAAAAGCACAGACATTTCACTTCATCTTCCAAAATTTAAAAGTTGTTTTGGTATTTATTTTACACTTTATGTTAAGGTTTGGTATAATTTTACATAATATTTTAGAAACACAAGGTTGTATTTTTGATTTGTTATATTCTTAAATAAGAATAAGTGATTTTTAAGATATTTTGGTTGCATAAATATTCGATAGTTATGGTAATTTTCATAAAAAGCATCATGTTTAATTAAAGATGTTTGTATGTACATGTATACATTTATTGTAATTATATATATTTAACAAGGTACTTAATTCAGTGAACAAAATAGATTGGGTTTAATAATTAGTTCTTTACATACATTCAGATTATGTTATGCTTATGAAAATTAATTAAAAATTAATTGAGAATGAAAATTGAAATGGCACCTTAATAGAATCATTTGTTTATTGATGTATTATGTGTAACTGTTCCTCTCTACAGCAAACCACACTTGTACTCAACTTTCTTGTATTGAACGTGTAGTTTCAAAAGAGGGAATGATTTTGATATATCAAATCAGTGAAACTTTAATAAACACATATACCAGGTACAATATTGTATTTCAACAAAATTTGGTTTTGATGTGTTCAATATAATGAGGTTCTGTGTAACTGTGTTTCACTGTAGGATTTCTCTCACATCGATATGTTACTGTACAAATCATTTCTGTAGCTTCATGTTTGTGCCTTAGATGTTGCTCTGTATAAAAGCTTCACAGATTATGACTCTTGACTTTACTTGAAAGGCTAGGTAGAAATTTAGCCACATAAAAATACCATAAAAAACCAATAAAACATAACAAAATAAGAAGCTCTGAGTTTGTGTTCATTTGAGTCTCTATAGCCATAATTTATTAATTTAGCAGGATAACTTGCATCTTATAATTTTAAGAACAAGCAGTGTTCTTGCTTTTTCTGGTGCAATCGGTGGAATAGGAAATCAATACCATACTTTAACTGTATACCAGAGACTTGTTGTGATATCTTCTGCCCTTTAAATGTTTGTTGTATAAAAATAAACTCGGGATTCAACTGTAGCAAATATTGACAAGTTCAATAATGTAACAAGTACTTCAGGGCTCGTGCAGCCATTCTCTTTCATGTCAAATGAAGAGTTTTCCATGTGTGGGAGTACCGTTAAAATGGTCTACTGAACATATGGAATGGAAATTTGCCTAAACAGGAATATAGGGGTCTGTAGTCTGTACCAAACATCCATCTTTGATCATGCCATCAATTTTTTACAGAAAGCTGTAAACTTCAAGAGATGAAAATTATGAACAGATCAAGTTTAAATAAGATGAAGGGACAATATATCAACTGAGTACATGCATCACCTTGGTGATTGGCAGGTAAAACAAGAGGCCCATGGGCCACATTGCTCACCTGAGGAACAATAGGTATGATAAAGTCAGCTTAATGGAGTCATAATACAAACAATCTGGACAATGTAAAATAATACATGTAGATCCTGTATAAATAAATTCCATTTTCCCCCCTTGGAACTCGGATAGCCGATTGCTGCCAATGTTTACAAGAGCAGACTTTAATCACCGCTCCTGCTCATATATAGGGACTCAACGTTACGCAGGCAGGGATGACCGCACACTTACGCAACTCAACAGGTACCAACGTTAATGCAAGCAGGGATGACCGCACACTTGCGCCAACAGCTCAACCTAACGCAAGCAGGGAGTGCCGCACACTTGCGCTAGAAAGGCCAGAACACCAGCAGGTATGACCATACACTAGTGCTCCGCCGCAACCACCACCAATACAAGCAGGTATGACCGCACACTTGTATTAATGCGATACAGGGCATGGATGACCACACACTCTGTATTGTAGGTTAGAAAACATGGAGATTAGATAGAGCAGGGATGTCCACACACTCAATCTATCCATATCTGTTCAAGTTTAACCCCAAATAGTCGCTACTCATAATGCAATAGACACTGTCCCTATATATGTGCCAGCCTAAAATAATTCATAGTATCTAAAAATTGGAAATCAAAAATAAACAAACTAATCCGGCCTAACCCAAAACTACTTATACAGAACAACTTATATACATTGAATATTTATTATTGTATAAAAATAATCATCACAATAATTGGTTAACAGTGGATGCATTAATTAAAATAATCAAGAATCAATAAATCAAGGGCAAAAACTCAATACAGTAATACAAAAAGATTCTAATGAAAAAATAGCTGCCTGCTTCAATTTTATAGTCATATCACATGTTGAGTATTGCAGTTCTCAAAAAGATCCTTTACAATTGTTTATATATAGGATATTTAGCTACATCAAACTCTGAACCTTCTTGTGAGGCTGAAGAATTGTCCTGGAGCCAAAGTCTTAACAATTATAAAGAATCATCTTGCTAATTAGTTTCTGAGAAGAAGATTTTTAAAGATTTACTCTATATATTCCTATGTAAAACTTTAACACCCCCCTCCCCAATGTGGCCTCACCCTACCCCCAGGGATCATGATTTTCACAACTTTGAATCTACACTACCTGAGGATACTTCCACACAAGTTTCAGCTTTCCTGGCTGATTAGTTTCTGAGAAGAAGATTTTTAAATAGTTACTCTATATATTCCTATGTAAAACTCCGCCCCCCCCCCCCCATTGTGCCCCACCCTACCCCCAGGGATCATGATTTTCACAACTTTGAATCTACACTGCCTGAGGATGCTTCCACACAAGTTTCAGCTTTCCTGGCTGATTAGTTTCTGAGAAGAAGATTTTTAAAGATTTACTCTATATTTTCCTATGTAAAACTTCGACCCCCCATTGTGGCCCCACCCTACCCCCAGGGGTCATGATTTTCACAACTTGAATCTACACTACCTGAGGATGCCTCCACACAATTTTCAGCTTTCCTGGCTTTCTGGTTCTTGAGAAGAAGATTTCTGAAAATTTCTCGAAATTTTTCATTAATTTCTAATTATCTCCCCTTGAAAACGGGTGTGGCCCTTAATTTTCACAACTTTGAATCCCCTTTGCCTAAGAATGATTTGTGCCAAGTTTGGTTGAAATTGGCCTAGTAGTTCTTGAGAAGATGTTGAAAATGTGAAAAGTTTATGGACAGACAGACGGACGGACGGACGACAGACAAAATGTGATCAGAATAGCTCACTTGAGCTTTCAGCTCAGGTGAGCTAAAAAAGAGTATAAAATGAAAAAAAAATAATGAAGTGCAATGACCATCTTAAGAATTAATAAAACTATCTTAGTTTGTCCTGAAACCCCTAGCTAGTGTGCTGAATTTAAAGTTTCAGAAAACTATAAATTATATTATAATGGGGCTCTAAATTGTCCATAACTGTTGAAAAGCATGGTTCACAACTCATAATAGGTACTTTTTTGGCAACTGAAAAATTAATACATGTATTCCAATTATAAATTTCCAAACTCAACAATTATTTGAAAGTCATTTTCACAAACCATGTTCAAAATGTACAATCTGATTGCATGAGGGAAAGATCATACATGTTCATTAATGTAAAGACCAATGTGAGTAAAGCATACATTCAGGTGTTGACCTTTGATGTAACCTTTTATTAACCAATTTCTGTTTACCATACACATGATACATGAAAGGTGTTGTTTACTACAGATTGATCACAGTGGACTAATTGTTTACCAGTAATTGAAACAGGTTTTAGATGTGATATAACAGATGATGTATGAATATTTACCTTCAAGATAATTATGTGATTAAACAGCCACAGGTAGGAGAGAGCTATGCAGACTCCAGACTGTGGCTTCAGTTGATACAATGTTTGGATGTGTAGCAAAACAGAAATAAGTTGATACCAAAACACAGGAAAACCAAAATACAAGTTTTATATTGTATAATTTTTCCTGTAAAAAAAATCCCAAAAGTAATGCAATTTTAAATTTTTTTAAATGCCCCACTCCCACTGCCAAAAAGTGGAATGAGAACACTACACATATAGATATAAACTAAATGAGCATAAGGATGGATGGTGAACCTTTATGAAACAATTTGTACAAATGATAAAAATTTCAAAAATATGTACATGTACCATGAATGATGTTAATTTGATGCTTTTGTCTATTAGTTTGATGTCTGGTAAGAAGCAATAAAGTCAGCATTGTCAATATATGCTGCCAGAAGATGAGCCACATCAGAATGAGTAGCTTATCTTACTGTCTCTTTTATCACCTCATTTGTTATTCAACATACAACAAATTCAGGAATTTAAAATTAATACATTCAATTTTTAAATGTAAAACTAAATTCTTTTTAAAATGTTAAAAGGAAACTAAAATCATACTAAAATATTCAAAAAGGTACTGATATTGGAAAGTGGAACTCAAGAGAATTTAAAAGTTTGCATTAATCCAGCGGCAGTGTACTGTATCAGTCATCGTCATCTGTATCACGGCTTCTAATGCTTCTCTTGGACTTTTTGAGAGACTTAAATGTCACTTTCTCTTCTTGCACTTTTTCTGTCTTTTCTTCCATCTTGTTATCTTCCTCTTCTCCTACACCAGCACTTATATCATCCTCTTTGGAATTCAGTAACTGGTTACTTATTTTTGAGGACACTGAACTTTTGCCCTTTTTATTTTCATTTTTCACTGGTTTCTTAAAAGTAAAGATTCCTTTTGAACATGATGTATTATCTGTATTTACTGCCTCGACTTTCATCTCACCTTCTCGCAATTTCCTACGCTCCTCCAAGAATGCAAAAGCTGCCTTTGTGTTTGATGATTCAGTCATATCCTCATTATCGACATCCTCCAAGGAATATTTGGTCCACTTCTTGGGGTTCATTTTATAATCAGGAGTCCTTTGTCTCCTATTCCCTCTGCTGTTATAATAAGGATGCCCTCCTCTTCTTCCCACGAACTGCTTTGGCTGAAGTTCCCTCTGAATGCTGCTGGACCCTCTGTCAGTTGACCTGTCCTCTCCCCTATCACAGTGCTCCCTCCAAGGTGGGGGACCCCGGTCCCTGTGTTGTGCTCTATGCCTCCAAGGCCCACCTCCCTCTCTGTTTGAACCTCTGCCTAGCTGGGGAGTTTTGAAGGCTGAAGTTATCGTCTCTGTGTCCACATCCAGATGATCGGATTTCTGAATATCAACATCATCATCTGTTCGAAACTTTGTGTTTTCTTCATGCTTCTTTTCAAGTTTTTCCAGATTTCCAAAAATATCTTTACACTTGCTGGAAAACTGAATGTTGTTTTCCGTCTTTAGCTCAAAAGGAGTCTCTTTTTCTGTTGCTGACATAGTGGAAGGTATCTGGAAATATCATAGAGGTCTATCAAAACAAATACAAAAATTATATTATTTGGGAGTACTTTAAAGTGTGAACCTCTGAATCAGGTGTCAAATAAACATCTTCCATCAAATCAACATAACTATATATACATCATTATTTCATTAATTTATTTTGATTGTATATACATGTACTTGTGTACATAATAAGTAAATATGTAAATGGATGATGCTTAGGCCGTTAGGGCTCTTACTTTGTGGAAAAAAACTCCGACAATAAGGTTAGTGTCATGTCAAATAGTGATGAATACACGATTTGTTTTGAACATACCGTCGCAGCGAGAAAAAACCCAAAATCCGGATTGATGCAAGGTACGGTTTTCGTTATTATGTTCTTGAAAGAAGTTGTACATTTAGTTATTCGGAAACAATGATTTTTGTAAAAATACTTGCTATTAAAACGTTCTTAAAACATTAAATACCTTGCATCAATTTTTTTGTACGATATTAAAAGGATAAATAAATAGATATAAGGCATTAAAACCAGGCGACCCTTCACAATCGTGTATGAATAAACACAGTACAACTTAACTAAGACATCTTCCGCCGGCTTTGGTGCTTTGTTTTTCGTTGAAAATATAAATCTTCGAGGGTTTTCTTTTTATCAACACGATATTCAGTAAAAATGAGTGGTGGTGTTTATGGAGGAGGTAAGTCAGATTCAAAATGTTTTGATTTATTATTGTGTGTTTAAAGCATTTTTGGAGAAAGTAGACTTTCACTTCTCAGAAATATCCTGCATAAAAAGTAAAAATTATGTGATTCTTGTATTTTTTGTTAATGCTACCAAGATAGCAGCTGCATCAAATGTGTTAAACATAAAATATTATGTCGGCAACATAAAAGTTTTAGAAATCTTTGTGATTAAAATGATATGTTAATATTCACTAAGGAGTGAAATAGTGTACAGTAGAGACACCCATCAAACAACTTATAATCATAGACAGTATGAGTCTGGCTCCAGCCATAGAAAATCTTGTTACCAGACTTTGAGACATTTCTTCGTATCCAAATTTCTTATATTAAATTTTGATTGTGAAGTCACAATCAGAAGTTTGCATTATGGAAATTCTAAAAAACACGTTTACAATTTAACATGCTTAACAATAGAACAGGCACTGTCTGACTTTCTTAAATAGTTTTTGAAAAAAACCTGCAACTATAGTTTTTTGGATGAGCTCTGATCAATTTCAATTTAACAATGTTTTGAATGATAAAAATCATTTAACCACCAAATGGGACTCCAACAACCAAACGGGGGTTGGTGCCCAACCTGATAAAGACTAGACTCTATCCCTTAAGATTTAGATGAGGTCAGGAGACTGTCTAATTTTAAAACACTTAAACAGCAAGGTTCATAATACCTGCAGTTTTTATACGTATCACAATTCACAAATACTTTTTACTCGTACTCATTTGAATATAAGAGAACCAGTATTCAATGTGACCTCAGTCTTATTTTTAAGCTTTGATAATGTTGATTATGCTTTCCTTGACAAAGTAGTGTTATTATTCTGAAGATGTTATCTGTTGGCATATTTTATATCAAGGAAATTTTTACTTTCAAATTGATTTTTAGGCATTTCAAAATAAAAGATGTCAGGTAACACATAGATTTAATTAGCAATGTTGACAATCTTAGAGGACACCACACAGCAGTACAGTCTTTAATTTAAGAAGTCCAGTTTATATAGAAACACTACCCTAACTTCTTCAAAGAGTGTGTGTAATACTTATAAGTATGTCAAAATTCTATTCGCAGATGAAGTGGGAGCTCTTGTCTTTGATGTGGGTTCATATTCCTTCAGAGCTGGTTATGCAGGGGAAGACTGTCCTAAGGTAGTTTTATTATACATGGTACCAGGTGTACTGTACTGTATAAGGTGTTTGTTCCATCCATGTGTCTGAAACCTTACATATAACAATGTGCTTTTTTTTACCTTGAATTTTACATTCATTTGCTTTATCATATTTTCTGATCTTCAAGTATTCAATAATTAAATGTTAAAAAGACCAAAATTGTATGGTTTTTGTTTGTTTATATCAAGTTAAATACCATAAATTTTTGTGTCCATATCTTTATTGGGAATATACAATCATGCAACAATAATTTTTTCCATCCTACCTATGTTAATAAGAGAATTTTTTCCTTCCATTTGTGTCTTAATTAATATAGGAAATGCTTTCATTTATAAAACGATTTAAAATTTGTAAGGAAATCACACTTGTGTCATGCTGTAATGAAAATAATGTATGTATCACTAGATGGAAGCCATTTAAACTAGTTAAAATTACAAGCCTTAGGAATAAGCTAACTGTATTCTCAAATTCTATTAACCCATATGGAGAATTGTCAAAGGTTAAATGTGTACTGGCTTGTGTGTAATTTTGTAAGTTTATACAAGTTAAATAAGTTTTAATCAGTGCGGAAATAAATTTACATGACTGGGTGACTATGTACTTCTTCTGCAATGTCACAACTATTTGACCATGTATGACATAATGAAGACCTCTAATTGCTTTAACCTGTGTAGCACAAACTGTGAAGTAATATAATTGTTTGAATTACCACATGCTTTACACACTCCTTCACTCTCAGTTCTTTGATTCTTGAACTTTGATTTATATAGGCAGAGTTGCCTACTCACGTTGGGGTAGTGGAAGAAGGAGATACAGCAATGGAAACCGATGATAAAAGTGCACAACCAGAGAGGAGCTACTTCCTGGATACCAACTCCATCAAAGTACCCCGCAAAGGAATGGAAATCAACACATTTCTGAAAGACGGAATGAGTATGAACATTTAGATATATGTTTTTTAATTTATCAAACTTAACTTCAGTAGATTTATTATACAAAAAATTGGAGTTGTTTTTGCAATAAAGGTGTTTTTTGTTGCTGTTTTTTTACAGACAAATGCTTGTCCTTTTACATATTACTGTGATTTCATTGATATTCATAAGCATTTTTATCTTCAATGAATATTTGTTTACATTGATGGACTGAAATATTGCTGAAACCACAGAAATGTATGAGCTCTCTATTATATGAGAAAATATGCTTATCAGAAAACTGAATTTTTTTGAAGTCATTTTTGCTGATAATTAAATACATTGTAAGCCCTGATTGAGACAAATACAGTCTAAAATGCTAAGTTTTTAAAATATATAACGAAGCAATTGTGATCAAAATGAAAGATCTGGGTGTGTTAATTAATTCTATATATGGTACTGTTTGTTATTCTTTGAAGTTGATAACTGGGAGGTGTTTGAGAAAGTGTTGGACCACACCTACAGTCGCCACATCAGATCTGAGTCACACCTCCACCCAGTCATGATGTCAGAGCCTGCGGTAAGTAGTCCAATAAGTCCAAATCAATGTTCACTCCACTAAAATACACTAGCTATCTCTCTCTCTAGCTCTCTATCCCCACACACACAAACATACACTGCATACACGGCAAAAGGTTTGTATCCAGAACCGAGTAATATACTGTTGTATTAATTGAATTGTTGATATAATTTTGACATTTTTAATTCATTTAAAGAATTTTTAATATCATTAGCTTTTTAAAACTGTTTTGTTACCAATTTCAGGAAGGGCCTTTATTTGAAATGTCAAAATACAGTATTTAGTCAATTTACATGTTATTTTTTCAGTGGAACAGCAAAGCAAAGAGGGAGAAAATTACTGAATTGATGTTTGAAAAGTACAATGTTCCAGCATTCTTTTTATGTAAAAATGCGGTGCTTTCTGCGTATCCTTTGAAACATGATAATATGCTTGTGAACATCTGTGTTTGTGTAAATAGCCTTAATTCAATCTCCTACAATGAATCAAATTTTTATGATATCTATGAACAATAACTTTGTTAAAGCAGCAGGGGCATAGTCAGGATATTTGTCAAATTCTATTTTTCTGTTTTTATTATTTATGATGCTGTAGGAATTTGTTTCTTATGATCAACTGAAACTGAGAGTCAGCCGTAGAGTTATAAGCAAGATACAGGGCTCAGAATTCTTTGTCATGTAAACAAGGCTTGTGTTTTTGTTAACATAGGTTCAATATACCACTGAAAAAATCTTTTTCAAGCTGATTTTTGTATGTTCTTTTTCTTTTTAAGCATAAATACACAGTTCCTAACTTTTAACACATTCAATTTAGGTCTAAACCTGGAATTTTTCACTTCAACATTAAAAATGTAAAAAAAAACTTTGTTTACATAGAAAAGGCTTGTAAACTCTGTAACTCACTTACCGGTATAACTCAATAAATGACACTCATGTTTTGGGTGCCCATTAAAAATGCCTTACTAAAGCATTGTAAAAATTAAAATCGTAAAAATAATTTTTGACCTAAATCATGACCATGCATGTTCCTTTAATGCAGAGGAAAGAACTATATATGATATGAGTTAAACTTGGCCCCCATAATTCGCCATTTTTCAAAGTGTTTCGGGTACAATAAAATGTTTTGTTATTTTTTAGAAGAGTTGATATAAATTATATTTTTCACATATGTATTTGATTTATATGCACTCACTTGCAGTATATGACGTCAGAAGTGATGCTATTTCTTTAATTTAATCAAAATCAGTCAAAAATTGACGTTTTTCTCATTTTTTTTACGAATGGTAAATATAGAGCGCATGCTTGAACAAAGAAAATTTTTTTGTCACTTATTAGTCTTGGCTAGATACATCTCTAATTAAAATATTTTGTTTGTTCAAGCATGCGCTCCATGTTTTCTGAAAGAAAAACTGCTTCAATGCCATATTTCTAAATTGTGGGCACTTAAATCAAAATGAACATTAAGAAAAAACATCACATATATATCTGTACAAAGAAAACAAAGAATTACAGTAAAATGATGATATTCATTTTAGGGGGCCATTTTAGGCCCATACCATATATAGTCCTTTAAAGACGTTTAGATTTAAAATCATATTTTCTACAGAAAATATATTTAAGTGAATTTGTTATGCTATTCCTCTCTAAAACCATGAACCATTCCTTAATCAGTGGATTAGCTTTGCCAATGGTCGATCCACAGGTTTGGTTTTAGACTCTGGAGCCTCCCATACCACAGCTGTACCTGTGTATGATGGCTATGTCATCCAACAAGGTAATTCCTCCATTACTCCACACAGCAGTAAAAACACTAGAATTTTTTACAAGTGTCAGCCTCCATTTCCAGTGTCTCTGTTTCATTAATATTTTCCATGAATTGTGTATTATTGCTCTGAGTATGCATTGTTAAATTAAGATCAAGGTAAAAAAAAAAACCCAATGAAACCTTTGCTAAATGAAATTCAATACAAAAGAGGTTCATAAAGAGACATTTTCTCTCTGCTGGTTCTTACCATAGTGTTGTAAGCAAAGCTGCATGCTTTGTGATACAATCACCTTTATCAACCAAGAAATGTTTTGCAAAGAACTTTATTTTTTCCTTCAGCCATAGTGAAGTCTCCTCTAGCGGGGGATTTTATCACAATGGAATGCAAAAAACTCATGGAAGAACAAAAAATTGAGGTTATTCCACCATACATGATTAAAAGCAAGGTATATTTACCAGTAATTAATGAAATAAAAATATATTATATTTTGTCTACATCTTCATAACTACATCCTACCATGGATTTTGGTCATTCAATGATTTTTTAAAACTTGTTATTAAGGAGCCAGTGAATTTCATGGACCCTCCTAAATGGACCAAGAAAGAGCTGCCAGAGGTCACTAAATCATTTCATAACTACATGGTCAAGGTGAGATTCATCCTTTTAAAGTGTTTTATCATCTTCTCCTGATCCATTTAACCATTCATATTAATTACTGGTACAAACAACATCTTGTAGTAGTTAAACTGGTATCAGTACATGTACATACTGTCAAAAAATTGGTATAACTTGGATTTGACTAATTGAAATAAACTTTGTCTTGATGTAAAACATCTTTTATCAATAACTATTAAATAAACATACATGTAGGTTTTCGTAGAAATTTGCAATAACCAAGTTTTTCCATGATATTTTACTATCCAGAATCATTTATTGATGATTCAAAATATTTTTCATGTCCTTAAACGCATATTTCTAAGAAAAAATATTGGCTATCTATATTTATTTTATAGGATGTGTTACAAGACTTTGCTTCTTCAGTTCTTCAAGTTATGGATCAACCATATGAACAATCGTAAGTTTATTTTTGATAAATTTTAATCTCATTAATGCTAGCACTGGATATGCAACTTAAACTCATAGTTTGCTATATGTATGTTTATATATGCATTACAGCCAAATATGGATACAAAAAACACTTCTATAACAAATTCATGCTTACAACAAAGTTTGTTTCATTCCCTTAAACTTAGATACTTTAATGATGTATTAGAATCGTAAGTACCCAGCACTTTGCTACAATTGTGTTTTACTCCAATTTGATAAAAAGTAAATGGTGGCACAATAGTTTATGATTTCTGTTTATCCAGAAACTGATGCAAGTTGATAAACTTGTCCACTAACTGTCAAATTGGTGAAATAAATATACCTAAAAATGACTGAAGATTTTAATTTATTAAATCTTTTAAAGGTTTAAAAAAAATCTACTGTTTTAGTGAGATCAGTTGATTTGTTTTACATTTCAGTCAGGCAGAAGCGATGCCCACTGTGCATTATGAGTTCCCCAATGGGTATAACAGGGACTTTGGTGCCGAGAGGTTTCGGACCTGTGAAGGGCTGTTTGACCCATCTGTTATTAAGGTAAATAACAGTTTCTAGGTGGAAAAAAACAACTATAGAAATGAAAAATTTCTATTTTATACAGATACATAATATACATATGTAATTCCTTTCTGTTTATGATTTTTTAAGAATGAAAACAAAAAAAACCCAACACAGATCATTTGATACTGAGACATGTTTAAAGCTGGTTTCGGTTCTATTTTTAAATGCACGTATTCTCTTTTGATGAATAGAGAATAAGAGTTATCTCCCTGTTATTAATAAAGAGAAGATACTCAATTATGAGACTATTAAGTGTCGCCTGAAATTTATATTCATTTGACACTTTTAAATTAATTGGACGTTATTTAAGATTAAAATTTAATCATGCATTATACACATTTAATAATGGTATGATACCACTATTTTTGAGAAATTATATGAAAAGAACCAAATGTAGTTACATTCAGTTCTTGTACTTTATAATGACTAATGATAGACCTATTTTCTGTTTAGGATCTCCCGAGTGGAAACAGCATGTTGAGTGTGGGGCACACTGTCACCACCAGTGTGGGAATGTGCGATATAGACATCAGACCTGTAAGATATTCTGTTTTATGCAATTTCATCATGCATGGATTTGATGGGTTCAAAAATTTGTTGTTGTTAAGTTAAAAAAAATACACTCAGCTACGTACTGTGGAACATTTTGAATTTTTTGGGAAATAAAAACAAGATTCACCCAATAAGTCTTACTATTATATTCATAGCCCTCTGTTTCTGAATAAATAGAAATGCATACCAGTGTATTGTTTTACAGTTTGTGTTTGAGAAAATAAAATAAACGAATGTAACTTGAGAAAAGAAAGAAACAAAAGATAAGAATGCTCTTATTTCCCTTTAGGAGAAAAGCATGTGTTTGAATATTCTTGTTGATAAATTCAGGAAAAAATATTGTGGGTGCTTTTTACTCTAGTCTGAAAACAGAAATACCCATTTTTCAATTGCAGAGTTTATACAACAGTGTGATCGTAGTGGGAGGTAACTCTCTGATGCAGGGATTCACAGACAGGCTGAACAGAGATCTGAGTGCTAAAACACCGCCAGTAAGTTCTCTCCCTTGGCTTACTTGTGTGGACCTATCATACATAACTTTGTTATATACATTTCTTTGTGTCTAAAGGTTTTTAAACCATGACACGTGTTACTCAAACTTTCTTCCTATATATAAACTTTTTTGGTCAATTTATTTTATCCTGTAAATAGCATATAATCTACATAGATACAGAGTATGCAGACATTATTGTACAAGCATTGATTTTTGTAGTTTAGTTGATAAAGTGATGGATTACTATTTCTAGGGATGCAGATCAAAATTTACGCATCCAAATCTGTAGATAACTGCAAGTATTTGCATCAGTGGGGTGACTAATGGCATGAATGAGGTTTGCGGGTTTTTTCCCCTTCATGTTCTTCTCCCGAATAATAAAAGACAGACTCCTAAAAATGATACAGGATATGGTCGCTGAAACATTGAAAGGGATGAGTAGTTATCTTGATTTATTGGCGCTTAATTGATACCATATCACTCAAAGGGAGAGCTATCGGAGAATGCGACGTCAGATGCAATCGGAATCACGAATCATTCCGTTGGTGTGCGTCTATTCATACATTACTGCACCGAGCAAGCCTAACTCGCTGCGCATAAGTCCCAGCACTCAAACAACTCAGCAAAAAGTGTTGTTGTTCAAGAGATGTCATAGTCCATCATTATGCACCGGTCTAATTAAGAGCTCATTAGCAGATAAACTTTTAATTCAGAATTTTAAAAAAAAATGACACTCTCTACGTATTGAGTCGTTATCGTGCCTCGCATCTTTCCCGTTTGTTTACTTTAACACCAAGCGTCCTCTATCCCTCTTCCAGTTTTTAGTGGGGAAAGGAGGAAAATCTCGGAAACAATTCCATGTGATTATTTACCCTTGCCTTTGCGCCATGTTAGGCCCGTCCAAAGAAAACATGAAGCTCGTGTTATAACATTGTTTCTGCGAGTGCAGGAACTACTTTACAGGGGGACAAGTGGTGTTGTTGCGTAATTTGTTCGACGTTTTAATGCATGTTGTGGGTTTTTTTGGCGGGGTTAATCGGGGGCGTGGTAAGCAAGGAAATATTTTCCCGGTGATTCGGTGTAACTAGACAAAAACCCGGCGTTTTCGTGATTTTATTTATCAGAAATCGGCTTTGAAGGATGAACTTCGACAGACGACATTTGTGAGAGAGCTTATAGGCTCTCTGGTCCAATGAAGCCCCATTTTTCTTTTCTTTTGAAAAGAAATGAACATCAAACAATTTTTGCAATTAACTAGTCATTTGTGTAATTATATTGAAGTCAATTTTTTTTTCGATGAAATTTCGTTCATGTGCGTAAACACACAGTGCCAAGATAAACTTGCTCGAATTTTGCAATCCTCTTTTTCAAATAATGTTTGATGTACTTCGTCAAATGTTTAAACATTAAATCTTCACATTAACGATTCATTAAGTTAACATGTTTTCTTCAAAGTACAGTCTCCTTGTCATTCCTAGCTTTGATCATCTGGGCCCCCCCCCCCCCCTCCCCCGTATACGACTCAAGGTTAATTTTCAAAAATTTAATTCAGTTAACATGAACAAAAGCTCCAGGCGGAATCGAACTTATAATCTTCGGTTCAGAAGCCCAATACTTTTACCACTGAACTACGACGATATACAACCCAATCGAACAATATAAACAGTTTAACAAAACATTTAAATCGCCATCTTGTGACGTAGTGTCTTAAAAAGTATAAGGGTAGGTGCAGTGAGGTACCTTAAGTGGCATAATTTTTCAAATTCCTACAATACCACCAAATACTAAACAAGTATATGATGTTTTATGAAGCTTTCAACTGCTGTCCAAAATACAGAATTCATCACAATATTGCGCCCAGAGGTTTTGTGTAAATTATCTAACATGACGATCAGCACATGTTGTTGAAACCTATTTCAGATTTGCAAAGATCGTTTGGGAAAAAAAGTTATGAAGCAAAAAGTTCCTATATATACACACTTTATATCCTTTCGAGATTGTTTATATCAAGTCATCAACCGCAGTGCTAAAAAAAATTTTAATATTATATTGAACACAAACATCATGGCTCATTTAGATTCACATAAACTGCAAATGAAAGGTGTGAACAGTATCTGTTCTTTATAAGACACCCCAGGCACCAATATCTGTTTTATTTCTTGCAGAGCATGAGGTTAAAGATTATTTCTGCTACCGGAAGTGCAGAGCGCAGGTTCAGCAGTTGGATTGGCGGATCCATCCTCGCCTCATTGGTAAGTGACAAGAAATCGTTCACCCGTACAACAGACGTGTTTTCATGAAATTGGCAGGGTTACAACATCGTACGAACTGCGTGAATCAGTTGTGGATACCACAAAAATCGTGTTCATCATTATGTAATCTGTGGGAACTAATACGATATAATTGCGTGTGGAAAGAATGAAGATAAAGTTTCTTTTCTCTGAGAGAGAGAGAGAGAGAGAGAGAGAGAGAGAGAGAGAGAGAGCACATATCATGCCAATATTAATGTTTTGTAAAAATTACTTTCAGGGTTCTTTCCAGCAAATGTGGATCTCTAAGCAGGAGTACGATGAAGGCGGAAAAGGTTGCGTGGAAAGGAAGTGTCCGTAGTTGAGGTCATCAGTTGACTGTTGAACTTGGAGAATTCAGTGTTCAGTTCATGTGTACATAATCATTATCATTATCCCATTACCATCTTCATCCTAATTATGTAGTTCATCTAAATGTGTATTTGTCACCTACATGTATAATAAACGAGGCCAAACAGCTAAGGTTTGTTCTTCATTGATTAAAAGACTGGCTGCTTTGAGAATCAACTTAAAATCTTGGGCTAATCTTCTAAATTTGTCCGTCAATGTGCCGAGTATATGATGGTATGGGACATATGTCGATATAGCTGCAGGTCTGTAGCTCCCGGTCTGAAAAAATTCGGATGGACGACCTTTCAATGGGTGGCACTGTAGCTCCCAGGTCGTCCATCCGAATTTTTTCAGACCGGGAGCTACAGACCTGCAGCTAATGTCGATATTAATTTGGATTAAAGCACATGATAATGAAAATACTTTCACCGGTTTAGAATTTTCACAAATTTTAAAGTAATGAAGAAAAAAAAAACATTTTAAAAATGGTTGGAAAGGTAAATAATTTTAAAATCCCCGTCGAGACTCGAACTCATGATGCCCCAGTCACACATTCACGGATTAACTCCACGGTTCTACTACGGAATATTTTCCACGGTTGACACCGAAAAATCAAATAATCGTTAATGCCCCAGTCACACATTCACAGATCAACTCCTAGGTTCTACTACGGAATATTTTCCACGGTTGACACCGTATAAATCTAATGATACGGAGTTAGTACGGATGCACTACGGAACGGATACAAATTGATACATACGAATAACTACGGATTTATACGTAGTTAAAACGGACTTCTACGTTCTAAAACGGTTTAGTAAGTTTTTCTAAGGAAGTACTACGGTGGTTTCATCCGTAGTGGAATTTTGAACATGTTCAAAAATTGTCGCAGCTATACAAGTATTGCTACGTTTGGATACGATAACAGACGGAATACATATCGTCACGAATGATTCCGGATCGCTTCCGTAGCTAATCCGGCATTTAGTCCGTGAATGTGTGACTGGGGCATTACTTACAGATTCGTAGTGAACCCTCTTACCCACTACTAGTGGCACTAGTACTGCGCTACGCCATTAGGTGCATGACAATTTTGGGAAAAATTACACTTGACCTTTTTGTTAATTTCGATAAATAGTACGTCACAATATGGATCGAGATATCCCATACCAACTTAAAACACTTGACGTCATATAAACAGTAACATTTGATAATATATTTTCTAGTTTTGAGGATGATACCTTACTATTATCCCTTCTCGCAACTTGTTGGGAGTATAGCACTAAAAATAATTAACGTTTGCATACAAATTAGGCTTTGCATTATAGATACATTGTGACGCTACCTTAATAACCAGTTTGAACGACAAAAAAAAAACAAACATCAACTATATACTTTGATTTTTTTTTTTATAATTATTCATATAGAATGTGTAAAAGTGTTTGCCCATAAAAATATAACTGATCAGTTACAAACTTAAGACGGAACAACCAGGCCGATGCTTTAAATGTTGCTAATGCTGTCGTGGGCTACATTTTAAGTTTGTTCTGAAGCTCCCGGTCCCGGTCGACCCAGGTCATCTGTCCAAATTTGTGAAATCCAGACCGGAAGCTGCAGCACCTGCACCTACAGCAAGTTTCTTCTGCAATGCTTGCTTTTTTATTGCTTACAAAAAGCAAATTCTTTAAAACAGACCTAGAAATCTGAATAAAACGTACACTAGCCACATCGACGACAAAAATATGACGTTCAGTACATAACAGTAGATCATTTCATGTTTATGACGTCACCATTCATGCTTAAATATTATTTAAAAAAAATTAAAAATAAATACTTAAAAACAACACCAAAAGGTAAATAAATTCTCTAAATACATTTCTTCTTCATTAAAAATTACCTATCTAGATAGGTCTAATCGCCCCAAATGTCACATATTCAGACTTTTGCTCGTACATGTACGTACTCTAAGAGTTATAAGAAAGAGAAATGGAGCACGTATGTTACTTGTGCATGTAGATTTCGTTTCTGACAGCTAAGACATCTACATCAGCTGCCACACATGACGTCTGAGTAAATTTCACGTTAATTTCCATGCTTTGTCGAGATGTCATGTTAAATGAATGTTGGTGAAGAATTCACATCTTTCTGTTTAAATGTCTCAGTCTATATCCCATAACCCCTAAGGTAAGCAGGTTAGAAAATGTCGAATTTTGACAATTTTCGACAATTGAATTACACGATTATGCCAGACGCATTACAATTTAATTTGTTAATGACTATGATTATATTGGCAGACGAAATGAACATTTGGTTGTTGCATGAGACTTGTACCATTAACAAAAGGACGAGACATGTAATAATGTTAAACAAGAAAGACGCCAAGTGAGGCCAAATCATGAATAGATAATTGTCAAGGTCAATAACGAAACACTATATATGATATGACAGTTAGTTGTTTCTCTAGACTACATGTATATATAATTACATTTGAGCCTGTATTAAATAATTTACACATTTACTAACTGAAAAAATCAAACGATTTTCACCGTTGTCTTACTATCTAGTAGTTTTTTGTATTGATCAATGCTTTGTGTGCAATGTATATTGAAAAACAGCATGCATAAATTGATTCGAGCACAACTGCTAAATGCATTACCAATATAAGGTAAATATATTCCTGATAAGATTTCTCAATGTTTACTAATATCATACAGTTGTTGATTATTGGGACTGAAGACAGAAAACTGCCCGAGCCCGAAGAAGGCCCAGGGTAACGTTTTAATTAAGGCTCCTGTCCCTTGGGTTTTTTTGACGTTTTAAATTCAACAGTCGTTATCCGTCTTAACTTTAGTTTATCACTTTTCGAATTTGTTAAACTTAAGAGGATTCTTTATCACTTACAATTGACCAGTAAGACCCACCGATCGACCTCTTGCATTTTTAACAAACCATCGAACATATCTTGTATGGTTCTTATGGGGGTTCACCATCAAAAATGAGATCGTTTTGCACTTAGCCAGTAGGTACATATTACGGACGAACTTCATGGGCGTTCAAACGAAAATTCGGTTAAATTAATGAGATTTGTTGAAACTGGTGTTGGGACAAATTTGTGAACAAGAGCCGTGGACGTGCCGGTTTACGGTGAATGGTGCGTGGGATCAGACAACAAGGCAATTTATTACCAATCGTTCTGTACCAGCAAGATGATACACCAGACAAACACCTGAAATACCTGTCTTTCCGAGGAAGAACATTTCATAATCATTGACAGACCAAGTCGTAGTTAATAAATCTGGGCTTGTGACCACGAACATTTTGAGGAGGCGGTGTGTGTTAACCCCTCCCCGCACCCCCTTCCCTACTTCCACGAGAGCCTGCTATGCTGCATTTGCATGCTTTGATTTAATTTCATATATTATGTTAGAATTTAATCGTCCTCGGGGAAATTCTCATGATCGGAGTTCTACAATGGATTAGGAAAAGTGCTACATCTTGCCACTTTTAATGCATTGGGGAATCTAAACATGCTTAAGATAATGGCCTCACTGTAAATACTAGTTACACAGAATCTAAATCAAGCATGCTCTTGCATCCTTAATTCACAAACAGTTAGATAAATACCTCTGTATGACACTGATTGACAGGCACATGGCGCTCTTATCGAAATCATGCCACGAGGAAATATTGTTTACATGATTGTTGAATACACTTCACAGTTATTCATCAACACACGACACTTTAAATGTATTATTCAAATTTACATTAGCTCTAAGGAGTTTGTTTTAAGACGTGGTACCAGTACCACATTACGTGAAAAATATATACTTCATTATTTGTCATCATTGGTTTAAGACAGGTACACTTTAAGGTAAGTTTCTATTATTTCCTGCAAAGATCTCTGTATTAAGAGTCTTGTCACTATGTAAATGGAATTTTAGCTGTTTTGACAAGTCTTGTACGCCAAAAATAACTCTGATAAATTCCGATCTAAAAGTTTGAGCTAATACATATTACAGCTGCAATCTTTACTCAAGGTAATGTGTAATCAATTCTTTTATAAAAATTTATTTGATGTATAACTGTATAGGATATTTTCGTTAAAATCATCCAATCTAAGTTCACATTTTATTTTGTTTTGGCATATTAACGTCCATGCATGTAAGAATGAAATATTTTTGAATGTAGAATCAAACTTAAAGAGGCTCGATGACCTTTGCCTTTTTAAAGTGTTTTTCTACCTTCTCACAAAAAGAGTTACTATATAGTATTTGAGAACAAAAATCAATAGTTTATAAAGAATAAGTGCAATGAGTTTTCAAGATGTCAATGATGTTTGATGTCAATGATTTTATTAAAAAAAGGTTCAAATGAAACCAAGTTTCCTTGATCTAAATTATAGAAATGAGGGTTAATAACGAAAACGCAAAAATGGGTAAAATAAACGATTGGTTAGAAATTCAATCCTAATTTTTCGTTCACCCTTTTATTTGTCAAGGTTTGGTTGGGTTGTAATCTCTATCAATTAATATATAACGTCTGAACGTGTTCCATTAGTCTTCTAGGATGTTTATTCTTTTGTAAGAGGTATACCCACAGAATCCATGGAAATCAAACCATTACGATTTTTCTGATTAAACAGTATGTATGTCAGTAAGATGATTAGTGGTTCTAAGGTTGATTTATTAGTTCATGTATATAATTATATAAATCTACGTCTTTTCGATGAGTATGGAACTGACTCACATCTGATATGTCAAACTTTAAGCCAAAGAACAAAGCACATCTCGGATCTTGTAAAACAAATCGTACACTAAACAAAAAAGGTCTGCTACAGTACATATTTGTGAAGAAGTTTTTCAGGAGGCCAGATGATCAGCAAATTAACCATCAGATCTGCCTTAAACTTTGGCCTGATATTTTTGGCCATTAACTGTCATTAAATAAAGAAAAAAATCCAGATATTGTAGTTTTAAAATCTGAACATTTTACTATTTTATATGCAAAGCTCTTCATCAAAAGGAGGTAAATATAGTCTAAAAATGACCACGACCATTAAATTCAAAGGAATGAATGCCAAACTAGTTCGACTTGTATAACAAATGATCAAACAATTACTCTAGCATACATGTATCATCAATAAGGTAGAAACGTATCGATTTTTATTGAGACAGAATGACTTTTTAGACTAAATCGCACGTATGACGCTAGGAAGATATTGTAATTGCTTTATAAATCTTTATTAGAATACAGTAAGTTAATCTGACAAGTGCAATTCCGAAAGAAATAAAGATGATCGCTCTGTGTCTTTTTTTGTCTCTCTCTTTTTCTTGCTATATATTTTGAAAGCTCCTTAGGTATAGAGATAAGCCGAATGATTCACTCAGTAATATAGGGTAATTATATCCATCTCAATGGAAGAGGCCTGTCATTACATGAATCATATCCTCTCTGTCAGTGTAATGTTAAAAACACCCCCAGTTCTGTAAAACAAATCTCCAGAGATTATCAGAAATGCCTGTAACATCAAAGCAATCTGTATTCACAGCCGAGACATTGAAACTTCAATAATTATTCTATACCTATATGATTAAAGTTTAAGTTCGTCCTCGAAACTCTCAATTATTGATATTTCTTTTGTTTCTTCCAAATTACCTTTCAGCCATTTCACCTGTATTTCATAATGAAAATTGCAAAATAATACCAGCAATATTCTGCAGCAGAGTTTCACATGTTAAAAAATGGTTTCCATTTCAGTAAAAAAAAAATGACTGTATCCAGAACAAGCATGTCGATCGATCGATATTATTATATACTATTTTGAAAACGAAATGCCAGAATATGCGTAACACTAAACAAAAAATAAACTATAAGAAAACGAACAATTTATTTTTATATACTCTTTGATATCTTGAAAAGCAGATCGTATTTGTGATATTTTCATTTTATTTTGTAATTCTTTTAACCAAATTTAATAATGTTTTTTTTTTGCGCGATCTACATTTGTGAATGCATCTTTTATCCTCTTCTTTTGAAACCTGTCGACTCATCCCCTTGTAATAGTGTGTATTGAGGAATGTCACGTAATTAGATGAGATGTGATTAATGTTTTTGGGCAGTAAAGATGTCTAAAGAGATTAAACTATCCTTCGTAAAACTCTTGATGAATGACATAAAAGCAAGCTTCATGAATCTATGAAGTATTTAGATGTCAAAGATAAGTACTCTGGAGCTAAAAAGCATTTTAATGCATAGACAGAAAAAAAATCCCATTTTTCATTCTTCTTATATTTATCTTTATATTTTTTGAAAATAAATCTTCCTTATGTGTGCATGAAAATGTAAAAAGGCACAAGCTGACCTACATTTTAACTGAATAGTTCAGGAATTTTGAATAGGTAAGTCTAGAAAACATTTGTTTAATAAAAGTTAGTAAGATGCATGTATATATGTTTAAATACATGTATATTTCCTAAATAAATTATTTTATTTCAACTGTTTAATTTGGTTCAAATCTTTTATTACAAGGGGAAAAATTATTAGTTCGTGTTTTGCATTGGCAAAAACTTTGAGTTCAATTTCTTTTCCTAATAAAAGTTAAGAAAATATTCTGATTTTAAAAAGGAATATTGATAAAAAAAATACTTAGCTGCTATAAAAAATATATTCATGCCTTATACGTGCTTCTTTCTCTTCAAAATCGATAAAAATTGTACCACTCAAAAATAAATAAATAAATAAATAAATAAATAAATAAATACCCAGTTGTGAAACTGTATTTCTTGATGGAAGCGCTCGTGAACAATCATATGTACGGTTAATGGAATTGAAAAGAATTCATTCGCATTTTAAGGAGGTATGAGATCCATCCATATAATTCAGATTTAAAACATGCGAAATATCTATATGATATTGCAAGTGTTCCGTTATTGCGGTTGGTAAATTTCGTTACATGTACCATTTTTTTTATTAAGTTAACGCATTGAACCTTTGTGTTCTGTTACATACTCATGCAGTAAGGCAAAGATATTCAGTGGAAAAAACTTCATTTTCGAGGACCAAAACAAGTCATGTTAAACTTCTTGATCCACGAAACTACTCATCTCTAGTTAGTACCCTTGAGGGAATATTTTATATACCAAAGACATTTGTCCTTCAGTCACTAAGGGGTTCCACAATGTTTACATTCTATTGCTTTCAATTTCACTTTCAATAAACTGATGATATTGAATGATCAAAGGCAACAATGCCTTTGAAATGTAATCCAGATTTCAATTAAAGTGCATGTAAAGGGAGATTTAAACAGAGATGCATGCAGATATGCATTATAAAGCAATTGAAAACTGCCATAACCGTCTGTTTTAATGTATTATTTAAATCATTATGTTTAAAAAACTCCCCAGGTAATGTCAGGGTTTCTTGTTAAATGATAAACATGTAGGTTGCTCTGATCAGGTGCGAGTTTGCAAGGTGAGACACAGGTCTTTAACCAGGTATCTAGTTCGTATTTCCCACGGAAGATATGTTTTCACTGCACCCGTATCTTTTCTTTTCACAGCCTAATAAGAATATATTTTCGGGCATGTTGTACGGGGTAACTTTGATGGTGGTTAAGATAAAGGAGGAAACTATGTTCTTAATACAAGTACAAAATAAGTTCCTTTTTGAGCCACATTAAACATGAATGCTACACCTTGCATTTTACTGGTTCAGCTATCTTTTGGCCTTTGTGATTTCAACAACAGGAACGTTTCATAACAACCATGTTAAAAGATCATAAAACCTATTAGGAAATTCCTGTTATCTAGAACTATAAATACACATTTTTTGCACCAAATTCGGGGAGAAAAAATATAAATTACAATAAAGAAAAACAGCATGCAAGTGGAACATTTTTTTTTTGCAAAAGTGACCAGGTTTTTTTGCACAGCCAATTTTGATTTTTGAACTAAGTTTGGTTGAAAAAAAAAATCAAGATTGGCTAAGACTTTATGTGTTTTATGAAATACTTTTTCAATTGATAACCAATTAGACATCGTCATTGCGTTTATGACGTTAAATGTTAAACTGAACGTGAAACCTTTTACGGGAGGTAATATACAACTAAGATTTAAAAATGATATTGTTTTTAAGTTTGAAGAAAGAGTTATGTAATCCGTACTAATCAACCTTTGTACTTCGATTACATTGTAATTTTTGTTGACCTAAATGAAAGTAGAAAAAAAGTAAACTTCAAAATGTTATATTGACATTCTAGTGTGTTTTTCTTTAAGTGCCTCTAAATGCAATAACTAATTACTGCGTATGAATGTAGAAGTGATATGCATAAGTACATGTAGTTCCCAAACAGTGATTTCTATGTTACCGGTTAAAAAATACCTAGACATCTATTCATGTGAGTGTTTGAAAAGTAGATGAATTGGTTTTTCATGGGCAAAATTGATATGGTTGGCAAAGTCCTATATAGACAAACGAGCAATATTCTACTTGTTGTTAGTCTGACTATGCATGCAAATAAGGCGTATAGACGATTGTTAGGCAAACCTTATCGTGTTTATTGGCCCTAAGGTTGAGTAAAACCGCCATTCTTATCAAATAGGCTGTTTTATGTTTGACAGTGTGTTTGTGTATTGGTTAACGTCCCGTCGGGAGTATTTCACTTATTTAAAGACGTTACAAAATATAACATATCGGTCTTATAATTATAAAAATTGACAAAAATTCACATTTCAAGAATCAATGTCAGACAAGTTCTGTACTTTAACTAAATTTCGCTGCATGTTCGTAAAGGACTGCTATAGAAAGGGAGCTTTCATCAAAACAAATAAGCATAAATTAGGAAATGGGGTTTATACATGTAAGTCACGTCTATTTTGTGTTTTGCCAAACAATTAGAATCGTTTTAGGATTGAACGTGTTGTCTGGAGGACCACAAATGGCGTGTTCTTCCAGCCATTAAAACCCCCACAAAATCCTGAGACATCGGATATCCTGTGGAACAGTAGATACTTGCTTGTTGTGGAAGAGAAATGATGTAATAATCCGTTCAATTATAGCTTAGCAAAGTTGAAGAGGACTTTGGCAAGGCTTGATTCGAAAATGAAATTGCAACCATCCTTCTTATTAAAGGATAAAGCTATCTTAGAGTTGCAGTGTGACAGTATTTGATGTTTAATCTGTTGCCCTATATGCACTCCTAGTTCAAGGGAGCAAGTCAGTGCAAAGGGCAATTATGTATACATTCAAAGGATATAATATTTAATGGTATAGGTGTGATCTAGACTATTTGAAAATTGTTAAAATATCTTCTATAAGCTTTATTAGTTACAAGCGCGATTCGCTGAATTCTTTCCGATTTCAGTTATCAACTTAATAAATAGAACTTTGTTTTGTTATTAAGCACATAATTGCATAAATAATTTCGATATACTAGTATCTACTCTTTTTGGATTTTGTTTTGTTATGATTTTAATGATCGAATCTCCTTTTTCATGTGGGTATTTGATGAGATCGATGATTTCATTTGGTTAAGATAAGGTTTACTAAAACTTTTTTCCTAGCATGTTTAACCGTCGGGTAATTGGCCACAAATAATTGAAAGCTTTAATGCTTGGAAATGAAAGATTGTACGCTTCCCTTGTAAATACTTTGAATTTATACTTTCACGTTACCTTTATTTAAATCAATCTCCGAAATTTTAGACGGGAAAAGTGTACATAAATTACAAACATAATTATCAAACCACCGCGAATTTTAGTCATGTGATCTATCGTCTGCTGCAGAAAGCTACAAGGAAATGTCTGTTTCGGCTTGAAATCCCTCCCGGGGTGTTTATTTCTGAGGCAATAAAACACGAGTTTCTAGGACAGCTTCCAGCCACCTGATATATGGCTCGTGTCTGGCCAGGAATCTCTTCGTGCTAATATTTTCGTCATAATTCCTTGGTTAACCTTAAACCGCGCCAGGAATTCACGAGATGGATAGAGAAGCCTTATAATTGCTGCATACTGCTGTGCATCCTTCCTATTGTCTTCCATATCATGTCTATTCAGTTCTCGGAATTCTTTCTCTCACTGTCTTTTACTCGTCTGGGAGGACAATAAAAAGGTGGAACGCCATTTTACAAAATTTGGAGACCATATCTTAGAACACAATAATTATTAATTGAAAGCTTTCCGTAGCAATAGGTCGAACAAATGATGAGAAATATTGAACAATCCTCAAAGCAAAAATTTTATGACCTTCTCTCTTTAGCTGTAAACTATATACTCACTGTTCACTAACGGTGTTATACAAACTTTGAATGTTATAATAATTGTTTTAAAAATCGTTTTGGATAATATTTGAAACAACTTGTTGATAGCAATTTGTGCGACTACATCTTAATTATAATGTATATCTCAATAGTTGAGCGGATTCCATTGGTATTGGTCATAGGTACGAATTCCATTGGACTTCCATTGAATTCTACATCATTATTTAAAATAAATCTGGTTAATGTGATAATATGTTTTATTATACTTTCATGTTAAATACTGAAATCTGATTGGTTTAGACGCAGTTGATAATCCGTTCTATTACCCTCAGCGTCAGCAACACACTTAGCAACGGGTAACACAACGAATTGTTACATGCGCGAAAATTATGCGCGTACGGTTCGCCGTAAAATTCACGTCGTTTCTATATAAAATCAATGGCTATAAATAAAAATTCTCTAAAATTAAGACATTCAGTATAATAAAATAAATAGTGCCGGTTTGGGAGGATAACAGTTGAAATTGACACCCCTCGAAAACCATTATCAACCTCCGCTTCGCGTCGGTTGACAATGGTTTCCTTGGGGTGTCGATTTCAACTGTTACCCTTCCAAACAGGCACTATCTATATATTCTTTCGAATCGAGTTTGATAACTCTGTATTCGAGTGATATTCTTGATGGGACAAGATAAACACAATTTTCTTGATTGTTGAATTTTAACAAAGGTTGAACTGCATGGAATGCATACTAATAGTTTGCTGATATCGGGGAAAAAAAGTAATGTTTATTAATTTTTATTTTTAAAATGTTTTGCTGGACTTCCTGCATTTGTTTTACAACGAGCCATTCAAAGGGAAACTTAAAATGCATGCAAGATTACAAATACCTTTTCTTATTTAAAAGTCTAAATCCCAAAACAATTTCATGAATAAAAAACCGAATGAACTAAAGGGAAAGAGCATGATTATCTATTTCAATTAAGATAATTCAAAATGGTGTATTTTATCATATGAATTAGATGTGTTTGGTTTTGAATTGTTTCAAATAAAAGGCTCTCCAACGAAGTAAATGATTTCTATTGTAATTAAGAAATAAGCGGGTTTTCCCCCGTTACTCTGTTCAAAAACTTAAACAAACCACATGCAGACCAAAGTTAGATTGCACATGCCATGAGGCATGCTGTTTTTCAAACTTTTTATTAATTAAAAAAATAAAAAGTTTGAAATTGAGATAAACCATAATTTATGTTTGAAAGAAAAATGTGGATAGCTTTTTTGATTGATTTATCCGTCAATTCTAACATTTTGTTTTCATATAAATTTAACTGAGTAAGTGTAAAAAAACTTCCAAAAATGATAGAAAAATACAGAATGTTGATGAATATACATTAGAAAATTAACAAAAAAACCAGCTAGACATGTGTGGTATTTTAGGATCGGAGAATATCTTTTTTTCTTTCCTTTTAAAGCTGCTTGGTCCGATTTTATATCAAATTTTATGCACGCTTTTAAACGATGGTTATGCTTAGTATATGTATAATAATAGACATTGCAGTAGTTTTTTCTAGTCAATTATCCAAATTTCAATGAATAAAAATACGTACAAAATTTGCTAACAAAACAACCGACATAAAAGGGTACCGCGTTATTTCGCCTCATGTTAAATTTAACCCCTGACGAAGATGTGGGTATGGTTGTATTACGACTTTGACATCGCTTTAAATAAAGGTCGAAATGATCAGACAAATTACAAATAAACATGTGAACGTTTTGTTGCTAATATTTCTGAAGTTTGCTTTCTTTAAAATCGATGCATAGCATGCGGGTTGAATAAGCCTGATCATTCGGGGGACGAAACCGAACGGTTTCTTTTTGTGAACATTCCCGTGATGCATTTTGGTTTGTTTTTTCGTTTGCCCAAAAAGAAATTATTTTTATTTAGTTTGAATATTTCTATCTTTGAATGGAGACTGGTTTTGCTGGAGTAAATAGGAGAAAGTCCATAACTTTCTAAGATAATTGGTTCGTATGGAAAAATTTTTGATACTGTATTTAATTTAACAAAAAAATCGGACCAAGCAGCTTTAATTAATGCACTATTTGGTTATTTATTTGATCCAGACATAAAAAGTACAAATGCTGTCTTCAAAAATTCAAATATGGATTTATTCGTTTAAACTGTCATATAGACATATAGTACATGTAGTATAAATTATTTTTTGAAAATAAATCTCTTGAATTTTCGGCACCGTTTAAATAGGAAATAAAAAAAAAGCTTTACCAAGAGCATTCAGTGTTGTTCTTATCTTACACATAAAATAATGCTGATGATACATGTTTATTTACTGAATTTGAAATATTATATAAATACAGCCATTTATGGGGTCTATTAATAGATATACTATTCCACTGAAAGAAAATGTTTCTGGAATAAAAAGCTAAAATTGTTATTATAATTTTCTGGTACAGACAATAAAGAAGCAAAGTAATCGTTATTTAATTTGCATGTTTCAATAAAATACACCTTAAATGGTCGTTTAAAACACGTGGCATAAAGCAACCAATCAGATTTGTAAACAATTACCAGAAAACAATTTTAACGTTGAGTAAGATGTTGAGATGATGTAACAGGTCATGAATTGATATTTTAATCTGTAAACACTGTTTACGAGATATAAATAAATAGTCTATTTTTAAAAAAATTTAAAAGTCCAAAGATGTTTGTTTTCATATCTGATTTCTGAAGAGCATGTACCACATTAATCAAATATTTCAATATATAATTATTATGATCAAAAATGTTAAAGTAGAATTATAACAAAAAAATATTTTAATTTTTGATATGAAAAGTTCAACATTTGAAAACTTGTTTTATGTGAATTTTTAATTGTTCAACCGCTTCTCAAATAGAATATGATTGCAGTTCATTTATTGCAACATGTTTAAAGTCCTGGCTAGGTTGTTTCACCAAGTCCTATGAACATCTGTAATTCATTTTCTACACATTCATCCTAGAAAATATGTTGGTTGTTTTTATATATATTGATTCTATTATATTAATCTTTATCATTTCTCGTTTCATTTATTCCCCCTATGTGTACGATTATTTACTTTAACTTCGAACATTTATTTAAGCATTTTTATGTTTAAAACTTAGAACTTAATATACGCGGCTTTATTAACTATTTGACGAGCTTTTTTTGTTTGCATTTTCATTTATTATTTTTAAATGTTGCAAATTCATTTCAGTTCTGACTTAATTTCTGATTGTTTGGATGTACAATATAACTAGACTGGTGAACACTCGATTCGCTCATGTTGATGTACAAGGCACGCCAACAAGAATTCGCGAATACATGAAACGCGCTTAGAAAGTGCGTGTATTCTTTGTTCCTCTGCATTTTCTTCCTACATTTTAAAAAAATATTTTAAAATAAAATGTACGTGCATGCATCTCACTTCATTATCAGATCAACATAAAATCTTTTTTCAAACATATTTATCGATGCATGAGCCATTTGACCAAAAAATAGCACCGATTTAGAAAACCAACTTATCTGCACAAAACTGTTGTTTGCGATGGTAAAAATACACTGTACGCGCCTTAATATTAAATAATCTATAAATTTTTAAGCGTCAAATGTTTTGAATCTGACTGAAAGTTGCCAGAAATCTGATATAGTATCTGTAAAAGATTCCAGTTGCATTATACACTGCACATCAAACAATGTTGATTATCGCATGAAAAAAGGAAGTGAAAAGCTATTATGTAGATTTTACTTAAGATTTGTATATACACGAATACAAATATTTCAAAGACATTGCATTATTTACAACGAGAAAATAGATTTTCACAAATACTGTTTTTTGCAATCCTTTCTCTATCAGGGAAATTAAATTTTTTTTATTTAAAACAAATCTATAAAAATTTTCAACCATATTTATGCAAAACCTTTAATATATTTTCATAATTATCCATTTTTTTGTTTTTTTCAACAACTGAATCCCGGTGAGATCTCTCAAATAAAGAAATTAGCAATAATCCAGAGCCGCCATATGTATATATATATTAAAAACATTTGTACTTGTGCAAACACGATTTATTTAGATATATGTATGAAATCCATGAATGGAAATAAATTAAGGATTGCTTTAAATGAAATTATAAATAAAACCGCCAGTATGTATTGACAGCATAGGGAGCTGTAAGAGAACTGAAGCTTAAACGGGTAACCGGATTAATGTTTTACAAGTGCCCGACGTGAATGAACCAGATTTACAGTTTTACACCTTTTTCCTTTTATATATCAAGGGACTTTTCTACCCCTTTTTGCCTTTATAGACATGCTTTTGGAATTGCTAAAAGTAAGTTTTTATTTTCAAAATATTTTTGATAGAATTTAAAGATAAAATAAGTGATGTTGTTACGTCCATTAAAGAATATTTTACTTGGAGAGTTGCAGTGTGAAATTTGTTTTTTTAACTTGTAATAACAAACTAAGAATGTGAAATAAAACATACATGTAAGTGCATTAACTTAAATAGGTCAAGGTATATGCATAATGACTTTAACCCAAATAAAATGCAATCACTAGCGTCATGAATTAAAAATGCTAATTACATTTTTTAAGAAAATGCACGTTTGGTTGAATTCACTTTATTACGACAGACTATTAGTTTTAATGTGAAAAAATGGTTTCTTGAAAAAAGTCAGGACGCATCCCTAGTTCCGCTGAACCCACAATTTAACTTTTACAAAATCCTTCCATGGAGGACATAGCAGTAAAAACATGAAACAAGAGATCTAGACTTCTGTGAGACACTTAAATAGATGGCAAAATTATGGAGATGCAACGTATCTTTGTCAAAATACACCGTGGACCTATTGAAACTGAGTAAAAAATGTTAAACCTCAAAATGCTGATGATCCTGATAATTCAATGTGAAGACATCAGAAACAGAAAAAACAGGTGCGTGCACTTATATATACCTTTATTTGAATAGTAGAAAGACTGTATATGACATTCTTTCACCTGTGTACTATTGGTAAGACGATCCCGTCGTTCAGACCGCGGATTAAGCCCTAGGTGTCAAATAGCTGGGATATAATTTGTAATGACGACAAATAAACAGATTAACATCAGAAAAGGCGTAAAGAGACAGCGAAATACCGTATACTTAAAGGATCGTTTGCCCTTCACGCTTTCTCAGAGTTTGGATGTTTTAATAAAATGATAGAATTATTTCGCTGATCGGTCCTGGGTTTAGGTTTATGTAAATGCAAAGAAAAGGACAGGTTGGAATAGTTTATGATTTTGACACCTGCTGAACAAAGCTTTTAATGAATGATCGAATACCCATAAACTGTATGACGTTTCTTTTTTAACTTTTTTTCTAACCATAATTTAATTATGAAAATACAGTATAGTTCCATCTATTGCGGGGAGATCTATGTTGGTACCAAATTAAACAGTTTGCTAAGTAATTATATTACAGCTGTATCATAATATATATATATATGGGTTTAATCCTCAATGTTTTTGTTTCCGTCATATTTGGACAATTTTTAATAAAAATACACATACGTGTGAAAAAAATACATTTTAAATACTAGTAGATGGAAGGGAAAATATCCAAGATATCTTCATCGACACATTCATCATTTCTTCTCTTGGAAAAATTCACTGAAACGAAAACAGATTTCCTTCGGAGATTTATAATGAGAAATGTTGACATCTTTCTCCATTCGGAAGTCACTCGGAATACCTCGCAATTTTTTTTTCATCATTGCCTACCGGGTATTTTCATGTCGTTTGCAATGCAAAACCCCGTAGACTCTCTATTTGTAGTTGTGTATTGAAACCTGAAGCGGTAGGGTGTGTGTTTAAAACAGATACATGTAATCTGGACTTTTTTTTCAAAGGTATTATCGAAATATCAAGTAAAAAGTTGTGCAAGCAGAAACTTAGGACAGCATATTGAAAGAATCATTTCTTCCCACCCGTTAAATTCACATCTTATTTTTTTTTCACGAAATATAGTAAAAGGTACATTATATACATAATCATTAAAATCAAATTTGTTATATTTATATTAAATTGATTTTGTAATTCGAAACTATCAGCTTAATACCAGAAATGCAATTTTCACTGTTTTAATATTGCTATCATTATTGTACCAGCGATAATGGATACTATCGGTAGAATAGAGCTATTTAGAATGAAGCAATCGCCGAATGAAATATATCTAAAAATACTTAGATTGTAACATTTTAAGAGCCATTCATTTGACACGATGAATTGCATGAATTAACTCTTTAAGTTACTCTCAAGAGAAAGCGATGGTTTACGGTTTCCTAAAATACTCTTTTCCATTACCATAACGTATACCCCAAAAAATACAACATGCATCAAGATCCTGGGCACAAAAACGTTTTAGAAATGAACCACTTCGTAGCGTCTGCGTAGAAATATGAGAGTGGGTCTATAATGAATTAACACGTTGTTATGTTAATTAGAGGAAATACTATCAGGAAAGGCGCATATTTAACGTCTTTTCTAATCTACATATTATTAGATCAAGGGTACAGCTAGCATGGGTTCATGAAATATTTCGATCGCTCTCTGCGTAAATTCATTGCTAATATATAGGATCATATCGCGATGTAGTGAAGACCACTACTTATGATTCGTTGAAATAAGTACATTTGTATTTATGCTTTGATATTTTAAACTGTTCATAAGAATAAATTTCATCAATTATGCTCGAATAGGTTCCCTATTCGATGAACAGCCATGCATAAAATGCATTTTTAATCCATTTCCTTTTTTTTTTTTCAATTTAAGGTAACCAGTCTTTTTGATGTATCGTTTCTTCTATAATTCACTTTAATTCTTAACATTTTTTTTATTCAATTTAAATTAATCCTCTCTCGTCCTCACCTATTTTAATTTGAAAAAAAAAATCAAAAAGGAATCGCACCTTCGTTGACGTCTTTCGGTACACATTGTACACCAAAGATAAGAATGTAATCTCCAGCTTATAACATTTTTATATACCTTTTTATCAATGAGCTATTTTCATGATTGCAATAGTTGGGAAAAAAATTGGCGAAAGCTCACGGGTTAGTCGCTATATTTGCCTCATTAAAATTTATCAACGGGCATGTTGATATGTAAAGATTCTCAGACGCGAAGATGATGATAAATGAAATGTTAAAAAACCCCAATGCACGCGAGTGGTCGGCCTCGGTTCTTTTGATCCTCTCTCTATAGGTATGACAACAATTTTGCATACGTAATCATGCGCGCAGTGCGCTGCAAATTTTTATCCATCTTAGTTTATAGTTTAAAGCAGAACACAAAGAGGAAAAGGGTCTAAAAATCATATGAAAATGGCAAACATGTATTGGACTTTTTAAAGTCTCTAAATCGATCATGATGTTTTATGAAAATTAATTTCTACACTCCACACTGAGTAAATATACATTTTTTCCTTCTCTCCTATAATTCACAGGTTGTTGAAATGAAAGAAACAACCTGTCGATAAAAAAAACTGGGAACCCAAGCCAAGAAGAGAGGGAGAGAGAGAGGAGGGTTTTGTAATTTGCTGATTATGTAATGAGTAACCACAGAAGGGGTGCCTATTTTCCACAAGACATTTTCTTCGGCGAGTGAACTTGCTTTAGTGTAAAAGGTAAAAGCGCTGGCGCGTCTGATTTTCTCTCTATTTAACGTGAATCCCGGCAAGGTGACGTCCCATCGGACTGATTAGAAGTTGTTTAAAAATATTTAACATAACCACACCGCGACTTAAACCTATAGAAGTAGCACGCATCGGTGAGGCTTTAAAAAAAGTCGCAGAGGATTTAGTGTAGGAAGGAAAGGTCCGCAATTCAGACAGTTTTTTTTATTTCATTTGGAGACAATGTGATAAAACTAGTGAATGTTCGATTTTTTTAACCAGCGAAATATTTATAGAGTTTTATCATTTGCAGTATGTGATTGTGGAAATGACATCACACAAGTGATATAAGAAATTCTGTGCATTCTTAAAAGTTTGCCACCATGTGGTTTATTCTGTCGGTCTGTGTTCTTCTCTGCCTCTCGGAGTGCTATTCCTATGATTACAAGGAAGGCTTTCTCCAGGACATAGACCCGGACTGGGCATCAATTAGTGGACGGATTAATCAGCCCAAATGCATCGACATTCCGTCGAACTTGACTCTTTGTCAGAACATCGGGTATACCCAGATGAGGCTACCCAACCTTTTAGACCATGATACAATTGAAGAAGTAAGACAGCAATCCAAGTCTTGGACATCTCTCCTTGGGGTGCACTGCCATCCGGATACCAAGTTGTTCCTGTGTTCCCTCTTTACTCCAGTTTGTCTGGATAGGAAGATCTACCCGTGTCG
This sequence comes from Magallana angulata, assembly GCF_025612915.1. Taxonomy (NCBI): domain Eukaryota; kingdom Metazoa; phylum Mollusca; class Bivalvia; order Ostreida; family Ostreidae; genus Magallana; species Magallana angulata. The sequence continues at coordinate 17,001,822 of NC_069111.1, forward strand.
AAGTCTGTGTAATGCTGTCAAGGCGGGCTGCGAGCAGACGATGCTCTTCTACAACTATAGTTGGCCTGATATGGTCCGATGTGACAAGTTTCCCGAAGACGCAGATCTCTGTATAAAGCCATTACATAATGTATCAACAGGTGAGATAAAGTCATCAATCAAATTTTTATTTGTATTTCAAATAACATATAAAGATTTCTCCCTCTTCATGTTAAACATTTTGTCTACTTAAAACAAATACCAATAAAAATATTTCTACATTAAAGTTTTTGAATTACTAGTAAAAACCACATTTTATTGAGACAAGGTCTGTCTGTGTAACCTTTTACGTCTCGCCCCCCTTTGAATTTATCGTATTTGTCAGCGTAGGTTGGTCCGGTTGGCCGTAAATTGGTCTCTGCAATGGCCAATGTGACACAACAAATCTGTTAAACAAATGACTCGCAAAGATATCTCGACGATTAATACGCAAATTCTTTGTCCTCACCAGAGGTCATCTGAGTTCACACGACACCTTGATATTTATATCGAATAAAGAGGCTATACCTATTTGAAATTTTAATCTCACAAGAATTTTATAACATCTTTGTCGGTCGTTGAGCTTATGGCAGTTTTATATTTACCAATGATCAATTGATGTATCGATCACTTGAAATGGTTAAAAAAAGGGGAACTTCTTTGCAATGCAGGCATTTGCGGGGTTATTTTACTGGGTCCTCTTTAAGCATCAATACCCATCGTCTTCAAGCCGAATACCCGCCATTCTATACAGATTACTAAAAGCAGACGAGAGTTACGTTGCTAATTTCACGCTTCCTGCACATATTTTATGAAAAAGGCATATTTCATATCCCTGGCGCTCAAAGGGATATATACACAGTTTTGAAAAGAGCACATTAATGTTTTAGAATTATCATTCTCTAATGTAGTTTTTTGTACAACTCTAACAGCTACATCAATTTGAAATATTTCCTGTTACATGCTCAAGATTCTTCAATAAATCATCAAAGGTTCTTCTGGTATAATTAACAATTTCAGGAGAATGAATAGAGTTATAACCATCAATTTTACAATTATGCAATATGCCTTTTTCTCTCTAAGACTAGAAGCTGGGAAGAATATTTTCTCGGAGTTTTCTTGCGCTCTTAAAATTAAAGTTGATTACACAAGCGCAACTTAAAAACGCGTCTCGACGACTTTCTTCCTTAGTGCTAATTAACTTCGATTTTGAGGATTTAGAAATGCTTGAAATTGTTAACAGTTGAGAAATTTGAGTTTAAGTCCTCGTTAAAACCCTTATTTTTTCAAACTTAATTTTTATTTTCGGTTGACGTTTACCATACTGTCGATGATTCAAACGTTTCAAATCAAGGAATTGTGAAATGATGAAAGGGGTAACAACCTATTTTTTTTAAATCTCAGACAGCAAGATTTACTCCGCGATGAACAATTTAAGACTCTTGCCAACAAACATTTAGAAACAAGATAGCTTATTATATACAAGTATTACATTATAGTTTGGTCAGATGTCGTCTTTATTAGAAACTGCTTTATTTAACATTCGAACACGCGGACTCTTGCCCAATCTGAGGGAAAAGAAAATCGGTCAGATAAAGATGGCATCAGGTTTCAGAAATTGCAGATAAATTGTTTATGCATACAGAGTTCACCATCCTAAGTCGATAAAATTATGAAGTTGATTTATTCACGTTGGAATAATTTCCATTTATAACCTTAGATAATTCGTAGGACGTTGCTATTTTCATTATTTAAAATGCATATGATTTAGTTCATTTTCTTCGAAAGGGTAATAGTTTCCTCTACGTAACTTAATGGGCGTATAACAATGATTTACCACTCGCCCTCCTTCCAAACATATTCCACTCACAAACCTATAACCTGGCGAGGAACAAGTGTGTCTTTTAGGGGTTTGACACAAGTTATATAGATAAGAATAAGTTATTCCTTTCATATGTACGTATTGTACTGCTTTTTATTTTGTGTAAGAATTCATACACCATTGTCAGTTTCACCATGAATACTTTAAATTGATATCTTGTGTGAAATTAATAAAAGTCAAAATTTTCATTCCTGATCTGCAAAGGAAACAGTTCATACATTTTTGTTATCTTTGGCTGGCGTGCAACATAATTTGCAACTTAACCGCTTCACGGGTTTGTCTGTCTCGCAATGTGCCGATTCTCTGTCGATCAGATTACATCAAGCATTGTAACTCGCTTTCAAAGTAACTTAATCTAGACGGGAAAAATTGCACTGCCCGATAAATACCCGCTAATTACTGGCATGTAATTTTCCATTCATCCCAGAAAGAGTGTGTATGTAATTCCCATATGCCAGTTGAGATGGGATATGCCTCTTGAAATGTATTAATAAAGCGTCAATTTTCTTGGCTTAATCTTCTCCATTTATAAAAGCGGATAAAATTGACACGACGGGTGTCAAGATATTATTGTACCACTGTAACAAACACAGCTTGCCTTTCAGACTAATCTGTGTCACATGGTCGTTTGTCACCTGAAGTTCTCACGCAAACACAAAAAATTCGCCTCATCATCGTATCTGTATATCCCCCTTTTCTTCGTCCGTGCTTACATTTTGTTTGCGATCACCCCCCCCCCCCTTCCCCCATTAATTTATCAATGGTATAACAGACAAGTTTTAAATGAAATATGATGATTCTTTGAAATTATATATGATAATTTCTAATTTCCGATTTTTCACAGAAAGAAACTTATATTGATTTAATTAAGTTCTTTCATTCCATTGCTATTTTTTTCCCATCACATCGATAACATCTAGAATGAAATAAAACAAAATGAGAAGTTTTGATCAAGACTCCCTGCGAATTCATACATTTATATTACAAAACTAACAAATCTATGAGGCGCTGAACATTTAAAATCAAATACAACCCTTATAATCTGTTGATATGACTGTTTTGTAGTCCACAATCTCTGCAGTGCTTGCCGACACCCAGAGACGGTTGAGGGACTAGTGGATGGATTCTGTCGCTCTACATATGGTATGCATATGCATAGGCATCTGACGATGCTGGTATATTCTTTGTTGAAAATCATACATACCCTGTTAACTAGATAATTCAATCGAACACTGTTATTCTAAAAAGAGTTTAATAAAAGAAAGTATATTATAAAAAAAAACAAACAGGGAAGCTGAAATTTAATTATTTGGAGATATCTGCAAACGTGTATTTTTTTTGTTGTTGTTTTTTTTTTTTGCTTTTCAAATTTTGGTATAGAAAAAGTCAAGACAAAGACATGTAAACTTTACTCGAGGATTTAATTCCCGGTATAAATGATGATTTTTTCTACATTTACAGTGGTTCGAGCAAAAATTAAACAAATCAATCATGACAATGAGAAGAAAATATTGGTTTTACAAAAGAAGAAGAAATTCTTCAAAAAAGACGGGCTTCGAAAGAAGGACAAGAGATCACTCAGTCCTTTCATTCAAGGCGGCCTACATTGTGACTGTGACCGCATCAACGTCACGCTGAACGAGAATTACATCATAATGGGAAATAAGACAGGACCCGGAGAATTCACCGCCATGTACATAGCAAAATGGCGAAAGGATAGAGAGTTCCGTAAAGCCATAAAACTCATGCGTAAGAAGGATATATGTTTGAAACCCTTGGACATCGGAATTGGGACTTCGTCGGGTGGTAAAGGAGGCAAAGACAAGATAAAAAATGATAAAGGGAAGGGCAAAGGGAAAGGAAAAGGGAAAGGAAGAAAGAAAAAAGGGAAAAAGAAGAAGGGAAAAGGCAAAAACAAAAAAGGCAAAAAGGGAAAAGGAAAGAAAAATAAGAAAAACCGCAAGGGTAAAAAAGGTAAGAAGGGGAAAAAACAAAGGAAAAGTAAAAACACAGCTCTAACTACATTAGCGCCATCTCCCTAGACAGGAGCAAGGGGAGATAAATCCAATGTTCGACCTAGAAACGTCTGTGATATGTTTAAAATTGGACAGAGTGACGAAGATGTGCAATGTGAATCATGGTACTTTAGGGGATGTGTGTGGTTTATATGTGAACTGAATGGTCCAGAAGTGCAAAGCAATGTGATAGAGATGTACAGAATTACTTTCGGTCCTGTATTATAATCATTATCATATGTTATAATGATATATATTTTAATGCAGTCTTTGCAAAAATATGCTTTTTTTTTATTTTAACATTTTAAAATTAATTCATTTAACATACTGGCTCTGGTGAAAACTTTTACACTTTAAGTGTGAGCTGTTTGAACGTCTCCCAAAAACTGAATTGCTGTGGGGAGATTAACCTAAGCCATATAGATTTTTCTCATCTGTTCGCCCATGTATTTGATATTTGTATTTATATTGATAAAGAGGGCCATTCTTTATCCTATCGATTAGCGATTTTAGATCAAGGTTAATTCTTAGCCCCTCTTTGCTTGCTCTTCATTGCAAATGACAACCGGGAGTTCACTGTTGAATTTGATTGAAATGAATAGGTCAAAATTCAAGGTTTCTAAACCATGTTTTGTCATGTTAAAGGTATATGCTTATCTACAGAGAGTGATCCATAATTTGGAACAATTTTGTATTTTAGGGTCTATGAAGAATTATTTTCTGTGTATAAATTTTGAAATGTTGCAAACAATTAACTTTTGGCTCTATTTTAACATAACGGGGTGTAAATTTTATCTCAAATAATAATTGAACTAAAAATAAAAAATAAATAAAAAGATTAACAAGCGATTTTTTGTCTATAAATTGTATCACTTATCTCTAATATATTGCAATATAAGTTTCACTTGAACTTTTGTAAGTAAAGAGTATGTAAGATAATTTTCAATTAAAATTACAAATTGGGATTTGATGTACAGTAAATCCATTTGTGAATGTCATAATTATGAAGATAAATGTAAATTACTTTGAGATTCATTTGTGTTACAATTTATTAAAATAATTAAAAAGAATACAACCATCATGTATTTTTTTTATTGTTTTGTTTTGATGTCTAATTCTATAGTCGCTGTTCTCGTACATATTTATCTTTCCTTTTAGTTCAGCCATTATTTCATCCCTCTTTTTTCCTTTGTAACTTAATAATTGCCTTCCGAACTTCATTACAATGTTATATTTATCATACTTTATCATAACATTTGATTACGTAACGGATTTTCTCATCCATCTCATTTTGCACAAATTAAAACTATATTTAACATATAAAAGTGATCGGGTCTCAAATGACCTCGGAGCGAAATACCGGTAACTGATGATGTCTAGATGGGGTTTGTCCGTAAATTAAAAAAATTATATCCCATAGCTTTCATCTTTAGCGTAGGAGTTATGTGATAGAGATTGAAGCTCTTGCAGTTTCGGTAAATGTAATTGTAAAACTCTTTCCAACTTGGATTTGATTGCTATTGAAGAAAATATAAAACCGAAGAAAACTCATCGCTGAGAACCAAAATCTTTGGTGGCATGATATGCGGAAAATTTTGCTCTATAAAATTTTTATAACTTTTTGATTGACCTTGCAAAAAGACACAGCTCAATTCACGTTTTTTTCAAAGTTTGGATTGGTTTTTGTTTGTTTAAAACCCACAATTTGCACTTAAATATAGGTATCAATTTTTTGAGGTCACTGGAATAAAAAAAATGTTAATCCAGGAAATTAACAAATCACAGACCATTGCAATATCACAATTTTGTGTAACTGTTCAAATTCTAGAATGATGTCATGCTCGAGGCAAGTTGATTTATCGTGCGAAAGCTTTACATCTTACACATGGTTATGCCCATATATCCTGAAGCTTTAGTACTTTAAAATAATTTAACAGAACTTTGACCCATTTTATTAACAAATACAACCATCGCCTCAAGCGTCATGTTCTGTATGCAACAACTTGTAATCTCTCAAATCAATTTTAACTGATTTTTGGTTATGGCTGAATTATTGCACCCCCTTACACACACACACACACACACACACACTCTCTCTCTCTCTCTCTCTCTCTCTCTCTCTCTCTAAGTATTCGGAAGAGATATAAATATGATGTCTAAAACGCAATAAGAAAAGCTAAACAAAGCTTTGTCAGTAAAGTAATATGCACTACAAGGATTAGAAAGTCCTTTTGAAGCTGTTAGGGCACGTATGTCCTAATGTTGAAACGTCAAAACATTGCCTGTCTTAAAGAAATCAAATAATTGTCTTTAACCGTAGAGAGAAATTTGATTACATAATATCCACATGTTTTGAATTAGCCTACATTTTCAACCGTACATCCTTGTTAGAACCATTGGCACATTTCAAATCCACGAAATCTTTCATCAAATTACTTTGTGAAGTACATCTGATCTACTGGGTCTTCAATTGTATATTTTCGTGATTTCCGCATTAATGAAATTTTTTCGTCTGCATTTTACACAATTAAGTCTCATTATTGAAACAAAAATCAAATGCAGATATTTAAAGAGGCCTTGAGGCTTCTTAGTTAAACGTGAAGTGTCGCCTGTATGACTTTGACAAACTTGGCAGAAAATGCTTAATTCTAAAGCAAACCTTCAATATAACTGACTGATTAAAGCATTTTTGTTTTTACTAAATCCGTAAATATGTCAATTATTGTTTGAAAAGTAAAGATATGCTACACTACTTCATACAAATTTACATGCATTGCAAGTCATTTTTCTCTGAAATGTGTTAAGAATAATTACGTTGAGATCTATGTCAACATGCAAAAATGAAATGTTGACAAAAAATATAATCTGTTAAGATATGTATGAATTAAAACTATTTAAATGACCGAAAATTGCTCAAAGTACAAACAAATATGCAACTTACAAATGTAGAAAAACAAATTTAATTATTCATATTGACCGGCTACTTACTAAGTAATGTCGACATGCAAATTGTTCATGATGACAAATAAGTATAATTGTAAGCAATTTGCAAAAAGTACCGTGAGTTCGTCGGAACCTACAGCTTAAACTACTGCGAATGTCAACAGAAATAACTTTATTGTCAACACAATTAAGTTGCATATCAACATAATTAAGTTTCATATCAACATAATTGAGTTTCATGTCCACATAAGTTTAGATAAGTAGCTAGGTATAAATATATATGTAAGTTGCCCGTCAACATGATTATCTTGCATTCACCATAAAGTAGTTGCACCTTGTATTTCAACTGTCGCATAGGTCGATGTTAATATTTTGTAAAAATATTTAATTTATAATTATTTTATCAATTCTTTTTATCTTTCATGATGACTTAAATTTGTTACAAGTTGACATTATGATAATAATTTGGCACGCTGCATGGCACAATCTGTTAAAAAAAACATGCATCTGGGATAGACATATATACATGTATCACTTATCTTTGTTTGTTCAATATTCAATAAGAATATATCAACATTGAATTGATTAAATAATCTTCAGGAGGAAATAAATACAGATACATGTAGATGTAGAACTGCATTTACTCATTTCAAAATTATGACATCTGTTCAACGGCGATATGTTAATAAAACACGACTCATCAAACTAATATTTGAATTAATTAAAACTAGAAAACATGCAACTTTAAGTACTTATCATTTATTACAAAACATTGCGAACTGCATTTTTTTTTTCAATTCTGGCCTTTTCTTATTTAACTTTTCAATCGCTTTGCTCTTTGTTTTATCTTATGGGTAAAAGAATGAATAATGAAATGGAAAAAGATGTATTGTATGTGCGCACTTTTTAATAAAATAATTCATTTAATTAATTAAAAAAATTTAACAATAGTGAGGAAAAGGACTGATAGTTTCCCTTCCACGTATGTATCATGGACAACTTACATACTTTTTCTCTATCGTAGTTCATTGGTCAAACTTTTAAAAAGAAAACAACCACAAAACAACAACGAAAAAAAAAACAGCGTGAAGAGCTTGTAGTCTTATAATATACTTTTTGTTTAAAAGGCGATTAAAATCCTTGATCCCTTTCTTGTTGGTGGCAAACGCTTGACAGACTAAGACGAGTGGCAGTGATTGACAGTTGTCAACTGCACTTTAGGTGTGACTAATGACTGAAAACCCCTCTGTGATACGATAGAATTCCATTCTTTTCAAATAAAAATTGGAAGAGTGACTCGCGATTAACCCTACTTTGTGCCACCTTATATTCTGTCCCCGAGATAATGGCGAGCTGCTCTCTCTCAGTTTACGCCTCGTCACAGGGGTAATTGTCCCCAATCCGTGGTCTATACGTATCTTTTTTATACATTTAAAAGATGTTGACAGTTTAAAAGGGATATAAATGTCTGAGGCGCCAGTGATGAGAGAAACACCCCCCCCCCCCTTAAAAAAAATCATTTTATAATTGACTATCATCGATTAATATATATTTTTTTCTTCTAAGATTCATTTTTTTAAAAGAATTCTAAATGAGCTATTATTTTAGCTTCTATATTTCATTTACAATTTTACGTGTTAAAAATAAATTGTAATATATTAATAAAATAAATTAAAATACATAGTGGGCATAGTCATTTCTTGATTACAATCGCTCCAAAAATTAGATAAGTTTGATCTTTAGAGTTTTATCACGAAATATGAAAGTAACTTTTTTATATAACATTGTATAATGCACGCAAATATATTTTGAAAAATGGAACATCCTACCAAACACTATCTCAGACATGTTACGAGAAATCACTTGTATACCTTCCTTTGATGAAAAAATGATAAAATGTTTATCCCAATTATACTAAAGTAGCAAGAAGTTTACTTAGTAGTAATGTGGGGCATTGTATAAAAACTGTCTATCATTCCCTTGTGGTGAAATTTACCACATGGGCATGCAATTTACATCCACGGCACACCAGGCAAATTAAAAAGGCTGCATCGGTTACATCATTGCAGTTTGAAAAAAACATCAACTCTGCAGGTGTGGGACGAATGCCACATGGTTAGCCCGTGTTAGCCGTCTTCCAATCATTATCACTACTTTGGCGCCGCCCCTAATTTACGTCAATGACAATTAAAACAACATATATATGATTACGCCAAATAGTTGTTCGCCGGAAATACGAAGAACGTCACTTCCGATTATAGCATTTCAAGATATTTGCTAATTACTATACCATTTTCCTTGAAAATCTTTTCTATCCTAAAGATGGAATCAAAGCTATGCTTTGACTAAAAACTTTGTTCAGGGCAATTGCGCATCCCCTATTCACAGGTATGCTTTTGGTAAAGTATGCGCTATATAAGGAATTTTTTTTTTTTTAACAAAGATCTGCCAAGACACTATTAAACCTATATCAACTGCACATCACTTACCCAAATCACTCTATGGGTCTGTACCAGTAAAGTCGGTCAGTCTACTCATCAAAACATCGTCCTTAAAATTTTGCACGTTAAAATATTTTAAGCAATGTCACCTCTTTTTTGAAGTGAAGAAGGTGAAGAAAAGGTGCGCTAATGCCTGACAAAAGCTAATGTATAGTTTTTTTTTTTAAAAGAATGTACACGACTCAAATTCTGTTAAGATTAGGAGATAAGTACATGAACATGTATTTCGAATGTTTTAAAATTGTATCAAGGTTTATTTTATCGAAGCAACAATGAATTTAGTAAGAGAGAGCGAAGCAAGATCTTACATCACTCAATGCCAGTACATTGTCTTACTGCTTAACTTCTATCGATAGAAATGCATGTATCAGTCGAAATAGTTCTAAGAACTTTACAGATATGGGTGACAATGAATTGCTTAATAAACTAGTAAGCTTAAATAAACAGACATGTTTTTATAGTTTTTTGATGATAAAACAGTAGTATATGGTTGCCAATTGTTTAACACGAAATAATTATGAGAAGAAAGTTAAAGAATACTCGGAATTTTTCAAGTCATTGCGTGGAATCGCAATTTTGATAAACATGAGTGTAGATTTAGGAAGACTGCAAATGAAAATATGGATCAAGGAGCGGGGGAGGGGGGGGGGGGTCGTGAAAAACGGGCGTTTTATCAATAATGATATTTGCTTTAACAGTGTTTTAGAGTAAACCTGTATATATTTATTTATGTGTAATCTAATTGTTGTTCATAGTACTTGAAGAGAGTGAGATATACTCTTACTATTAAAAGAGCGATAATTCAACATAAATCGTTGGCCGTATAACTGGCTTTACCACAGTACCAAAACCGTAAATACAGTAAGAGGGATTTTGGTGTGATTGTCGAAAAACCGTCCATCGACATCCTACCCGACTTTGGTTGTTGTTGTTTTTTCAGGTGTTCCTTGGGCAAAGTTTTTTCTCAAGTTGATTCTTCGGTAGTTGACACTAATGACGAAACTTTTTTGAAAGGCGAATGCACGTGTGAATTGGTCGATGGTCAGACGTAGATGAAACCATCGTTCGACAGTCTATCGGTTGTCGATCGACTAACTATATGTTGCTCGACAGCTCCTCCCGCTGCTTGGTTATTATGTTGGAAAACGTCACCGGCAGGTTTAAAAGAAAAAGTAACTGCTCCTAGTCGAACGTTCTTTTACCACCAGCTGCAGGTCTGTAGCTCCTGGTCTGAAAAAATTCCAATTGACGACCTGGGAGGTACGGTGCCTTCCAGAGTAAAAAAAACTGCAATGTACGGCGCACAGAAGATATTTTTGGACTGATAAACCTTATTTTCACACACATCCTCTAAAAAACTATGGTACCTTAAAATTCTTCAGGTAATTTACTATTGATCAATATCGGCTGTTTACTTGCCTCAGCCTTTTTCCCCCCAAAATACTAACCGACCTCAAAACAATTTCTGGTCGTGCAATCATCAGGTGCCAGTTGATAGTTTTTTTGTCGAGGAAATGTTAAGCAGATAGTGCTCATATATGTGATCTAATTTTTTCAGTGTAATTTTGAATTTGATAAAATTGGTTCACGCGCAAGGAACAAATGGTCCTGAGAAACTCTTGAGAAATTTTAAACATTTCAGAATAAAACAAGTACAACTAATAGCACTATATAGAATACAAGGACGATCTCATTTGCCATTTTTTTCACACTTTCACAGGTTTAGCACCGCGCTCCAGTCCCGAGCAACTGCCATAAACTTACTACTGTACCATTGAATTTGTAGGTTAATGTCTACCCATGCAAATAATCACCAATTATGGGGGGGGGGGGGGGGTGTCAATCACCTTCTTTCCGAGTGGCATTTCGTGTTCTGAACCCACCCCCTTTTTCAAGCACAAAACCGAAAGTAAAAATTTTGTCCACAGTTTCGCATTTTCATTCCGTATCTTATGAAAAGTGTTACCAATACCAGAGTGTCATATATCAATGAAATGGACATGAGCTCCTCTATCCACAAAGTGATTTTAATAAATATTCTATCAACTCATACCAAACAAATAACCAGTCAAATCTGAGGTTCTTCCTTTATTATAACATTAATTTCAGTTGAAATGTGACGTGACAAAAGCACTGTATCATCCGGTAATTATTGTTAAACTTTAAATCTGTCAGATAAAAACAATAAAAATTTCATCAAGCGTAATTTCTGAAACCACTAATGCTATAAATAGTTGCACAAAAGTTGACAATATCAAGCGTTAAGGAGGCTGGATGGCCAATCACTGTATACATGTAATTATTAACGTAAACGTGTTTTATTCTGCGAGTACTGCACGTTTACAATCAATGTTGATGCCCACCCCTCTAATTCAAATAAAATTAGAGGTTTCTTTGGGTTGTTGTTGTTAAGATGGTGTCTAATCATTCTATTTTAAAATTTTTATTTCTGCAAACCATCTTCATAAGGGTACACCACAAAGCCGACCGAGAAGTCACTGACATATTCAAAATTGTTCCTTTCGTGGAAAGCGAGTGACGGTTTGTTATCAAGATTAACGGCAGAATATAGGTAGTCTTCTTCCTTTAGTAATTTCTCCATCAGAAGCATGGTAACAGCACTTCCTAATTTAGCTCTCCTATATTCAGGAATAACATGTAACATGCCTATACAGCCGTAGTCCTGTTGTAGAATCCAGGCCACGGGATCTCTTTGCTCGTTTTCAATGCAGACACTTGGATTTTGTTTGATCATATCACTGATCCACTCCTTGCAATCGCTGAAGATTCCGGAATATGGCCATTCCTGGACGACAGTTTCAACGTGTTTCTGTTTTAGATTCGTCACCGTCAATCTATTAGGAATTGGGCTGTACCAAAAAAGGGTTACTTTTAATATACACTTTAGACACTTATGAATTTGATCATGTAAGAATAAACAATACATTTTGCATATACTGTACATGTATATTTTGTATGGTGGAGGAAAGTAGGACGTTTTTGAAATTGAGTAAATAAAAACCCGCCCTAATAACGACAAAACTTTAGGTTAGCAAGACGCAAAAATCTTAAGCAATACAAACATTTGGCTGATGTTTTCCAGTTGCATGTTCATAATGACTCCGTCAGTACTGACGCGATATGCGCTACTACGATGGCTTATCAACTGATCCAGAACCTCGGAACGTAAACCTATGCATAGTAAAAAATACATCTTTAACATATCTGTAATTACAAATCCTTCCACATTTTGCAGAGGAATAGTATTTGGAAAAATATGATTGACTGACAATTATGTCCGGTTTATATATAAATGAACAATTTCTAAAATGCAAAACCCACATATCCATGAAAATCCGCCACATAAGTTTTATTCCTCTCGGGTTTGATACATCTTAGTTAAGGATGACGTTTACTCAGAATGAAAAAAAAATCCACTGATGATAATGAAAAACCAACTATTGTGTGTTACAGACCTTACATGGTAGTGTTATTCTTCACTTTCAAAAAAGTAGGTCATTGTATAAAAACTGTCTATCATTCTCTTTTTGAGTTAATGGCCATTGAATATTTTTTGAAAATTTGAGAAAAATCCATAAAATTTTAAGACTATGATTAAGTTTTTCTAATTGTGAAAATAATACAAATTGCTTAACTCTTTAACAAATGAAATACAGTTTATGAATGGTAGTGACATTAAATTTTTATTGATATTCTAGTCCGAATTTCCTCTATCAGTTTTCAAATTACTACCCATTTTTGATTCAATATTACAAAAAACTGAATGATGATAATGCTAAAACAGTATTAGTATTAAACTAAGTATATATTGACTTTTGAGATATGGTGTCTTTTATCATTTTAAAGCATTTTTCAATATTTTTGTAGTGTGTGCCATGCGATTATCTAAACGAAAAAGCAAGATAAAACCAATAAAAAATAGGCAAAATTATGATGACTAACAAATAAAATCTTAACTTTAAATATTATAGTACTGCCAAAAATATTTCAGTGGAAAACAAAATCTGAAAAATTTAGTCCGAATTTCCTCTGTTTCGCTAAAAGTCAAACTTTGTCAGAGCCTAATTCCATAATTTAGTAAAAATATCGATTGTTATGTCAATAATAATTCATTTCTTAAATACTTTTTGTATTTAAAACAAATGTTACTCATTAAATTGAACTTTTTAACAATCCGGATTTGAGAACTCAAACCCTGAGTAAACAACGTCCTTAAATATTGTGAATAACTTTATTTCCTTAGTAGGATGCATTGTAGAATACAACATTGTGGAATTTCAGACTTCTTTTGTGTTCATTTTTTTAATATACCATGGAACTATAAAGTTTAACGTTATATGTACTGACTTAGATTAAAAGTGCAAAATGACTAAACAAAATACCGGGTAGCTGCGAACAAGAGCTCAATAGTGATATTCCCGCTCTGATGTGAATATATAAAATAAGCAAAGTTGACAATAAACAGGAAGTTGAAAATAAATTTGTTAAAAAACGAATCCATTCATACGGCATGCCTAAACAAAGAATGTGATAAAATTTCAAGCACCTGCAGTTAATAGTGCTGCAATATCTTTGACATAAATTTGTTCTAAAATTTTCGAAAATTTAAACTACAAATAAACAAAGCCGTCATCTAACACGAAATTAATATCTGATTGGCACAAAGATGAATCTCAATATATGACATACCTAAACAAAGAGTTTCTTAAAATTTTAAGCATCTGCGATTAATACTAGTAGTTGCTGAGAAAAAATGCGACAGAAATTTACGAACAGACACACAGACAGACGAATACACAGGATAAAACAGTATTAGCCCTCCTCTTTGGAGCGGTAATATTATAAGGTAAAGCGATACTATGATTTGCAATCATACTGAAAAGAAAATGTTATAAACATGCCTTACATATAAACCCCCTAACTGCCCTTTGCATCGAATCCCTAACTCATTTGCATCAAAGCCGTTCTGTCCTTTGCATCGCAGATAATTTTCAGCTTTTACAACAAACTTAAATGAAATCTATTTTCTTTTGACATACAACAGAAAAATGCTTACCAAATAAGAAGAGAGTGTTCGAAAGTAGTTTCGTTACATGTTGGAGCACGGCATCTAATACCAAAGTACTCTTTGTGTCTCTACAAAAACAGTACACCCTCTGTGAATCAGCAGTCTTATGCTACAATAAATAGGGTACAGGTCAGTAAGAAAACAATTATAGTTGATCATGTTAAAAGAGCTTAAATACATTTGTTATTCGACATTTATTATGAGCCGGTCATATGATATCGCTGTAGTTAAAAGAAAATACGGAAATATTTCCAGAAACTGATGTTATTGTGAGAATCTCTTATTACATATCTTCATTACTTTCTACATTATTTAATATTTATACATTTGTTTATCTATTTAAACCGCCTGGAATTTTGCACTACTGTTTACTATCTTCAAGCGAGAGAGTTCTATGGTATCGCGGTATCCGGATTGGCGTGATCTACGGTGGCCTAGTAGTGTCACATTGTGGGGAAAATATAAAGTAGTTTAACTTGACTTAAAATTAATGGATTTTTATAATATTTTAATTAAAATAATGTTTTTAAAATGATAATTATAGATAAAAAATACTGAACAGCTGCTGAAAGTGATAAACATGACTGAATTTTTATTCATTTTTTTTCAATTATTTTCACAATGGGGACACTTAAAAGTGTCTCCCCGCCTCAACACTCGAACAGGAGTACAATACTGAAGGTAAGTCCAATGGTCACAGAAGTCACATTTGCTCCACTTCACAACACAACACATGTACTGTTTTGAAGCTCCTTTGTCTGCCAGTCATGACAAAAACAGCATTTTTCTTCCTCTGCAATGCTGTCTCCATCGCTTGTTTCTGGCCACTCATCCTCTGACAGGAGCGGAATTGGTCCACCTTTTCTATTGATTCCCGACGTGCTTGGGCCTTCTTTTTCAATGATTTTTTTTTCTGTCTTTTTGCTGGTTTGCTGGATTCAGCGGCAGCACTAGATACTGGTACTTTTTTCTGTTGCTTTGCATCAATGGAGTTCAGGATGTTGATGTTAGTCTTTTTGGTTAAATTTCCAGACAGAAATGGAGGGAAAAATATCTTTTAAGGTCTCTGTATAACTGAAGTGATTGTTCTGCTGGCAAAAAATGTTGAATTGTTGGCATTTTCAGAGTCTTCTGGTTCTTCATTCTAACTGTGAGGCTCAGCAGAGGAGACAGTAGGGGGATGGCTTGAAGACAGGTGGGTAACATCATGCTGGTTGTAAATCAAAGATGATGCAATGTCAGAATCTGGAATCATGTCTTTGTTAATTGGATGTATCCCAGTCTTTCTAAAAGCTGATGTCAGATTTTCAGGTGACATGGCCCTCATCATATATGGTCTAGCAGTTAGTTAAGCTACCTGATATTTTGTTATGTGAATCCCAGGATTCTTCTGCATGTACAGCTGGCATTATTTGTTGAACATTCCCTTCATTGGACCAAACACGCCGACACCCAGAGATTGGGTCAAATGACTAGTGTGCAGGGGTAAAAAAAGAGTATGATATTGTGCCTCTTCGCCCTATCCGTCAAGGGATTTATGCTCATCATACAGAACAAGGGTTGGCTGCTCAGAAGACCTGATGTGCTTGATGAAGAATTTTGTCAAGTAGTTCGGGAACACCTGACTGTTGGACCATCCAGTTTCTGACATCCCTCCATCCGCTCCTGGTGTCGCATTTTTCATGAAATCTGGGTTCCAACGTTTTCTCTTGAACACATAATATTGTGGAACATAATTCCCTAGAGCGTTGCCAGCTGCAATGACAGTGGTCAATGTAGATCTGTTGGATGTAACTGCTTGTGGTTTAGTGCTCCTGTCACAAATGATTTTTAAATGGGGAATGTTCAGTACTGAATCCTGTCTCATCAATGTTGTATATATTTTCAGGTTTGTCATGGAGATTGCTTTTAGTGAGGATGGTGTGGAGTTCTTTGTAGTACTTATTTAATTTTTCTCTGGATGCTGATTCTGCTCTGTTCATCGCCAGTGACTGTGGTTTAGAAACTTTAAGGTCCTGCCATCCGCCCAGAAATCCATAAAACCAACAATTACAAAGCAAGGACCCGGAATCTTTGCCCCTTGTACTCTTTCCAAGAGAGACTGCATAGTCCCTGGCCAGTAACTGGATTCTTACTCCCATGTACTTGATGTGGTCCACCAATGCTTTCTCCTCATTTGCAGTGAAGGTTGTTGAATAGCCAACATGTGCATCCAAAGGAATCTTCTCCCTTGTCCTGTCTCTCAGGGTTGCTTCAGGAACAGAGTAAATAATTGCTGCCTTGTACATCGACATCCCACCTTTACAAGCAGTATATGCCCTCTCCAGATTTGCCCGGTCATACTGTAGTCTTTTCTTTTTCACAATCGTAAATTAAAAAAATTGATATCAATGTAACATTATTTTGTAATTTTTTTTTTAATTTTAAAAACATTGACACAAAAACCCACAAAATATTCACGAAAAAGAGAGATTTTTAAAAAAATGAGTTTAATTGAATTCAATTTTTTTTTATTTTGATCTTTAAATAAAATCTTTTAAAGATTTTTTGAATTTTAAAATTTTTATAATTCTTAAACAATTTTTAAATTTCAACTTCAATTTTATGAATAAAATTTTATTTTGTTGAGTTAAAAAATTCAATATTTATAAAAATTGTCTTTATTGTATGAAAAAAAAATACAATGCATTCTTATGATTTTTATACCAAACAACAACCCCAAAAAAAAAAAAAAAATGTGCAAAAACTCTTTTATTGCTAATTTTTAACACAAACTGCTTTCCATACTTTTTAAATTTTGCAGCATTTCCTTATCTGGATTTCACATGATTTTTAACAGCCTCGTTTTCAGTTTAAAAACCAGACGACAATATGTGCCGGTTCAATATTATAATCTTGAGATTTATATGGTGATATTTAGCGTGCCTCTGTTTACTATGTCTAAAAATATCCAGACGTCACATGTCAATTTCTGCGCGTGCTACTACATAAAAAGAAATACCACGATACCATAGATACCGCGATATAGTAGGAAACAAGTATAATTAATTGAAGAAAAGTAAGCACCCACCTTTTGACAAGTGTTGTTAAGTTGCATGAGTTGAATTACTAAATTTTAAATTTTTTGATGCAAATCACCGACAAACCTGGTCGTCTGATACTACTACAACACTGTAGTCAGACCATCTGTCGACCCACACCATTCTTTTTGTCAGGGACCCTTTCCTCAACTGTTTGACAAGATAGTGTGCCTTAAGGTGCCTCACTACACCTTGAAATATTTTCTCAAATCAGCAGAAAATTGCTTGATTTTGATAAAAGCATGATGGATAAGAAGCATATATGTCAAATAGGCGAAAAAATGTGCAATTTTAGATAAAAAATGATATTTTCAAAAATGTCATTCAGTTAACATGAACAAAAGCCCAAGGTGGATTCGAACTCATGACCTGCGGTTCACAAGCCTGATACTTTAACCACTGAGCTATGACGGTATACATCTGAATAGATTGATACAAACAGTTTAACAAAACATGTAAATCGCCATCTTGTGACGTAGTGTCTTAAAAAGTATAAGTCTCGGTGTAGTGAAGTACCTTAAAAGAAATCATATACAATATATATCATTTTGTAAAGTTTGATTACCGGGTGGCAGTAAATACAATTTACGACATGGCATGTAAATTTTGTATTTACTGCCAACCGGTAAATTTTAAATTTACAACATGACAATTTCTTCAGGAGGCCAAGACGAATACGCCTACTTGAATTTTGGAAGACTTAATATCCCCGAAAATTCTGGCAAATTGTTTTTCTGTTGTTATTACTAAACACCATAATATAATTGAAGACAAAATTGAAGAAAAAAATAAACTTGACAGAGGAAGCTCATACACAAAATAAAGCTAATGCTATTCAAACAAGTATATTTTTTCCAGACGATGCCCAGAGGCAGTTTTATATTTAGTTTTACCCCAAATTGTAATCATAATAGGGAAATTTAGTTTCACAATTTATGTTCTTTTCTTAAACTACTAACTAATTTCCATGATGGGTTTGAGGTGGTATGGGACACCTTCATACTGTGAGGAACTTCCAGTTGAAATGATCGATAAAATGAAACATTTTCTTTCACAAAATTTTTATCCAACAGCGTAGCCCAATAAATTCGAGCGTTTACTACGAATATTTGTCATTAGTTTAAATAATAGTTTTCACCTTTCTAAAACAAAATTAAAACGTATTTTTGGCCGAATATTATAAAAAATAACACATTCTAAACCGGAGAAAGAATTTAATTATAAGGTACTTTTATCCACATTAATATGGATAAATGTCCCATATACCACCTTCATAGGTTTCGAGAACGTAACAGACAAAGGCGGACGATCGAAAACGGAAAATGACCAATGTAACAGAAAATGAAATAAATGTAATAGTCAAACCACCTTGATTCTAAATAATTGATTAACGTAAACCCAGTTTTACCGATGCTGAAAACGGCAGGTCAATTCTCAAAAACTTTTCCAGCGAACAGTAGTCTTCAGACAAAACTTGATGTGCCATAACAATCGATCGAACAAAAAAGAAACGGCTTTACTTGACCTGAAACTTAAAACAACACAATGTATTTTTTTTTATCACTGTTTAAGCTTTAAATATGATATTTCTTTTGCTAATAATTTAGTTTGCAGTACTTGAAGTACTGCAAACTAAAAGTGTCAATACTGAAAGTAAAGACACGTATATAATAAAATTGTATAAAAACATAATCGTAATTCAATTTGTTTCTTTAAAATTGTTTCCTTTTATATAAAACCATTGTAAGCCAACAAGAGTAAA
The DNA here is from genome assembly GCF_025612915.1 of Magallana angulata. Taxonomy (NCBI): domain Eukaryota; kingdom Metazoa; phylum Mollusca; class Bivalvia; order Ostreida; family Ostreidae; genus Magallana; species Magallana angulata. The sequence continues at coordinate 17,021,112 of NC_069111.1, forward strand.
ACAGTTTGTAAAGAGTTTATTATACCCCCCGCAAACGAAGTTGGGGGGGGGGTATATAGGAATCACCTTGTCCGTCCGTCCGTCTGTCTGCGCAATATTCGTTTCCATTCCATATATATATTGGAAGTTTGTTTATGACCTGAAGGTGTGCCATGATCTGACCAAAGGTAATTTGGTCATGTTCAAAGTTATTGTTAAAGAAAAGCTTAATTCCTGTCTGTGCCATATCTTGTATGAATGGAAATGATTAGAAGGTAAAATTTAACATAAAGCTTGCTTGTGCAAGGAAAAATTCAATCAAATTAAGATTCTCATCCCCGCCCAGCCCTCTGAAAAAAGACAAGTTTTTATTGATAGAAAATGGCCGGTTAAATAGATTGCATCCATCATTTTCTATAATAGAAATATACTTGACTTATGATTTTTTTCGTGGCGGGGGTATCAATTGTGAGCTTGCTCACAGTACCTCTAGATTGGTAAAGGTCCAGATTGTATGGAGGATCTTCGAGTATCTGTATATCATTGCTTGCATAACTCTAATTTACTTACAAAAACAAACAAATTAATATTCAAGTAAACAAATTCCATAACAAATTGTGCTCATGAGTTCTATAATAAACTGTAATATAATCCTAAAACACAAACAAAAATTCATATTATACATTTCTACAGATTTATTTAGAAGTTAATATAATGTTGGCATAATTTTTAACGATGTTTAGTTACTGTTCCTGTATCGCCTTCCCTAAATAGATGAATATTAAGATTATACTTTATCCCATTAACAGGTTTGTTCACTGCTTTGAAAAATGATTATACATCCTGATCAGATTAAAGGTCAATGTAGTTTATCGTAAGTACATTGTAAAAGGGGAAGTACTATAGCAACTGCACTTGTTTCTATGGTTGTGCCAGCTTGGACCAAAATGTATAATACAGTTTGAACGAATTGAGATTATGCCTATTTGGTACATTTCGATTTTTTCCAATGTTTGCCAAAAAAAAAACAAAACAAAAAAAAACCAAAAAACAAAAAACAAAAACAACTTGTGAAACCTTGTTCAAGATACTATCAAACAAAAACCAGCTACTCAATATATAACTCTTAATAAATCTCTAATACAAATTGTATGTAAACTGTATAATTTTTTTTTTTAGAAATTTCTAAAAATATGAAAATTTGTAATTTTTTTCTTCGAAAGTTGTGTGAAGAATAAATGTAAATTTTTCGTATTTTTCTGTAAAAAAACCATGAGAGAGACTTTTGCATTTAACGACTATCATTAGATTTTCTTAATTAATAACCTAATACAAGGTGTCCCATGATATCTGACTAAATAAGCAATACGGAGAAAAAAAGGGGACCGGTTTGTGAAATGGGAATGTTTTGGTTTAGTCTGGACACTAAGCGTATCATTGTCATGCAATTTATTTTTGGGCCACATCGCTCACCTGAGCGACAATGGCTTTAAATGGGCGTTCAAAGGATATTGTTCCATATGGTCCCTCGGTTGAATTATCCGAATTTTACACATACATAATTTTTTGCGTACACTTACATGTAATCTTTGACACAAGTACCTTTATGGAATACCTTCTTTTTTTTTTACCGAAAATATAAAATCCTATGCAAGATATGTATCTAAATTTTTGGTAGGGGTACACTGTTAACTTCTAATTTCCATAATTCTAGCCCCCCCCCCCCCTTTAAAAAGCGATCAAAATATATAAGATACATTTTCTTCCTCAAGTACTTACTGGTTATTGTATTTTATTGAAAAAAAATTCGTATGTGTGAAAGAAGAAAATTTTACCTTCATACACTAAATTACTTAAATTACAAACTTTCAAAAATTTGATTGGTTTTCTGCATAATAAAAGACTGTTGTTTACCTGGCGTGAACTCGTGTGACGTTTTAAAACCTTACTTGGTCGATGAATACACTCAAAAGTTGTTGTCATGTGATCTATATGTTAAAGAGCTATTTCAATATAAGCACCTTAACAAAACACATGGCATTAATCAAACATTACGCATAGATCATACCTAATGAATTGTATTTTATTATGTTAATGCATCATGTTTTGCTTATATTGCGCAGGTAAACAGTCAACTGTCTGATTTACCGAAGTATATGCTTGATTTGATACGTAACCATTACAAATACAGACGATACTTCTCTGAATTATTAATGAACATGAAACGAAAAACAAAACAAGCTAAACCGCCGTCAAAAGTGAAATGTCAACGCATTGGAATATTAAAATCTCAACTTACTTCACAAAATCGGCACCAATATATCTTGAATGTTTCAGATTCCCTTTGCATGCGAAGTGTTGCTCAACAAACAAAATCATTGTTAGTATGACCTGTTCCAAACATGAAATACCGAACCCGAAGTTATAAACCGACTAAAATAAACCCCCTTCAGTATTATTTTCATAATAATGTAACTCAAATTTGGAACAAAAGTAGCCCTTAGGTTTTGCAATTTTTAAGGATAAATTTATGCTTAATTACGTTGAGCACAGGGGCATCGTATCCGCTCTACACTCTATGACATATATATAATAATATACAAGGGAAGAATCGAAAGTATGTAGGACACGATTTGTAAACAATGTCAGAAAACAACTTACTTCACAAAAGTTACGCAAATCCTCGCACACAATGTTGCAAATGTTGTCAAAAAACACGTTCACACTCAAATATTCATAATAAACTCGGTAAAAAGCGTTTTTATCCCATTAAAACTGCTGTCTGCTGCAGAAACCCAATCTCTTCGCCCAAGAAAAGATAACTCTGTACTTTCTCTCTCTATATGTTCAGTAATGATAGTAGAAATTTCGGCGGTAAACTGTAAAATGTAGATCGCTATCATCAGCACCGCTCCGATCGACATAGATTGTCGTTATAAAATTCTTTATAATTTTTTGGGGGTTTCAAATTATTGTAGGGATGAGCGCAGTCTCTGTATCTTAATATGTGCATAAAACTAATTAAAGTATGTTTGTTTCCTATTATAAATTAATCGGTGAGAAAAAATCTCTTTCTCTCTCTCTCTCTCTCTCTCTCTCTCTCTCTCTCTCTCTCTCTCAGTTTATCCGGTTATTAAACAAAATAAAGATAATGAACCAAACATGCATGATTTAATTTGATAATCGGTTTAAGGTTTGTATTTGTTTTTTCAATTTTCATTATTTCTAACTCTAGATCTGCTAGATACATGTTAAAGATGAACAGACTCTCAACTGCCTTTGTTATATCGGGCAGGATATTACTGCTTTGTTTGTCTAGACATAGTTTTGTTCGTTTGTGTATATCTAATTAGAGTCTATTGTTTGTCAAACTTAAGAAAACCCCTGGGACTAACACAGAATATACAAGATATACACAACAGGTGTGTCGTGTGCCCAGGTGCACGTTAGGGTTTCTAAAGGCGTTGAATCTTAGTATGTACGAGTATACGATAAGTCTAGTGAATAAAAGTTAATTTACATTTGTAATTCATTTTCAAAGTATTATTTCCTAGCTCTGGGTTTCAAAAATGTTACGTCTACAAATTAACGATACATGTATGTAAGAGTAAAATCTTGACGCTAATTAATTAATGTACCGGTGATCATAAATAGGGGTTGATTATTTAAATATATGTATAAGGGTAAATATGTCAAATATACCCGGCCTGGCACATCATACAATTGTATGTACAAGTCATTTGCAATTGCCACATGCAGTAAATATGTCACCGGTAATTGGAAATTTTGTTTGTTATAGAATTGATAGTTTAAAAATCATGTAAATACAATTACATGTAAATATTTAAACATATTGGAACGGCGCCGCGATCATGAAAACCGGGAAATTGCGGGAAATTGAACAAATACCTTAATAGTATCAATGCATTTTATAAAGGAAATGATTTCATTTTCTTTCTTACATTTTTATAGCTATTAATTAGATGAACGTATTTCTACTCGGTTTAAATATTAACTAAGAAAGCCTACTATAGTGAACCTAACGGTTTCCATTTAGGTATAATATATTTTTGTTTACTGAAGACCAAGTTCCGTATTTCATTCTAAATACATGCATGCATGTAATTTATAAATTAGATATAATTGATTGTTACAAACTGAATGGTTTGTCAAAATCTTTTCAAGTAAACACATTCAATACAGTGATTCAATATCCACTGATATATAGGATATAAAAACACACATATATATGTAAGTTGCCGTGGCGCAGAGGAAGTGTGGTGATGATAGTAAACTAAGGGTCCCAGGTTCTCACCGTGGTCGTTTTTTTGTGGGTTTTTTTTCATTTTTCTTTCTAGAACAAAAACCGTTTTAATACCTTTCCTTTCATAAAGTTAATACATTTTGTTAGAAATTAAGCACAATATTGAAATAAATTTTTTTTAATGGCTTAAAGGTGGCTTAAAGGTGGCTTAAAGAAGTTTGGACATTAAGGACCTATAAGTTGTCCTTAAAGGTGGCTTAAAGATAGTCTTTAAGCTGCCTTTAAGCCATCTTTACGCTTTCTTTAAGCCACCTTTAAGCAACACATATAGCTTAAAGGTGGCTTAAAGATCGTCTTTAAGCTACCTTTAAACACCTTTAAGCTATCTTTAAGGAGGACTTAAAGATGGTCATTCATCCTGTGATACTTTTCCATGGCAGTCTTTGTCTGGACGTCCGTTAATAAATGAGTAAAGACTACCAATGAATATGTGCATGAACGTAATGCGATTGCAGGATTTATTGTCAATCAACGATTCAATCGTTTAATGATTCAAATTATGTTCCTAATTGGATATCGTAGATTCAAACATATTTTGTGTAAAATATACACATAAAACATCCACACCTTAGTGCAACTATACAAATTCGCAGTAATATATTGCTCTAAGAAGTAAGCAGTTTAAATTTCGGTGTATTCTTACCATAATGAAATGAGAAGTCTAGTTACAGATGAATAATGGTTCTTTGTTCTATTCAAATGTCCAGTTTATATCACACTGCTAAATCAAAAGCCCTGTGATAAACAGGGGGGTACAATGGAGTCAATGCCAAGTACAGACTCGGTCTAAAATCACTTCAAAACTTGAGTTTAATTATTTAAGGCATCAAAGGTTTAGTTACATTGCATGACACTTGCATTGTTTCTGACAGACTACATGATATCCCGCGCTAGCACATGAATATAAAAAAAACGTTACACATTGCAGGTTTTTATTTTGTGAAATCGGAGCCAGATATCATAACAGTATTTCAGCGAAGGTTCACGTCAAAACATTTTACATTTTATGCAATTTCATACATCACTTGTCATTTTACAGAGACAGTACAGGTGAACACACATGTGAGTTTAACTTCAGATTTAATCTACACTATCTAAGGATGCTTACAAGCCAATTTGAGCGTTCCTGGCTTAATGGTTTAAATTTTTTTTTTTTAAAGATTTTCTCTATATATTCCTCTATAAAAATTCATACCCCATTTGTGGCCCCACCCTACCCCCGGGGACCATGATTTGAACAAACTTGAATATACATATCTGAGGATGCTTCCAGTCAAATTTGAGCTTTTTTTTTTTTTGAGAAAAAGATTTTTTAAGATTTTCTCTATATATTCCTATGTAAAAATCCATCCCCCCATTGTGGCCTTGCCATACCCCCAGGGACCATGATTTGAACAGACTTGAATCTTTTCTATCTGAGGATGCTTCCACTGATATTTGAACTTTCATGGCCTAATATTTTTGAGAAAAAGATTTTTAAAGATATTCTCTATATATTCCTATGTAAAACTTGATTCCCCCACTGTGGCCCCGCCATACCCCCGGGGACCATGATTTGAACAAACTTGAATCTTTTCTATCTGAGGATGCTTCCACTGATATTTGAGCTTTCCTGGCCTAATAGTTTTGAGAAAAAGATTTTTACAGATATTCTCTACATATTCCTATGTAAAACTTGATTCCCCCATTGTGGCCCCGCCATACCCCCGGGGACCATGATTTGAACAAACTTGAATCTTTTCTATCTGAGGATGCTTCCATTTTAATTTGAGCTTTTCTGGTCAAATAGCTTTTGAGAAGAAATTCTTTTAAAGATTTTCTTTATATATTCCTAGGTAAAACTTGATCCCCCTATTGTGGCCCCACCCTACCCCCAGGGACTATGATTTGAATAAACTTGAATCTTTTCTATCTGAGGATGCTTCCACTGATATTTGAACTTTCATGGCCTAATAGTTTTGAGAAAAAGATTTTTACAGATATTCTCAATATATTTCTATGTAAAACTTGATTCCCCCATTGTGGCCCCGCCATACCCCCGGGGACCATGATTTGAACAAACTTAAATCTTTTGTATATGAGGATGCTTCCACTGATATTTGAACTTTCCTGGCCTAATAGTTTTGAGAAAAAGATTTTTAAAGATATTCTCTATATATTCCTATGTAAAACTTGATTCCCCCAGTGTGGCCCCGCCATACCCCCGGGGACCATGATTTGAACAAACTTGAATCTTTTCTATCTGAGGATGCTTCCATTTTAATTTGAGCTTTTCTGGTCAAATAGCTTTTGAGAAGAAGATTTTTTAAAGATTTTCTCTATATATTCCTAAGTAAAACTTGATCCCCCTATTGTGGCCCCACCCTACCCCCAGGGACTATGATTTGAACAAACTTGAATCTGCACTACCTCAGGATGCTTTCATTTTAATATAAGCCTATATGGCCAAATTGTTTTTGAGAAGAAGATTTTTAAAGATTTTCTCTATATATTCCTATGTAAAACTTGATCCCCCTATTGTGGCCCCACCCTACCCTCCGGGTCCATGATTTGAACAAACTTGAATTTACACAACCTGAGGATGCTTTCATTTTAATTTGAGCTTTTCTGGCCAAATAGTTTTTAAGAAGAAGATTTTTAAAGATTTTCTCTATATATTCTTATGTAAAACTTGATTCCCCTATTGTGGCCCCACCCTACCCACGGGGACCATGATTTGAACAAACTTGAATCTGCACTACCTGAGGATGCCTCAACACAAGTTTAAGCTTTTCTAACCAAATAGTTTTTGAGACGAAGATTTTTAAAGATTTTCTCTATGTATTCCTATGTAAAACTTGATCCCCCTACTGTGGCCCCACCCTACCCACGGGGACCATGATTTGAACAAACTTAAATCTACACTACCTGAGGATGCCTTCACACAAGCTTAAGCTTTTCTGGCCAAATAGTTTTTGAGAAGAAGATTTTCTCTATATATTCTTATGTAAGACTTGATCCCCCTATTGTGGCCCCACCCTACTCCCAGGGACTCTGATTTGAACAGACTTGAATCTACACTACCTCAGGATGCTTCCATTTTAATTTGAGCTTTTCTGGCCAAATAGTTTTTGAGAAGAAGAATTTTAAAGATATTCTCTATATATTCCTACGCCATTCCCCCGGAGACCTTGATTTGAACAAACTTGAATCTCTTCTATCTGAGGTTGCTTCCATTTAAATTTGAGCTTTTCTGGTCAAATGGTTTTTGAGAAGAAGATTTTTAAAGATTTTCTCTATATATTCCTAAGAAAAACTTGATCCCCCTATTGTGGCCCCACCCTACCCACGGGGACCATGATTTGAACAAACTTGAATCTACACTACCTGAGGATGCCTCAACACAAGTTTAAGCTTTTCTGGCCAAATAGTTTTTGAGAAGAAGATTTTTAAAGATTTTCTCTATATATTCTTATGTACAACATGATCCCCCTATTGTGGCCCCACCCTACCACCGGGGTTCAAGATTTGAACAAACTTGAATCTACACAACCTGAGGATGCTTTCAATTTAATTTGAGCTTTTCTGGCCAAATAGTTTTTAAGAAGAAGATTTTTAAAGATTTTCTCTATATATTCTTATGTAAAACTTGATTCCCCTATTGTGGCCCCACCCTACCCACGGGGACCATGATTTTAACAAACTTGAATCTGCACTACCTGAGGATGCCTCAACACCAGTTTAAGCTTTTCTGGCCAAATAGTTTTTGAGACGAAGATTTTTAAAGATTTTCTCTATGTATTCCTAGGTAAAAGTTGATTCCCCTATCGTGGCCCCACCCTACCCCCAGGGACTATGATTTGAACAAACTTGAATCTACACTACCTCAGGATGCTTTCATTTAAATTTGAGCTTATCTGGCCTAATAGTTTTTGGATAGAAGATTATTAAGGATTTTCTCTATATATTCTTCTGTAAAACTTGATCCCCCTATTGTGACCCCCCCCCCCCCCAGGGTCCATGATTTGAACAGACTTGAATCTACACTACCTGAGGATGCTTCCACTGATATTTGAGCTTTTCTGGCCAAATAGTTTTTGAGAAGATTTTTAAAGATTTTCTCAATATATTCCTATGTAAAACTTGATTCCCCTATTCTGGCCCCACCCTACCCACGGGGACCATGATTTGAACAAACTTGAATCTACACTACCTGAGGATGCCTCCACACAAGTTTAAGAGTTTAAGCTTTTTTAGCCAAATAGTTTTTGAGAAGAAGATTTTTAAAAAATAATAACAAATTTACAATAATTCTCAATTATCTCCCCTTTAAAGAGGGCGTGGCCCTTCATTTGAACAAAGTTGAATACCCTTCACCCAGTGATGATTTGTGCCAAATTTGGTTGAAATTTGCCCAGTGGTTCTGGAGAAGGTGTGAAAAGTTTACAACGACAACGCCGCCAACGACAACGCCGACGACAGACAACGGACAAATTTTGATCAGAAAAGCTCACTTGAGCTTTCAGCTTTCAGTCTTTCATTCTGAGTCAATAATTTAAAAAAAAAAATACCATGATGCTTACAATAAATATGATAATAGATGCATATAAAACGTAATAAAAAAAAGAAAATATCTTCATGTGCAAAGACGAAGTACCGCTGTTTCATTTTCACTTTACACCCACAGCTCTAAACCTAAGCATGTCCAAAGCCATATTTATATGCCTATTTATCATGTATTATCATTAATAATTTCTTTAGAATAATATCCATGCTTTAAATGAAATCAACATGATAGTTTGATGCAGAAGATTTTAAGACATTAGCTGGATTTAAAAAAAGTTTAAGCTTGATCATAATCTGATTATATTTAACAAACTTTATGCCCTGTTTAATATGATGACTGTTTAATAACAGATACGATGCTAAAATATTACAATACTACGTAAATAGAAAGGGAGTAAAACAAAGAGTTTTCAATTGGCTGTCAAAGCCTTATTTGGGAAGCAATGCATTAACTGTATGAATGTTTCAAGATTAACATATTTTTAATTTACATTTCAAAACGAAGGATCACGTTTAAGGTAGAATCAGCCTTTCAGAAATCTGTGTCAAATTATGTTTTTTTCATTTGGACAGTTAAAACAACTCCTCAATAGTTTACTAAAACAAGCAATATATTAACACCTTTGCACATTTGTAACATTATGTTAACATTTATTCAGCTCGACCACATTGGCATTAAAATCCAAAGGCCAAATTATAACACAATGAGGCAATTATGATATATAACACTTATATAACTAAACATACAATGCATAACAAAAGTGCTGCTTATATGTACTACACGAGATGTATTGATGTGTAATTTGCAATTTGCAAAAACCATTAAAAAGATTAAACATGGATATATGAGATATTGAACAGATTAACAAAAATCACTAAGCATGGAGAAATTTTTGAAAAAGAAAGCATGGTCAAAGTTATGATGAAAATGAACTTTTTTGGTCAGCACTTCTTCCTGCTCCACCCTCTCTGTTACACAGGAATCTCGTATGCTGCATTGCGCACCCAGGCAGTCATGCATAAATTTAGTCTTTTAATGACGTTCCTTGCATGAATGGCAACAACCTCATTTCCCAAATGTAATTTTGGACAACCCAGTGAATGACAACTTGTTGAACACTCTGTGGCCTTTTTTATTTTTGCCATCATCTTTGTTTGACTTATGGTAGGCAAAACTATGATGAATGAGTTCTTTGAAAACTCCACAGCTCTCCTGATGAAGAAGTAGTCAATATATATGGAAACAATGCATGCATTATTGACTACATGCATATATAAATGCACACATGATGACCCAGGGATCGTAAACTCACAATTTTGGAAGAGGCACTCTTCCACATCATAAGTATGTATCTATGTCAGAGTTCATCTGCTTAATAATCACGAGCCAAGAAGATTTTCAAAGAATGCATTTTCACTATATAATCATTACAGCCCCAGGGGCCATGAATTTCACAATTCCCCCCCCCCCCCTTATACCCATAGATGATATATGCCAAATTTGGTTGAAACTGTTTCAGTGGTTCAGGAAAAGAAGCTAAAAATGTTTAAAAGTTAAATGTTCAAAAGTTAAAAGAGCAACGAATGACTTATGACAAACAACAATGCACAAAAACAGATAGCAATAGGTCACCTGAGTGACCCAGGTGACCCAAAATGAGGATGCTCATAATTACTTCACTCTCCACTATCACTTTAAAATGTTATACTTACATTCTCGCCTGGTTCCGATACTCCACCCAGTCACCAGCATTGACCATTTTACCACCTGATGTGACTGTTGAATCTCTCTAAATTTTGTCATCTGGGAACCAGCAGGGAGTGCATCTCGTCTGTAATTTCCTCAGTCATGGTATATCTGTTTGACTGTTGATATAGTTTTTGGACTGTACTATGCTGCATTTTTTTGTCATAAGTGACCGACTCTCCCATAAATTTCTGTATCTCTGTTAAGTCTCCAAACTGCAGAACATGTGCAGAAGCATTTTTCCTGCAATTCTATATTTCTGCTAATCCATGCAACTTAAGTCATAAATCCTTTCAGTATACTTGTACTAATACAGAAAGTTGTTGAAAGTAACGTAATAAATTGAAAATAAAATAATCCAAAAGTTCTCTAGCGTCCTCTGCTTAGTAAGACCGGAGAGAGAGAGAGAGAGAGAGAGAGAGAGAGAGAGAGATGTAGTGAAAAAGTATTGGGTTTGTTAATTTATTACACATCTAATAAAGCAAATCTCCATGAAATTGGGTGTGTACATGCAGGTTTCTATGGGAAGGATGATAATGTGCGTATAGAAAGTCCCATTTAAGTAATGGATATACCATACAATTGTGACTCTTTTGTGGTGTATTGTAAATTATACCATGGGTTTGGTTTCACGACCCTGGGTTCAACCTCACGAGACGAAGTCGAGAGGTTACCCAGGGCGTGAAACAAAAAAAAAACATGGTATAATTTACAATACACCACAAATTAGTCAAAATATGTATGTTATATTTGTTTTAACCTATGATACATAAATATTAAAGTTATCTTGTAGGTGCATAAAATATTTATCAATATTAATATAAGTTTATTCAAGCATTATCCCTATGGAACCTCATATAAGGCATTGTTAAAGCTGACATGAATTCATAAAAGCATTTGGTCGCCATATTATTTTCGATCGCTCCTCTACTGCCACTGGGGTATATATACCGGTTGAGAAAGTTACGGTCGGTTGCTTTCCGATCGAGGCATTCACGTTGCACGGACTTCTAAATGCATGACCTACACATTGTAGTAAAATGTAGTAATAAAGAATAAAGAAAACAACAGACAATGAAATATACAAAATATATTTATTCTTTGAAAGGATGTCCAAGGTATGCGTATTATTTTGCACAGACTGTGCTGACTTACTTCGCATACACATCGAACACGTGTGTCGTTCATACAGAGTGCATAACGTCTGCATCCTCTTGAAAACCCCGGCGACACAACATCCAACACAGTAGCTGAATGATAGTAAATCCCAGAAAGTAACAACGTTTTCATCTGTTCCTACAAAAAACTCCCCGTTTATAAAATCCATGCGATAATTATTGACATTGCTTGATCTGCCACCATGTGTGGTTTGCGCATGTGTGATGTTATAACATACACAGGAAAACGGTCTACAATTATCGAGGAAAATTTGAAGTATTTCAGCCTGTCTTGTTTCGTCGTATTGGACATATCTTGCCAGTGCAGTGTTAGTCATATTATTTTTCTTCAAAACGCTTTTCTATGCGTCTTTTCGTCCAAGGTAACGTGTTCGGGTGTATGAAATTCCTGAATGCGGTGAAGCATGAATAGTATTCTCGGCCTTATATAGGGGGTGTGTAGCGATGAACAGAACAATAGAAATCTACAACTAATATGGCGGTTGTCGGAGATAAAAGGGAAATAATGCATATTTATGAATTCATGTCAGCTTTAAGAAAGAGCATTTCTCGACAATAGGTGTGTAAAAAGAGGAAACTTTTATCAACCAAAAAAATAAATATTTATTTTTTTTTAAAAGAATTTGAAAAATACAATATTTATCATCGCATTTTCTGTAGTTTTATAGAACTGTAAAGTAAACATATAAAATAAAATCGCAATAAATGTAAAAATTATAGATAGCTGAACCTCACGGGGAGCCTCTCTCAAATGATCACGTGATTTAAATTCGGCGTCAAGTGCGCAGAAATGAACAGATGAGTTGAGAATGACGATGGAGGACGACGGCAATTTTAACGATCTTGATATTTTGAGGATGAGTAAGAAAACTTTACATTGAGTCAAATAGCCGATCGTATAGAACTAGATTACGTTAAATCAGAGTGCATGATATCCGATTTTGCAGACATGACTTTGAAACTGAGAGTGAAGAAACGAGACCCAGTCATTCTAGCATGGAAGTAACCACCGTGCAGGAGACGTTTACTTTTTCGGAGAATTTGTCAAGATTCGGAAATACAGTCAAAGAAGAAGATTTGGACGAACTCATCTCCGGGACAACTCCGGCCAACACTAAGAAGAGTACAGCGTAAGCAGTGTGTTCAATGACTGGCGCATTTCACGAAATGCTGCTCTCGAAAATATTCCAAATTTGGACCATTTTTCCGTTGATGACTGTGACAGTTCTGCTGCGAGCTACATCAATTGTGACCTGATTAAAATATCTATTTACTGTAATGATTTACAGAGAAACTGGATTATTAACCTTTGTTTACATATTACGATGATTTTCGGTAATACAACGCATAATATCCGTTATAAAGCCCATATATAAATATGAGCACATGGAACTGTCAGTACATGCGATCGGGATCGTATTCCATGCGTATTCCGCCATGTTGGTATAAATTTAGAATGCACACGTGACTTCATAGGTTGATCGATTTTAGCAGCAATACATATTATTTATAAACATCACCTACCTACGTATATTATTAACGTTCTTTAATAACATCTTACCTATTTTTCTAGACTGGCACCTCAAATATTTCCTTTAAAACGTATTTCTGTATTTCCCTATATAATCATGTTGGGGCTGCAACATTTCCAGTTTGTGAATGTTACCAATCGTGACGTCCGTAATATACAACGTCATCAGTCTACATTGGTAACTTCGTATTTCCGGTAGAAAACCTATATATATGCGCCCCCTTTTTGGGACTTGGGTATCAGATCATCATCATCGCTTACACTAACAAGACCACTTTCATAAAGTATTAAACGGTGAGATTCATAGTACGATTAGCAAATTATAGCACGTACAGGGACCTACCATATATACTCTGTTCAGGAATTATTTCATTAGGAATTTTAAATAATATTTCGGTGCCAGTCTGCTATATATTTATCATTCCCCTTTTTTCACCATTGGATTTTATACATTTACGGTGGATAGTTTATTTTACTGTTAAAATAATAAAATAGTGAAACTGTAATTAAGGGACGGGTGGAAGAAACAGTTATTTGACAGAAGGAATACTTGAGCCCTGTAGCGAAAAGCTGACTCAGAGCGGTGTTGTTGTAGCTCGAGCACTTGTAAACCTTACGGATGGCTTTGTGTCCATGCGAATTGGAAATTTTACAAATGAAACCATTACTGTTTTCAAAGATACTGTCGCTGGGAAGCCCCTTAGAGGTGGATCTCTATGGACTGGACGGGCCAGCGGACACTCCACCTCGAAAGGTTTTGCTAGACAAAAGCCATCTGTAGCATTTAGACCAACTAAAGCTCCATCACCCCTCCAACCTTTAAGAGCCGTTTCATTGCTGACCAGGCCTGTTCCAGCTTTGGCTTTCACTGCGCCCGATCCTGACCTGCCTTTTCAGAGCAAGTTTGGTCTGCAAGCTCCGAGTCCCTGTTGACCACGTCTTCCGTTCCGTGTCAGCACCTGTGCCATTATCTTCTTCCACTGTACCAGCCGTTACTTCTGCTGAGTCTTCGTCGGGACCCACTTTGTCTTCATTTGCAAACCCAGTTGTGTCTTTGGCCAATGAGACGACGTCAGGAACTCCCTTTTCGGCATCAACCGAACCCTTGCTCCAGAAACTGTTTCCTGATTTGTGTCCCTCTTCCTCATCTCCTGATAAGAGCTCCCTTGATGTCAATACTGTCAGTACCGTCGACCTAACAGCTAGTTGTCAACCAGTCAACACACCGAGTTAGGTTCTACATCGATACGAGAGGTCGGATCCAGCCCTGACATCGTCCCATCTGGCCAATGACCCCAGGCTTTTCTTTCTTCGCTGGAGCTCCAAGTGCCCAGGAAGATGATTTCGTGGTTCGCATTATGCCGACCGAGAAGTCACTGACATATTCAAAATTGTTCCTTAAGTGGAAAGCGAGTGACGTTTTGTAATTTAGTAATTTAGTAATTTCTCCATCAGAAGCATGGTAACATGGTAACAGCATGGTAACAGCACTTCCAAATTTAGCTCTCCTATATTCAGTACAGCCGTAGTCCTATTGTAGAATCCAGGCCACGGGATCTCTTTGCTCGTTTTCAATGCAGACACTTGGAGTTTGATTGATCATATCACTGACCCACTCCTTGCAATCGCTGAATATTCCGGAATATGGCCATTCCTGGACGACAGTTTTAACGTGTTCCTGTTTTAGATTCGTCACCGTCAATCTATCAGGAAATGGGCTGGACCAAAAAAAAAGGTTACTATTTATATACACTTTAGGCACTCATGAATTTGATCGTTTAAGAATAAACAATACATTTTGTATATATACATGTATATTTTTTGGTGGAGGAAAGTCGGATGATTTTTGAAATTTAAATAAAAAACCCAATGTAATATCGACAAAACTTTAACAGGACGCTTAAGCAATACAAATATTTGGCTGATGTTTTCCAGTTGCATGTTCATAATGACTCTGTCAGTACTGACGCGATATGCGCTAATACGGTGGCTTATCAGCTGATCAAGAACATCAGAACGTAAACCTGCACATAGTAAAAACACACCTTTAACATAACTGTATTCACAAATCCTTCCACATTTTGCAGAGGAATACACGTAGTATTTGGAAAAATATAATTAACTGACTACATGTATTATGTCCGATATATATATGAACAATTTCTAAAAAGTATTGCGTTCAAATGTAAACCTCGAAATAAGCACATATCCTTGAAAACCCGCCCCATAAGTTTTATTCCTCTCAGGTTTGATACATCTTAGTAAAATTTTGTGGAAAACGTTCTTTCCTTAGTATGATGCATTGTAGAATACAACATTGTCGAGTTTCAGACTTCTTTTGTGTTCATTTTTTCATTAAACTATAAAGTTAAACGTTATAGGTACTGACTTGGAGTTAAAGTGCAAACTTAAACAAGATACCTGGTAGCTGCGAGCCAGAGCTTATAAATGATATTCCCGCTCTGATGTGAATATACAATATAAGCAAAGTCGACATATAACAGGAAATTGAAAATAAAATTGTTTAATTATGAATCCAATCTTATCTTTGATTAAAATTTGTTTGAAAATTTTCAAAAATTTAAACTACAAAACTACAAATAAACAAAGGAAATTATTGTCTAATTGACAAAAACAAATGAACCAGTTACCATATGGCATACCTAAACAAAGAGCGATTAATACTAGTAGTTTCTGAGAAAAAATGCGACAGAAATATACGGACAGACACACAGAGAGACGGATACACAGGAGAAAACAGTATTACCCCTTCTCTTTGGAGCTCCAAATCTTTTGAATATAATAAGGTAAAGCGATACTATGATTTGCAATCATATTGAAAAGAAAATGTTATAAACATGTCTTACATATAAACCCCCTAACTGCCCTTTGCATCAAATCCCTAACTGTCATTTGCATCAAAGCCGTTCTGTCCTTTGCATCGCAGATAATTTTCAGCTTTTAAAACAAACTTAAATGAAATCTATTTTCTTTTAACTCCCAACAGAAAAATGCTCACCAAATAAGAATAGAGTGTTCGAAAGTAGTTTCGTTACATGTTGGAGCATGGCATCTAATACCAAAATACTCTTTGTGTCTCTACAAAAACTGTACACTCTCTGTGAATCAGCAGTCTTGTGCTACAATAAAGTCAGAAAATCATAATAGTTGCTCATGACAAAAGAGCTTAAACACATTTGTTATTCGACATTTATCAATAATTAGTTGAAGAAAAGTAAGCACCCACCTTTTGACAACTGTTGTTTAGTTGCATGAGTTGAATTACTAAATTTTTAATTTTTTTTTATGCAAATCATGCTGGTCGTCTGATACTACTGCAACACTGTAGTTTGACCATCTGTCGACCCACACCACTCTTTTCGTCAGGGACCCTTTACTTAACTGTTTGAGAAGATAGTGTGCCTTAAAAGAAATCATATACAATGTGTAACATTTTGTAAAGTTTGATTACCGGGTGGCAGTAAATACAAACTTGCCAGAGGAAGATCATACACAAAAAAATGCTAATGCTATTCAAACGAGTATATTTCTACAGACGCGTATTAGTGCCACATATGCACTTCACATTCTTTCATTTTCAACACTTCAATCTGTAAAATTCACACTTCAATCTGTAAAATTCACACTTTTATTTGTAAATTTTACACTTTAATCTGTAAAATTCACACTTTAAAGTGTAAAATTATTCAGACTTTAATCTGTAAAATTCAGACTTTTATCTGTAAAATTTACACTTTAAGGTGTAAAATTCACACTTTAATCTGTAAAATCTACGCTTTAATCTGTATAATTCACACTTCAAAGTGAAAATTCACACTTTAATCTGTAAAATTCACACTTAAATCTGTAAATTTTACACTTCCTTCTGTAAAATTCACACTTTAAAGTGTAAATTTCGCACTTTAATCTGTAAAATTCACCCGTTTAAGTGTAAAATTCACACTTTAATCTGTAAATTTTACACTTTAATGTGTAAAATTCACACTTTAAAGTGTAAATTTCACACTTTAAAGTGTAAAATTCACACTTTAATCTGTAAAATTTACATTTTAATCTGTATAATTCACGCTTCAAAGTGTGAAATTTACACTTTAATCGGTGCGTCTTTTTACCCCAATGAACCCCAATGAACCCCAATGATACCCCAATGAACCCCAATGATACCACAATGAACCCCAATGATACCCCAATGATACCCCAATGAACCCCAATGATACCCCAATGAACCCCAATGTTACCCCAATGATACCCAAATACACCTAATGATACCCCTATGATACCAAATGATATCCCAATGAACCCCAATGATACCCTAATGAACTTTGAAATATTAATACCCCAATGAAACTAAATGTGTGCATAGTTAAAAGATCTTCCGCGCAAGCGTGTGAATAAACACCGTGCATGTATATCAAGGGGTTATTTTTCCCTTTTGTTTTTGTTCATTTTTGACCGAAAGTTTTCTTAATTCTTTTTTTAAAAACTATTCTTTAAAATTAAAATAAAAAATCCAAACCATGGCTGAATATTTAGAGAAGCTGGCAGGGTCTTAAAAAAATCCACACTGAAATGGATGATATATACAATTTGTTCCAAGGTCAAATTTCTCTATGATTTTTTATTACTGTCCCAAATAAGAATATAAAGCAATTGGGGAGCAAAATTAAAAAGCAATTGGGGAGAGAGGGGTTATCCCATTCAACTTTCCCGTTTTCTGCATTCATCATTTATTCGTAAAGACGTATAACACATACCGTTCATTGTTTACAAATAAAGTATAAGCATTAACTACCAATCTGCTGTGCATTTTCCCAATTCAAGGGTTTCTGATCCGCAACGCTTCTCAAAAATCGGTTTATATATAGCGGAGCGGATCAGAAACTCTTGAACTGGGAAGATGTCTGTCATGGTATAAAAATGAAATTATAAAACGCTAGCGTATGCGTGTTTATTTGCATCAGATTTGCTTGATTTGTTAACTCGCCTTAAACATCCGCGTTCATGAAAATTTATACACACCCCACCGACAATCTTCAATTGTTATTACGCACCCCTTTCCAACAAGCATTGGCTATTATGACGTACAGTTCGCTATGCGACGTTCAACTCTGATGTCCGACTTTATGTCGTCAAATTATTTTAAGGTCAAGATCTAGTAAATGAAAGGTGCCTACAGGTTTTTGAAATTCAAGATATAAATTCTTTTAATGATGCTTCATAACAATATCTTTGCTTCATAGGGTGTATCGGGGCTTAAATTTTTGGTAAGCGCAATAAAAAATCTTGTTTTAAACAACCGTTTCTATGAAGTATGAAGGATAAAAGCAACATATTTCGAAGTTTTGTCCATTTTTTACAATTAAAATATATCTAGAATGCCTACAGTCTCTCCAAAAACGGCATTTAACAAGCTCTTGACCTCCTCTTTAAAAATGATGTCAAATTGAATATAGGTACCGGGATTACTTTTCCCGTGATTAAATATCGAATGTCAGAGTATTATTTTCTACATAATTACTTTAAAGTCGTAAAATACGGGAAAAAATTCATCAAATCAATTATGACGTCATAATGGTTCTAGCACTAAAAAGATACTCGGGAATCATTTACTAGATCTTGAATTTTAAGTCGACGTCAACTTCCATGGCAGGGCGGATCCACGATTTGAAGTTGGGGGGGGGGGGGGGTGTCAGAGGCTTTTTATGTGTTTTAGGCAGAGGGTTTGGGGCTGCCTTGAGGCTGGAAGCTCCTGGATTATAGAAATTTTGTACGGAAAAGTCTTCGAATTTTTCACTTTTTTAAAAAATGTCTTTATTAAAAGTATTTAGAATTTTTAAAGATTTGTAGATTCGCCCTTGGAAGCTCTTGGATTCTAGAGATTTGTAGGGCGGAAATGAAGTTTTCAAATTTTGACATTTGTGTATGGTGGCATTTCTCTGCCCCTTGTGTGCAAGTTATTTTTCTATCAAATATGTCGACATGCAAGATAAATATGTTGACCAAAACCCTCTGCCTTGCAGATATATTAGAAATATTCTTACGAATGGCTGTAAATTAATCTGTTTTAAAGAATCAAGTTCAATGGTACGGTATAAATGAAGTTTTTAAAAAAGATAACCATAATAAACATGGAAGAGTCTTTAAAAACGCTATCTAGAATAACCAATTACTTAAAGGTGCATGTGTGACTGTTCAGATTTAAAAGAGCGTAACTAAAATGGGCAGTTATGGCAGAGAATGCTTATGTGTGTATTCAAATATTGGCAAATTGAATTAACTTGTTTGTTCGTTAATGAATTATATAATATAAAACAAAATCGGATGTTCGATAAGAAGGTTATCATGAGAAAATATTGAATGAATGTAAATAAAAAAGCGTTATAGTAAATGATATCCAAATGTATCCCACTGTACATAATGAACCCCACTGATGCTACAATAAATCCCGATATGTACCCCAATCAACCCTATATTAGCAATGGACAGAAATATGTTAAAATGTAGTTAATCGCCCAATGAATATTGTGTTATCGATTACTAATTGTCGGTCAATTACTTCATCGAATGTGAACGTTGTTGTACATTTTTATGGTAAATATTAATTTTCTTTGCATCTTGTGAAATTTTCCTAGTTCAATTCAATTTCTTTATTGCAAAAGACATACGTCTTATAGCACATATAATGGTGAACAATACAAAAATATACTAGGTAAAAATGATACAGGTGCTTAAGGACAGGATCGCCCCCCCCCTCCTTTCAACCCCCATCCACAAGTATATAGATCCCCGGGACTTCTTCTAATCTAATTTATTCATTCATTGCCCAAAATTACTCTGCTACAAGTATTAATGAGGAACTTAAGTGAAAAGAAAATGGGTGATTATTCAAAAGCAGATTTTAATATAAATTTTGATGATACGGGCATTCCATTTATTCAGAATTCATTTTAAACAAACAATTTGTTAAAAATTCAGACCCTCTATATATAAAATACAGTACTTGTATAAAATATGCAGAGGGTCTGATTTTTTAAAAATGTTTCTTTTAGGTAATTTTGTGCAATGCACATGTATAAATTAGAGAGAGAGAGAGAGAGAGAGAGAGAGGGGTGCCAGAAAAAGGTCACTAACCGTGTTTTTCGTTAATTGGGTGAGATCAGGAGCTGTTAATGAGGCGTGACAACCCTGATGCTTTGAAAACAATATACACCTTCATGAGTTTCGGATTCAAGTACAGGAAATACCGTCAACATTCACTTTATGATAACCGATGAAATACATTGCAGGTTAAGGACCATATTTCTGAAAGATGGAATATCCTGCACTGAAAAACGATCAAAGCACGGCAACAAAACAACACAACTTTGGAATCCAATTTATCCACAACCAACCGAACAAAATTTAGTGAAAATCCATAGATACTATACAAAACAAAAGGGAAACCACACATTCAAGAAACGGGTGACTACATTTGAAAAACTACCATCTAAATTTGAATCAAAGACAAACTTTGCATTTATTGAATATTGTGGGCAGCAAGAAAAAATCAGCAGACCTCATGGAAATTCACAGGACAAAGATGAGCATTATTCTAGAACAGATCCTTTGATATTGCACCAGGCCAATCAGCTAACCAAAGACAAAAAACCTACAGAAATAATGAACATGATGGGAGAAGACAATTCATTTATGGCACCGAAGAATTCCAAACAGATTAGAAACAAAAAGTACAGGGAAACGGTTAAAGAGGAACCCCTTAAACCGACAAATGTAGCAGACGAAGTATACCAAGTGTTGTGTTCTCTTCAAAATTCTGACTTTATTCAACATTTAGTTTTTACCAAGAAGAAGAGACCTATTATCCCCCTTTACTCAGACAACCAAATTAAGGATCTGAGAGCAAACTGCCTAGGAAAGCATGGCAGTGTGATTGGCATTGACAGAACCTTTAACTTAGGATCCTGCTATGTCACAGCCATGACTTTTAAACACCAAGCAGTTGTTCAGCGAGAGACCAAGGGAAATCCAACAATGCTTGGCCCAATAATGCTGCATTATGAAAGCGATTTTGAAGCATACACCACCTTCCTTCAACATATTCATCAAAAAATAGGAGACAATTCAGTTATCCTTGGAAGTGATGAGGAAAAGGCTTTAACTAAAGCAATTCACCAGTTGTTTCCTGCAGTAACCCATTTGCTTTGCACAAAACATTTGAAAGATAACATTCGTCGTAATTTACAAGACAAAATTGGGTGTTCAAAAGAAGATCGTGAAAAAATTGTTAAAGAAATTTTTGGACCACAAGGCGTTGTTAAAAACTGTGATGACTCGACCTCTCATGAAACCACCTTCTATAAGTTGAAACCATATTTCCAAAAATATCCATCTTTTCAAACTTACTTTGACAAACACTTACGTGACAACCTCATCAACTATGTCATTAGGCCTATCAACGATGGAATTATACAAGAGCTCTGGACAAATAACAACACAGAATCAATAAACAACAGGATGAAGATGGAATGTGATTTGAAAGCGAAAAAACAACCAGCCCTTATTGAATGCCTTGAGAAGATTACCAACAGTCAGATGCAGAACTTGAGGAGATCTTTGTATGGTTATGGAAATTTTAAGTTGACCACCCATTTTTCCATATTTCGATTAAGTCAATCAACATGGGCAGGAAAATCTACAAGGGAAAAACAAGTTCTATTTAACAAGTTTTTAACAACCAGGAAGGTGAACATCTCTGAGAGAACTAGGTCATTTTTTAAATTAAAAAAGTCCAAAAGGAAATCTGCATGTTCAACAGATGAAAATTAATTCTCAAATGAGCATTACCTCGGCATACAAGACAAACTTAGCTGATATTTATTGTAAGACTCTTGGAAGTGACATATTGTACGAGATTAAAAAAATTATGAATAGTTCTGTTGACTAATATCTTTGCATGCAATATATTATATGTCTATACCATCAGCAAATATATTGAACTTTATGCATCACTAATGTGCGCTGTGAAGTGTAATGCTTGACTTAGACTGATTAGCAGAAACCATAGTAGACCCATGTCATTGTTGAATTTATGTCATTGTATAATATGTGAAAATATCAAGAGACTGCTATATAAAATTGCATAAATGATTATTATTGATGTTTTGTTATTATTCAATCATATTCTAGTATAAAATGGAATCATTTGTATTCATGATGGCTCAATTTTGGTTGCTTTTCTGGATATATCCATTTACCTTGACAAAAATTAAAGAAATTTGATCCATGAACCTAAAAAAACCCAGTAGCAATTCACCAAAATTGGTCCTCATGAAGTCAAGTGTTTTTGATAACATTGAAAAATGGAGTATACATATCCTCCTATAATTTTGATACAAAATTAAACTGGTCTGTAAACAGAAGATTACTGTGGTTCAAAATCAGTGTCAATGTGGTAAAGGATAAAAAAAATATTTGGCAAAATGTTTGCAAGGACACACCATCATTTGAATATATCATCAAAAGTTCAATGTTCAGCTATCATAAAATCACCACCGGTGATTAATAACCTAACTGAATAAGCCACTTTTAATTGGCTAATGAATATTGATAACTTCCATCGGGACAATATTGCAGTAACCATGTGTTATTGGATTAATCTACCGTGATAAAGGCATTCATATGATTTTAATTTTCAATTCAAATTTATTGTGATCATTCATTTGGGATGTTCATCAATTAACACATCACACGTCAAGGCGGCGCAGCGAATATACTTCAAACTGGTTGAAATATCAGAAGAAGACCTTTTAAGGCCAAGCAATTGCTTAAACAAAAACTATACGATGACAAGGGATAGAGAGCTTCAGTTCGTCATATTTTTGTTTTACTGATGGTTTTACTAGAATTAAAACAAAGGGACTAAATACCAAGCATTTTTTTACACGATAACATTTGTCAACAGTTCTTAAATAACTTCATGTATGTACAAAATGACTGAAGGAGAAATTTACAGTAATTTGACTTTCGTTTAAAAGTAACTCAAAAAATTTTCCACAAAAATTCAAGAATGAGAGAAAATGTAAATGATGACATCTTGAAATGAAAACTAAAGATAAGAAATAAAGAACAAGTCTTCTTTCTGTTCGTTTGTAAGGTGTTTAAAACACAGGAGCAATGAGAAGCGTTAAAATGACGTTGCGAAAAATTTGCAGAACTTGCGCCGGGTCACTGGTCCAAGGCACGTTGAACAGCTAACTAGGGATGATCTAATCATGCCGTAGACAGAAAACGTTTCACATCATTAAACTCTATCCTTATTTAGATTTTTGTGAAATTTCAAGGGTTAATCTTTGTTCCTAAACGAATAAGAGAAAATGTCTCAATAATTACTGAAAAACCCTCGTATATGGGTCCGCTCGTATATAAAGCACTAAAAATGGCTAGCGACACGAAAAATTGAAATTGTGAAAATTCGCGTTGTTAGCCATTTTCAGTGCTCTGTATATTCAATTTACTGGTTTAGTATCTATGCATAGACCCGATACGTTAAAGGTGCCTTGTGTTATTAATATTGGGGATATGTTTTGTATATTATAATACATTTATACAATTGTAGTAAATATTCTAATTAAAGCATCATTGAATCAGATAATTTCCTCTGTGTTTGGTTATTAGATAAAACGTTACGATGATCCCGAGTCACGTGACGGAAAGCGATTTTTTAGAGGCTATAAAAGGCCGGCGCGCTATTGAACGGAGTTCAGTTGGCGGATTGCTGCAGAAGCGAAAGGAGCTCTACGGGTAAGAATTATAGGTCTCATTTGCGGTGTCTCAAATTAATGCAGACGGACCATTTGAGATTTATATATTCTTCGGTACTGTACTAGTAGTTAATACAAAGCCAAGAGAGTGATTTAAGGCATTAGGTTTCAGACTGCGGTCTGGGAGGCTTTGGTTCAGCACACTTGCTGGAACGTAGAGTTTCAGACAAATAAAGGTTTCAAGCACAGAGGGTTAAAAGGAAAATTTATTATATCATTCAATCATATTTGTGATCAAAGTGAAGTGATTTTCATTTAATTATAATAATCAAACTAAACGTAAAGTAACGTTAAGAAAAATTAATATCATTCGTGGTTAGAACCCACAAAACACATTACAAATTTTGGTGGCAGCGGTGGGATGATCTAAACATTAGATTTATAATTTTTTTTTTCCATAAACATATTGCTTGTAGTTTGAAACATTAAGTTTAGATCTAATTATGGATGATATTGATAAAGAAATAAGTTTCCTCCAAGAAAAAATAAAGGAACTTTCAGACGAAAGTATACGTTTGAAAGAAAAAGAGAATCACAGAGAATCAACACCACTTACAGCCAGAGATTCTGGCATTGGTGCTTCGGCACAATCAAAGGGTGCAAAAAGTAGTATTGAGTTTGGCGGAGCTCGTCCGAAAGTAAAGTTTGAAGCTCACCCTGAGGATGATGTCGAATACTATAGTCCCAGAGATGTGAGACCTGTACTGGATAATGAAGAGTTCTTCGAAACACCGCACCGCGTTCAGACAAACATCACAACACGGAAGTATAAGGCTGATAGAGCTCGAACGCCAAATGATCCAGTAGAAAAGGATAATTCTAGCAAGCTAAAGCCTGCAACATATGACGGATCAACTTCGTGGTTGGACTATAGGTCACATTTCAATGCATGCGCTTGTCTGAATCACTGGTCTGAAGCAGAGAAAGGAATGTATTTGGCCGTTTCTTTGAGAGGTCAAGCCCAGGGGGTGCTTGGGAATCTTCCCGAATACTTGCAGATGAACTTCAAAGAGCTGAGTAAATCCCTGGAAGAACGCTTTTCTCCTGTCAATCAAACCGAACTGTATAGGGCACAACTTAGAGAAAGACGGCAGAAAGCAACTGAGTCTATACCTCAGCTTGGACAAGACATTAGGCGTTTAACACGCTTAGCATATCCTACGGCTCCAGGGGATGTGTGTGAAACGCTAGCCAAAGAATATTTTATTGACGCATTACCAAGTTTTGACATGCGTCTCAGGATTAAGCAATCCAGACCTGTAAACTTAAACGATGCAATTAGGCATGCGGTGGAGCTACACGCGTTTGTGGGGTCGGAGTGCAAGAGACATGAAGACAGTGGATTATGCCGCGGAGCAGTAAGTGAAAGTTCAATGCCTGATTCAAAAACAGAGAGTTTGGAAGATGCTGTAAAATCGATAAAGGAAGTGCTGCAGTCTCTGCAGGAAGATATAAATAAGATGAAACAGCAACAGAAGGCACAGACAAATTATGGACCACGAAGAAACCAAGAAAGGAATAATTCGTCACGAAATACATTGAAGTGCTACAAGTGTGGTAATATTGGACACTTTAAAAAAGATTGTAGAGTTAGGCCTAAGCAAGATAAAAAGAAACAAGACGATGAGAAAATGAATAAGAACACAATCGAGCGTTCTGGACAAGTTAAAATGTTTTCTAACGATGAGACTCCACGAGAGGTTCAGAATAAGGGTTGTGTTGGAGTTCAAAGGAAACCAAGCGAAGCTGGCATGTACATACGTGGAACTGTTCATAATGAGCCTGTCATGATACTAGTAGATACTGGTGCTACTGTGACACTCATCTCAAAGAAGAGTTATGATTCTATTAACAGACACAATAGTTTAGAGCTTATTGAAACAAGGCAGGAAATTCTATCCGCTTCAGGTACCCCTCTTCATGTCTATGGTAAGGCATTGGTACAGTTCAAGTTTGGAGAGAAGGTGACTTTTCAGAATGTGATTGTTGCAGACATGAAGGTAGAGGCTGTCCTGGGCTTAGATTGCTTGACGGCTAATAAAGGCGTTATTAGTCTAAGTGATAAAAGTCTAATACTGGGAGGTGAAACACATGCGCTAGAATTCGAAGGCAGAATAGGCTGTTTTAGAATCGTAGCTTCAGACACCATCTCCTTGCCATCAAGATCCGAGATTATTGCGACAGGAAAAGTAATAGTGCCAGACGGTGATCGAATGGATTTTGATGTTGGCATTGTGGAGCCGTCTGAAACATTTCTGAATTCAGATAGAGGTATGGTTGGCCGTATTTTAGTGAAAGGTGGTCAGACCATTCCAATTAGATTGTTGAATCCTTCAGATAAAGATATGATGATTCGAACAGGAACAACAATTGGGCAACTGTCATCAATAGCTGATGTGATTGACGGAGAACTTGGAACCTTGGAAAATACAGCTATGTTGCCGGAACATTTGCAAGTTCTGTTCAAGAAAACCTGTTCCAATTTGAGCAAACAGAAATCGAAAATTGTGAAGTCACTTTTAGGTAGGCATGCAAATTTATTTACCAAGTCTGACGACGATCTTGGACGAACTGGCTTAGCTAAGCATACAATTGACACGGGTGAAAACAAACCAATAAGGGAAGTTCCGAGGAGACTTCCTGAGCATATGAATGCTGAAGTAGAGAAACATGTTAAAGATATGCTAAAGCATGGAGTTATAGAACCGTCCAATAGCCCCTGGTCGTCTAGAGTTGTGTTAGTTAAGAAAAAGGATGGCTCGACGCGATTCTGTGTGGACTACAGGCGTTTAAATGCTATCACAGAAAAGGACGCCTATCCATTGCCACGTATAGACGAGACTTTAGACCAGCTTGCGGGTTGTAAATGGTTCTCAACTCTTGACTTACATTCAGGGTACTGGCAAATTGAAATGGAACAAAATGATAAAGCTAAAACGGCATTTGTAACTCGGAATGGGTTGTATCATTTCAACGTAATGCCATTTGGGCTCTGCAATGCCCCAGCAACGTTTGAAAGGTTAATGGAAACCACGTTGGCGGGACTGCAATGGGATATCTGTCTCATTTACTTGGACGATATAATTGTGTATGCAAAGACATTTGAGGAGATGAACAACAATCTGGCGAAGGTATTTGAAAAGTTGGCTGCTGCAGGGCTAAAGCTGAAGGCCAAAAAGTGCACATTATTTGCACAAACAGTTGAATATCTAGGACATGTTGTTTCGGAACATGGGATCTCTACCGATCCTAAGAAAACCGAAGCAATACGCAAGTGGCCTAAACCCCGCAACATCACAGAGCTCAGGTCCTTTTTAGGGTTCTGTAGTTACTACAGAAAATTTGTTCACAGCTTTGCTGCCATTGCCAAACCACTTCATGCTTTAACTCAGAAAGGCAATAAATTCACATGGTCAGAGGAGTGCCAAAGTGCATTTGAAGTTTTGCGCGATAAACTTGTTAAAGCTCCGATGTTAGCGCATCCGGATTTTACGAAACCTTTTATTCTAGACACGGACGCTAGTGACATGGCAATGGGTGCTGTACTGTCTCAAGTACAGGATGGAGATGAGCGAGTCATCTCTTATGCAAGTCGGTGTTTAACTAAGGCCGAGCGCAAGTATTGTGTAACACGAAAAGAGTTACTAGCTATAGTGCATTTTGTGAAATATTTTAGGCACTATCTGTACGGCAAACCTTTCTTGGTAAGAACCGACCACAGTTCTTTAAGGTGGTTAATGAACAAGAAAGATGCAGAGGGTCAGCTGGCACGATGGATAGAGACACTTTCGACCTACGAGATACAAATCCAACACAGGCCAGGAAGATTACATAAAAACGCAGATGCCCTAAGTAGGATTCCGTGTAGACAATGCGGAAACGACTACTGTTCTAGCAAATCTGAGGAAACCAGAGCGCAGGTACGAGCATTGTTCGAACAGAAAGAGACTGAAGACACAAGAAAAATGTCAATTTTGGAAATGCAAGAACATGATAAAGACATAACACTTGTAAAGTCATGGCTAGAAAGTGAAAGAAGACCCGTTTTTGACGACGTTCGAAGTAAAGGTTATTTTCTTCGATCATTGTGGTGTCAGTGGCATAGACTTACTATAACAGACGAAATACTTTGTAGAAAGTGGACTGTGTTAGAGACAAAAGAAGATATACTGCAGCAAGTGATACCACTATCTGGAAGAAGAAGCATTTTGAGATATTGCCATGATGAGAGAACATCGGGACATTTGGGCGTACATAAAACATTAGCAAGGGTTCGACAAAGATATTATTGGCCTGGTCTACAGCAGGATGTGAGACAGTATGTAACAGGCTGCGATACTTGCACCAAACGTAAAAACCCAAATAAAAAGAAAATTGCACCCATGCAACTAGTACCATCAGGCTTGCCAATGGACCGCATTGCAGCTGATATTATGGGAGAATTACCTATCACTGCCAAGGGCAATAGATACATCTTAGTAGTTTCAGACTACTTCACGAAATGGACGGAAGCGTTCGCAATGCCAAATATGGAAGCCAAAACTGTGGCAAAAATAATGGTAGAAGAAGTATTTGTTAGGCTAGGAACGCCTAGAATAATACACTCAGATCAGGGGAGGCAGTTTGAAAGCGAATTGTTTAGGGAAGTATGTCGACTGTTTCATATCCAGAAAACACGAACCACCGCCTACCATCCTCAGTCGGATGGTATGGTTGAAAGGTTCAACCGGACATTGACTTCTATGCTCAGCGCATTTGTACAGGAAAATCAGACAGACTGGGATGAACACATTCCTTATGTCATGATGGCCTACCGGTCTGCAGAACATAAGTCTACTCAATTCACACCGAATATGCTTATGTTAGGAAGGGAAACTACATTACCTTTAGACTTGCAGTATGAGATGCCTGAACACATGAAAGAAGAAACTCCGAATGAGTGGGTCTGGATCTTACGGGAGAGACTTGAGCGTGCACACAATGTCGTCCGTCAGCATATAGAAGATGCCATGAATCGGCAAAAGAAATATCATGACATGAAAATGTCGTGGGAAAAGTTCAAGAAAGGAGATAAAGTATTTGTGTACTTTCCTCAGAGAAAAGTTGGTTGCTCTCCAAAACTCACCTCGTTTTGGCGAGGACCATTTGAGGTGCTTGAACAGTGGTCGGATGTACTTTATGCGGTAGCTTGTGGCAGAAAAGGAGACAAACAAATTATTCACTGTGATAGGATGCGAAAGAAAAGAGAGCAAGTTCTGAATTTTGAGTGTGATACGCCCGAGGCAAGAGATGAATCTATCTTAAAAGCTGAAGAGACAGACACGTTCGAACTGGGTGAAACAAACGAGTTAGATACTGTTCAAGAGTTAGTAAAAGGGACTGAGCAAAAGCGAATTCGTCGACCGCCTAAATGGTTGGAAGACTATGAGTTATAAAACTTGTTTTGTTTATTGTTTGAAAAAAAAAATGATTTGCAGTCTAGCTAGACAAAACAAATAACATGTTTCTATTTATATATTTTCAGAAAATGCCAAACACTAAAATTACCAAAGCAAAGTCGAGGGACAAGTGTCCATTGTGTGAACAAGGAGTTCAGGACAATAAGTGGCGGGAACACTTGCTGATGTGTAATGGAGGGAAGTTTCCATGCAAGATATGTGGTAAACTTTTTAAGAAGAGTTCCTACCTTCAGCGTCATGAGAAGAAGTTCCACCCAGCGGAGGTTGTGGAGAAGAAGACCGAGGATGATAAAGAGTGGTTAGAGCAAGACCCAGGAGAACTAATTGGGGAAGTATCCAATGAAAGCGATTCAAGCTCCAGTAGTATTGATTCTAGTGAAGAGGAAGACGTGGTTGAAGAAAGTAAGGTGGATGAACCTGGGAGAGATAATGAGCGTCAGGTACCACAAGAGATCAAGAAGGTAGAAGAGAAGGGTGGTGAAGAAAATACATGTAGCAGTTCCTTAGAGAAAGGAAGGATAATAAGGAAGCCGACAATACCGGTTTCGGTATTTGCTCCTCAGAGAAGGGTACCTCTGAACTTACCCGATAAGAACGTTTTCCTAAAACGATTCCACTTCTCCTCAAAATGCTCAACCAGCACACAAACAGAAGATGTTTGCCATGCTGTTCAAACCAGAATCAAAATGAGAAAACTTCACAAGACCACCTTTAGCTATGTTAAAGATGACAAGAACGTGGAAGAGATCATAGAGGAAGAAGAGTTTGAATATGAAAATTAACTAATCATCTTAGTTGCCAGTGTAAGATAACACTCGGTTAAAACACATGTTTGTAAATTATAAGAGTAAACTTAACTTTTGGAAAATATGTATGTAGTTTTATATAAGCACGTCTGTTCAATCAATATGCGGGACGCATAAGTTTCGGAGGCGTGGGTATTGTAGTAAATATTCTAATTAAAGCATCATTGAATCAGATAATTTCCTCTGTGTTTGGTTATTAGATAAAACGTTACGATGATCCCGAGTCACGTGACGGAAAGCGATTTTTTAGAGGCTATAAAAGGCCGGCGCGCTATTGAACGGAGTTCAGTTGGCGGATTGCTGCAGAAGCGAAAGGAGCTCTACGGGTAAGAATTATAGGTCTCATTTGCGGTGTCTCAAATTAATGCAGACGGACCATTTGAGATTTATATATTCTTCGGTACTGTACTAGTAGTTAATACAAAGCCAAGAGAGTGATTTAAGGCATTAGGTTTCAGACTGCGGTCTGGGAGGCTTTGGTTCAGCACACTTGCTGGAACGTAGAGTTTCAGACAAATAAAGGTTTCAAGCACAGAGGGTTAAAAGGAAAATTTATTATATCATTCAATCATATTTGTGATCAAAGTGAAGTGATTTTCATTTAATTATAATAATCAAACTAAACGTAAAGTAACGTTAAGAAAAATTAATATCATTCGTGGTTAGAACCCACAAAACACATTACACAATGTACTTTGATAATGTTTGGGTTTTTTTTTTTTTACGAAACTAGAGGTATTGCGAGCAAGCTCACAAATGAAAATATCGAAACTGAAGTCTTTCTCTAATGGAAAAGAATCGATATGTCTCTTTTTCTTAAAGTTTTGTTGAACTAGCACAAACTCAAATGAGGACATAATTACGGGTCACAAACAATTTAATCTTTGAGTCAAATTTTAGCTTAAAAAAATTCAATCATTACCCATTACAAGATATGGCCCAATCGGTGAAAAAACGGCACATAGTTGAAATGTCATTTGTGTAACATGTTGCTACAAAAAAATTCACTAAGTGTATTAATTATGAACATACTTAGTATCATTTGAGTATTTAAGAGTTCATTGGGGTATCATTGGGGTTCATTGGGGTATCATTGGGGTATCATTGGGGTTCATTGGGGTATCATTGGGGTTCATTGGGGTTCATTGGGGTATCATTGGGGTTCATTGGGGTAAAAAGACGCACCCCACTTTAATCTGTATAATTCACACTTTAAAGTGTAAAATTTACACCTTTATCTGAAAAATTCACTTAATAGTGCAAGTTTCACACTTTAATCTGTAAAATTTACACTTTCATCTGTAAAATTCACACTTTAATCTGTAAATTTTACATTTTCTTCTGTAAAATTCACACTTTAAAGTGTAAAATTTGCACTTTAATCTGTAAAATTCACACTTCAATCTATAAAATTCGCACTTTATTCTGTAAAATTCATACTTCAATCTATAAAAGGACTAAGTGCGGTTTTATGCAATTTTTGCCCCCCAAAATCAAAGTTTTAGAAAGAGCTTTAAAATAAGATGAAAGATAGTTAAAATCATATTGGAAATAAAGGTGTAAAAGGTTATCACCACAGTGACGTCATAACGTAAAAATGACGTCATGAATATTGCATTATTTTGATAAATTGATGTTTTGTAGCAAAATATGGGTGTTTTCCGATGGTTTTTCGACTGGGAAACATCGAGCGCAGGCTTGCTCAAGTACCATTTTTTAGTATAATATGTATAACTATCTGAAGTAAAACATATGTTAAAATTGCACTTGAGCAGACCTGCGCTCTATACTTCCGAATGCAAAATATAGAGCAAAAATGAGAATATCTTCATTTGTTTGCAACTTTGCGGGAATTAGGTCATTTAGATGACGTCATAGATAAAACACGAGTGAGCAATAATGACTAAAATCAAGATTAATGTTATAGGCATCCTCTTTACAATGATTTGTGAAGATTTCATTCTTATACGATACTATTTAAAAATTGGTTGAAATCGGGGGCAGATATTTGACCAAACCGCACATAGTCCTTTACACTTTAATCTGTAAAATTCACACTTTAATCTGTAAATTTAATTTTACACTTTGATGTGTAAAATTCACACTTTAAAGTGTAAATTTCACACTTTAAAGTGTAAAATTCACACTTTAATCTGTAAAATTTACATTTTAATCTGTATAATTCACGCTTTAAAGTGTGAAATTTACACTTTAATCTGTATAATTCACACTTTAAAGTGTAAAATTTACACTTTTATCTGAAAAATTCACTTTATAGTGCAAGTTTCACACTTAAATCTGTAAAATTTACACTTTCATCTGTAAAATTCACACTTTAATCTATAAAATTTACATTTTAATCTGTATAATTCACGCTTTAAAGTGTGAAATTTACACTTTAATCTGTATAATTCACACTTTAAAGTGTAAAATTTACACTTTTATCTGAAAAATTCACTTTATAGTGCAAGTTTCACACTTAAATCTGTAAAATTTACACTTTCATCTGTAAAATTCACACTTTAATCTGTAAAATTCACTTAAATCTGTAAATTTTACATTTCCTTCTGTAAAATTCACACTTTAAAGTGTAAAATTTGCACTTTAATTTGTAAAATTCACACTTCAATCTATAAAATTCGCACTTTAATGTGTAAAATTCACACTTTAAGGTGTAAAATTCACACTTAAATCTGTAAAATTCACACTTTAATCTGTAATTTTTACACATTTATCTGTAAAAATCGCACATTTACAATGTATCTGTAAAATACTTTGCAAACACCGCATGGCTGTTTTAATGAAATGTCTGGCAATTTTTTTTTTTATCCTTTTTTAATAAACATTGCAACCGACAAATGAGTTCTCATTGCAAATATTTAATTTTCCAAAAAGTGAAACAGTAATTATATAGTACTCTTAGACAGTGACCCATGGCAAAAAAAAAATGTTCAGCGCCACTTTTTATAATATAAGCCGTTTCACTCGTCTTTTTAAATCAGATTGAACTTTTAACAGAAACTGGAAAAGTGATAATTTTAATGTACTTAAAACTTAAATCACCCTGTCTATAACATATTTGTTTCTGAATTTCAATATATGTTATTAATCGTCATGCATTTTATTAAGGTCTTTCTTTGTTTTTCTTCGCAGCATTGATAGAGAATGAAATTAGCTATAATTTGCAATGTTAAGAAGATGTCATTAGTTCGTCAAACGCGTCCAGTTTTCTTTTTTTAACTGCTTTTAAAGATTTTTTTCATAAACGTTTTAAGATTCAATGATGAGACGTTCAGAGATATTAAATATATGTTAAAAAGGGCGTAAAATACACGGAAGCCGGAAAGTGACCGGTGGAAAACATATTTCATCAGACGGCCGCGACATTATATCTGACGGCCACCAAAAATAAGGTTTCTGCTTTTCTGGCGTATGCTATATTACTATGTGGCGGCCGCCAGATAATAAGTGGCGGTCGTCATAGCGACCGCCACTTATTTATCTGGCGGCCACCACACAGATTTATATACAGCCGCAACATAAGATTTAGAATTATCTAGTCCACTTATCTAGTCTATCTTAGTCAACAATTTGTGTTGGTTTTGATTTTTAGTTCACTTTTATGCAAATACACAATCTTCAAGCCTGCTAAATGTATATCAGACGTCACCTTTTACTAGTTTAAAGCTTCAATTTTATTCATTCGTATGCAGCACAATTTTATTTAATTATGTATTTGTAGTACGTACACAACTCATAGTACTGAAAGTACTTATACTTAATGGTGGTTTCGACATAATATATATTCTCTGGATGATCAGTAATTCATCATTGTTTATTATTTTGAAGGCATTAAACCATTTATATCTATTTGAAAAACTCACAATTTTTTCTTTCAATTATCACTTTTGTGTAATGATGTCACTGTATTTAAGACAAAGCTTGAAATATTCAAAAGTTAAAACAGTTTAGTCCATAATGCTTCTATCAAACCATCGGAAATGATAAATACTCTCCAATGTATGTGTGTATATGAGCGAATTTTAAAGGATAGTGGGTAAATTTTACAGATCAATGTGTGAATTTTACACTTTAAAGTGTGAATTCTACAGATTAAGGTGTGAAGTTTACAGATTAAAGTGTAAAATTTACAGATTAAACTGTGAAATTTACAGATTAAGGTGTGAATTTCAGTTTAAAGTGTGAATTTTACACTTTACAGCGTGAATTTTAAAGTTTAAAGTGTGAATTATACAGATTAAAGTGGAAATTTACACTTTAAAGCGTGAATTTTAAACTTTAAAATTTACACTTTCAAGTGTGAATTTTACAGGTTGAAGTGTAAAATTTACAGATTATAGTGTGAATTTTACAGATTAAAGTGTGAATTTTACAGATTAAAGTGCAAAATATACAGATTAAAGTGTTGAAAATAAAAAAAATGTGAAGTGTATATGTGGCACTAATACGCTTCCGTAATTTTAGACGATGCCCACAGGCACTTAATATTTAGTTTTAACCCCAAATCGTACTCATAATATGGAAATTTAACTTCACAATTTATGTTCTTTTCTTACTTTTCTTTTTCTACTAACTAATTTCCATGATAAGTTTGAGGTGGTATGGGACACCCTCATACAGTGACGAACTTCAAGTTGAAATGATCGATAAAATGAAATATTTTCTTTCACAAAACTTTTATCCAACAGCGTAGCCCAATGATTTCGAGCGTTTACTAAATAAAACACAGCATGCCGTTATATTTATGAAAGTAATAGTTTGATATGTACATAATCAATAAGATAAGCACTTGAATTATAGCCTTATAATTAAAATTTAATGAATAACGCTTTTTCAGTATACATGTATATAATTCAGACTCTGTAATTCTGGTCTGATTCATATTAAATATAACTGAGGGATATATATGAAATTATGTTAACATGGTCCATGTACTTTAGATTGTTCAAAATTCATTTGAAGTTATTTTTATACTTAATAAAGTCGTACCCGTGAATTTAACCAATAGAACAGCTTAAAAATTCATAAATAATAGTGTTGACAAAATCTATGACAATAATCAGAATATTTGTCATTAGTTTGAATGTCGCTGAGGCGTTTATAGTTTTCACCTATCTAAAACAAAATTAAAACTTATTTTTGGCCGAATATTATAAAAATTACACATTCTAAACCGGAAAAGAATTTAATTATATGGTACTTTTATCCAAATTAATATAGATAGGTGTCTCATATACCACCTTAATAGGTTTAGAGAATGTAACAGACAACGAAGGACGAAAACGGAAAGTGACCAATGTAACAGAAAATGAAATAAATTTGATAGTCAAACCATTGAAATTCTAAATAATTGATAAACGTAAACCAATTCTTACCGATGCTGAAAACGGCAGGTCATTTTTCAAACACTTTTCCAATATACAGTAGTCATCAGACAAAACTTGATGTGTCATAACAATCAGGAGAGATTCAATTCGATCGAACAAAATAGATACGGCTTTACTTGACCTGAAACTTAAAAGGACACAATGTATTTTTATCACTGTTTAAGCTTTAAATAAGATAACATTTCTAGTGCGAATAATTTAGTTTGCATTACTTTGAAGTTGATAGTATAGACACGTATATCATAAAACATTAGTTATAAAAATATAATCGAAATTCAATTTGTTTCTTTAGAATTGTTACTTTTTATATAAAACGCTGTAAGCTACCAAGAGTAAAAACGTTTGTAAAGAGTTTATGTTACCCCCCGCAAACGAAGTTGACAGGGGGGGGGGGGGGGTAGGTATATAGGAATCACCTCGTCCGTCCGTCTGTTTGCACATAATTCGTGTCCGTTCCATATATTTCTTATGGAGAAATATTGGAAGTTCTTACTTCACACAAAGATTGTTTATGACCTGAAGGTGTGTAATGACCTTGAGCCAAGGAAATTTGGGCAAGTTATTGTTAAAGAAATGCTTAATTCCTGTCTGCGTCATATCTTGTATGAATGCGAATGATTAGAAGGTAAAATTTTACACAAAGCTTGCTTGTGAAAGGAAAAATTAAATTAATTGTTCTTTTCTCATTCCCGCCCGCCCCTCTGAAAAAAGGGAAGTTCTTATTCATAGGAAATGGCCGGTTATAGATTGCATCCATCATTTTCTATAATAGAAATATACTTGACTTATGATTTTTTCTTAGCGGGGGGTATCAATTGTGAGCTTGCTCACAGTACCTCTAGTTTAGTAAAGGTCCAGATCGTATGGAGGATCTTCGAGTATCTGTATACCATAGCTTGCATAACTCTAATTTACTTACAAAACAAACAAATTAGTATTCAAGTAAACAAACTCCATAATAAATTGTGCTCATGTAAGGTGGAGTATGGACCTGGGAAGATAATCAAGTTCAATGTACCAGATAAACCGTGTACTTATGAAGAGTTAAAGTGTGATATACAGGCAAGAATTAATTGTTTGAAGGACAAGGCTTTTGGAATGCAATATCTCGACGATGATGCTAACTGGATAATAGCAATCAGCAACACCTGCATTGCCGAAGCATTCAGGTGCGCCGTTCCTGTCGCCGGATCGTCCATGCGTCGGATCAAAATGAGAACTTTTGACCGATGTTCCCCCCAGCCAGTATCATGGCAATCTCAGGAAGCTATCAAAACTTTGAAACCGAAATCATAATTTGTTGAAGAGCAACATGATTCACCTGATATCACTATCAATTTAGATCTTCATGAACGTGACCAGCGCCAACTGTCAACACCTATTTATAAGTCGCTGCTACAAATTTTGATTGAGGAATTAGAAGATTACTTCGGCGTAAAGTCGGTAGAACTTGATAGTGCACGGGACCATCTATCTCATCTAGGGAATAAGTTTAGTAACCCAAATGTCAAAATTGATAAAACTTAACTCCAATGTGGAAACTGTCACTTTAGACTTGGACACACAAAGCGGAATTGTTCTTTAGGGCCATGTGAGGGGCTGCAATATTGCGGAGATATTGACAAGCATGACTACGAAAAGAAACAAGTCATTAATGCCCAAAGCCCAAAGTGCCGTGAAAGTTTTGTCAAGAGATTTTGGATAAATTAAAACAAAGTATGGCAATGAAAAGAACCGCCTTCGAAGAAACATGCGACACTTTTTTTTAGCAAGGTTTTGCTTTATTTGGTTAACACAGACATCAACAAGTATTACCCCGTAGGAAATTTTGGATTGTGGGCACTTGCAATGGGTGCAATCCATCCAGATATTGCTGTTCTTGAAAAGTATTTCCGAGGTGTGGTACCTAAAAATTTAGAAGATGCATCGAAAACGTTCCAATACATTCTAAAATCTCAAAAGTCGACGCATATTTCATTTGAAAACAAACGTGGGAATCCTGTAAGACGCCTTCTTGAGGAACAAGGAGTCCAGTTTCCAAATTTCAGCGAGCCTACCAGTCCCCGATTCACTACAGTGGCTCACAGTGTCCAACACATAATGCCATGCCACCAAAAAAAAAAAGACTTTAAGAACCAACCATGCATAGCCATACTATAGCTACTACGCTGTAAACTTGTCATTTGGATTTTCAATTTTTAGCCAAAAAGGCTCAATTACGTTATGTGAGAAAATCACTTCTTTTTAATGTTTTTTTGTACGGAATACTGATTTTTCTATCATTAAACGTTTTGCAGAATAAATAATCGTTGTTATAGAGAATCATATAGTATATTTAACACTTAAGATTTTAATATTAAATGGAAGACAATCTAAATAAGATTTTCTGACTTTGAAAAAAAATGTGAATGTGTAAGTCATGAGTTCGAATCTCGCAAGGGTTTTTAAAACTTTAATCTCTTCAAATATTTTTAAAATGTTTTGTTAAATATGGTAAAATTTGAAAATTCTAAACCGGTGAAAGTAATTCAATTATAATGTATTAATAAATCGCAAGTGTCCCATTCCACCTCAAGTACAGACATCCACGAAAAAATTGGTTCGGGGGGTACATAAATCACCGTAAACAACCCCTAACGCGGGGGAGTCGACAAAAAAAGTAGGGAGGAGTCGATTCCAACGCATGGGGGAGTCGACTTTCTTCGCTTCGAAGACCAAAGTAATTTAGGTCACGCCTTTTGTAGGTATTTATATGAAGTATTTCCAAAAAGTATATACCGCACGGAAGACAGCGATAGTCAAACTTTGTGTCGGTCATTGGTCCGAGTGCTCTATGCGTCTAGTAGTCTCAAACACTTCGAAACTATTTGACAGATATCAAATTCACGATGATCGGGTGATCAAAATATGCATGATTTGTAAAATATACGACTTACTTTGGGATACAGACAGTTGAAACAGGCGAACAAATGATCAACCTTGTAAGTGCAATAATCAAATCTTAACAAACCTTAGGGAAATATGAGTAATCAAGACATTTTGTGTTCAGATGTAACGGTAACGTAGGGTAGAGTCGATTTTCGGAAAACAGAACGCACGGGGGAGTAGAAAATATTGTTAAAAATGCAAAATATGCGTTAAAATAAAACGATATATCTTCATAACTTGACTTTTTCTCTTTTCTTATGATTTTTGTATCTCAAACCATATCAAAAACACAAAAGGTTCACACACTGTATTTTTTTTTTGGTCATCTGTAAATCATGTGTGTATTTGCTATTGAAGGGTGGTTGGTGGATGCTCTTGTCAATATGATTATCTAGTAAGGTCGCGGCGTCGTTGACTTGTTAAATTGGGGGGGGGGGGTGTGTCTGCAAAATAGTTGTATTTCTGTGGACTGTATGTGAACCGAATGCCTGCTTTTCATTTTGTGCTGATTGAAGCATCTGTAGTTAAATCATTAATTTTATATGGCTATTGGTACTTTGCGGAACGGAACGGAACGGAACCAGTTAAGAGGCCCCAAAAGGGGAAACAATATTTTTTTTAAACGTCATTATTTCAATTTAACTTATCGTAAATGGAAGATTGTTTTACAAATTTTGCTGTATTAATGAACTGTGTATTACATAAAATATGCTACTCATTGCTCTATAAGTCAATACACGCTTCTTTCCCGAGAAAACCTAAAGTCACTAGTTGTTTTATGATGTTTGATTGACACTGTAAATATAAAGTTGAGGTTTAAACCAAACTCAATTAATCTGTGTGTGTAAAGTCGATGAAAATTACTTAAGTAATCTTTCTTCTGAAAAGATTTCTTCTGGTTCCGTTCCGTTCCGCAAAATACCATTACCCGTGTGGATATTGGTATTTAACGGAACGGAACGGAATCTTTCAAACTTTTTAAATAAAGGAAAACATCATACCAACTACTAGCTGTTTGTTTATTTCTATGTTCTTTTGAGATAAATGAAGCAAATCATTTCATCAATTCAAACATCTTGCATATGTGCATATCACTCCTGTGTTGTGTACAGCTATAACTTTTATTTCATCTATGATACTACATTACTTACACGGATGATATTACTAGTTTGTTCATCAAGCTAGCAATAACGCAATGTGTATCCCATATTACGTAGAATTCTAAAATATAACGAGCACATTCGCAAGGAAAAAGTTTAATATTCATCACTTACCTTCCGTCTGAACAATTTTCTTCTGGTTCCGTTCCGTTCCGCAAAATACCATTACCCGTGTGGATATTGGTATTTAACGGAACGGAACGGAATCTTTCAAACTTTTTAAATAATGGAAAATATCATTACAACTACTCACCGTTCCTTGAATTTTTTATCAGATTCTTTAAAGATGAATGAGTCTATCAATCAAATCAATTCAGTCATCTTGTGTATTTGCTGATTAATAATTTCAGCGTTTGTGTGCGTGTGCTGCATACAACAACAACTCTGTTTTGGGTTTTTTTTTTATCAATTTCATATCATTGTCACGGCAGAACTAACTAGTTGGTTAATTAAGCTAGCAAAAACATAATGCTTTTATCAAGTAGAATTCATATTATACCAAGATCATTCGCAGCGCAGGGATAATATCGATAAAAATACTTGATAGTCTTATTTGAAATAAATTTGAATGAATGATGATATAACAAATGTTGTTACCATACTTATAAATAATTTACTTCTGGTTCCGTTCCGTTCCGCAAAATACCATTACCCGTGTGGATATTGGTATTTAACGGAACGGAACGGAACCGTTTAAAAATTTTGAAATATAAAATATATCATAACAACTACTAGCTGTTTGTTTATTTCTATGTTATTTTGAGATAAATGAAGCAAACCAACAAATCATTTCATCAATTCGAACATCTTGCATATGTGCATATCACTCCTGTGTTGTGTACAGCTATAACTTTTATTTCATCTATGATACTACATTACTTACACGGATGATATTACTAGTTTGTTCATCAAGCTAGCAATAACGCAATGTGCATCCCATATTACGTAGAATTCTAAAATATAACGAGCACATTCGCAAGGAAAAAGTTTAATATTCATCACTTACCTTCCGTCTGAACAATTTTCTTCTGGTTCCGTTCCGTTCCGCAAAATACCATTACCCGTGTGGATATTGGTATTTAACGGAACGGAACGGAATCTTTCAAACTTTTTAAATAATGGAAAATATCATAACAACTACTCACCGTTCCTTGAATTTTTTTATCAGATTCTTTAAAGATGAATGGGTCTATCAATCAAATCAATTCAGTCATCTTGTGTATTTGCTGATTAATAATTTCAGCGTTTGTGTGCGTGTGCTGCATACAACAACAACTCTGTTTTGGGTTTTTTTTTTATCAATTTCATATCATTGTCACGGCAGAACTAACTAGTTGGTTAATTAAGCTAGCAAAAACATAATGCTTATATCAAGTAGAATTCATATTATACCAAGATCATTCGCAGCGCAGGGATAATATCGATAAAAATACTTGATAGTCTTATTTGAAATAAATTTGAATGAATGATGATATAACAAATGTTGTTACCATACTTATAAATAATTTACTTCTGGTTCCGTTCCGTTCCGCAAAATACCATTACCCGTGTGGATATTGGTATTTAACGGAACGGAACGGAACCGTTTAAAAATTTTGAAATATAAAATATATCATAACAACTACTAGCTGTTTGTTTATTTCTATGTTATTTTGAGATAAATGAAGCAAACCAACAAATCATTTCATCAATTCGAACATCTTGCATATGTGCATATCACTCCTGTGTTGTGTACAGCTATAACTTTTATTTCATCTATGATACTACATTACTTACACGGATGATATTACTAGTTTGTTCATCAAGCTAGCAATAACGCAATGTGCATCCCATATTACGTAGAATTCTAAAATATAACGAGCACATTCGCAAGGAAAAAGTTTAATATTCATCACTTACCTTCCGTCTGAACAATTTTCTTCTGGTTCCGTTCCGTTCCGCAAAATACCATTACCCGTGTGGATATTGGTATTTAACGGAACGGAACGGAATCTTTCAAACTTTTTAAATAATGGAAAATATCATAACAACTACTCACCGTTCCTTGAATTTTTTTATCAGATTCTTTAAAGATGAATGGGTCTATCAATCAAATCAATTCAGTCATCTTGTGTATTTGCTGATTAATAATTTCAGCGTTTGTGTGCGTGTGCTGCATACAACAACAACTCTGTTTTGGGTTTTTTTTTTATCAATTTCATATCATTGTCACGGCAGAACTAACTAGTTGGTTAATTAAG
This sequence comes from Magallana angulata, assembly GCF_025612915.1. Lineage (NCBI taxonomy): Eukaryota > Metazoa > Mollusca > Bivalvia > Ostreida > Ostreidae > Magallana > Magallana angulata. The sequence continues at coordinate 17,063,258 of NC_069111.1, forward strand.
CTAGCAAAAACATAATGCTTATATCAAGTAGAATTCATATTATACCAAGATCATTCGCAGCGCAGGGATAATATCGATAAAAATACTTGATAGTCTTATTTGAAATAAATTTGAATGAATGATGATATAACAAATGTTGTTACCATACTTATAAATAATTTACTTCTGGTTCCGTTCCGTTCCGCAAAATACCATTACCCGTGTGGATATTGGTATTTAACGGAACGGAACGGAACTGGCTAACAATTTTGAAATATAAAATATATCATAAAAACTACTAGCTGTTTGTTTATTTCTATGTTATTTTGAGATAAATGAAGCAAACCAACAAATCATTTCATCAATTCAAACATCTTGCATATGTGCATATCACTCCTGTGTTGAGTACAGCTATAACTTTTATTTCATCTATGATACTACATTACTTACACGGATGATATTACTAGTTTATAACGCAATGTGTATCCCATATTACGTAGAATTCTAAAATATAACGAGCACATTCGCAAGGAAAAAGTTTAATATTCATCACTTACCTTCCGTCTGAACAATTTTCTTCTGGTTCCGTTCCGTTCCGCAAAATACCATTACCCGTGTGGATATTGGTATTTAACGGAACGGAACGGAATCTTTCAAACTTTTTAAAATGTGAAACATATTTTTACAAAGGCAACATTTATTCATTATATAATAAATTATTTGATTTTTTTTAGGAAGAATTAGCTAGTTGGTTAATCAAGCTAGCGAAAGACAATGTTTACATCAAGTCAAAGTTTATATCAAATCCATTTGCAAGGTTATAATCATTTTTAAAAATAAATACTTGATAGCCTTATGAGTGGGCTGACTTATTAAGTTGGGATTAAACTTCAATTGCGCTTCCGTAAATTAAAATTCTGGGAAGGAATTAGACAGTCCTTGTTAGAGAAACTCGAAGATTCTAGGTCAAACTGGATATATATCTTGAAAGACTGCCCATAAGTATCGTCTGCATTCACGGGCCGGGGTCTTCGGAATCAGCTTAGTGAGATTGGAGAGAAAATGCATCGGCAGTAGTTTGCGACAGGACCATGAAATTCAGAGTGCAATCTTGCAAATTACAATTTTAAGTAATAAGTAGATTTGCAATCGTACAATGTAAGTACTTTGCTATAATATATAAGCTTCTCTCCGCACATATGCATATAGACATGAAAATAAGCGTGCAAACTAAAAATACACTTGCCTATTATCATTCTTCTGAAAACTACATTACCCGTATTTTAATAGATTGTGTATACTATTAACGTTTGACCAAAAATAATATTCCGCTGGCTGACTTTCTTAACTTTCTTTTTAAAAAGCTAACCTATAGCTTGTTTGTTATACATTGAAATGAATAATTATATAACAAATGTTGTTACGAAACTTTTGAATAATTTTCTTATGATTCCGTTCCGTTCCGCAAAATACCATTACCCGTGTGGATATTGGTATTTAACGGAACGGAACGGAATAATAATAAAAAAAAAAAAATAATGGAAAATATCAAAACATCATTTTGGGATATAAGAAGCAAGCTAACAAACCATTTCATTAATATAAAATTATAAATATCTTGTGTGCTTATCTTGTGTACAACGTTAACTTTTATTTCTGTTATGTCTTGTGCATATCTCATGTATTTTGTACGAAAGATTTTGTGTACGACTTGTTTGTTTATGGGTGGAATACTACATATTTCTAAACGCTCGATTACTACAGTTTTTTGTAAGCCTTGAATTCCACTGTGTAAGTGTTTTGACTGTTATAATTATGTATTATTAATCTTCTAGTGATGTAATTTACCTCTGTCTTTATTGTCAACTATGCTTAGTTTTGCATATTCTTGTTACAGATGGATTTTAGTTTACCATGTGCTTCAAGTATGGTGCGCCATTTCGTCGACAAACATTACATTTTGAACTTGATAATTACGTACTGTCAGTTTAATAAAGTCAATTGATTACGGTTTTAACTCATTATTTTCTATTCAATTAATGAATTTATTTATAGAATATATTTAAGATATGTTGCATTACTTAATTCTATGTGAAAGGTATATTTAATTGTTTTTCTATGGAAACCAATACCTGTCATTTTTATTTGTATTTTGTTTATTACAGATTCTTATCGCATTGCAGTTATCAGTCAATTAAAATCTTAAATGCTTACTTTATGTCACATTTTGCACGAGAATACTTTAATTACAGGGGCTTGGTTGTTGGATAGTGAATTTCCTAATTATTTGTTCCCGAAGAAAAAATGGATTAAAATTGGTAATCTTATGTGTATTTCTGTGTATTGCAATAAATAAATTCACCGAAACCCCCCGTTTCAATCATGTTAAAAAAGTGTATTCAATGTACATTAAAAAAAGTAAAGGGACGACACTCGCCATTTTGGATTTATAGGGGGTCCTCATTTCAAGCTATGTTTTAAACAAGTTCTTCCGTTTCTCCAACGATTTCTGACGATATATAGGTTGTAAAATGTTAAAATTACCTATTCCTATCGTCTGACTACATCTGTACGCTGCATAATAAACACATCTTTCCGAAATGTACTAGATACTTGCCAAACTTATCGAAAGCGAGGCGTAGTGAGTCAGTAACTAACCTAATAAGTAATAGTATGACGTGCCATAAGGGTAATCAGTTGTCGTTGTGATTGATCTAGCGTTGGTGTGTGATTTGTGCTTTGAATTCATTTGTCTTTATATGTATATTTTAGTTTCTACCGTCGATGAGAGATTTATTGGCCAATAAATACATTTCCGAATATTTTGTTTTATTATAATTCTATGTTAATTTCTGAAAGCAAGTTTTCGAGATTGTTTGTGCATATATACGTCTGTCTGTCGGTGTATACACTTGTCTGTACATGTGCTTTTTTATCTTCGTTATGTGACTGTGTCTATATTATACTTATATTCTAAATCTCAAATGAAGTGAATATATGATGTGTATGCACTGTAAAACTAAATATATAAGATGATGTGAATAACTTGTACATGAAAGTTCGAATAAAAAAAAAATACTGAAATCTGATTGGTTTAGACGCAGTTGATAATCCGTTATATTACCCTCAGCATTAGCAACTCCCTTGGCAACGGGTAACACACAAATTGTTACATACGCGTACGGTTTGCTGTATAATTCTCGTCATTTCTATGTAGAAGCAGTAAAATGTTCTCTAGAATTAAAGGGGCATGGTCACGATTTTGGTCAAAAATTATTTTTTCGATTTTAATGTTTATAATGCTTCAGAAAGGCATTTTGAATAGACAATCAAAATTTTAGTGTCATTTGTTGACTAATAAGCGAGTTACAGAGCTTACAATTCCTCGCAATGTAAACAAAGCTTGTGTTTACATTTTGTTGAAGTGAAAATTCCAGTTTTAGACCTAAAATGAATGTGTTAATCGTTAGGAACTGATTATTTATGCTTAAAATAAATAAGAATATAGACAAATCAGCTTGAAAAAGATTTTTTACTGGTATATTGAACCTATGTAAACAAAAAAAGGGCACGAGCCTTGTTTACATTATGAAGAATTGTGAGCCCTGTATCTTGCTTAAAACTCACCGTCGGGCACCCAAATTTCATGTGATCATTAGAAATGCATTCATAAAGCACTGTAAATAATAAAAACAGAAAAATAAAATTTGACCAAAATCGTGACCATGCCCCTTTACAACATTCAGTATAAAAAAATAAATAGTCCTGTTTTGGAGGGTAACAGTTGAAATTGACACAATTGAAAGTATTAGATAGGCGTACATGGTAACATCCATTTTTTTAAAACTTGATATAAATACAACACAATCTATGATCTGTTGAGACCTGACATAGACTTCATTAAAGCCAACGATATATCCTAAACTATACCACGAAAAACGACACACAAGGCTGTTTAGTCTATCCTTATTTAAATGGGAAGCAACTCCATTTTGTATAAAATTCTAACATCCGGTAATGTTAATGCATTCATGTTTTTTCCGAGCCTGTCGGGAAGGCCCGAGAAGTTGCAATTAGACTGCACTGATTAGTAACACAAACTTACAAGCGGAATACAGAGACACATGATTAAGCACATTTAATCAACATTATGATAATCTGTCTCTTGCTGTATCATGGATATGAAAATTCAGTGACATGCAATCCATTTAATGTGCACATTATATTTTTAACATATAAAGCATGTAAATGTATATTTAGCCATGATCAGTGGCAGTTAATCTCTATTATAAAACTGATCGTACGAACAAAGCCCTGAGATGGCTTTAAAAAAAAAAGATTCCGTTCCGTTCCGTTAAATACCAATATCCACACGGGTATTGGTATTTTGCGGAACGGGACGGAATCGTGAGAAAATTATTAATAAGTATGGAATCCATATTCTTATATTAATATCTATTTTAATGTATTACAAATAAAGCCATCAATTATTTTTGAAAATAATGTTATCCCTCAGAATATGTTTGATATAATATAAAATTCTACTGGATGTAAATATTTGATAAACAAACTCGTTTAATCTCCCGTAAACTCCCGTAACAAATACATGTTCGTTATAGATTGAATAAATGCCGTGCTTGTTATGATATTTTTCATATTATAAAATTTTTTAAAGATTCCGTTCCGTTCCGTTAAATACCAATATCCACACGGGTAATGGTATTTTGCGGAACGGAACGGAACCAGAAGAAAATTGTTCAGACGGAAGGTAAGTGATGAATATTAAACTTTTTCCTTGCGAATGTGCTCGTTTTATTTTAGAATTCTACGTAATATGGGATACACATTGCGTTATTGCTAGCTTGATGAACAAACTAGTAATATCATCCGTGTAAGTAATGTAGTATCATAGATGAAATAAAAGTTACAGCTGTACACAACACAGGAGTGATATGCACATATGCAAGATGTTTGAATTGATGAAATGATTTGTTGGTTTGCTTCATTTATCTCAAAATAACATAGAAATAAACAAACAGCTAGTAGTTGTTATGATATATTTTATATTTCAAAATTTTTAAACGGTTCCTTTCCGTTCCGTTAAATACCAATATCCACACGGGTAATGGTATTTTGCGGAACGGAACGGAACCAGAAGAAAATTATTTATAAGTATGGTAACAATATTTGTTATATCAACATTCATTCAAATTTATTTCAAATAAGACTATCAAGTATTTTTATCGATATTATCCCTGCGCTGCGAATGATCTTGGTATAATATGAATTCTACTTGATATAAGCATTGTGTTTTAGCTAGCTTAATTAACCAACTAGTTAGTTCTGCCGTGACAATGATATAAAATTGATAAACAAAAAATGAAAACAAAGTTGTTGTTGTATGCAGCACACGCACACAAACGCTGAAATTAATAATCAGCAAATACATAAGATGACTGAATTGATTTGATTGATAGACTCATTCATCTTTAAAGAATCTGATAAAAAATTCAAGGAACGGTGAGTAGTTGTTATGATATTTTCCATTATTTAAAAAGTTTGAAAGATTCCGTTCCGTTCCGTTAAATACCAATATCCACACGGGTAATGGTATTTTGCGGAACGGAACGGAACCAGAAGAAAATTGTTCAGACGGAAGGTAAGAGATGAATATTAAACTTTTTCCTTGCGAATGTGCTCGTTATATTTTAGAATTCTACGTAATATGGGATGCACATTGCGTTATTGCTAGCTTGGTGAACAAACTAGTAATATCATCCGTGTAAGTAATGTAGTATCATAGATGAAATAAAAGTTATAGCTGTACACAACACAGGAGTGATATGCACATATGCAAGATGTTTGAATTGATGAAATGATTTGTTGGTTTGCTTCATTTATCTCAAAAGAACATAGAAATAAATAAACAGCTAGTAGTTGTTATGATGTTTTCCTTTATTTAAAATTTTTTAAACGGTTCCGTTCCGTTCCGTTAAATACCAATATCCACACGGGTAATGGTATTTTGCGGAACGGAACGGAATCAGAAGAAATATATTCAGGAGAAAGATTACTTAAGTAATTTTCATCGACGTTACACACACAGATTAATTGAGTCTGGTTTAAACCTCAACTTTATATTTACAGTGTCAATCAAACATCATAAAACAACTAGTGACTTTAGGTTTTCTCGGGAAAGAAGCGTGTATTGACTTATAGAGCAATGAGTAGCATATTTTATGTAATACACAATTCATTAAAACAGCAAAATTTGTAAAACAATCTTCCATTTACGATAAGTTAAATTGAAATAATGACGTTTAAAATAAATCTTGTTTCCCCTTTTGGGGCCTCTTAACTGGTTCCGTTCCGTTCCGTTCCGTTCCGCAAAGTACCAATAGCCTTTTATATTTGACTGTTGCATTATATAATTATCCATATTTGTACTTCTATTGTACGCAAAATAATACAGTCATCAACTGTGCTTATCTGAACAATAAAATGCTTTTTTGGTTATGTATTCGGGTATGATGGTGATTAACATTCAAGAAAAGTACATAAACCGAGTTATCAATTTACGTATGTATATATCATGATATGCTTGCTACTATCATAGCCCTATTAATCACTGAAGAAAGCGTTTTTACTGTTTATTTTGTGATAGTGTATATATAATAGGCTCAGTACTGCTACGCATTGAAGGGTCGCGGGTTCGAGACTAGATTTGTCATTCCTTCTTTTCTATAACTATATATTTACATACACCAAGTGTACCTTCCTCTATTTCTTACGGGCATTGATTGTGTAATTCATAGATCTGTAGAAACTGACAGGGCTGAAGTCTATACGCCTCGTTTATCAACAGCTCGAAATCTTCATCAAGCTAGGAAAAATCACAGACTGCACGAAATGATCATGATGATGTCAGACTCAATTTCTAATTAAATACGATTTGGCTGCTGCTTTTATAAAGCGTATAGATGTACATCGACCGTAATTTAGCTAGTTTTACTTTTTACGATCAATTTATTAATCTGTTAAAAGAAAGATGTAAATATAAACAATGAAATGATTTATTTAATGATTAATACAGTTAACGAAGGTAGCAATCATTGCAGAAAAAAATACGTATGACTATTTCTTTTCTGCAATGTCGCCATCTTCATATCCCGCATGAATCACTAAAGAAGGCATTTTATTTTTTATTTACTGTCAAAACGTTACACATAAGTAACAGCCATTTAACGTATATGAAGATGATTACCAAAGTAATGAGAACTATAGCTACTTGGAAGTTTGAACTTAGCCCATGTAAGTACTTATAGTCATGTAGCTTTACTAAAATGTAAAATCGCTCAATCAAGAAAGAAAAAACGCACGCAATTTCAACATTAAAAGTACAAAAAGACATCAATGACTAAACAAAAAAAAATCAATATAGATCTTCAAATAATTTTTAAAAATTTGATCAGCTAAACAATGGTTTAAAAAGTAGTTCTTGAAAGTCAATTAAACGTTTACGAATACGTTCAAACACATGTGGTTCGTTTCAATGGGCCGCGTAACTGTAAAGAAATAGAAAGAAAATAACTTTTAATAAATGTTTTCTCTTTTAATTCAATTAAATAAAAATGAAAACAAAAAACGAAATTGAATGGAAAACATGAGTAGTACATGTACCTGTCTTTATTGCTTAAATATCTGTGAATAAGTAAAACCATTTTATCTATTTGATGAAGTTGACTTATATAAATAGACCTCGTCTGAATGCTAGTCACTATGAAAAATGAGTTGAACATTCCCGATAGAGTGAATTGGATTTTATTTTTCTACTCCCCCATGTGGTCTGATTTCCGAAAATCGACTCTCCCCTACGTTACCGTTACATCTGAACAGAAAATGTCTTGATTATTCATTTTTTCCTAAGATTTGTTAAGATTTAATTATTGCACTTACAAGGTTGATCATTTGTTCGACTGTTTCAGCTGTCTGTAACCCAAAGCAAGTCATATATTTTACAAATCATGCATATTTTGATCACCCGATCACCATGAATTTGAAATCAGTCAAATAGTTTCGAAGTGTTTGAGACTACTAGACGCATAGAGCACTCGGACCAATGACCGACACAAAGTTTGATTATCGCTGTCTTCCGTGCGGTATATATTTTTTGGAAATACTTGTTAAAAATACCTACAATAGGCGTGACCTACATTCCTTCCGTCTCCGAAGCGAAGAAAATCGACTCCCCCCTACTTTTTGTCGACTCCCCCGCGTTAGGGGTTGTTTACGGTGTAAAAGGCAAAAATCGTCCTTCATTCAGCTAAACAGAAATTAAAATGAATTTTGATTGTAATATATGCTATGAGTTTATTTACCCCAAAAATCATGTTTCAAAACCATTTCGCATATCTTAATTTGATGTCTTATTATATGCATTATTGATTAAGCATTGTTTCATTTGCTTCAATTAGTGCAGGGGAAAAGCAAAGTGAAATATGCGTTTTGTAGATTTGTTACATAAGCGATTTTGTCATAATTCTTAAAATGAAATTTCAATCCAATGTTTTCTCAGACGTCTGCGTTGAATAAAAACCCGCTTCTTTTTTTCTGCTGTCCACGTGCGCTATTTTTACTGCATCGCTGTAAAAATAGATAGCACGCTGATGTATTGACTCCGCCTACAACGATCTGATTGGACACAACTCAGTCAAAACATTACGTAGAAACTTTTCTGGAGTTTAGGTAGCTCCATACTCGTAAAATTCTCTGAGGAAAGTTGAAAAACCGAACTGGTTTCGACTTAATAGACTTAAATGTCATCAATTGTTAGAAAAAATATAAATGTCATCACACTTTTTGAGATGCCAGATAAACATAAACTAAAGCATATTTTAGCATTAGAAAAATGTATTTTTTTTCTGTTAAAAGTAAAAACTTGTATGCAGAAATTTGTTTTTCTTGTTTAATTTTAATGTCAACTTTATCAAAAAACTAAAATTACAAAAATATTTTAAAATTAATCGTTGGAATAAGAAAAACTATAGCATTTAGACATACAACTGAGAGAAAAGTCAGAAAAAGAGTTATTTCCCCTTTGCATAGATAAAATATATCAAAATTTGGAAATTTAGTATAAAATTAAGTGCGAAAATATCTTTAACCTACCAATAATTCTAATTACATCCATGTGATTAAATTCACATAAAATAAATAAAACTATCTTGCACAATTTTGAAAGAATTCAAAGTTTTACAAAAAAGTGTGACGTCACAGAACACTGGATCTACTTTAACGCCTATTAAACGCTTCAATGTACTTTGCTGTAACTGCATGAATGTTTCAGGAATAACATACATGTATTTTTAATTTACATTTTAAAACGAAGGATCAGAAATATGTGTCAATTTTTTTTCATTTGGACAGTTAAAACAACTCCCCAATAATTTATTAAGAAGGTAATATATTCATACCTTGGCACATTTGTAACATTAGGTGAACATTGATTCAGCTTGGTCACATTGGCCTTAAAATCCAAAGGCCAAATTTTAACACAATAAGGCAATACCCGGATTCACAACCACTATATCATGACGCCTCCAATACTATTTTATGAAAGTCTACTACGGGTTATATGGAGTGTTATGATATTCATTTTTTTAGATCCTCGAGATCTTTGTTCCAACATGTCCACACCTGGCGGGTACCCTAGCCAAGGTGTTTCCGGAATGTTTCCTCTTCTACAAGGGGAGCAGCCCGTGTCCCAGTCTGTATAAAAAGATGAGGCAGAAAAGCAGCTTCCAGATGACTACTCTTTTATTTAGATATAACAATTTAATATGACATTTTAACAATAAATATCACTATTAATTACAATGAAATTTATCAACATTAATATTTATTACAACAATCTCTGAAAATAACATATTAGTTGAACCCTCTGAATCTATTAACTTTACTTTTGAGAATGCACGCAAGTGTTTTAATTTATCATACCTGTATAAAAAGAGGAGGAAGTAAGACAGCTTCCAGATGACTACTGGAGAGCTGTGTTTCCCGCGGATGCAAGACTTTTCGTTACCCGGACCTTTCGGGACTTGGTTCACAAGACGTTTCGTGACCCGGACCTTTCGGGTCCTGGATCTTTCGTGACTTGCATTACGACGGTTCGGGATTTGATAAAGATACTTAGGGAGTTAATCAATTCATTAGTTTTTCTTTATTTTACCGTTGATCTTTCATCTCAACCGTAATTTTTACATTAATTAGAAACATCTAAGGAGGGTGGACTACCGATAATTGTTATAAAAACAATCGAATCACACCTTGTAACCTGGCCAGTATAGGTGTGCCCAGGTGTTAATTATGAGGAGACTAATGAAGAGATCCCCCTGTCAACACACACGCGCTAGCACCTATCATTTCTACTGGATACACAGTCAAGAGAAGATCTACTATTACAGGTTTGTTGTTTAATGATTATATAATTTCATTCTTAAAGATTTATATTGATGCAGATTTGTTCATTAACAGAGGTTAATATAATATTCTCAAATGTTTCTACAAAAGTATCATTTGTACATTATACATTTATTTCTTTTTCCTATTATTATTTTCAATTTATGAATAAGATAACTCCCTATCAAATGTAGCATAAATCAAAAATATTCTAAGACAAACTATTAGTTTGAAACTCTTAAAATGATATCTATCATTATTAACAACCTATCTACTTGAAAATATTAAAAAAAACTATTCTAATTGATGCATTATACCGGTATATTGTAATTAGTTTACTAACTTCAACAAAGTATGTAATGTAATGCTGAGTAGTTATACATCAGATATACATGTACATCATATATTAACATTTATGTAAGGTTATAATAATAGTTACATTGTACATACATGACCACTCATTCTTTATTCTAATTTTATGTAAGGTTATAATAATAGTTACATTGTACATACATGACCACACATTCTTTATTCTAATTTTATTTTTAACATATTATCAACATATTTTATTTATTGAGTAATCAATTGAATAATGCAACAGGCAAAGCCTATATAAACCCTCTCCAAAACACAGGATCGAAGTGGTGTTATAGAATAATCTATAGAATACAGTGTACATGTATTACTAGTTTACAGAGTGATATATTATTGATGTTTTTTGCATACAAGACAAGGGATAATTTGATATTAAATAATAAGCTTGACGTTTGTCATATAATTAAAAATTGTAAATTAATTTGTTCTTTAACATATACATGAACACATTCATACCTACATTTATAAACTCATCACCTCATTCATTCATACCGACAGACAAACATATTAAGTATAGAGTTCTCCTGATCTATTTGAAAGAAACAGTTATTAAAAAAGTACTAATGAATAATAAAAAGTCAAAAACACTTAGAAACTATGATATATGATATGTAAAATCAAATTGGCTTCAAAGAAAAAAATTATTTAATATTCTTCTTTCCATGTACAGCAACACAACCAGTAGGATAAAATTTTCTGATGGGTTAGGTAAAATATTTCACTCTGAATGTGGTGTCAAACAAGGGGATGTTCTTAGCCCTACACTTTTCAATATTTATATTGATGGTATTGTCAGTGACTTGAAACAAAATATAAAATGTGAACCTGTACATGTAAATAATCTCAATGTAAACTGTCTGCTTTATGTTGATGACATTGTTATTCTAAGTGGTTTACAAACTATTGTTAAAATTGGAAATTACAAATCAATGTTGATAAAGCGAAAATCATGATTTTTAACTCAAATAGTAAACATCAAAGCATCAATTTCACTTAGTGAAATACATGCTTTGCCAATTCTATTCATAAAATTGCACTGCTAAATTTCAGCGCTCCAAAGGTGATTTCTGTTACTGGAGGTGCTGTAAGAGAGTAAAAAACCATCTATGCGCTGCAACGGTGATCCAGAGGGGAATGGATTACCAAAAAAGGACATGTGTTGCACAACCACCCTGCAGAACCCGGAATACACCTTGCAGTTAAAATGAAAATAGAGGTACAAAAACTTAATTTGTAAACTGCATTAACTAACCTCGTAAACTGCATTATATTTCATATTCTTAAAATTATTTTGACTTGATGAACAACAAATAGTTTTATTTTTAGGTAAAACAGAATGCAAGACACAACATCTTCACATGTTCAGCCCCTCGCATATTGGAAGAAGTGATGTAAAAATCTGCAGACGTGAATGCACCCAGAGCCAGCAGACCAAAAACAACCAACCTAACAAGAATGGCAAACAGAGTGGGGCTAACAATGAGACCCAAGGACCCAAAGGACTTGGACTTTGAGGTAAATAAATATAAGTTTAAGAGATCAAATGTTTTCTTATTATAATTGTTTTTGATAGTTTATGTAATTAAATATTAACAAACTTTTGTCGTATCTTTTAGCTGGATCAACAGTTTCTGGAGGACCAGATCCCCAACTTTAAGACACTTGATATCTATGCATCTGGACAGAGACACCTACTAGTCTACTCCGAAACCAGCTCGAACTCCTGTCCAAGGCAAAAACATGGTATATGGGTTCGACCTTCCATGTAGTGAAGAAGCCATGGACCCAGATTCTCAGCATCCATGCCTTCATCAGAAGTGGCCAGCACATGAAGCAGGTTCCACTGGTATTCTGCTTCATGTCTAGGAAGAGGAAGGATGACTATTATGAGGTATTATATGTACTTATAATGTAGTGTTATATGGGTATCATCACAATAAAGATTTCAATCTTCCGAAAACATGCAAATTTCAAAAATGAATATAGAATTTATCCATGATGCAATTCAATTCTTTTGCAGAAACTTCTCCAGATTGACCATCTGATTCCAGAGCAAATCTGTCTGCAGAGTTTTGTGGTCGACTTCGAAGCAGCAACGTGAGAGGGCCATCCAGGATCGTTTCCCTGGATTCATCATTCAAGGTTGTGCTTTTCACTGGACCCAAACTGTCGTCCGGAAAGTGCAAGAATTAGGGTTGCAGGTAAACACTATTATCTTAATTAATGTTTCCATAGGAAAAAAATTCTATTAGCTTGATAACAAATTGGTAATAATGATAAAAAATTGAAAATAATGTATGTATAATGTTATTTTTATGATCACTGGTAAGTAATACTGTTTTTCATTTTTTTTTCAGAGAGCTTACAATGAGAGAGGGGACATATTCTCCTTCCTGGGGCAGGTGATGGCACTACCCTTTCTTCCGCCTGAACACATTGCGCAAGTGTTCCAACACTTGGAGCAGAGGGCAAGATCCAACTTGCTGATCACCTTCATGGACTACATCTGGAGACAGTGGATAACATATCCTGTATTTCTATTGAAGAACTGGAGTGTCTTTATGGCTTTCTGCGAGGACTAATAATGACCTTGAGGGCTAGCACAACCGCCTCAATCGACATGTGAACCAGCAAGGGCCTGTGCCGTTCTATCTTCTTCTGAGAGAGCTGTACAGGGAGGCAGAGAACATTCCTCTGCAGGCAAGGCTGCTTTCTGATGGAAAAATGGAACATCTGCACCGAAAGAACTCTCTTGAACTAAATGGAAGACTTTTCCAGAAGTTGGAGGAGTACAACAACGTTTTTGTGCATCCCTGTATGGACCAGTTCCAGTGTGAACGGAAGTAGCTGTTAATGTGATTATGCAGTTGTGATGTGCAATGCTGTTGTACATAACTTTGTAGCGCTTGTTATGTAACTGTTAGATTTCAATATAATGTTTCTTTACTAAAAAAGTTTCTCTATGTGTATTTGTTAACGCGCATGTAATTGATTTTGAGGTGCATAATGTTTTGATGTGTAATGCTGATTTTGGTGATGCATTATGTTTTGATGTGCAGTGCTAGCTGTTTGTAGATGCAGTACTAGTATTGGCATTTAACAGATTTACCTCCAAATAATGTCTAACTGTTTATATGCCTGTTATATGTATAGCTTTATTAAATATTAAATGAGTACAACTTATCATTGAATTTGTTTCCTTCATAATGTTAAATAATGCCCAGGTCAATGAAAAAGAAGGTAGGATGCATGTAACAGTGTTTTTTTAGTACATTGTACTATGTTGACTTCGATGAGAAGAAGAAATATATAAATTATTGTCAAAAAAATACATCCAAGCAACAAGATACTAATTAGATATAAGATATGATCCTAATTGAATAATAATATGTCCACCCAGCCTTATATATGGGTTTATGTAATAACAATAACAAGGAATATAATTTCCTAATAAACATGATCAGATAAGGGTGCAAGTCTTGAAATGTTAGAATTATACACACTATGTACAATGGTATCCATGATATATAACGTTAATGAAGAGACAAAGGAATACCGTATTATCGTAGACATGATAGAACTAATTTTATTTTATGTTATAACTACAATGCTACAGTTTATTTAGATTTATTAATCAAATAATAAAAAATCATATAAAAATGACGAATTTAACTTACCTTTTATCATCCATGAAAAAGTTATACTTCACTCACGATATCACGTACAATCAATCCGCATTTCCTCTGATTTATTAAGAAATTGATATACTGTATTACATTATTAACTACGCAAAATATAATTACAGTACTATACTGTGTAACATACTTCAATCTTTAAATTTTCTCAAGTCACGAAACATCTTATCAGGTCTCGAAACGTCAGGGTCACGAAACATCTTGATCACGAAACGTCTCGAATTCTTTTCCGACCCCCCATTTTCTACGCACGGACACTGCGCTACAACATTCTCCTCCTAATAAGTAAATGCTATCAAGTGCATACTAATGATCTGACGCACCGTGGTCAGTAGTAGGATTTTATTTAGATTTTAGCGTCGACAGGCTCATCACTGGACTTAATAACACATTTCTCCAGGAACATAAATAAACATACGCTATCTATATAACGCATGCACTTTAACCAATTTCTATAGAATCCGTTATGATACACGTACAATTATGACATATAACACTTATAAAACTAAACACACAATGCATAGCGAAAGTGCTGCTTATATGTACTACACGAGATGTATTGATGTAATTTGCAAAAACCATTAAAAAAATAAACATAGATTCCTAGAAATATAGAAAAGATTAACAATAATCACTAAGCATGAAGAATTTTTTGAAAAATTATGCATTGTCATAGTTATGATGCAAATGATCTTTTTTGGTCAGCACTTCTTCCTGCTCTACCCTCTCTGTTACACGAGTGTCTCGTATGCTGCATTGCGCACCCAGGCAGTCATGCATAACATTGTCTTTTAATGACTTTGCTTGTATGAATGACAACAACGTCATTTCCCAAATATAATTTTGGACAACCCAGTGAATCACAACTTGTTGAACACTCTATGACTTTTTGTATTATTGCCATCATCTTTGTTTGACCTCTTGTAGGCAAAACTATGATGAATGAGTTCTTTGAAAACTCCACAGCTCTCCTAATGAAGAAGTATTCAATATATATGGAAACAATGCATGCATTATTGTTAAATTATTATTATTATTATATATAAATGCACACATGATGACCCAGTGGTGGTAAAACCCAAGGGGCCATGAATTTCATAATTTTTACCCCCTGTTACCCAGAGATGACATATGCCAAATTTGGCTGAAATTGTTTCAGTGGGTTAGGAAAAGAAGCTATAAATGTTTAAAAGTTTACGAGCAACGAATAACTTATGACAAACAACGATGCACAAAAACAGATAGCAATAGGTCACCTGAGTGACTCAGGTGAGCTAAAATGAGGATGCTAAGAATTACTCCACTCTTCACTATCATTTTAAAATATTATACATACATTCTCGCTTGGTGTCCGATACTCCACCCAGTCACCAGCATTGACCATTTTACCACATGCTGTGATTGTTAAATCTCTCAAAATTTTGTCATCTGGGAAGTGATTGTTGGTGGCCAGCAGGGAGAGCATCTCGTCTGTTATTTCCTTTGTCATGGTATGTCTGTTTGACTGTCGATATAGTTTTTGGATGTCATAAGTGACCGACTCTCCCATTAATTTCTGTATCTCTGTTATGTCTCAAAACTGCAGAACATGTGCTGAAGCATTTTTCCTGTAAGTCAATATTTCTGGTAATCCATGCAACTAAAGTCATAAATCCTTTCAGTTTACTTGTACTAATACAGAAAGTTGTAGAAAGTAAGGTAATGAATCCAAGAGTTCTCTAAGGTTCTCTGAAGTTCTTTAGCGTTCTCTGTTAAGTAAGACCAGAGAGAGAGAGAGAGAGAGAGAGAGAGAGAGAGAGAGAGAGAGAGAGAGAGAGAGAGATGTGCTGAAAATGAATTGGGTTTGTTGAATTTATTACACATCAAGTTAAGCAAATCTTCATGAAATTAGGTGTGTACATGCAGATCTCTATGTGAAGGAGGATAATGTGCATATAGAAAGTCACATTTAAGTAATGGATATACCATACAATTTTGACTCTTTTGTGATGTATTGTAAATTATTCCATGGGTTTGGTTGGGGTTGATTAATATAAGTCTATTATATTAATATAAGGTTATTATTGTTTATTCAGGCATTATCCCTATGGAACCTCATACAAGGCATTGTTAAGAAAGAGCATTTCTCGAAAAATAGGTGTGTAAAAAGAGGAAACTTTTAACAACCAAAAAAAAAAATATTTATTTTTTTAAACGAATTTAAAAATACAATATTTATCATTGCATTTTCTGTAGTTTTAAAGAAATGTAAAGTAAACATTTGAAATAAAATCACAATAAATGTAAAAATTATAGATAGCTTAACCTCACGGGGAGTCTCTCTCAAATGATCACGTATTTCAAATTCAGTGTCAGGCGCGCAGAAATGAACAGATGAGTTGATAATGACGATGGAGGACGACGGCAATTTTAACGATCTTGATTTTTTGGAACTTCTTGGGGAGAGGAAGAAAACTTTACATTGAGTCAAATAGCAGAACTAGATTGCATGTAATCAGAGTGCATGATACATGTATCTGATTTTGCGGACATGACATTTGAACTTGGATATCAAACTGAGTGAAGAAACGGGACCCAGTCATTCTAGCATGGAGGTAACCACCATGCAGGAGACGTTTACTTTTTCGGAGAATTTGTCAAGATTCGGATGCATCGGTTGATAGATTATAGCAGCAATACGTAATATTAATAAACATCACCTACCTACGTATATTATTGGCGTTCTTTAATAACATCTTACCTATTTACCTAGCACTGACACCTGAAATATTTCCTTTAAAACGTATATAATCATGTTGTGGCTGCAGCATTTCCGGTTTGTAAATGTTACCAATCGCGACGTCTGTAATATACAACAGTCTACATTGATAACTTGGTATTTCCGGTAGAAAACCTAAATATATATGCGCGCCCTTTTTGGGACTTTGGGACTCTGTTCAGGAATTATTTAGTTAGGATTTTTAAAGCTGCTTGGTCCGATTTTATATCAAATTTTATGCACGCTTTTAAACGATGGCTATGCTTAGTATATGTATAATAATAGACATTGCAGTAGTTTTACCCGTCAATTATGCCAAATTTCAGTGAAGAAAAATACGTACAAAATTTGCTAACAAAACAAACGACACTAAAAGGTACCGCGTTATTTCGCCTCATGTTAAATTTCACCCCTGACAACGAGACGGGTATGGTTGTATTACGACTTTGAAATCGCTTTAAATAAAGGTCGAAATGATCAGACGAATTACAAATAAACATGTGTACATTTTGTTCGCTAATATTTCCAAAGTCTGCTTTCTTTACAATCGATGCATAGCATGCGGGTTGAATAACCCCAATCATTCGGGGGACGAAACCAAGCGGTTTCCTTTTCTAAACATTCCCGTGATGCATTTTGGTTTGTTTTTTCGTTTGCCCAAAGAGAAATTATTTTTATTTACTTTGAATATTTCTAACTTTGAAAGGAGACGGATTCTGCTGGTGTAAATAGGAGAAAGTCCATAACCTTCTAAGATAAATGATTTGTATGGAAAAAATTTTGATACTGTAATTACAAAAAAATCGGACAAAGCAGCTTTAAATAATATTTGGTTGCCAGTCTGCTATATATTTATCATTCCCCCTTTTCCCCATTGGATTTTATACATTTACGGTGGATATTTTATTTTACTGTTTACTAGGCGGTATATTTCCCCTCTTTAGGTTGTCTTAAATTATAGCATTGTTATTGATTAAAATCTATTTGAAATGTTACCTTCAGTTAAAAACTAAATACAGTCTAAGACTGTGTTACCCCGTATACCTCAGGCATTATTTCCCTTTGTCATTAAAGAACATGAATATGAGCAAAACATTATTGTTGCTAGTATTGATGAACCATTAGTACTTGGATTTGATTTTCTGGCTCAGTACAAGTATACAATAGATGCAGCTAGTAACAGTTTACAAATTGGTCAAATACCTGTGGAATCAAAGGTCAATAAGTCTCCTTGTAGAACCAGAGTGAAGACACAGTACTACCCCCTTCTAGTGAAACTGTAATTAAGGGACGGGTGGAAGGAAACAGTTATTCAACAGAAGGAATACTTGAGCCCTGTAGCGAAAAGCTGACTCAGAGCGGTGCTGTTGTAGCTCGAGCACTTGTAAACCTTACGGATGGCTTTGTATCCATGCAAATTGGAAAATTTACAAATGAAACCATTACTGTTTTCAAAGATACTGTCGCTGCAGTGTGCGACGAAGCTTCAAAAATTAAGACAGATAACCCCATAGAGTTGCAGAAAGTTTATCAAATAAACCAAGTTGAGTCACAAGCAATTCCTGAGCATTTAGCCATCTTGTATGAAACCTCATGCAACTTGTTGAACGAAGAACAGAAATTATCTCTCAAGAATTTGTTACTGAAGCATCAGAAGACGATTCCCATTTTAACTGGTCAAAGAGTTCTCAAGTAGGGTTGGATACCGGTACACGGTACCAATACCGTACCGAATACTTGCTTTAAAGATACCGGTAAAATACCGTTTCATTTAATACCGGTACTAATAACGGTATTTCTGTATCTTTGAAACCTTTTTATACAATTAAAATGATTTTAAAAAACGATTTCAGACTCTCTAAAATCGAATTCTCCGCGCATTAAAAGGATAGGCTAATTAACGAAATATGAGCTTTCTCATTCTTAGTAAGATCCTTGATTCGACTGCCAATACTTTAATAAATCAATACATAAATTTAAAAAAAACTAAAATACATTTACAATGATAGTGTTTAATTTTATTCTGACAATAAATGTAAATTAAAAAGATAAAATAGCGCAAAAGTTTTTTTTAAATTTCCGTTCTATTTTCTGATGTTTCGTCAATAAGTGCGACCAAACAATGGCTGACAACCGGGTAAACGTGCTCGGCTGTTTAGTCTCATTTCAGTAGAAAATCAGATGGTGGTGTTTGCAACAATTGCCAGTTATTTTGCCTGGGAAAAGGGGAAAACACAAGGAATTTTACTAAACATTTTGAGAATCAGATTCAATTTATTTGTCTGTTAAACTTTTATTAAAAGATTGGAGCATAAACATAGTTTGTTAACTCATATGTTATTGTAAATATATTATACTATCTTTATAAATTATAACAATGAAAGATCAAAACACCTTTATTGAAAAAAAATAATTATCATTCTCATTTATTGAGGTCTAGTACCGTATCGTTAAAAATACCGTATCATTTCAAAAATACCGGTATGGTATCGTACCGTTTCATCCTTAACGGTATCCAACCCTATTCTCAAGTCTCTTTCAATACATTGAAAGATTGCCTCACTACTGCCCCCGTATTGGAATACCCTGATTTGACCCAAGAGTTTTTCGTAGATACTGATGCCAGTGCATTTTGTATTGGTGGTGTCCTCTCACAGGTGTCAACGCCTGAGCGCAACTACTGCGTGACTGGTCGAGAACTTCTGGCGGTTGTCAAGGGAATTAAACATATTTACATTACTGTATGGCCCACACTTTTCTGTCAGAACTGATCATGGTGCTCTAAACTGGTTGATGAAGTTCAAAAATTCTGAGGGACCGATGGCCCGCTGGCTTGAAGTACACGACAGTGTTGTGGTGAGTGTCAATACTGTAAAAGAAAAGAAAATCGTAAAGTTGAGGAAGAAAAAGAGTGTACTCATGATATTTGTGTTGTAAGAAGTCAAAAGCAAATTGCTCAGTCTGTGACTAAAATTATTGATCAATATAACAAAATAGGTGACCAATTACAAGAAAATAATGATCATTCTATATGTGAGCATTAGCAAGCTACTAGGAAAATTGAGTTAAAGGCCGCTCAAACTAGTGACCCCATCATGTCAAGAGAGATGATAAACAATGGTGCAATGAACGCCCAACTTGTCAGATACATAATTCAGTTACTAAACAACCAAAAGCTTGCTTGAAACAAAACCATGTTGGAGCCCCCTTGGAGGGGGTTGCCCTGGATATTTTTGGTCGCTTCCCTGAACAAAGTCAGGAAAACATATATTTTGGTCATAAGTGATTACTTTACTCGCTGGACAGAGTTACCCATTAGCAAATATAGACGCTTCTACTGTAGCTCATACCTTTGTATGCCAATTCATCTGTAAATTTGGTGTTTCACGTCAGGTCCATACTGACCAAGGCACCCAGTTCGAATCTGACCTGTTTAAGCAGATATGTAGAATATTAGATATAGATAAAACATGGACGATTCCTTACGACCCCCAGAGTGACGGTCTTGTAGAGCGCTTCAATCGGACACTAAAGATACATAATGTATAAGGGATACTTATTTACCCCTGCTCATGGTAGCCTACAGATCATCTGTACACGATAGTACTGGTGAGACACCGAGTTTGCTGATGTTGGGTAGAGAGGTGGAACTCCCTATTGATATATTATTTGGTCGAAATGATAGCCCAAAATTCCCTAGTGACTCCTATAGTGAGTATGTCAAAAACTTACAAGCAACTTTATATGATCTTCACGAGCTTGCAAGAGCCCAAAGCTTACAGCTGGAGCCAGACAGAAGAAGAAATATGACCATAATGCAAACAATACAAATACCAAATAGGAGATTTGTTTTGCTTAACGCCAAACGTATAAGCAAATTGAACCCCAAGTTTTGTAGAAATTTGGAGGGTCTTTATAAATTACAAAGATAATTTCAGATCTTGTTTATGACATACAGCGAGGTTCCTCTAGGGTCCTGAAAATTATTCACCATAACCTTTGAAGGCCTTACAGTGCTGTTATCCTGAAAGTTGACAAGGATAGAATAGGATAGGATGCAGGATGCACGATACATGATAGAAATATAAAAGTTAAGTTCTATCCTATCCTATCCTACATCCTGTAGCCAATCAGATTCGAGTATAAATTTCAGAGTTATTTAGCGAAACGAAAATTGGCTTAACAGTGTATTTTCAATGTCAATTTAATACGTTTTACAAGTTAAACCATTTAAGAATAATTATTATATCAAAAATGCAGTGAATAACATTGATGCACGCTAAAA
Source organism: Magallana angulata (assembly GCF_025612915.1). Lineage (NCBI taxonomy): Eukaryota > Metazoa > Mollusca > Bivalvia > Ostreida > Ostreidae > Magallana > Magallana angulata. Next base: position 17,084,808 of record NC_069111.1, read on the forward strand.
TATCGGCGCTACATCTTTGTCAATTCGTTCGCAAGTACGGAGTTACTACGAGAATTCAATGCAACATCTGACAACGTCAGAAATAGATTTCTGTATTTACTTCATTTAAAGTCTGCACAAAGTAATAAAAGCTTGAATTTATGAAAGACCAATTTGGCATTTTAAAAGATAAACATGTATACAAGAAACAGACATTGCTTCACGTTTCATATAAGTTCTTCGATGCCCAATAACAGGGACGCATATTTCTTTCCGATATTATCCTGAACATATCAAATTAATAAATGTTAGCTAGCTATAAATGCTTAGGAATTTATACATTAAAAATAAGTCAGAGTGATTTAACTATAAATGAAATAAACTTCTCAAAGGAATTATTCATTTCCAGATCGTGTTTACATTTATCGCCGAACGGATCGCTCGAATAATGATAATTACGCTCAGTTATATGTGATAAGAAAATAATTTGATAAAAATATGTGCCTTAACAGTTCCTCAATAAGTGCATCGAAGTTATTTATCTGTTTTTTGTGCATAAATATAATAAAATCAAAAATCGAATCGCTTACCTGTTTGTTTAAATTACAGTCAAGTCGTACCCAACCCGACTCGCACCCAAACCAACTCGTACTCAAATGGTCAGGTCGTACCCGAAACTATGTGGTTCACTCGTACCCAAATATTTGAGTACGACTTCACTAGTCAACTCGTACCCACGGGGAAAAATATATTTATACTAAGAAAATAAAATGAATGGCTTTTATTCGTATGTTGTTGTTTTGTATATTATCGATAACATTAATATGCGAATTGTATAACAAATTTAAAAGAATTTGTTATAAAAATCTGGTAAACTATAGTTCTGTACTTGAATGCGGACAGATCAAAGAATGATTATGAGCAGGCTAACTACTAGTATCATCAATTAAAATTAAAATTAATTGCTTTATGTGATTCCGTTCAACCGATCAACCAATGAGTTTGTCAGCACAAAATAAACATGCTGCTCATAATTAAAGGAAGTGAACATGAAAAAAATAATTGTTGCTTAATAAATTTTAAAAGCCTTTTGAAACTCTGTTACCTTTTTGTTTATTTCTATCAAGAGATTTTATCAATTTAACACTCTCAGTGAAAGGTTTATGGATCCAAAGGTTTATGGAGGTAATCCATTATTCCCCAGCATGCATCTGTTCTCTGACGTAGATAAGCCACATTGCTGTTGGTGACTGGGTCAATGTTGGAACTACTAGGCCAGTGTTTATGTACAGAGTTGATAAAAGTTACGAAGAAAAAATATGCCTTGATGTGAAGAAAAGTTTTGTGTACTGTCATGAGAAGACAAGGTTTAAGTACATTTCTATAAATGAACCTCAGATAACTATTTATGATTTGTACAAAAAATGAATAGATAAATTTATTTGTGAAATATAAGACCATCACATTCCAGATGTTTGTACGGAGATGTAAAATTAGGTCACAATAACACTGATCCACGGACATTCCATTCTAGTTACATGTCACAATAACTGCTGGTGGGAATGCATCATTCTGAGATCCAAAATCTTCCTCCATAAACACTGTTTAAAATGACAACTCTTTACATTCCTTTCCAAGTTTCCATTCACATTTTGATGATGGCATTTTATATCTGTTTCTAAACGTGTGTAAACATGCAATGTGTCTCACTGACGGCAGCATCAGTGCTGCCCTCTCTTAGATGCTTAGAGATAACCCAGCAGGGAGGTAATGATTTTAACAATATGGCAGCGCTCATGGATTGCAAGAATTAGTTATTCTAAGTGGTATATCTTTTTACTGAGGAAAGCTCTGTCTAAACGGTTTTCAGATATCATTATACACATCAAACAGACAAATTTGAGCCCTTGATAATTTTTTCATGTTCACTTCCTTTAAGAAGAAACACACATTTTCATCACTTTTGGAAGATCAACATAGTTTTAGAGATGTGTGTTTCCTGCAAGAAAACGGTAAGTAAATCACTATATTAGATATTGTTTTATAATTAAAACATATTTTTTTGAGTAATCAAATGAATTAAGCAACAGGCAAAGTTAATTTAAAGTTAAATAAAACATAAATAAAAATAATAACATATGAATGAAAACTATTGTGTTTTATTTTCTTAGTATAAAGATATTTTTCCCCGTGGGTACGAGTTGACTAGTGAAGTCGTACTCAAATATTTGGGTACGACCTGACCATTTGAGTACGAGTTGGTTTACGTTATTGTGTCCGTCCCGCGTACGATTTAATTTTACCGTAGCACAGGTAAGTAAGTTATCCCGCTCGAAGAATATTCGGTTTTAAGATTTAATTATTCATTTTGAGTACTACATTAATTGATAAAATCATTTAATTCTTAAGGACGGCGGACCCAATTCAAGATTTCGCGCCTCTGCGCAGAAATACGCGCATATGCTATGAATATGACTGTCGTAATAAGGTACATCAGAATAAGAGTAAATAATAAATTTTTCATTCCACTAAACTAATTTGTTTTACACAGAAATATCAGTGATATTTCAAACGATGTTCATAAATTCTTAAGAAGCGAAATTAAGTTTACGACATTCACCGGAAGCTCATCTGTCAAAACAGACGACAATGTCTGTTGACAACTGTTTTCGGAAAAAAGGGAAATTTGTCTCTAAAAAGGATTTTATTCATTCAAAAATCCGTCAAGATAACATTGTTAAAGCCCGCAATCAGCCAATATATCAGACTGTTATTGAATCTGATCACAATTACGCGTCTAAATTCACTGAAAAGTCGTCAACATCTGACCATGACGAAGCCTTTACTCACCACCTGCACCCGGATTACCTTGAAGATTCATTTCAGTTTGACAGACTCAAGCCTCTTAATTTCTACCGGTTTATTATTGATTTGAAATTGTTCATTGACAATTTATTTTGCCAAGTATGTGATAACGATATCTACTTGAAAAATGCGTTAGGCGTCTTCCCATCTGGAGTGTGTGGCCATGTAGTAATCACATGCCTCGAACAAAGTAGCCATGGGAAAAACGCATCAAGAACAACAAAAACCTGGCCCAAAGATATTTGATGTCAATTCAAAAATTGGATCAGGTAAAGTTATAAAAATGTAACTGCAAAATGAATATGTACATGTATGTGAATAAATAGAGGGCATCCTAACATTTAATATGAATTATGACAAAATAAAACAAACTAAATCTGTAAAATGAATGATGAATTTGATACAGATGTACATGTCTTGTAAAGAAATGTTGGAGAATATATCACTGTTTTAATAATATGCTATTAATTGACGTGAAATTGATCACACTCTGGAATATATATGTACATGTATATTATACTGTGGAATCATCATTGTTCATGGGAGACCAATGTGGCGTTTGTGTGTAACCCTTGCCCATGAATTTACATTCCCACTAACAAATAAACAACCAATTGTTTATAATTTTTCAAAATTATCCAAACATTACCAACGAAATTTTGTCCCCATGAACCAGGAAAATTTTGGCTACCCAAGAAGAATTGACCCAGACAAATAAAAATGATTCAACAGTATTTGTCCCTGGATTAATGTACATGTACAATGAACATGTGCATTTAATTATATGCAATTTTGCTCTTGCAAATAGTTACAAGAGTAAAAGCAAGAAACCTATGGAAAATTGTAAATTATGTCAAATTTTCACATTGTATTAATTGTCATTATTGTGTTTTACTTTAGCAATGTATCATACTGGGATTGGACCCACTCAAGTGAACAACTTCCTTTCTACACTTAATTTGCCATCTATAAATGTCAAAACTTTAAGAAGGCGGTGTGAAGAAATTGGAGAAGAACTTGAAAACTTGGCAGAAAATTCAGTAAAAGATGCATTAAAAGAAGAAGTTAAATGTACTGTAACAGGTATGAATTAATTCCTTTGCACAAATTACAATCTGACAGTAAATTGTGTCTCTTATGATATTATAATCGGTGTCTATATTTACCCTAAATATTTCCATTTTGGAAAAAGTTGCAGAACCAATACTCTGAAAATCTGCAATGTCAACATATCCCAATTTTTACATTCAGTGTATATTTCCCCTAACGTGTGGTATTCAATTTGTCTGCACGGCCTGGTATGTTATAGGACCGACGACATCCCAAAATAAGCATTCAATGCTTATTGTTTTCTTTTGTGATGAAGATGTTGATTAAAATCCCTGTATCAGTAAATTCATAAATTACTGTATGAATTATGTCTTGTAATAATGTTACAAAACTGAAAAAAATATGTTATTTCATTATAAAAATTTATAGTCTAATATAATAGTCTGTCCTCCACAATTCTACCTTTTCCTACTTTCATTGTATATATTATATATTTATGCTTATTTACTATTTATTTACTACCTATCTATTCACTTATAAAATGTACCTCTGACTTTTGAAATGTATAATTATACTGAATGACCTCATGTACCATTTCATGGTTTGAGTGAATAAACTGAAAAAAATTGATCACTGTTACAATCTATCAAAACATTATTAGTGGGAAATTATAAACTTATAATAATTCATAATAGAGGACCTCTTTATTTGTAATTAAGGTCTTCCGTTTCCAACGGAAGACCTTATAGTTTTCGTACTGTTTCTTATTAAGGTCTTCCGTTTCCAACGGAAGACCTTATTGTTTTCGTACTGTTTCTTATTATTATTATTATTAAGGTCTTCCGTTTCCAACGGAAGACCTTATTGTTTTCGTTCGGTTTCTTTTTCCCTATTATTATTATTTTTCTTTTTTTTTCTTACAAATTTTGTGCACGCGATTTCTCAGAAACAACTCAACCGATTTTCATGAAACTTCTAGATATAATAGATAGTGATCGGAACCTTATAGGTTTTTAATTATATTGATGACGTCACTTCCGTTTTCGAGATATTGACGTTTTAGCGATTTTTAGAGGGGTGGCTTGTTCCTCTAACTTCTCCTAAACTATAAAAGATATTGAGTTCAAAATTTCAGGGATAGTAGACAAAAGAGTGTAGATTTGCAATTTTATTTTCATTTTGATCTGGCTTGAAAGGCGCCGAAGCTCGCCTGGACCTGAAAATTGGTATTAAAAAAACGTCGTAATTTTTTGTGGTTTTCTTTAATTATCTCTTTTCTGAAAAATATTTTGTTAAGACATGTAACGTAAAAATAGTTTCTATTTACCAGACCTTTCTTTTAAAATCAAGAAAAAGGGGCTGGCCCCTCAAATAAGGGGACCAAAGGGCTCTAAACTCTTTAATCTGTAGCCCTTTACTGAACGATATTTTGTGAAAGGTTATAGAAGCAAATATGTTTATTCTACAGTTATGTATCCAAGCAATGTAATGATTTTTCCATGTGTTACGTAATTAAGGGTTTTTAGGGGCCGAAAGTCCAAAATTTTGATTACCCATATCTCAGAAAGGAAAAATATTTTGAAATGCAGTACAGAAGAAAAGTTGTTCAAAATGATGTTCTCAACGATATGCAACCTTCACAATTTCGTTAAACGGCCCCTATAAGGAGATAAGGGATCGGCCCCTTAAATCTTCTTTCTCGTATATCTCCAGAATGGTAACAAATTTCTAAACAGTTGTTGAACAAAATGTGTTTAGAATTAAGTGACCTTTTATTTGATACCAAGAAAAAGGGGCTGGCCCCTTAAATTAGGGAACCAAAGGGCTCTAAACTCTTTAATCTGTAGCCCTTTACTGAGAGATATTTTGTGAAAGGTTATAGAAGCAAATATGTTTATCTTACAGTTATGTATCCAAGTAATGTAATGATTTTATCATGTGTTATGTAATTAGGGGTTTTTAGGGGCCAAAAGTCCAAAATTTCGATCACCCATATCTCAGAAAGGAAAAATATTTTGTAATGCAGTACAGAAGAAAGGTTGTTCAAAAAGATGTTTTTAACAAAATGCAACCTTGAAAATTTCGTTAAACGGCTCCTATAAGGGGATAAGGGATCGGCCCCTAAAATCTTCATTCTCATATATCTCCAGAACGGTAACGAATTTCTAAACACTTGTTGAACAAAATTTGCTTAGAATTAAGTGACCTTTCATTTAATATCAAGAAAAAGGGGCTGGCCCCTCAAATAAGGGGATCAAAGGGCTCTAAACTCTTTAATCTGTAGCCCTTTACTGAGAGATATTTTGTGAAAGGTTATAGAAGCAAATATGTTTATCTTACAGTTATGTATCCAAGTAATGTAATGATTTTATCATGTGTTATGTAATTAGGGGTTTTTTAGGGGCCAAAAGTCCAAACTTTTAATCACCCATATCTCAGAAAGGAAAAATATTTTGTAATGCAGTACAGAAGAAAAGTTGTTTAAAAAGATGTTTTTAACAAAATGCAACCTTGAAAATTTCGTTAAACGGCCCCTATAAGGGGATAAGGGATCGGCCCCTAAAACCTTCTTTCTCATATATCTCTAGAACGGTAACGAATTTCTAAACACTTGTTGAACAAAATGTGTTCAGAATTAAATGGCCTTTCATTTGATATCAAGAAAAAGGGGCTGGCCTCTCAAATAAGGGAACCAAAGGGCTCTAAAGTCTTTAATCTGTAGCCCTTTACTGAGAGATATTTTGTGAAATGTTATAAAAGCAAATGTGTTTATCTCACAGTTATGTATCTAAGCAATGTAATGGTTTTATCATGTGTTTCGTAATTTAGGGTTTTTAGGGGCCAAAAGTCCAAAAATTCAATTACCCATATCTCAGAAAGGAAAAATATTTTGAAATGCATTACGGATGATAAGTTGTACAAAATGATGTTTTTAACACTATGCAACCTTCAAAATTTCGTCAAACGGCCCATATAAGGAGATAAGGGATCGGCCCCTAAAACCTTCTTTCTCATATATCTCCAGAACAGTAGCACATTTTTAAACACTTATTTACAAAATGTGTTCAGAATTAAATGACCTTTCATTTGATATCAAGAAAAAGGGGCTGGCCCCTTAAATTAGGGGATCAAAGGGCTCTAAAATCTTTTATCTATAGCCCTTTAATGGGAGTCATTTTGTGAATGGTTATTAAAGCTAGATTAGGTATAATACGTTTATATATCCTAACAATATAATGATTTTCTCTTGTGTTACCCAATAAGGGTTTTTAGGGACCAGAGGTGAACATGATTAATCTTTTTCATCTTAATTGGTAGAAATGCAAGTATTTAAAACAGCAATGTAAGAGAACTTATAAAAAGCGATACAATAAAGCATTAGTACTTCACTCCTTTTTCGATATCATGTTTTGTTGTAAAAAATCAAAGTCGATGATGTCATATTTCCTTCTAAAAATCAGACGGAAGACCTCCTCGTTGCTCGCAACGAGATCGTGTCTAGTTATTATTATTATTTTTTTCCACAAATTTTGTGCACGCGCTATCTCGAAAACTATTCGGCCGATTTCAACCATTTTTTCACAGATGATTGCCAGTGGTCATAATTCTAGAAGTTTTTTTAAATTTTGAAATCGGCACTTCCGGTTCCGATTTACGGCCGATTTTGTAAATTTTTACGACCCATTTTGTGCAGACATAAACTCAGAGACTATCAGAGATATGAATATGAAATTTTCAGGATAGGTAGACCATAGATTGTAGTTGTGCACAAAGTAGTTTTTTGGCGCCAGTGGTGCCATTCCTTTGAGCTCGCATAGGCTCGAAAATTAAGTACGAATTTTGCATTTAATTTTTCATACATTTTGATCTGTATCTTTTTATCAGTTAATATTTTGATAAGACATATATAACAAAAGTAGTAGATAATCAGAAGTTCTTTCAAACGAAATCATAAAAAAGGGGCTGGCCCCTTTATTTAGGGGCCAAGACACCTGTAAACTCTAATACGAATAACTTAAAAACGATTAAGATTTTGTAATGCTTTATAGAAGCAAAGTTGTTGATCGTCACAATATCTGTCAGGAAAAATTATTGCCACGCCCATTTATTACGTAATTAGGGATTTTTAGGGGCCAAAGTACTTAAACTTTGACGCAATATATCTAGAGAAGGAGACATATTTTGTTAAGCATTGAAGAAGAGAAAATGCTTGCATTGATGATTCTCATCGATTCCATCAATCAAAATACCAATCCCTGTCCCCATTAGGGATCTAGAGGGCTGGCCCCTTAAATATTCAAACATTTGTATCTCAAAATTGATAAACAATTTTAAATAGATGTAAGAACAAAAAATGTTAGAATTTGTAAGACCTTTCGATTGAATTCAAGAAAAAGGGGCTGGCCCCTTAAATAAGGGGCCAAGACACTCGTAAACTCTATTACAGATAACTTAAAAATGATAAAGATTTCGTAATGCATTATAGAAGCAAAGTTGTTGATCTTTACAATATTTATCAGGAAAAATCATTGCCACGCCCATATTTTACGTAATTAGGGATTTTTAGGGGCCAAAGTACTTAAACTTTGACGCAATATATCTAGAGAAGGAGACATATTTTGTTAAGCATTGAAGAAGAGAAAATGCTTGCATTGATGATTCTCATCGATTCCATTAATCAAAATACCAATCCCTGTCCCCATTAGGGATCTAGAGGGCTGGCCCCTTAAATATTCAAACATTTGTATCTCAAAATTGATAAACAATTTTAAATAGATGTAAGAACAAAAAAATGTTAGAATTTGTAAGACCTTTCGATTGAATTCAAGAAAAAGGGGCTGGCCCCTTAAATTAGGGGCCAAGACACTCGTAAACTCTATTACAGATAACTTAAAAATGATAAAGATTTCGTAATGCATTATAGAAGCAAAGTTGTTGATCGTTACAATATTTATCAGGAAAAATCATTGCCACGCCCATATTTTACGTAATTAGGGATTTTTAGGGGCCAAAGTACTTAAACTTTGACGCAATATATCTAGAGAAGTAGATATATTTTGTTAAGCTTTGTAGAAGAGAAAATGCTTGCGTTGATGATTCTAAACGATTCCATCAATCAAAACACCAATATCTGTCCCCATTAAGGATTTAGAGGGCTGGCCCCTAAAACATTCAAACATTTGTATTTCAAAAATGATCAACAATTTAAGAGAAGTGTAATAACAAAAAATGTTAGAATTTGTGAGGCCTTTCGATTGAATTCAAGAAAAAGGGGCTGGACCCTTAAATTAGGGGCCATGCCACTCGTAAAGTCTTTTTCACATACCTTAAAAATAATCAAGATTTTGTAATGCATTATAAAAACAAAGTTGTTGATCGCAGCAACATCAGTTTGTAAAACTCATTTCCAAACCCATTGATGACGTATTTAGAGATTTTAAGGAGACTAAAATCTTAAATCTTTAATATGTTGTATGTTAAAAAGCAACTCTTTGTTAAGCATTTTAAAGGATATTGACAATCGTATAAATTATCTAAAAGGAAGTGGTTGAGGGAGAATTTTGAAATTTCATTGATATCTTAATTGAATCGTTTAAAAAATTGAACGGAAGACCTAGTCGTTACTCGTAACGAGATCGTATCTAGTTATTATTATTTTTTTCCCCAAATTTTGTGCACGCGATATCTCGAAAACTATTCGGCCGATTTCGATCATTTTTTCACAGATGATTGCCAGAGGTCATAATTTTAGAAGTTTTTTGAAATTTTGAAATCGTCACTTCCGGTTCCGATTTACGGCCGATTTTGTAAATTTTTACGACCAATTTTGTGCAGACATAAACTCAGAGACTATCAGAGATATGAATATAAAATTTTCAGGATAAGTAGACCATGGATTGAAGTTGTGCACAATGCAGTTTTTCTATGCCAGAGGCGCAAAGTTTAGGAGCTCGCCTGGGCTCGAAAATTGGATACGAATTTTGAATCAAAATTTTCATACGCTTTGATCTGTATCTTTTTATCAGTTAATATTTTGTTAACATATATATAACAAAAGTGGTAGATAATAAAAAGTGCTTTCCAACAAATTCAACAAAAAGGGGCTGGCCCCTTTTTTTAGGGGCCAAGACACTTGTAAACTATAATACAAATAACTTAAATACGATAAAGATTTTGTAATGCATTATAGAAGCAAAGTGGTTAATCGTACCAATATCTATTAGAAAAAATCATTGCCACGCCCATTTATTGCGTAATTAGGGATTTTTAGGGGCCAAAGTACTTAAACTTTGACACGATCTATCTAGAGAAGTAGACATATTTTGTTAGACATCAAAGAGGAGAAAATGTTTGAATTTATGATTGAAACCGATTCCACTTATCAAAACACGAATTTTTGTCCCCAAAAGATCTAAAGGGCTGGCTTCTAAAATATTCAATCATTTGTATCTCAAAAATGATCAACAATTTTAGATGGGTGTAAGAACAAAAAATGTTAGTATTCGTAAGACCTTTTCAAAGAAATCAAGAAAAAGGGGCTGGCCCCTTTTTTTTTGGGGGGGGGGGGGCAAATGACTCGTAAAGTCAATTACAAATTACATTATAAACGATTAAGATTTCGTAATGCAATTTAGAAGCAAAGTTGTTGATTGTAGCAATATCTATCTGGAAAACTCATTGCCACACCCATTTATTACGTAATTAGGGATTTGTATACATTATCTAAAAGTGTGTGTGTGTGGGGTTGGGGGGGGGTAATTCTGAAATTGTATCGATTATTCATGGTATGATTTAAAACAAAAATCGCAAGGAAGACCTACTCGTTACTCGTAACGAGATCGTATCTAGTGGTATATATTTTTTTTCAAACAAGTTGTGTTTTTAGTTCTATACCCTAAATAATTCTTTTAATCACATGTTTTAATTCCACATTTTTGCATAAACCCATTATGTTTTAATTCCACTTTTTGCATAAATCCATATTTTATATCATAAAGTGAAATCAACAGTAACCTGGAAATAAATTGTGAAGTCAATGCAGTGAAATATTAAAGATTTGTTACATGCAATTTATCTACTGCATAACAATTATGTTATGAAGTGGATATAATGCATGATAGGCAAACAGGTGATAAGAAAATAACTGGTCAAGTTTAATGGGGGAGAGTCTCAGAGAGAAAGAGAAAAAGAGTGTTAATTTCTTCCATACATGCAAGTTTATTATGTTTATATCAGTCTGATATTTTACAGAGGTGAGAAGGAATGTAATTGATGTTCCAGAAGAAAGCCTTGCAGTGTCAACAGATATGCATGTTAATTCTGATGAAGATGATTACAAAGATGTTGCAGGTAATATTTAGTGAAAAAAGAAATAGGATAAAAATCTTTTAACATTCTTTCATCTGGAAAAATATAATGACAGGGGATTATTTACAAAAGTATTAAGAGAGAGAGAGAGAGAGAGAGAGAGAGAGAGAGAGAGAGAGAGAGAGAGAGAGAGTAATAGTGTTAATTCCTTTCAGACATGCAAGTTAATCATGTATATACATGTGTCAGTATGATATTTTACAGAGGTGAGAAGGAATGAAATTGATGTCCCAGAAGAAAGCCTTGCAGTGTCAACAGATAACATGCATGCTAATTTTGATGAAGATGATTACAATGATGTTGCAGGTAATATTTAGTGAAAAAAGAAATATATGCATGTGTCCTAATGATAAAAGTTTTGGAAAATTCTTTCCATCTGAAAGTGATAATTTACAAGAGTATTGCATGAGAGAGAGAGAGAGGAGAGACAGAGAGAGAGACAGGGAGAGAAAGAGGAGAGAGAGATAGAGAATGCAAATACCTGGCTACACATGTAATTGGTATTGTTTTTTGCCCACATACAATTATATACAAGATTATCATCTTCATTATACAGAATAAGCAGTAGAGAAACATGAATGTGTTTTAGAAGAAGTATTAAACATTAAAACCATATTTGCTAAGGAAAATCTACATTATGATATGTATTTACATTAAAGATGCAATATCAGTGATCCGTCATACATTGCATAAATATTTTAGCCAATATTGAAAATCCTGATTTGTTGGGATGGGATAGAGTTAATCGGAATACATCGTAAAATTTCAAAGTAGTCTTAGAATGCTACTGCTAAGGTTATTTTTATCTGGATTAAAACACGTGGTGGTGCAATTCAGCTGTTTTCTAGGCAAAGGAATAAAATAATTTCATTTGTGAATAACCAGAAAACTTATTCCAAAATGTTTAATACATATATAATGCTCAATATCAAAATTTAATTCCAACTTGCAACAGTTTTTTTAAATTATTTATTCAATTACATTTTTAATGTACTTGCATTTAAGAATAAGATAAACTTCACATTCATTTTTATGTTATACATTTTCAGGCGACGAAAGATTGCCATCAAGAGAGTCCACAAGTAAACAACATAAAAAGAAAACAACTGCTTTTGAAAAGAATGTCATCAGAAATGTAGATAAAGACAGGTATTTGTGTGTGTGTGTGTGTGTGTGTGTGTATAAATATTCAGATGTAAAAGATACAATACACATTATACATGTAGCTGCAGACTCTAGATAAATTTCTGAAAAATTTGAAAGAGTATGGGCTATAAATATTTAAGAAATGAACTCAATGTCTACCCAAGTTATACGAGTATAACCTGGGTTGGGGCAGTTTATGCTTTACAATCAGCAAAGCCGATTATAAAAATCGTAAATTGCTCTAACCCAGGTTATACGAGTATAACTTGTGTAGATATCGAGTTCATTCCTTATAATTTAATTTTCTGTTATTTACCGTACAAATTGGGTACGTTTTACTTTTAAAAATGAATATTTATCTGTTCAAAATTCAAAATTAACATCAGGTGGATTAGTACCTTATTGACGTTAGTGCATTGTGACATCCTGTGACATGCAAACCAGGTTATAAAAATTTAACTAAATTTTTCTATCCAATCAAATACTGCGTTACAACCAGAATTAAATTATTAAGGTATATTCATCTTTTGATAGTCAAGGAAGTGTTCAACAAAGTGACACATCGATGGGTATAACAGTATCTGCAGATGGAACTTTTCAGAAGAGAGGATCTGGTAGATGTTACAACAGTTTATCAGGTTAGTTTGATTTTAGTGAAAAAGGATCTTCCTTTTGTGTGTATATATTTTTGGTATATTTACATGCGCGGATCCAGAAAATTTTTCCAGGGGGGGGGGGGGGGGTCTGAAGGATAATTGTGTTTGTCAGGGGGGTCCGAGGCATATTTGTAATAATTTTACTATGTAAATTTAATAAATTTTCATTTTCCGGGGGGGGGGGGGGGGGGGGTCGGGACCCCTCCGACCCCCCCTCTAGATCCCCGCATGATTTATAAATATTGTTTAATAAAAAAAAAAATCGCACAGTCCGGTTTTTCCATAGAGAAAATTCTAAAAATGAAAGACAACACAGAATATATATATATATATATATATATATATATATATATATATATATATATATATATATATATATATATAATATATGAACTAGATGTAAAGTTACACCATGAATGCCCCCACAGGCAGCCAACATTTCATAGATTTACATAATTTGTTTTACATATGTTTTATAGGTGCAGCATCATTGATTGGGTTGAAAACGGGCAAAGTGGTCGGGTTTTCAAGCAGGTTCAAGCGTTGTAGAAAATGCATGGTTGCCAAAAAGTCAAACAGAACCCCAATAAAGCATAAATGTAGGAAAAACTGGGTGGGTTCAGCGAAAGCCATGGAGCCAGACATGATTGTTGAGATGCTCCAACATGCAAAATCTTCAGATGCCCCTGTTGCCACATTAATTGGAGATGATGACTGCACAGCCTTTAAAAGAGCTAGAGAAGAAGTTAATTCTACTATAGAAAAAGTCAGTGACAAAAATCATATGGAAAAAAAATTTGTCAAACAAGCTGTACAAATTGAAAACGAAGTACCCAAAAGAATTATCGGTTAAAACCATTAATGCCCTGCTTTTCTTGACTTCATTTCTTTTTTATCTGAGAATGGCAAGGGTGTTTATCTTGCAGCTCACAATTGTCGAAATTTTGATGCAGTCATACTTTTTAATCAGCTACATTTGTACAATTTATGGGGGGAATTTTGTAAAACAGTCATTGGGTTTTCTGATACTCTTCCTATGTTCAAAATCATGTATCCAAATTTTTTGAAAAACTACAAGCAAGAAACATTAGTGGAGTCCTTACTAAATGTCACATATGATGCACATAATGCAGAAAAAGACGTAGAAGTTCTTCAAAGACTTGTTTTTGAGAAGGGAAATGTTGAAATTTTGATATCAGAGCAGTGCTTTTTTTATTCATCACAGTTGTCTCCCAAGGGTGTTGTACCCACCAAACATTCTTTGTCATCTTTAGTATCTAAAACAGTAATTTCCAAACACATTTGTGGCAAAATACAAAAAGCTGGTTTAGGATATATGCACCTTCTCCTGGCATTCAAAAGAGGCGGATTTGATGGACTGCAGTTACTACTTGGGGAGAAAAATGAAGATGCTAAAGTTAGGGTCACCAGATGTATGAAAGTAATTGAAAACATTGCAGCTCATTTCAGAGCTGAATTCCAAGAAGAGTGATGCAAATGTAAATACATGTGTTTTGATATAGAAAGGCAAATTATGCTGCATAGGTTTTGTACATGTATATATCTTATATTTCGCAAAATTCAGAGATACATAATATGTGATTATATAGCCACTGGAATAATTTAGGGTTTTCTATTATTCATCTTATAATGTATTATAATAACATTATATTCAACATGAATGTACTATTGATGAACAAATATGAAAATGTACGTAGCAACATATACATGTCATTAAATTTTAGTTCATATGAAAGCGTACTGCATATATAGTACATATACATTTATCTATGGAGGATTATAGCTAGACTATTCAAAGCTACATGTAACCATATGTGTAAAGCTATTTTGACTAAGATATGCAGATCGATAAAGAAAATAGTGCCATGTATTATATCAAAAACAAAAACCTATCATATTTGTGCAGTTAAATTCAACATATGAATATTTTAAAACTTACATGTACATGTACCTTGTAGTTTTTCTGATGAATTACAACAATTAATAGTTGTTACAGGGGACATTTTGATTTGAATGTGTTTTTTGTATATTTATGTATGTACGTAGATAAGTACGTAGATACTTGATGTGTGCTCTAATCTATTGTCAGCTTGGAATATGGTAGATGACAAACTTGTGAAAGAAAATATGAGGAGAATTTGTAGTTTTTTAAGATTCACCTATATTTTTTTCAATTATTTTGACTGCAGAATTTATAGGTGCTATAGATGATAATATGATTTTACAAGATACAGGGTACTATATCAGAAATATATATGTATTTGATTCAGTTTTATTGATTATCAGAACACTAATTATCTGCAGTGTTGATTATAAAATCGTATGATTAGTATATAAAGAGAATGGCATTAATGAAATTTTAGCATTGTTTTCTTTATAACTTATTCGCACAAATCTGTGTAGTAAAGGAGGTACCGTAATTGTACTTTGTTGTCTAGCTGTCATATAGACAAAACGGAAGGCATGAATAATCAGAATAACGTACTGCCCTGCCGTACACAATTGATAATGTACCATGTGAGTGCATGATATTGTTTGAACTATTGGCACTTTTTTTAGAAAGGTTATTGAGTCTCATAAAAAGGGTAGCCCGTGGCCGTGGCCATTTCTTATTTCACGTTATTCACATCGATCCGTCCGACTCCCTAACATGCCTAAAGAATCCACTCTCCTATAAACTAGCTAGCAGTGTTCAGTCCTGCATTGTATATATCGATCTAACCACTTAGCTAAAGGTAAGTTGTTATAAAACTTGCTTTTGCTTACAAAATAGACAGAATTACTTATAATGGTTTTTTTTTATATCAGTGAATCGTATACATGTATTGTGTGAGTGGCAGCAAGCACGTTGCCTTGAAATATACAGATTTTAAGAAATAAATGAATTAAAACCGACAGAAAATTAAAGAGGTATATTGACTAACAGATCAAAACATAATTTGTGATGCCAAAATATTTTTAGTGGAGAAAAATTAAAAAAAAAAAATAGTCCGAATTTCCTCTGTTTGCGACAAGTCCGTACTATTTCCACGGTTTATACATCCTAAAACGCCCAAAGTAAGTTTGTAGTCTTTTAATCTGGTAGATAATGAATTTATACCTTAACTTAACAATATATATGTACAACAGTTAATGTAAAGTCAGGAATAATTAATTATGTCCTTTTTCAATGACATTTCTGAAGGAAAATGAACCATGCAGTGAACTTTGACACAACCCCTTAAAAAATTTAGGTCGATGACCTACATTTTTTTTCTGTTCATCTGTAAGCTTATTGACTTCTTAATATTACAATTTAATTAGAGTAAAAAATCTATTGCAGAATTTTTAAAATATCAATTTTTATACCACACCCCAGAAAATTCCCATTACTTTCTATTATATCTGAGAATTTTCGTACCCAAACTTTGAAACGCCCCCAGTAAAATAAGGAAGTCGATGATCATGTATTTTTTTTATTGATTTTCACTCACCATTAACTGATCAACATTATATAAAAATTTGAATAAAAAATCTATTGTAGAAATGAATTGGGTCCGCCTTCCTTAAATTTCGTTTCATTTAACTTGCATTCCTATATTTTGAAGGTATAGGATAGGATAGGATAGAGCTTATTTGCAGGATAGGATGCAGGATATAGGATAGGATAGGATAGGATAGTTTTGTCAACTTTCACGATAGCAGCACTGTACTTTGGGAAGACTGGCATTCATTATTCTATATTAAGAGCAAAAACAGAATGATTCAGTAAACTTCTATATAAAGTATATAGTATTTGTCTTACAAAAAGTGTATTTGAAATTTTTGTCCTTCCTTGAATTTATTTTAATTATTCAGATGATACTCGAGAGCCTGCATCAGATCTTTCCAAACAAGGAGGAAGCTCTACAGACATTCTGGAATGCAACTTCTGCAAATTCACACTACCAGGAACCAGGAAATATTTAATGGTCCATCATCTTAACAATAAACACCCAGAAAAACCAGTCTTGTATACTCTGTGAAGCGGAGAAAACCTTCCAAAATGACGTTTCAGAATCTTCTGGTTACGTGCCAAGGCCATTCCATAGGTCTCCACGACGTCGCACCCCTCGGAGATCATCCTCCAAGAGAATCCACTCTAGAACTTCGTCAGCCACTTTCACTCATCCTCGACGGAGGTATCCGGAGGATTCTCAAGCCACCTCGACCGTCCCTACACCTATCACAACACTGAGGTCTCCCTCGATCCATGGGAAGCCCCATGGAGGTGGATCTCTATGGACTGGACGGGTGAGCGGAGACTGCACCTCGAAAGGTTTTGCTTGACAAAATGCCATCTGTAGCATCTAGACCAACTAAAGCACCATCACCACTCAAACCTTCAAGAGCCGTTTTATTGCTGACCAGGCCTGTTCCAGCTGTGGCTTCCACCTAGATCCTGAACCCCCCCTTTTCAGAGCCAGTTTGGTCTGCATGTCCCGAGTCCCTGTTGATCACGTCTTCCGTTCCCGTGTCAGCACCTGTGCCATTATCTTCTTCCACTGTACCAGCCGTTACTTCTGTTAAGTCTTCGACGGAACCTACTTTGCCTTCATTTGCACCTCCAGTTGTGTTTTGGCCAATGAGACGACGTCAGAAACTCTTTTTCGGCATCAACAGAATCCTTGCTCCAGGAACTGTTTCCTGATTTGTATCCCTCTTCCTCATCTCCTGATAAGAGCTCCCTTGATGTCAATACTGTCAGTACCGTCGACCTTACAGCTAGTTGTCAACCAGTCAACACCTCGAGTTACGTTCTACATCGATGTGAGAGGTCGAATCCAGCCCTGGCATCGTCCCATCAGGCCAATGACCCCAGGCTTTTCTTTGCTGGAGCTTCAAGTGCCCAGGAGGATGATTTCGTTGCCCGCATTATGCAGAAAACCAACCGTGAGGCAAAGACTTTAAGTCATTCACACCGCAAGGTATCCTTTAACCCTCGAGGATTCAGCTGTGTAACCCGTGTGGAAGAACTGTCATTTCCAGATGGTCGTACTTAAAAAAATGAAGTCAACACTTGTCAGAGACCCCGAATATACACTCATGGATTCAAAATTTAATCAAACAGACGATGTTCCCGCCCGTGTTATCCCTACTCCTGTTTCCCCATGTGATGTTTCTACACAAGTCGCAACCGTCCAGACTTTCACCCTGGGAGATTAGCTGGTCCATCGTTGTCCTTCTTCCTGTGTGTGTTCCTCTTCTTCCCATCCCATCTGATTGAAACTCTAGTGTTAATATATAAGCGAGAACATTTGATCTCTGTGATGCTTTATATAGTACTCACCTGCTGTTATATAGTATCAAATTTGTTTTATTATATTGTTACAATTATTTTATGTATATCTTTTATGTATGCCATAAGATATTTATTACGGGCAGCCAGGAGGCGGTCCGTTATTTGATATACATTTAAATATCGTAACTGCGTTTCTGCAGGATAGTTTTTTTTCCTTGAATTAATATTATGCGTATTTTTATGAATTAACAGTAAATTTGCATGTAGAAATATGTCATGCCTTTTAAAAAATAGTACATATTTTTGATTATACTCGTAAATGTAAAATTGGTCTTAGACTGTCGTTAGACGGTTTTAATCGAGACTAAAATATATTCGGAAAATTTCTTTTTTCATTCTTTTCAAAACGATGTATCGGCATCGATTTACGGGACATACCAAAGACCCAAAATACTAAAGATCTGAATTACATAACGTATTTCTTTATTTCCCTATATAACATGTAGGGGCTGCAGCATTTCCGGTTTGTGAATATTACCAATCGTGACGTCAGTAATATACAACGTCATCAGTCTACATTGGTAACTTGGTATTTCCGGTAGGAAAACCTATATATATGCGCCCCCTTTTGGGACTTTGGTACCAGAGCATCATCATCGCTCACACTAACCAGACCACCTTCATAAACGGTGAGATTCATAGTACGATTATCAAATAATAGCACGTACAGGGACCTACTATATATACTCTGTTCAGGAATTATTTCATAAGGATTTTTAAATAATATTTGGGTGCCAGTCTGCTATATATTTATCATTCCCCCGTTTCCCCCATTGGATTTTATACATTTACGGTGGGTATTTTATATTACTGTTTACGAGGCGGTATATTTCCCCTGTTTATGTTGTTTCAAGTTATAGGATTGTTATTGATTAAAATTTATTTGAAACGTTACCAAGTCTTATGTTTCTTTCTCTCGGATTGTCACGCATTACTATATTTGGAAATATGAATTGACGGTTGTGTTGAAAACCGGTCTTTATTACATTTAGTTAAAAACTAAATACAGTCCTAGACTGTGTTACCCGGTATACCTCGGTACCTTACAATGACATAAAACAGATTGCTCTCGAGGTTCATAGTTGAAGTAAGGAAACATGACGGAGACTTTGCCCCTCCCAAACCTCTCTACCTTTTAGCATCAGGCATTCTGCGCTACATTGGAGAAAATCGAAATACCATAAACGTTATGAACGAAAAAGATGAAATTATTAATATGGTCTATCTATCCTGAAAATTTCAAAGTGATATCACTGATAGTTTCCGAGATCAGCTCTGCACAAAATAGGTCGTCAAAAATGACAAAATCGGCCGTAAATCAGGACCGGAAGTGACGACAACAAAAAATTCAAAAACATATAAAATTCAGATAGTGTCTCATCATCTGTGAAAAAAAATTGTTGAGATCGGTCGAATAGTTTTCGAGAAATCGCGTGCACAAAA
Source organism: Magallana angulata (assembly GCF_025612915.1). NCBI lineage: Eukaryota > Metazoa > Mollusca > Bivalvia > Ostreida > Ostreidae > Magallana > Magallana angulata. Next base: position 17,104,656 of record NC_069111.1, read on the forward strand.
TTTGGAAAAAAAAAATAAACAGTACGAAAACAATAAGGTCTTCCGTTGGAACGGAAGACCTTAATGATATTTACAAATGGTTAGTTGGAAGTTATGTATTTTTACGTCAATGTAAACTCTATCAGTGCAGGATATATTATTTGTAATTAAAGTTGTTTATCCATCTCCACATATGTATATACTTGTCATACCTTACACCAAGTACGGGCATATGTTTAGTTTTTCGTTTAATATCATTTATTCAGCATTATTTTTAAAGGATTCACAAGAGACTATCCCGGAGACGGAGTCACCAAGTGGCTCTCAGGATCTTTTTCTTAATCCTCAGAACGGACAAAATAAGTAAGATATATATATATATGTGTCTATACAATACTACATCCTCTCAAGCGTTTGTTGCGTAGCTGTAAATTTGTGAACAATGTTAGCATTTTTTTTGACACGCAGTGTTCAGGTCTTTTTAAAAAAAAACTTGATAAAAATTGTCGCTAAATACAAAATGTAACTTGATTTCCAATAAAATGCAATTTTTATTCATTATATACATATATAGCATATTATATTTGTAGTTAGAAAACTAGCCAAGCTTGTAGGTGATGTTGCTCTTTTACGTAGAGAAGTGGCAAAGCTGATAGGAAAGTCTTCTGCAACCACTGCATTCAAGATTGACACGGCCTCGTGCAAGGTTGAAATATAATTTGGTGTCAATAGCAAAATCATAAAATGCCTTTGCAGCAAGATGTGCCATTGTTAAAGGTTTTTTATGAAATGTCACACAGAGCTTGTATTTTAGAGGAAGTTCAACCTATATTTGAGAGGTAGGTTCTCATGCCGTTCATGGCTGGATGTCAAAATTGATGACTTCCAGGTAAAAAATGTGAAAGTCAATTTTTTTTGTGCTTCTCACTTTAATGTACTCTGTGATAAATTTATAAATGTTAATATTTCAGAATGAAGTTCACACTTGCTTGGTCATTGAAGGCATGATCGAGAACCAATCCTGCAGCTTTCCAGGAAATGGTCTTCCATGCCCTGTATAAATTTACAGAACTCAGGAATCAGTTTAGGAGAAAGATGTATAATCATTTGATGAAAAAGAGTTTGTGGCTGTAGTCAGTTTAATTTTTTTATATTCACTTAATGTTTATTTTGAATGAGTTGTTAACTTGTTAAAGTCTGTTTGTGTAAACATTTGTTAAGGTTTTACTGTAAGCTAATGTACGCATGATTCTCTAGTATAAAATTAAAAACAAAAAGCTCTTCAGAATACGTATATGTGACCAATATTTATTACCCCAACAAAGTTCTTTTTTATAGGGAGGGGAGTAGGGACGTGTAAATATACATGTAGGAATTACCTGGTCCGTCTCTCTGGCTATGGGTCAGTCTGTCAGTGCAATTGCGTTCCATCCATAAACCTTTCTTATGGTGAAACATGAAAAGGACTATTTGCGGTATTATGCATTTTTTGCCCCCAAAATTAAAGTTTTATATAGAGCTTTAAAAATGAGGTGGAAGATAATTGAAATGAAATTGAAAATAAATGTTGTAAAAGGTTTTCACTACAGCGACGTCATAATGTAGAGATGACGTCATGAAGATAGTCTTACTATGTAAAATTGATGGTTTGTAGCAAAATATGGGTTTTTACCGACGGTTTTTCGACTGGGAAACATCCAGCGCAGGCTTGCTCAAGTACCATTTTTAATATGATGTGTATAATTATATGAATACAAACATGTGTTAAATTCCTACTTAAACAGACCTGCGCTCTATCATTCTGAATGCAAAATATGAAGAAACAAGAGGCCAATTGGCCTTAACGGTCACGTGAGTAGCATATCACCCATACACAAACTTGTCGAGGAGTCTCATATGTATTTAATTTATTAGGTTTCATTCTGGGGTAGAAAAATTATAAATTTGTAACGACGACCACCTCCCTGCCTGAAATTTTTCAAAAAGAACTATGAAACCTATTATTATTGCAAAAAACTTAAAGATCTGGTCTACAAAATCGAGAGTTCAGTTTTCCTTTCAGGTGTGTGGGAGTAAAGAAGATGATTTTTTAACATTATATGCATTAACACCTATACATCCATTTTGGCCCTGCCGTAGAGTCAACCCCCCCCCCCCCCCACCTCATGTCCGGAACCCCTGACCCAGAGGCCATGAATTTCATAATTTAAGTAGAGGAGTTAGTGGACATCAAAACCATTTATTTAGTTTTTTGAGTAGAGAAGAACATTTTTAAAGATTTGAAACATTTTTATAATATGGCCATATTGGCCCAACCCTAGAGCCTGAACTCCTAACAAAGGGGTCATGAATTTCACAATCTTATTAGAGGGCCTCATGGACATCATAGTCATGCATTTAGTTTTTAACAAATATATATGGGAGTAGAGAAGAAGATTTTCTAAGATTTAATACATTTTAATTATATGGCCATATTTGGCCCACCCTAGAGCCTGAACCCCTGCCCTGACCCAGGGGTCATGAATTTTACAATTTTGGTAGAGGGCCTCATGGACATCATAATCATGCATTTAGTTTTTAACAAATATAAACAGGAGTAGAGGAGAAGAATTTCTAAGATTTAATACATTTTAACTATATGGCCATATTGGCCCCACCCTAGAGCCTGAACCAGAAGCCATGAATTTCACAATTTTGGGAGAAGGCTTCATGGACATCATAACCATGCATTCAGTTTTTTCCTCACATGTGTAGAAGTAAGATTTTTGAAAATTTGGCTGCTTTTTTTTTGCATATTTGGTCTCGCCGGTGGCACCACAGAGCCATGAATTTCACAATATACGGTCTTCCTGCCATAGAGATGCTTCACACCAAAAATGGTTACGATTGGCCTGGTTGTTTTCAAGAAGAAGTTAAAAATGTAAAATTGTTAAAGCACGACGCACGACGACGGACGAAGACCAATTACAATAGGTCACCTGAGTGACTCAGGTGACCTAATCAAAGTTCTAAGAGTACATGTACTGAAAGACGGGGTCTTGAAGGTTTGAATTTTTAATTGTCCTGAATTTCCTCGAATAAGCTTCCAAAATTTATCAGTTTGAATTAATTGTTACAATCTATCTTAATTCGGCTTTTTTGCAATTGTCTGATACTTTGTCTAAATTTTACTCAACCCCGGCCTTCATAATTGTAGAAAATTGACCCAATGTAATATATTATGTAAAATAAGACCCCAAGGAAAAATTTTAAAAATTACTACTAACCGGGAAAATCAAACAACTCTATATCAAAGTAGATAATTTTAACCATTAGATTTATTCAATTTTGTGATCCAACATCCTCACAATGTCAGGGGTCCTGAGTCCACTCGTGTCCGTGGGACCCCTGACAAACTTAATTGAAATTTTGCGGGCCAAATTTGATTGGTGCTTCTCTCGTAGAGAAGCACCAGTCAAATTGCGGCTTTCATAGATGTAAACAAATATGGCGTAGAAGCATGGATCATGGATGAATGTATATTGTGTTGGGAGAAACTGCCAAAGAAGAACCGCAGAAATATCTACAGTGATACTTTCAATGTAAAAAAGCAGCTATACGAAGTCCTCAGTTTTATTCCAGAGCAGCAATTATCACCGCAATACACTTGCTACCGATGTTTTAACAAGCTTAACAGGTTGAGCAAAATTGACTTTGATTTAGAAAACAAGTTATCGGCACTTAAGAGGGAAAAAGATGAGATCATTAACCAACTCAGACCTCAGCGAAATGTGTTGTTACCTGCTAGGCCTAGTGTCACTTCAGAAAATTCAGAAAATGTTGGGGGTGCGTGTAGTTCTACATGCACTCCACGCAAGTCAAATAAACGTCTTATAATAAGAACTCCGACACCTCGCAAAACTAAGAAAGTCCTAGTACAACACACTGCCCAACCAAAAGTTAGGAAAAGACTTTCAGAAGATCAACTGACACCAAGCAAAGTCAAGGTATGTTTATTCTATTGCTGTGCTAATATGGTTCCCCAATTTTTTTTGTTTGTTTATATAATTTGTCTTCAAATATATGTAGGCTCTAGCCTACAGATCAAGGAGCATACATACATGTGTATACAGTTATTTTGTGAATTTAAAACTGTTAATTTTTATTTGCATTATTCAATTCATCCTAATAATGTCAGAGGTCCTGAGTCAGGACTCCTGAGGTTGTGAGGATGTATTCAATTGAAAATTACACATATTAAATTTATGAATATTAACTTTACTCAAATAGAGTTATAGAATTAAGTAAATAGATGAATAAAACGAATACAACTGTAGAATTTTTTTATTGTAGGTGCATTTTCGAGGTAGAAATGATTCTAAAGTAAGAACACGCTTTATCAAAGACAGTCCCTGGGTGGCTGTATTAAAATCCCTGGTGAGAGGCTGTAAAGCAGAGACAATCTCCAAAAAAATTTTCAAAATAGAGATGCTGAAAAAAGAACTGGTTAAGTTGATGCTGTCTGATCTAAACAGCCAATGCCAAATTTTATGCAAGACATCAAAACCTTCAGTATTGCGTGGTCAAGATGAAATTCACTTTAAGTTTGAGAGCGTCTGTAGTGAGCTGAAAGAGAGAGCACCAATGTTGTACGATGTACTCCAAACAGTTACCAGAAAGAGAAATATTTCCAGATTAGCTGTAGCTGCATCAGTTCTGCTTTGGAACAGAAACATACATATGTCACAAGTACATCAAATCATCGGACAAATTCTAGACCATGGAGGTGCAACAGATGAGGTATTTTTGTTATCATTTTTAAAAAAAATTAATTCAACAATAATGCAGTTTAGCAATTTACTGTTCTAAAAAATATAAAACTTTCTTCTGAAATTTTAAAAATATCGCTATGATTTCAGACTATTCAAACTCTCGCTGAAATGGGATTATCCATCGGGCCACAGTCGGTGTCAAAGAAACGAGGAAAACTTGTCCTACAAAATACAGAAAAGCTGAATGACAATTTCCAGAAGCAGATTCGCCAAACTGTGTTGAACCATTCAATATCGATGAGCAAGAGAGCAGAGAGGTCAGTCATGGAGTATGAACCACCATCAGCAGACAAAACAGAATCAGGTACAACTGATGTTCATTTCTTTGATATGGTGAATTCATTTAAAACTCCACAGGCAAATAAGTATTTTACATGTCCATCTGACCATTCTTGCCTGACAGTATCAAGCAATGATTATGTAACAAGAAAAGAATTTTGTACTGATGTACCCAAGTCAGAACCAGTACATGTATTATGTAATCCAACTACAGAGTTGAAATCACTGACTTTAAACACCAAACTTGGTAGCATAGAATTTCCAAGTTTACCGTCAAGGCACCTGAATCATTTTCAGTTAAATGAATCAGTAGATGTAGTTGCCAATAGTGAAAGGAGCAGAGTGATTTTGAAAGACTTTATTACAAGAAATGCTGATCAGATTTCACCCACTATTCCAAGGTTTGAAATCATTGGAGACAATTTAGACCACACCATATCACCAACAAATATGACAAAAGATAAACAGAGAAAAAGTCTTCATTGGTTTTTAAATGTGGCAGTACAAAGGAGAGTGTTGGCAGATGATTTACCGTGTGATAAGCCCAAAGCAGACATTATGAAGGTAGCTAACAGCAACTTCTTGCCTAGTAGGGAAGATTGTGAAAGTTTTCATATCAATATGATCCATCATATTGCGCAAGTCATTACCAAGTACATTGACTGTCTGCAGCCATATTCACAATGCATTCCTAAGTACATTGACCACCCTTATGTAAAAGAACTATCAGAAAAATCAAAATACAGCATTGTTGACCTACTCGACAAGAGTGAGAATAAATCCGATGACATTATTTCAATTCTTGAACATGTGCATAGAAAATATGTTCCCCATGCAGGTGAAGATGTTGTGGAAAAAATTGTATTTGGTGGGGATGTCCTAACCAATGAACGTGCATATTCCAGCCAGCTGGCTATGATGAACAATGAAAGTGAACTAAACCGCCTTGCAGGAGTTGTGCATAGACCTGAGGGTCTCCATCGAATCATGAATTTACTCTTGGTATCCTAAAAAAACATGTTTCCTGTTCAAGATGTTATTGTTGATGTTAGCAGTTTTTTTAATTCTTTTGGATGGCTTATATTAGTAAGTTTCTTGAATGGTTCTGAATGTTTTTTTACATTCATTGTGAAGATAAACCCACCTTCCTGAATTTTCCATTTAATATTGATTATATTTTCACTAGCTTGTAATTTTATGCAGTTAATACTAACTTAGTTAAGTTATTGATTATATTAGTACTAATCTAATTATGCAAATGATTATATTTATACTAATTTTATTGAATTCACAAACTGCAGGGTTGTCTCTAAGACCCGGGGAGCGGGGAATTCCCCTGCCTATAATACCTTAATTACCCGGCTATTATTGCATTTCAAATGCAATGTACCTATAAGCAAGACCCCCTGACCCCGTTCTACTTTTTCATTTCTTCCTTCTATTTCAATTTTTAGAGACAACCCTGCAACCTAATGCTTTAACTGATTTTATCCTTGAGCAGATTAGGTGGGGGATGTCAAAGCCTGTTTGTCATTTTACTATGGGAATTTATTCAGTATAAATTTAAAGTCAGAACCCCCCCCCCTTTCTGCGCAGTTTATTATGTTATTTATTTGTTCCATTGCATTTCTTAACCATTAATACCAAATCACAGTAAATACCATAAGAATAATAAGATAATGTAAAATTAAGGCCTGTGTTTGATATGATAAGATTAAAAATGTTTAAATTTTCTTATATACATTTTATTTTAGATATTAATATGAAATTTTTTTGTTGATGAAAAAGGCTTAATAAAAAAATATATATGTAAATGAATCTTTATTAATCCAATTTCAGAACATTTATCAGCAATTCTACAAGCCCTCATCAGCTGCAGATCAAGGGACTTTGTTTCAGTTGCGAAATGTCCTGCAGAGACGAGACGTTAGTGGCCCAGATGGCGTCACTGAGAAGTTCAGGTAAATCTATTAGTAATAAACAGCTTGGTCAGAGGTGCTTTTCCTGCATTTAAAAAAAACTTGCAGAAAATCCAATTCTAATTTTCATTGATCTTTAAGCAAAAAGTATGCGAGATATTAAACTAAAAATTAACTTTAATATGTTCTATATGAAGTGATTTTTACTGAAAATATTTGACTTTGTATGATGTGGATGCATGATACAATGAATTGCAATTTTACATTCTTATAGGTCTCATATGACATTCATCAGGGACTGTTTAGATGCATTTCTTCTCACAGCGTGTATGGAAGTATTAGACATCAAAAGCCTTGATGAAAAACCTAAAAGGACCATTCTTCCTGATTTGTTACATCTTCAAAGTGAAGAAGAACAGCATGATTGGATAAAAGAACTATGTTTCCAGATTTTAGACTCCTTTATCTACATTGAAGAAGGTATGTACCAGGTTACTGGTCAGTATAGTTACAATAATTTTATACTGGATAATTTTTCTATCAAGCTTAATCAAATGTGCTGTGGTGTCATTATCTGTCTGTTTTGGTAAGGTGTGATATATTTTGTTTGTGAATTGAAAAAGAAATTTTATTTGCAGATAATTTGCCAACTGTCACAGCACAAGCTGCTGAGATGGACAACCAGGAGCTGTTGATCAGTGAAATGTATGAAGTTGAATCGAAGCAGTACACATGTACATGTGATCAAAAGTACAAGACAAAAGGTCACTTTAAGAGACATTTGCAAAATGAACATAACTGGGTGTTTCATACAGCAACTGAGGAATCATCTGAATCACCATCATCTAAACAAGACCGCATAGCACTATGGCGCTCTTCATTTATGAAACTTGCGTTATTACTGAGGGACACAGAAGATGCTTACAAGTTTGGTGATGGCACACGTATATTCAGAAATGCTAAGTTTGAAATGATGTGTGCTGATGTTGCTAACCATTCCAAATATAAACTGTGGCTGTGGAGACTCTTAGCATATGAATGTGCTCTTCTGTCACCACGTGAGGCATTTGAGTACAAGTGGAATTGTTCCTCAAATATTCATGGAGGGTTGGGGAAAAATATCCCTAATGACAATCTCGTTGAAATATGTGTACATGTGATCAAGAAAAAAATGCGGGAACAAGGTGCTAATCTTACTTATGAAAGTGCTAAGAAGATTGCCTCATGTGTGCAAATGCAGGAAGAAATAAGGATCAGTGTTCAGCAGCAACTTGGCATGAAAACTTCAGGTCAAACCAAACCAAGTGTGGACAGGAAAAAAGATCTTCAACTTATTATCAACGAACTTAGAGCTAATGACATATTTAGCTACATTCCTGGGAGAAAATTTAATGCATTTAAAGATTTTAAGGACACTTTTTCACGCATTAATTTGGTTAATCTCCATAAATGGATAACAAGCCAAAAAGAACGAGCTAGTTTTGAACAGCAACAGTAGATTTCACTTGTTTAGATGTGTTTTGTCTTGTGCCATTTATCTTATTACTTATTAAAACAATATTGATTAAACTCATCATATGTTTATTGATCAGTTATGTGGAGGGTAACACTCCCCCCAAAATTTTTTTATAATAAACTGTTTGTTTAAGGTTTGATAAGAAGAAACCAGATAGGATTTAAGAAATTTATATATATATATATTTTTAAAATTGACTACCAAATTTAAAACAATTTTTTTTCTATATAGAAAGGCATTTTCCAATAATCTTGAAACCCTTAAACAAACATTTTTTATTGTTCATACTTCATTGGACTACTGTGGTTTCATAAATATTCATTGAATATTAATTTTCATGGATTTCATCTTAAATTGATCAAGGAAATTAAATGTTCCTTTATATATAAAGTGCAATATCTAACTATGTTGTATTGAAAAAATCATTGGCCATGATATTACAAAATATGTAAAACTGTCATTTGCAGCAACATTTAATCCATGAAAATCAATGCCCTTGAAAATTCATGAAAGCACAGTTAAGTAATTGAACTTAAATATCAGTTACTATAATCATGATAATAACAGTCAGATTTATGCTTGTCAGGATATTTATTAATCAGAATCGATCTCTTCCAATGCATACATTTCATTGTCGTTGAATATTTCTGTAATTATTTGGACAATGCTGCTGGCTAAAGCTAAAGAATCAACACTTGTTTTATCAAGTACGTCATTTACAGTAAATAAACAGGGCAACTTTGCAATAATTTCATCAACAAAAAACCCACAAACAATATCACTGTGAATAAAAGATTTGGTTCCTTCTAATATACTGTCTTTCAATGAGTGAAGTCTTTGTTGAACAATGGCTTTCTCTTCTTCTCCTACCTCTCTTTGCATTTCTAGTTCATTCTCTTCGTCTCTAAAACTCAATATAACATCTTTTGCAGAATGAGTTGATGGACAACTGTCACTTTCACATTCACACACTAATTCACAAATGTCACAACAGAAATGATCACTAGCTCTTGCATGTTTCTGAAAATAAGCTTCATTGATAATTTTCCGTCTACAGCTAACAGTGCTTTTAAGAAGCTTAATTACATCGTCATCCACCTTTTTAAGTTGATTTGCTTTGTAGATAATGAGTTCATTTGATTGTGTTCCATCTCTGCCAGCACGGCCCATCTGTTGCACCAAATTGTCCAAATCTCTTGGTGGACCATAGTGAACAATATTATTGACATTTTGAAAATTAACACCCATTCCTGCTGCATTTGTACAGATTAACACTCTTATTTTACCATTAGCTTCAAGCATGTCTTTACGAATTTTTTCTTTAGTGGCATCACTTGTTTTACTGTGATACATATTGAAATTACATGTATATTTAGATCCACATATTTTTTAAAAAAGCATATAAATTGATGCACAGTCCTTAATAGAGTTACAAAATATTAAATGTCTCTGCAAATATTCTCTTTTCTCAACTAAAGCAGTTGTTAACCAATGGAACACATTTTCTAAATCTACATTATTTTTAACTTTCAATACATTTAATTTTATATTTGGCCTATCAGGGCTGTCTAAAATTACACAAGAATGATCATGAAAACACAGATTCTTCATAATCTGGCGTCTGTGTGTGGGGCTAGCTGTAGCTGTCAGTGCCAGTAATGGTACCCCGATGCATAAAGATCGCATCTCTCCTATGTGCGCAAACCACTCTCTAAATGGCCCTTCTTGATCATGTTCTAGCCCCCCTTAAAATATACACCAAGGCAACTTTTACTTTAAATTTGAAGAATACACATACATACTGTTTTTGAAAAGTGTCATTAAACATAAATGTTTATTTTGTAAACAAAGTATTTTCAAGACGCATACTCGTTTTATATTGATTGGATTGCTTAATTTATATTTAATTACCATTGGATGACGGTGTGGGCCTCATCGACCACTATCAAATTGTGTTTTGGTGTGAATATATTACTTCTCAAGACATCTCTCCATTTGTCATCACCGACGAGATATTCAGGACTCCCAAATACAAACTGAAAATAGCCGTTCGTTACAGCCTCCCTATCGGTGTCATTTGATATCTGCACAGCTCTGTACCCAAGCTTGTCCAGTCTCTCTATTTGTTCAGACATAATACTGTTAAGTGGAGCAATCACAGTCGTAACACCATTCTCTCCGAGAACAACTGGAGAGCTTTCGTACACTAGAGATTTCCCACTCCCCGTCTTTGTTCCTAAAAATGTGTCTCTTCCTCTCTTGAGCGCATCGATTGCCGAAATTTTCTGTTCCGTCAACGATTTTACATTGAATTTTCTACAAACTCGGTTCATAACATCTAATTCCGCCATCTTGTCTGTATCGCCAAAAGGTTAGTTGTAAGGCTTAATGTGATTGGTTGGAGGATATTGAGATGTGTAATAATCCCCGTACGATGTCGCTGCAGTCAGCCCGCAAAATTTCAATTAAGTTTGTCAGGGGTCCCACGGACACGAGTGGACTCAGGACCCCTGACATTGTGAGGATGGTGATCCAAGGGAAAATCCACAAGTCGGACGGTATCCGTAATAAAAGTTTTATGAAAACCCCGAAAACTCTAAAACACACAAAAAAACCCCCAAAAAAACCACAGGCACCTGACGTTAGAAATATTTTTTTACAATAAAATTCCAAGAACTTTGACAATAAAAAGATTTGTCACGGTCGCAATTTTGATTTTTAAGACCGACTTATCGGACACGATTTTCTTCATTTGTGATTCATGCAAAATAATTGGTAAAATTCATAAATCCGTTCGCCACTTACTACTTTTTTGTGTAAACTCGTGCATCACCTACACGAATTACGATACAACCGTTTCTTTCCTTAAAAATCATACTCCGCAAATCAAAGACATAAATAACAGAGGTTGTCAACTCCGCCATTGGCGTGTAAATGTTACGGGACCAACCATACTTTGAGAACTACAAGTGCAACAGTAATCTTGTATAAGTCATTAAATTTGAACCTGATAGTGAACATGAACATGAACCTGTAAATATTTTAAGCATGTTTTATTTATCAAATACTTACAAAAACTCTTTATTTAGTTTTTAAATTACTTTTTTAAAACTTATTGACTTTTCACAAAGTAATGGTAATGCATTACTTTACTCATGTAATGGTAATGTAATGCATTACTTCAAGAAAATTAAGTAATGGTAATTTAATGCCCTTATTCATGAAGTAATGGTAATGTAATGCATTATTTTACAATGTAATACACCCCAAGCCTGATTCCAACTAAGCCGGAAAACATTAATATTTAACTTGGTTCTTCAATCGATAAGATTGTATATATTTCATGCGCGGATCTAAAGGGGGGGTCGGGGGGGGGGGGTCCCGACCCCCCCTGGAAAATGAAAATTTATTAAATTTACATAGTAAAATTATCGCGAAAATATGCCTCGGACCCCCCCTGGCAAACACAATTATCCTTCGGACCCCCCCTGGAAAAATTTTCTGGATCCGCGCATGTATTTTATGATGTATAAGTCTTCGAAAATGTATAATCTATAATGCATTGTTTAAAATTTAAATTCAGTTTAATCAACTAAAGAGCCAACGAACGAGAAGGCAAATTCAGACTTGTTTTTATTTTCTTTGTACAAAATTCCTTCTGAGGCCAACAGCAGTCATACCGCAAGTTGGCTTCATTTGTAAAACATCTGTGTATAACCCGTCCCGATTTTAACTTTGGCTTGCGCATGAAGTTTGGTAGTATTAAGGTGAAAGATTGTCAAAATAAAATTCACATCTTTTCAAAAATGGCACATTGCGTTTGGGAACTTTAATTTTGATTCCACTATCAACCTTTTCTATTGATTAATGAGATCATACACCAACTGAATCGTCAACGGCGCTGTGCATTCAGTTACGTAACTCATTCCACATTTGAACCCGAGCAAGAATATTTTGATCAATAAAACTATTTGTTTATTTTCTAAATAGAATTTTGTTTAAACACAGAGGACTTACCAAGATTTAATGCATGTTTTTATTATACATATTTACTAAAATGTATGAAAACTTTCTGCACTATTTTCTTACGCGTAGACTCATTTCATGTGTTCTACGCGTGCCATCCGGTTTGAGACTTCGGCTGACAGTAAACCAATAGACGTGACGTGACCCCGTCTAAAAATGACAATATTTTCATTGGTTTGCAAATTTGCGGGAATTGGGTCATTTATGTGACGTCATAGATAAACAGCGAATGAGCAATGGTGACTAAACTCAAGATTAAAATTGGGGGCAAATATTTGACCAAACCGAATATAGTCCTTTGTCACCTCACACAAAAATTGTGCATGACTTTAGGGTTTAAAACATAAGTTTAGGTCACTTGAAGGAAAATTGCACAATTCTATGTATATCTGTATGTGGAAGGGGTTAATACAAACATGTCAGATCTGCTCAATTTCTGAATTCTTATGTTTAACTGGTTAAATTACAACATAAAAGGACAATATTGGTTACCTCTTGATATATTGAGATAAATTGCTAAAACATAAGTATGTTTTTGAAAATTTATTTTGCATAGATTCTGATTGACAAACAAAAAATTATCGCTTCATTTTTAAAAGAGTTTATTTATAATATATATTATATAAGCTTAGATATATTCATTTTATTCCAGTTAATTTCTCTGGATTTACTCATAATAGCCATTCATTACAGTTTCTCCTTTCTGCCATCTTGATGAAACACCGTTTATACACACATTTAAGTCACATACGTTCCATATCGGGTACATGTACGTAACTCCCATGTATTCAAATGGACTTACCAAGATAGTTTTTACGTCAGTGTGAATATTTGAAACCTCAATATTTCATAATGCATTAGACCATCTTTGAACTATGGCATCCAGCACCAGAACCTTCGATGCACACATTATGCCATTTACTCCATCTTCCCAAGTAAGAGTATCTGATTGGCACCACTTCTCACAAACCCTTTACCGAAAAGACATCATAAGCAGGTGAAGGATAACGACATCTGGTGAGAGTACTCATTTTTGAATTTTTGTGACATTTTGCTCTCACCAATCAGAGAATGCGCTATAAACAGAAATAATATAGCAATATGTATGGAACGCCTGGACTGTCTTATTATGGCAAAAATAAATTCGTTATCTGCTTACATCGTTATGTGGTGTGCTTTTATCATTACGTGATGTGCTTAAATCATTATACGGTGTGCTTATATTATTATGTGGTGTGTTTTTATCGTTATGTAGTGTGCTTCTATCATTATGTAGTGTGCTTATATCATTATGCGTTGTGCTTTAATCATTATGCAGTGTGCTTTTATTATTATGCAGTGTGCATATATTATTACGTGTTGTGCTTTTATCGTAATGTAGTGTATTTATATCATTATGTAGTGTGCTTATTCCTTTATGTGGTGTGCTATTGTCATATTTTGGTGTGACTATATTATCATGTGGTGTGTTTACATGTATGTCATTTTGTGGTGCACTTTCGTCATTGTGGGGTGTACATTTGGCATTATTTGCTGTGCTTTGATTATTACATATAGTGCATCTATTTTTGCGTATATGATGTACGTTTTGCATTATTTGAAAATAAAGATTAGTAGTCTTTGGAAATTAGACATGGAAACTATTCTAGAAAAACTCGGATTGGGCTCTTTAACAAGAAAGTTTCAAGAAGAAAAGGTAACACCTGATATTGTATCAAAACTCTCAAAAGTTGAAATGCAAATTTTAGGAGTTGCTGATAGATCAGCCATGATGAAATTGAGAGTGGCTTGTATTCACCATGGAAGCAATCTTTTGATACAAAGAAATTCTGGGTACTTGATACCAGAAGATGTGTTGGACTTTTTGCTGGAATCTAAGTTCAAAATCATTGAAATTTCTCAAATGTTAAATGTGTCAGAGAGCACAATATACAGAAGGATGAGACGATGCAATCTTTCTGTATCAAAATATAACGATATATTAGATCATGAGCTGGATCAAATAGTTTCTGAAATTGCTACAGAGTTCCCGAAATGTGGAGAAACAATGGTCAGAGAAATTCTTCGGCAAAAAGGTGTCCAGGTGAGAGAAATTCCTCTTTTTTCAATATTTAGATTTGCAAATATGCTTTTTGATATGAATCTAACACTGAAAAAAAAAGTTCACTATTTTATATTTACATTTTGCAAATGTTTCCTTACACGAACCAATGACATTTTAACATGATTTCGCTACCTTCAAAGCCCGAATGAATCAACAAAGAAAGCTTTTGTATTAAACAAAATCCACTTATATATATATTAATGTTTACATTTTCAACTGTCTTTGTCTGTGATAACATTACGAATCAATTTTGAACCCCAAAACCCAATAACTTCACAAAACATGAGTGACACAAATGGGCGTGTCTTATAGCATAATCGAAAAACGGTATTGTAATACATAGCATGTGCTACATAAAAAATAGTGGTTTTAAAATAATGTTGTTTTAAAGTGTACAAATTGGAAATAATATAAATATAAGTAATACGGAATCATTCTTTGAATATTATGAGGTGATAATTTCGGTCGGAGCGTAGTCAAATCCATCATAAAGCCCTGGGCTTTATTGGATTTGACCACGCCCCGACCGAAATTATCACCTCATAATACTCAAAGAATGATTCCTTATTCCTTGAATAATTGTACGACATGATCTGGAACAGCTGTACATACCAATTCTTTTAATCTTCGAATTCTGTTTCATATCATGTTAAACAATTGGATGTTTTTAAAACAGGTAACAAGAGCAAGACTGCGAGAGAGCTTACATAGAACAAATGGGGATAACATAAAAAGCAGGATAAAAGGAAGATTACAAAGAAGAGTTTACAATGTCGAAGGTGTCAATCATCTTTGGCATATAGATACAAACCACAAATTAATCAGATGGAATTTCATAATCGTTGGTGGTATCGATGGCTTCAGTAGGTTTGTCACATTCCTTAACTGTACAGACAACAATAAGTCTGAAACAATTTTCAGTTGTTTCCAAAGTGCTATTCGAAGCTATGGCTTGCCTTTAAGAGTTCGCTCTGATAAAGGACTTGAGAACAAAGCTGTCGCTGAATATATGGTCAGAACTCGAGGACCAAACAGAGGAAGCATGATAACTGGAAAAAGTGTCCACAACCAAAGAATTGAGAGGCTGTGGAGGGATGTGTATGAAGGAGTTCTCTGCTACTACTATGAACTTTTTTACTATATGGAAGACGTACAACTGCTTGATATTTTGAATGACATACATATGTTTTGTTTACATTATGTGTATCTGAAAAAGATAGACGAAAAGCTTCAAATATGGAAAGAAGCATGGGCTAATCATAGATTACGCACTGTTAAGACCTCGCCATTGCATTTGTTTGCAGCCGGCATTATCAATAATCCAATTGATGTTTTAGATTTAGATTGGGAACAGTATGGTATTGAAGATAATACTGATGTTCAATATCTTCACAATGTTAATCCTAGGCCTGTGTTTGATCCGCCTTCATATGCAGTAACAAATGACACTCTACAAGAATTGCAACAACATTGTCCATTTAATTGGCATTCTGCTAACTATGGAATTGATATTTTCCAAAAGGCTGTGGAAATTGTCGAAAGAAACAACAGCTTAACAATATGATATACAATGTAAATTCACTTGCCACTGTCTGCAAGACTAGTGTATCTTTTTTCCTAATCTGCTTGGCCCATTGACTAAGAATGACCAGATTTTTATCATGACAAAAAAGGGCTATTTAGTTACCATTCATGACTCTACTACAATGACTCTTCATGATGGTCAATAAAATTAGTAAGATGAACAAAGATTTGAGATTTGTTTTTATTATACTGCTTTTTGATAGAAAAAAATGTCATTCCTTCTTGGTTTGAAAAAATAAACATAGGTAATCAAACTTTACATAGCTCACCGAGATGAAGGGTCACCTTTATGAGATCGCCTTTATTATATCATACGAAAATGTATAATGTCATCATACAATATGATATTTTATTATGTGATACTCTTCTGTATCACGTATATTGTATCAGATGATTTTTATTGTTTGGTATCAAACGATAGAATTTAAAATACATTGCATTATATTATATACTTGTAAAATATCAAACAATCTGATACAATCATATAATAACAGATCATATTATACAATTTCATAATGATAAAATACAAAACTGAATCATATTATACCAAAAAGTTATGTTATATGATAAAATATTCATAATATGATTAAATACCATTGTGTGTGCACATATATATATATATATATATATATATATATATATATATATATATATATAAGAGAGAAATAAACAGCAATTTAAAATGTTCACCGGATACGAAGTTGGTTGGTCACGTGATCAAATCCTGTGAAGCCTGACATATTCTAATATGATATTTTAAGTCTATAAAGTATTTAAGTAGGTTAAGATGTACCATCCATGCAAGTTTGGTGAAGGTAGGACAAGTAATGACTTAGATATAGGAGCTGCACCAAAAACATTAAACAGCGTAGTCAGGTGTGTAGCATAAGCTCCCCCCACACTTCGTCTTGGTGAGCTAAAAATCAGAAATGTACAGGAAACAATTTGACAAACATGTCATCAGTACAAAACTTTAAGATATTTAACTTTTTGCTGATATTCCTTTAACAAAATATACATTTACCACACAAACTTTCATTTAAGTCAATGTTTAGAAATCCTGATAAAGTTTCTATTCAAAACAAGAAGTTCATGAGCAAACTTATGAGACAGTTCATACAAATCTTAAAGTATATCTATTCAAAACAAGAATTCCAAGAACCAACTTTAACATGACACAGTCCAAGGACCAACTTAACATGACACAGTCCAATGACATACTTAACATGACACAGTCCAAGGACCAACTTAACATGACAAGAGTTCATACAAATATTAAAGTTTCTATTTGAAACAAAAAGTCAGAGGACCAACTTTATCATGACAGAGTTCAAAACAGATATTAAAGTATCTTTTCAAAACAAGAAGTCCAAGGACAAACTTAACATTACACAGTCCAAGGACCAACTTAACATGACAAGAGTTCATACAAATAGTAAAGTTTCTATTTGAAACAAAAAGTCCGAGGACCAACTTTATCATGACAGAGTTCATAAAAATATTTAAGTTTCTAGTCAAAACAAGAAGTCTAAGAACCAATTTTAACATGACACAGTCCAAGGACAAACTTTAACATGACACAGTTCATACAAATATTAATGTTTTTATTAAAATTAAAACTGTAAAAATGGGCTTGGGGTGGGGTTCAAGAATCTGAGGAATCTCAACTTATCTATACCTTAGCGGCAGGGATCAAAATTGCGGTAATTTTAAAGAGACCTGCATGCCTTTAATAATCAAGCTTTTATAATATTCAGTTTCATTTTTTATGTGGAAGGCTATAAAACAAGTAATCTTTGAAAATGAACAAGATATCCGTGAACCAATGCTCACTAGTAATACCCCCGATCTGATGTGTATATGCAAAAAAAGAAAAGTCAACATTTAACAGAAAGTTGACTTATGATAAAAAACTAATTCACTCCATATGGCATGCCTAAACAAACTTGAATGTCTTAATATTTCACGCATCTGCGATGAATACCGGAAGTTGCTGAGAAATCTTTGACAAAAATAAAATTTACCGGTGGGCTAAACGTATACACAAAGTCATCATTTAACAGGAAATTGATGTCCAATTGGTACAAAAATGAATTCCATCATATAACATGCCTTATCAAAGCCTGTGTTAAGGTTAAGCATCTGCAATGAAAAGTTGCTGTGTAATCTTTGAGGAAAATTTGTTTGAAAATTTTGGCTTAAAATAAAAAATGTTGTCATTTAACAGGAAGTTGATGTAAGATTGGTACAAAACTAGATCCCAACATATGGCATGCCTAAACAAATAGTGCGTTAAAATTTCAAGCCCCTGCAATGAATAGCT
Organism: Magallana angulata; assembly: GCF_025612915.1. NCBI lineage: Eukaryota > Metazoa > Mollusca > Bivalvia > Ostreida > Ostreidae > Magallana > Magallana angulata. Next base: position 17,123,197 of record NC_069111.1, read on the forward strand.
GCTGAGAAAAATGCAACCGAAATTTCTGTTAGAGACAGACTGAAGGACAAACAGACAGAAAGACACACAAGGGTAAAACAGTATACCCCCTCTCCTACAGAGAGTGTGTATAAAAAGTTGCCATGGACAGGCGGACAACATTGCGTGGTCTGAAAAGCTCACTTAATCATTGTAAACCAAAGTACGAATTGCAAAACGCAAAGTCAAAAAAGTTGAACAGTGCATCTTCTGTTGGCTCCTCATTTACAGGTATGGTTAATTGCATTTTGTTGATGCATGTATTTCCTGTTGGCAGGAATGATTGTCTTTCGACAAATTCCATTGTTGGCTGAATCTGGTAACCAAGTGGTGGTTCCTCTTCTGATCCAGTGCAAAACCGAAGAATTTTTGCAAGAGTAACATCCCCACGTCTACCACCTAAAAAACAAGAACATGGGTTTTGTTATTTACAAAATTCTAATAAAATGAAATTTATTTCCTACTGGAAAGCAGTTAAATAACTGTAAATAACTGCACCATACAACAATAACTAATATGATAAAGATAACACCATACAGTGCTAATGACTACAGACGCAAGACAACTTTAGATGAGAAAAGCTGCTTTAAGGCTACAGCTCAGTAGAGCAAAACAAAGTAGATAATATTGAAATAGTGAACATCTCAAATGGTCCCACTTAAATACATAATGTAATAGAGAAAAGGATGATAAGACTTGAAGAGAATTTTGATTTTTTTCTATAAATCCCTATGTAAAATACAAACCCCCATTGTGGCCCCACCCTACCCCTGGGGGTCACAATTTGAACAAACTTGAATCTACACTTGGGTACATGATGATGCTTCCATACAAGTTTCAGCTTTTTTGCATATAATTCTGCCATGACCTTAACTTTAGACCTAGAAACATGGTTTAAGGTAATTGCACATCCTCTACCCAAAGGCTTTCTGTGGATGAAGTATAAGTAAGATTTGGCCAAGGGGAGAGATGATATGCTCCCAACAAGAGATCTCTGATGGATGGAAGGGCGAAGTGATCACTGTAGGGTGCCTACAGACCTGGGACCTAATAACTTACCTTAAAGGCAGTTGAAGTTCAACATTAAAGAGATCACAAGCTTATCTTTTAAAAAGATTGGTAAGCTAGTGCTGTAGCCATAATAAAACACAAAAGAAGACTTCTAAACCATTGGTTTAATTTTTTGAATCGATTAAATATTAGTAGGAATGCACTGTAGTTGTGTTTTGGGTGGGGTGGTGAATTTAGAGTGGGTTTGACATCGGCAATGGGATAACTCATTAACTGTGCTTTAATCATTCTGTATTTACTGAAAATACTTCCAATTTTCTGATAAAAAAAAATACGGGATCAGTAGAACCACTGGTACTGTTTTGGAGCAATCGTATATTCTCAGGCCTTTCAGACAAGCTCGGAAAAAATATCCGATGTTGTTTTCCAAGATTGAAGGTTGTTAAAAAAAGCTGTTTTTTTTTTAAATTGTTTAATGTATTATAAGACCTAAGATACTGTTACTTTTTGGCATTTACATCAAAATACAAAATTTCAGAACATATGTAGATGATAAAAACGAAATTGACATGGTACAGTTTATCTACAGTAGTATTCCCACAATGCCCTACCTTGAAGTCGAGCATGCGTATTCCAGTAAAAGTTGCTAGCGCTCGAGAGCGACATGTATATATATGTTATATTCATGGTTTTACTAATACATGTATATTAACTGCAAACAGTTGCTTGTTTTTAACATTCTGACTGTATAGCGAACTACGTAGAAACGCTTAATAGGCGGTAACTCCAAAAAAGTTTCAACATAATGTTTTGACTGACCCTTGTCCAATCGGATCGTAGAAGGCGGAGTTGAGAGAGAGAGGAGAGAGAGAGAGAGAGAATGTGTTTAATGGGTAAATAAGAAAAGTTAGAAGTTCTGGAGTTAACATCTATTAAACGCTTCCATGTAGTTCACTGTAAATGAGTGCAAACACCGGTAGTAAATCAAACAAGGGCAAATATTTCCCCCTATACAATATACATGTACCAGTAATACATGTACTCCTACGGTACATCAAATATCTTGTATTTGTACTTACTTGCAGCCTCTCTCAAATATTTCACATATTTTGCATAAATTTTGCTTTCTTTTTGTCTTCTATTACTTCCTTCTGGAGAAAACTGTGGTTTAATTGTGCTTGTAAGCAGCTTTAATGTAATTTTCTGTCGATCCCGAGGTGTAAAAAGATGGATAAATGTTGGAAGATGACAAGCCAGCTGTTAAAAACAAGTGGAAGTGTAATGACAAACTGACCATTCAAAATAGCAAATACTTCTTAATGCTGAACACTGCTCATGAACAGGCACTTTCACACAGGTATATAAACTCTTCAATTTTGTTATAGCCGATTGCAAACCTGAAACTTGTGGCCGACGTGTAGTATTCATTTCATGGTCTTTGGGTTTTATGCAATTTCTTCTCATTTTATATGCGTATTCTGTTTACAATAATGCATTGACCTGTTTATTTGATGCTGGTATTCTCTTGGCTTTAAAAAAGTGTGTAAAATTTCACCACGACCGATTAACACAGCACAGGTGAGACTTCTACAGTGAAATTTCTAAAAACTGTTAAGAGGTGTGCAGCTCATATAGGGGTTGTAGGGAAGCGGTGATGATGGAAAAATATGGCAAACAGTGCCTTTTTACGAGCGGTGTTCAGCTTTAAGTTTTACAAGCGGTGTTCAGCTTTAAGAATCCTCGCTACCCGTGGCTTCTACTTTTTATGACAGGACACCACAAAATGCGAATTTGACCCTTTGTGAAACTGTGTTATATAATTGCCAATTTTGTTATCCATCTCTATAGCACAATGGTTGCAGCTGCAAACTACTGCATGTTTTGTGTTTGAATACTGTAGGAAAATTTTTCCATGAATTTACTGAAATTTAGTGATAAATTTTTAAAGTTGGTTTTTCTCCCAAAATTAAAATGGCTTTCTGTCATTTTTGAGTCAAACACATGCTAGAAATCTATATTTTTAAGTAATTTAGGAGTTCAGTCAATCTGTGCAGAACTTTTCCCAAGGGTGTGGAGGACCCTTAAAAAACACTAGTTACTAATACATGTATATATAATTTTAACTTTTATGAGATCTTGAGCTGTGGCCATTTTCGAGTGAAAAATATTGTCCTTTAGAAGAAGAGCTCTTTAAAAAGATGTAAAAAAGTACCAGGTATTAAACAGTATTCACATTTTAATTTAAACAAGATATCTGTGAGCCAATGCTCACTAGTGATACCCCGCTCTGATGTGAATATGCAAAATAAGCAAAGTCGACATTTTACAGAAAGTTGGCATAGATCTGCGATAAATAGTTGCTGAGATAAATGCGACAGAAAGTTTTGTTATGGACGGACAGACAGAAGGACAGACAGACACACAAGGGTAAAACAGTATACCCCCTTCTCCTATGGAGCGGGGGTATAAATATATGGAATTTTATTTTCTTTCTAAGTTTATAGGCAAAAAGATAATGTGTGTGTGTGTGTGTGTGTGTGTGTGGACCAGGAGACATTTGGCTATATTTTGGAATAAAGGTCCATAAAATCATATGTTGATGAAATCCTAACAAACAATAAATTATTATCATCTTTCACTAAAATTAATACATCTAGTATCGTTTCCTCATTAAGCACAGCTCTTTCGTTATTCATTTATAACTGCCAAAATTACAGTTAGGCCTAACAAAAAAAAATAGTTTGTTTCCTCTTTCATGCTGAAAAAAAGTAGGGTCGGTCAGTCGGAATTTTTCTTTATTTTTTCAATTTTTTTTTCCCTTTAATATTAGAGTATCCATAAATGCCGGTTAGATACACTGACACTGCTGAATGGTATAAAATGAGAAATACTTTTAATATCATTTTTGACTGTTAAGCTGGTCTTAAGAAAACACAAAAATGATATTTGCCGACGATGAGAGCATTATTAAAATCTACAACACATATGGAAACATACAGCCATTTTGAAACAAAATGTTTGAGTTACACTGATTTAAGAAGAGTAACTGCTTCAAGCGTTTTTGTGACCAAAATTTTGAGTAATTTTTTTCCAAATCGGATAAAAACGAAAATAAACGATTTTCCATCAAAAATCCTTCAAAAAAGTTTTGAGTCCGGGGGTAAAAGCTAGGGTCGGTCGGGAAAGCGGAAACAAACAATTTTTTTTCTTAGGCCTTACTGGTAAACACAATGAGATTATATCATTAGGGACGAGTGGTTTTGATTGTCAATCAATGTTACCTCATATAAACATAATGCATCCAGTCCTCTTCGTAAATCATGCACAAATGCCCTTGGTGAAGATTTGTTAAACACCTCCTCAACTAAACTGGCTGATAGCACTCTTGGCAAAGGTCCACTTTGGAGCATACTTAAAGCTTGAAAAAATGCAAACATACATCTTTTCACATTTCCAATCGACTGTCAAGCTGATTACAAGTTCAAAACAATTCACTATTGTTAAATATATATAAAAAAATATATATATACATGCATACTTCATATGATATAGGGAAAAAATTTGCCCCTGTTTAGTACTTTTGCCTCTTTCGCCCATGTAAAAAGTAAAATTAAGACTGCATGGGCAATTCAAATGTCTCAACTTTATTTTATATACATGTATCTCCTTCAAATAACAATGTTAACTGTTCTTAGGTGAATTCAAAACGGGCGAAACTGAATGCAAGTATATGTAAAGAAGGACAAAAATAAACATGGGGCAAAAATAATTCAGTATATGCTTTTTCTATGCACAAATTCAGAAATTTTTGTCTGCTATCATACATACCCCTCACTTTAGTCAACACATGTAATCTCTTACCCAATATCTTTCCAACTATTTCATAATTGTCTGAGTATTCCCGAACAGGATCAAAGTAATGTTCTTGTATCTGCCTCAATACCAATGTAAAAAATTCTCTGCGAGGCCCACCAAGGTCAACAGCATTCTGTAAACAAGATATATATGCATGTGGTTTTTTTTATACATCTATGCTTAATTGTACACTACTGTAAAACTGGTAAAACGGTACGAATGTACCTAAATTCTAGGATAATGTTAATTTTACATATCATATGAAGGATTTCTATTTTCTATGAAGTATATTAATATTTTACAGTTGGGACCATAAGTTTTGTAAGCTATAAGTACATCTATTTGTAAAATTGCATCTAGACATTTATTAAAATCATGCACAGTGTAAAGGGGATTTGAAAACATTCAAATAAGCATAGGTAACATTATTGTGAAATATTAAATAGAGATAGAAGAGTCATTAAAATCCCCAGTAACAAAATAATAATTAGGGTCTTCCGTTTTCAACGGAAGACCTTGTACTGATTCTGTTGGTAATTCTTTTTATTCTTTTTTTTCTTCTAGACGTTTTTTAAAACTCAAATATCTTGCTTGTTTATTGTCCTATAAAGTTCAAATTTTCAGAGCATATTGGTAGTTACTATTTCTCAATATCTAAGGAAAATCGTTGAAATCGACACTTCCGGTACCGAGTTATTACCCTTTTTCCCAAAAATATAGGCATTCTTGTGCACGCAAAGGCTCTGAAACCGCTCACAGCATGTGTTAAAAAGTCACAAATCTTAAAAATAGAGAGTTTGAACGTTGTCCTCCGAGTTTTGTTTTTACAATTTTCCTCCTTTAAAGTTTCAAAAAATTAATTTGAATTTGTGTTTCAAAAAATGCTGATTTTTGGTTGTGTTTTTGTTATGTAGCTCTTTAGTTTAAAAATTTCTCTAAACACATATAGAACAAAATATGTGCAAAATATCAAGGGCTTTCACTTGACACCATTGAAAAAGGGCTGGCCCCTTAAATTAGGGGCCTAGAGCCCTTAAAAGTCTTCGCTTTATAGCTCAAAAATGGTTAATATTTCGCTATAGCTGTCGATAGAAAATTTGTTCATTATTGTGTTATCAATGTCGTTACAAAATTATTTTGTACCGGTAATGCGTAATATGAGTGTAAAAAGCTTGTCTTGTTAACATGTACCTGTATTCATTTGGCAAGTAAGCGAATCGTCTTCGTGCGCATAACGTACATAAATTAACAGCTGAAAGTGTACCAACATATACGGGATGCTTTAATTCATTTGAAAAAGTGTCTAAAAAGTATACGTGTACATGTTTTTCTTACAGCCTTTTTTTGGAGTCACCTCTGTTTAGTTCTTATAGTGGACAACCGTTAAGAAAAACAAAAACGAGAAAATATAAACGTTCTTTTTCTTATCTAGTGAGATACATAAACTAGATTTAAAACAAAAATAACTTCCATGAAATAGATTTGAGTCATTTTACTGCAAGCATTTCAAATCGACCTAAATTCTTAGTTGTGTGCGTCATTACATAACCCATCTCGCCCGCGGCCGAGAAAATCGATCGCCGAGGTCGCGGCTGGACTACCTAGCGGTCAGCGGTTATCTAATACACAAGAATCGCGTCTGTCATATGTGATTTTATTTAGCCGCAAACACAAGAATCGTACACAGTGAAATTAAAGCTTACTCTTCCTAATTTGAATTAAACGACAGAGTGTCAATAAGAAATCGTTCTGTTTCATCATAAAAACAATGCCATTCTCGAACTGAAGCAGTGTCAGACAGATAGATCAACTGTGGGATTAAAGGGGGAAAAAACTTATATTAATTAGAGTTTATTCATCATACTGCAAACATTGTAAATCTTCCGGGGTTCTGAGCTCTCTATGTGTGTTTTACCTTTACGTAAGTTATCCGATCCCTCATCCGCGGCCGAGGAAATCGGTCGCGGCTGCACTACCTAGAGGTCAGCGGTTATCTAATAACAAGATATATATACAAGAACTGTTTCAATTTTATGTTCTTAAAGTTTGTTCACCTTCAATTTATTTAATTAAACATTAGAATGTGAATTGAGAAGCCCCTCTAAAAATTGTAAAAACGATATTATTCCAAATCAGAAACATCATCAGACATAAATCAATAGTGAATTTGTAATTCTAAAATGTTCTAAAAACTATACATGTACTAATACTTTTATAGATAAACAACGAAAAACCACAAAGATTAAACCTTAAAATGATGATCACCCCTAGAACATAGCCAAGGAGATCCCGCGCGAGTGGACAAGTGATCCGCGGTAGCTTCGTGTTCTTCTACATGTACTTTATCACTCGTGCATGTTTATTGATATTTTGTACGATTCCAACTATTTGTTTATTCGAGATGTTTTATAGATATCGTAGAAAGTAGTTGACGTCTTCATAAGGTTGCACATAAAATGAGAGAGAGAGAGAGAGAGAGAGAGCTCAAAATTGGAAGCATTATTTAGCCGAATTTAGAAAACGAAACAGTCCCCAAGCGTTCAAGGCAGGATATAAAAAATCAAATATCAAATTAACACATGCGGTAGAGACAATTGCAACTTCTCTGGCCTTTCCGGCAAGTTTGGAAAAACACCTTGAGTGTATTAACATAACCGGATGTTAGAATTTTATACAAAATGGAGTCGCTTCCCATTAAAAAAAGTATCGGCAAGAAGTCATGTATGTCGTTTCTGTGTTATATTTTTAGTGTATATTGATACCTTTAAAGAAGTATAGCTCGCATCTCAACAGATCAAAATGTGTTGTAATTATATCAAGTTTTATAAAAAGGGGGGTTGTCATGGACGCCTAGGTAATACATTCGAAGTGTTTTTCCGAGCTTGCCGGAAAGGCCCGAGAAGTTGCGATTGGCGGTAGAGGCTGACACGATAAAAGAATTGTCCAGAATTGAGGAATTTAGTGATTATTTTTAGAATGTTTACATGAGTTTTTAAACAAGATTTGTTTAGATTTTATCGGTTTCATGATCACAGTGCAAGGGCTTTATTTTTTTCAAAATGTGGCGAAGACCTATTTTTGGCGACTACTTAACATGTGTACATTTTTCTCCTCAATGTATGTCACTTTCCCACCCGTGTGTTTATTCGGTCAGTCTATGCTAAGTCAATCCGCTCCACGCGCGACCGTAAATCTCCTGTCGCGTCAGCGCACATAGCTCAGAATATTGCCCCCCATCAGCAATTATTGATAAATAATTGAGTAACATTTGGAAGGGTGCTTTCACTGCAGCGGTCAATTGTTAAACAATAAGTGTCTAAATATTCGATGCCAATCAACCTCACATTAAAGGTGCGATATCGTAATCTGAGAATGTGGCTAAACAATTAACCTGTTGAACACGCTAAACTTCTATAGTTGTGAACAGAATAAAATATATATTATCAGAGACATAAATAACTTAATAAGTTATTTATGTCTCTGGGTTTATAAGTTAACAGTTTTAAGTCAAAGATTAAATAAAATTTGTTCTCAGGATTAGAATGATTAGTAATGATATACTACTACATTAAGCAATAAAGTCGGTCGATCGTTATTAAATCATCAGAGTACTGCAAGTGTCGACAGTTTCTTATTTTTTTAAAATAATTGTAGTAGTTCAATTGACTTGCAGACTATAATATAGCGACTTTTCTGCCTCCCAAAAATGTATGCATTTAATTGCGATAGATATTTGTTCTTGGGGATTTTACTTATTGTTACATGTATATGCACATTGATAAAAAAAATCATTGAAGTTGTGTAGTATGAGGTTGTCATGCAGATTAAGTGACCTAAAACTCAGCGGAATATTTTATTTTTCATCTAGCTTGTCAAAATGGGAGATTGTTAACTTGTAGTTTGTTAACTCTGAAAAAGTCTAGAACAGAAGAAATAAAGTCTTTATAGCTTTCGCTACATCTTCTTATTTATGTGTACGCGTACATAAAGCTATTTTAGATTTTTTTGTATAAAAAGTGTTGTTTTTCCTTACGTTAAATTTAAATCTATAGAAATTCAATATCTACATGTAACATCTCAAAAGCTTTGATAGCTTACCGCTTGGAAATCATTTAGTGATGCAAATTGACAAATGCCCATGAAAAGACATTATTGGACCCCAAGGGTTTCTTATCCTTTCCGACGATGATGAGAAGAACTCAAATGTGCATACAAATCATACATTTACATGTATATTTATATGTGATGTAATAGAAATAACTGAAAAATATAGGGGTTTTTTGTGCCGCACAAAACGGGCGAAAAGGATTTTTATACCCCACGAAAATAAATTAAGGGGGGGGGGGAAATAAAAATCACCTTGTCCGTCCGTACGTCATGTCCGGTCTATATCTTTCTGATGGAGAAACATTGGAAGTGTTCTTACTTTATATAAATATTACTCATTACCTGACGAAGCGTCATGACCTAAACCCAAGGTCATTTGGACAAAGTAAAGGTCACTGGCAGGAAAAGTGCAAAATTTGTTTCTGGTCCACTTTGGAACTTCTTACTTCACACAAAGATTGCTTATGACCTGAGGGTGTGTAATGATTTGTCCCCAAGTCATTTAAGGAGAAACATTGGGAGTTTCTATTTCATGTAAAGATTCCTGATGACCGATGATGTGTCATGAACTTGACCCAGGGTCAGTTGCGCAAGTTCAAAGTCATATTAAACATATGTCATATCTTGTATTAATGGAAATGAGTAAAAGCTAGAGTTTGACATAAAGATTACTTGTGACCTGTAAATATACCCTGCCTTGTCTGACTCACTAAAGAAAACGAACCATCCATTATTCTCTAATAGAGAAATACGTGAGTAATGACTTCTTTCTTAGCGGGGATATCATTTGTGAGCTTGCTAACAGTACCTTTTAGATGGTCCAGTGGAAGCAATGCCCCCTTTCTCTCAACCAAAATTTCCCTTAAGTTAACGCTTAGAAAATTTCCCCCACCGCCACATCCACACTTTTATTTTAATTAAATTAATTATATACATGTACATAAATGATGTACTTTTTAAAGTTATCCTAAACTTAAAGTAAGTTAAACGAAGAACTTGCCTGGTATGAAAATAATACTTTGCAATTGAGTCTCGTTTTCGATTTCTTGAACTTACTATTATCATATTGATAATCCAGTATCATTAAAAACCATTTCCCTTCTCCTTACACTCGCCAGGTTCTGATAGACCTGTATAAATACCAGATTATTTCCACTTGACCTCCACATTTGCATACAATCTAAATAAACACCTACTTAGCAAAGATATGCCTTTATCTGTTTAATGAGTGGTGCAATACTCAATCTAGAGGTTACATAGAAAACAGGCATGAATTATTTTTTTTGGTCTCCATTTGAAGAGTTCCAATCAATTTTCTAAAGCTCTAATTGGTAAGAAGAAATGGTCGTGTAAAGATGACCTTTTATCAATACAGTGTCTGTCAGGCTCTGACAAGTGTCAGGAGAAGGAGGTGTTTTAATCAAACTGATGGACAATCCTTTCGCGACACGAAGTTGCGACGGAAGACCTACTCGTTGCTTTGCAACGAGCTCAGCTCTAGTTATCTTACTTCTTCATAAAATTGGACTTCCAATGTATTTCTGAGATCAACAATCTCTTTTATTTCAACAAATGCTGTCTCTAACAGGTTCTCTCTGTCCACCAAAATAAAATTGGTCGCTCCTTCTATTGTTCCACTTTCAGATTCTAGTTCCAGTTTTCTGCCTTTAATAATTTTATCTTGCGCAATTTTCAAAATTTCAATAGGATCCTCAATCTTTTTTTCTGAGCAAAATTTAATTATATTTGAAATAGTTTCATATTTCCATGAATCCGAATTTCCTGTTGATCCCACCAAGTCTGCATTAGGTTCCTGTATGTATGATTCTGTCCTAGCTTCCGTTCTCGACGTTTCCGCTGAGTTTTCTGCTGTTGATGCAATTGAACTGGATGGAATAACTGGTGGCTCTAAAACTGGTACTGTCTCATTGGATCTAGGTACTGGGATTGCAGAATTAGTTAATTGATCAGTATTATTTGTAGCTGTAAGGGCAGCATTATAAATGTCAAATTCAGGATCAGGGAGATCATCTGAATAATATTGAGATTCATGGGGCGAGGAGCACTCTATCACAATATTCATAATCTGATCTGAACAGAGTTCCTTTTCTCGCACACAAGTGTAAACATGGTCTCTGAGTTCATCTATTGGTATTATTTGTTCACAGTGACAACATTTTTCTGTAATGGTAGCAGAAGCTTCTGTTAACAAAGAATTGTCGGCCTCAAGAGACAATGCACGTTGTATGGGTCTGATGTAAAGTTTACTTTGACATCCCAGAAATGACTTCATAACTTCTGGGGTTCTTCTACAAGAAATAACTTCTAGGTTTCTACAATTACTTATACATCTCATTATTTCAAACCCACCACAGTCACTCAGCTTACTGAACCCATCCTCACCAATCAATTTCTGCTGAAATAGCTCCTCTGTATCATCTGCATTAAATTGGATCTTTTTGGAGCCAAGTCCCGCTTTAACTAGTGCAAGTTTTTCCTCTCTTGTTGGGACTTTCATCGCATCTGTTTCACTCAGACAAATAAATTCACAGGTCCATGTTCTTCTTTTCTTCTGCTTTTTAATTCTTCCTGATGTAGATGTACCCCTCACTGGTCTGAATAAAGCTCGTATTTCATGCTGGTTATGCTGATTGTTCTGAGATGGAAGTGATACTGTAAAAAGTGAAACATTGTTGTACAAAACAATTGAGATACTTTTTATTACATGTGTATATTAACCACATGTAGGGATTGGAACCCCAACCCCCCGCCGTCCCATTGATGATGAAGTGACCTTAACCCCATGCAGATCAGATGCATGAGTGGTAACATGTTGAATTTTTCACATAAATGACATACATGTATCTCAATGATCAATTTAAAATCGCTTTGTATACAGAACAATCAATATGTACCGGTAATGCTTATATTTATTGTTTAAAACTTTAAATCACACGTACTATAATAGTTTTATTAAGATTAAACACAGTTGAAACAATATATTTAAACCTATGTTTGTAAATACTACAAGAGCAAAACCCTTTATTTTTAACCAAAAGTAAAATATACCCACTCTTCTAAATTTGTGAAATTTTAAGAAAATCTATCATCTGGTTCTTTTTATGGGCCATCTCAAAATACAGGTAAATTGAATAGGTCTGTATTAAAATAAAATTATCTAAATTGTACATACTACTGTGACATGCAGTCTGCCATAGTTGTGTAAATGAAATTAAACTTCTTTGTTGTTGTTTAGTGTCAATTATCGCGAATTTAAATGATTTTTAATCCAATGCCATTTATACTTTCAATTTGATAGAAAGGTTGATTTCCGGTGTGATCGTTTTTTGCCAAGTCATTCTTCAGTTTGGTTAAAAGAATATATTAATTTCAAGTCTGTGAGTATTGTAAAAACCAGGTACGTAGCATCGGGAGGGGGGGTGCCACTTTGGTTTTTCTGAAATTTACATGCAAAAAAATGAATTAATATAGAGTTGCCCCCCCCCCCTTTTTATGGGACCATGTAAAAAATTGAATTGAAAATAAGGAAATAAACAGTGAAATTAAAGTTAAGGTATACTTTGCTTGTCAAGATTTTTTGGATGAGTCTGCCCCCCCCCCTTTCCAAAACAATGCTATATGCCTGTAAAACAGCTTAATTTTAATTAAATAGTTATTGAAATAAACCAGGGCACAGTCATGTATGAATTTTTTCTTCCTCATCGTGTGCAAGTCAACCTCCCATCCGAAAAACCCAAGCTGTAGCAGGGCAAGACCCATATTACAAAAGTTATGTCCATCTTTGGGGGTGGGGTGGGGCATGGGTTTCTAAATGTAGACTTGTAATTTAGAGGAATAAAATAGATTTAAAGAAATTTCAAAGGACGCCAAAATATTTGGTAGCACAAAGAAGGGAAATAATCGGAAAGATTGCCCCCCCCCCCCTTTGACCTTTTCGTTTGTCCAGCAAAGGGAAACAACTCAATCCACTTTCTATTTCTCAAAACATTTTCTACAATAAAATGTGTGAAAACCCGCAAGGTTTTTGGTCAAGCAATTGGTAAACATTAATCTATAGGTTAATATGTATGCTTCAAACTTCATTAATTAATTATAACTTTAAATCAAATTAATTCGTCTTCTAGACACGAGCACGTGAGCATACTTACTGCGTCTAAGCTCTTCCCTAAAACGTATCCTATCGCCGATCGTGGCGATTCCAAGCCTCGATAGATCCACATCGCTTAAACTTTTGCAAATATCAACGTTGTTTACATTTGCCTCCGTAAAGTTATTTGCTAAATTTGGGAGATCAATGTTTTTTAAAATTAGTTTAATGTCGTCCATTTTTCCAAATGACCCGGATAGTGTGACGTCATCACATCATCATAACGAAGTTTGCACACCACATAATGATGTTTGTACATAACAAAAGGATGTTTGTACATGACGTAATGAATAAAAAAGTACATCGCGTAAAGAAAAAAGCATATCGCATAATGATCTTTAAAAGTACATTCGGTAAAGACGGAACCACATCACATACTTAGAAAAGCACATGCCATAATGATATATGCACATGCCATAATGAAAACTGCACATCACATAAGGATGAATGCACATCACATACTGTCAAATTCACATCACATAATGCCAAATGCACATCACATAATACCAAATGCACACGCCATAATAATGAATGCACATCACATAATAGAAGGAGTACACCACATAATGATAAAAGCACACCACATAATGATACAAGGACATCACATAACGATTAAAGCACGCTACATAATAATATAAGCACATAACAAATTTAGTTTTGCCATGATAAGACAGTCCAGGCGTTCCATAAATATGGCTGCTCCCATAACAAATTTGTAGAAAAGATGTTTTCACTCGGACTAAAAACCGATAGCAGTAAGTCAAATACTTACTAGTCCGTCTCAAATTTATTTGACAATGCTTCAACATTGATCAATGTACAATAACATTATTATTGAAACAACGTTCGTATCGGATCATGCAAACTTATATGACAACAAGTGAAAAGCTGTCAATGTGACAGCAAACCGGGTTTTCTTTTATGTAAACTGTATCCATAATCCATGTCAACCCTTTTCCAGTGAAATGGAGTACCCTACATGTTTATGCAACATTTTGCCAAAAAATGACTAAGTTCAAAAGCTAGTATTTTTTTTCATAAATTATCGGAAATCGAAATCCTAGCAATATGCACACCTCTGATATATGCACAATTGATCTGCAAAAGAACAACTTCCTATCTTGAGAACTGTAGGAGGAGTTATCCGTACCATGAGGGTACCCTATATGCAATATTTTGCCAAAAAATGACTAAGTTCAAAAGTTGATATTTTTTCAATAAATTATCGGAAATCAAAATCCTAGCAATATGCACACATCTGATATATGTACAATTGATCTGCAAAAGAACAACTTCCTATCTTGAGAACTGTAGGAGGAGTTATCCGTACCATGAGGGTACCCTATATGCAATATTTTGCCAAAAAATGACTAAGTTCAAAAGTTGATATTTTTTCAATAAATTATCGGAAATCAAAATCCTAGCAATATGCACACATCTGATATATGTACAATTGATCTGCAAAAGAACAACTTCCTATCTTGAGAACTGTAGGAGGAGTTATCCGTACAATGAGGGTACCCTATATGCAATATTTTGCCAAAAAATGACTAAGTTCAAAAGCTGGTATTTTTTCGATAAATTATCAGAAATCAAAATCCTAGCAATATGCACACCTCTGATATATGTACAATTGATCTGCAAAAGAACAACTTCCTATCTTGAGAACTGTAGGAGGAGTTATCCGTACAATGAGGGTACCCTATATGCAACATTTTGCCAAAAAATGACTAAGTTCAAAAGCTGGTATTTTTTCGATAAATTATCGGAAATCAAAATCTTAGCAATATGCACACCTCTGATATATGTACAATTGATCTACAAAAGAACAACTTCCTATCTTGAAAACTGTAGGAGGAGTTATCCGTACAATAAGGGTACCCTTTTGGCAGCCGCCCGCCCGCCCGCCCGCCCGCCATTTTCACCATTTTAATAACCGGATTTTTCCGTTGGAAAACCCGGTTAAAAACCAGCGGGGTTTCAAACCCCGTCAAACTCTGACTATTCGGTCCAGGGTTTATGTATAGCGGAGCGGATCAGAAACTCTTGACTTGGGAAGATGCGTTTACTCTGGATGGTATGGAAAAGGATAAATGATATGACACCAGCATCTCGGCAAATTGGACAACAAACCGTTATATTGGTACAGCTTTCAGGTATTGTAGACAATCTATGTGTAGAGGACTTCAAAATTTCATGAAATAAACTAAATGCAATATTGCAGCCCATTTCCCTTCTTGCAAAATATGATCCCAAATCCTACCATATAGTTATTTGAAGAATTCGTTTCCTAGCTTCGTTGCAAATGAGCCTTAAAACGCATCACAAACGCACCAACAATGCCTCATAATGTAAAGGGGTGGGGATACCGTTATATGATATTCATTCATCAAACATTAACAAGAGCCAATCTATAGTTCTAACACCAATGATGGTCCGTGCAAATTTTCTTAAAGAGGTTCGCTCCTCTGGATTTATTTTATCCAATTAACTTTATTGAATAAAATTACATTTTTACAGGGTTTAAGTAAAGGACTATATTTTGTGCGGAAGGTTTTCAAGAAGAAAATGACAATTTTCATTATTGAGTACTTTTAGAGTACTGTTGCTTAAGCTTCATTATTTTCAGCGCAGAGCAGACTTCTATATAGTTTGTTTATTACGATATATTCATGGTGGTTTAAAAACATATTTGAACAATATTTTGATTTTTCTATCGAGATAATTTGGCGTATTTAGCTTGTATGTCATAGAAGTTAAGAAAAAGTACTAGTTAGCCCGAATTTTCGCTTAAAATGTGCTTATTTCATGCTATATCTTAAATTTATGAGATGTGGTCCCTATTTTCTTTACTTTCACATGAGAAATTAAATGTATGCTATTTGTATGCAAAGTTTTGGAAAGATAACGTTACTGATATTTTTTAATTGCGTTATAATTTGAATACTCCTTAATTTTGTAATCTTAACATCTGTTGTTGTGTTCATTGTGTACTTGCATATAAATCCACCAGTAAAGCAAGATTTTATAAACTTTGACCTAGATATTACTTTTATAGCCACTACATGTGTTCAACTTCACACTGTATCAAAATCATCATTAAATAATAGTTCAAACTATAAAAATTTGTTTGATTTCTTCAAATAATCAAATTCCATGCCAAATTTGAGCAAAAATTTCGGGAAAATTATCATTTTTGTTATCCTTAAAACATCAATAATTATCTACATAATGTGTCTTTTCAGTCATTTTCTAATACCTCTAATGAGAAATGTACAATGACCGACGGTCAGTTATAGTAAGAAAGTTATTGGTTATTGCCTGACTTACAAACGACGCTTGACGGTTGCAGCTCGCTGCTAGAAAATCGAATGAAGATCAAATGATGCAGCAACTGGTACGATACCAACAGAAACAGGTTACATGTAATTTGACATATCCGAGTCGTCAAGTTATTTCCACCAGTCAAACTCAAAACCATTATTTTAAAACAAAAAGAGGCATGCTGGGATATTCAAACGGTAACAACATATAGCCAACTTGTACACATAACGATAACACAGTTGCAAAAATTCAAATTTGAAAAGATAGATAATTCAAATTGTTGAGTCAAACTTCAATAATAAAATACTTTATCTTGAGTAATTACGTCACCCAGAAGTAAGAGGACAAATCTTCAAATTTCAAGCATTTATTTGTTTCTTTATTCACTCTGGACCCAAAGACATACAACAATATACAATTATTTTTCTTGATATCGACAGGAATTTTACAAGAATACTGAATTCTAATCTACACTAAGGTTTTACGATCTTCCGCCTTTCCGAATATCATGGTCGATATCATTTAACCGAACGTTTTGTCGGATCATTTTCATAATTAAATTTGATTCTGCGAACTCTCTTCAGAAGGATACACCACAAAACCTATCTTAAAATCATCGACATAATTGAATTTGGTTCTTTCGTGAAAAGCAATTGACGTTTTGTTTTCTACAGTTATAGAAGAACATATATAGTTTCCTTCTTTGTGCAATTTCTCCATGAGAAGCATAGTTACAGCGCTACCCAGCTTCGCTCTCCTATATTCTGGAACAAAATGTAACATTCCAATGTAACCGTAGTCTTGTTGCAACACCCAGGCTATGGGTTTCCCATGTTCGTTCTCAATACATACACTGGGGAATTGCTTCATCATATCGCAAATCCATTCCTTGCAATCGCTGAATGTTCCTGAATATGGCCATTCCTGGACGACAGTTTCCACGTGTTCCTGTTTTAGGGTCGTCACCATAAATCCCTCAGGTATAGAGCTAAAAAAAACACCCCAAAATTGTGCATTTGTGAAGTTTATCATGCAAAATTATAGTTTAATCTCATAAAAAATTATTAAGAATTCGGATATTCATTCCATTTGAGTTGGTAAAGAATTTCGAATATCAAAACTTTACTACGATTGATACAAAAGTAATGTTATTTTGTTGCTTTGCGCTTCTTTTGGGTATTGTATGAAAGAAAAAATATGTTATAAATGCATCAAAAACTGCAAAGTCACAAGTACAATTTATATATATATGACTCCAAAGTCCGATGGTCACGCCAAAGTCCGACGGCTTGTTGGAGATAGGGACGACAAAGCCCGATGGTTACGCCAAGGTCCGACGGTCTGTCTCCTACAGCCAAGTCATGCCAAAATCCGACGGTCGAACAAAGTCCGATGTTCCGCCGTTTGTTTACGCGCCACGCTACTCCGATGTTGCGCGAAAAAAAATTACGTCTATGATGTCACGTCACGAGAACGTTATTGGTAACGTCGATAATAACAATTTAAATCAAGGAATCCTAAGATGGATGCAGCAGGCCTTCGAGATGAGGGATATTATTTTGAGAAAGTGAGGAAAAAGTGAGAGACGAATGACCCCAATCCGGAGCAGTTCTGGTCCATTTTAAAGGAGGTCGAGAAAATTTGCAAGGTCAAGGCAGATCATCATTTGCATGGGGCGCTAACAGTATCAAGGATGAAATGGGACCTCAGATGGGGAGGACAACGGTCCGGAAGCATTTATCAAATTTCATACTTGACATCGATACGGGCTGCGTGTTTTTCAGGAGTTCAAAGGTTAATAAGCAACATAGGAGAGTCATGTCAAAAGAGGAGCTGGTAGCGGAAATACAGAAAAACCATGCCGTTTACGAAACGATCAGGAAGACGTATTTCCCGGTAACACGAGAGAACGTCAGGCTTCTCTTCAAACAGACAGTGAAATGTGGAAATGTATGGCCGCGGTTGACCTGCTGAAAACGAAGAGAACCAGAAGACCCATTCTTGCTTCTTATCCAAACAGTTTCGCGCCCTTTTTGTGAACCATTGGACTTTAGCGTGACACACCTTCGGACTTTGGCAAATGCCGTCAACCCTTGGACTTTCGCGTGTCACACCATCGGACTTTGGCGCAGACCATCGGACTTCGGCGTGACCGTCGGACAAACATGATATTGGTGTGAAAATAGTATGCGTCACTTATCTTTTTAAACAAACAATATGCTCTTTAAAAACATCAGACTGGTGCGATAAGGAAAAAAACCCACTCAATTTGCAGCTTATACTTTTTTAATATTTTCCAGTTGTACCCCCTTTTTTTTTTTTAATAAAACCCCAAGTTATTTGAAAAGAGGGTTTAGTTTGAAACACTTACGGACTAGACAACATTGAGATGATTCTGCTACGACCTTCACTTTTGACCTTAAAAATTCAAGGTCACTACAGACCCGTTATTCATAAGCTCAAATTATTTAAAGTGTGAGCCATAAAGGGCTAAGTGGAAAGTCCGATATGACTTTGACCTTCAAACTTTATTCAAGGTTACTGCACGTCCTATGACCATAGACACTATGTAAGTGAAGTACGAGTTAGATTAGACCAAAGGGAGATACGATATGCTCCGGACAAGCCATCTTGGCCACTATAGGGCATCCACAGAGAGGGTCCTAATTATTTAACATTCAATTTGAGAATTTATTGTTTGGCCAGCTCCTTCTTTCAACATCAATGTACTTAATCAAGAAAGCACATTTCATTTCCGGGTGGGTGTAATTAAATGATTTACGGATAATTGAGCTGTACATGTATCAGTGGTTAAGTCGAGATTACCCCCCTCTACGGTTCTCAAAGATATCCGAGTCACTCAGGTGACATATTGCAATTGATATATATCCGTTGCCGTAGGTTAACTTTTTTTTTTTTTTTTTTTACATTTTTAACTTTTTGAAAACATTTTTGAAACATCATTACGAGAAGAGGAGTATAAATTGTGAAACTGATGACAAACCACCCCTTGGGTTTCATGGGAGGATCTCTAGAATAAAAAAAATATAATTTTTTTTCCCATACTATCCCTAAGGCTTTACGGGTGGGGCTAAATAAACAACAGTCAAAACGCATGATGGTAAAAAAAAACCACCCAAAAAACCGACAGCCCTGACCTACATCAAAAGTCCAAAATTGTAAAATTCATGGCCCCTGGGTAAGGGGTTCAGACCCTAAGGCGGGGTCAAATAAGCCATTCAATGAAAATGTATTTTACTCTAAAAAAAATCTTCTTATTTGCATCGATCCACAGCTGGGGAAGGGACAAACTAAACACATGTTGATGATGGTAATAAAGCCCTTTACCAGAGTATTGGCAGAGTTGTAAATTGTATGACTCCAGTGTCAGGGGGGAACCATGAAGTTAAAGGGTCATGGTCACGATTTTGGTCAAAAATTATTTTTTCGATTTTAGTGTTTACAATGCTTTAGTAAGGCATTTTTAATACGCAACCAAAATTTGATTGTCATTCGCTGAGTTAAAAGCGAGTTACAGAGCTCACAATTCTTTACTATGTAAACAAAGCTTTTGTTTACATTTTGAGTGTTGATGTGAAAATTCTAGATTTAGGCTTAAAGGGGAATGGTCACGATTTTGGTCAAAAATCATTTTTCCGGTTTTAATTTTTACAATGCTTTCGAAAGGCATTTTTAATAGGAAACCAAAATTTTAGTGTCATTTGTTGTGTTATAAGCGAGTTACAGAGCTTGAAATTCTTCGCTATGTAAATAAAGCGTTTGTTTACATTTTGAACGTTGAAGTAAAAATTCCAGTTTTATACCTAAAACGAATGTGGTAAACTTTAGGAACTGCTTATCTATGCTTAAAATAAATAAAAAAATTACACAAATAAGCTGGGAAAAGGTTTTTAATTGGTATATTGAACCTATGTAAACAAAAACAGGGCACGAGCCTTGTTTACATGACAGAGAATTGTGAGAATTGTGTTGCTAGTAACTCTACGAATGACTATCAAATTTTATTTAATCATTAGAAATGCATTTCTAAAACATTGTAAATAATTAAAACATAAAAATAGAATTTGACCAAAATCGTGACCATGCCCCTTTAAAATGAATGTGATAAATGTTAGGAACTGTTTATTTATATGCTTAGAATGAATAAGAAAATAGACAAGTCGGCTTGAAACAGATTGTTCACGAGTAAATTGAACCATGTAAACAACAAGTGAAAAGCTGTCAATAGGTGCGTTCAGAGTTCACCAGATTGTTACCAACGGCAAGTTCGGTCACCAATGTCTACAATTGGTAACCAGTGATAGCAATTGGTTACCAATGTTGACCATTTGTGTACTTTCAATTTCAAATGAGGTCACCAAATCTACCGGCAGCCTAGAGCTTGGGCAAGTTTGGTAGGTGACGCCATTATGCTAATTCAACATGGCGGGATATAAGATGCCTATAGATACTGATGTAAATAAAGACTTTAGAATAAGATATATGCATATCAAATTAAAAGGATGTTGATATCGAGTGAAATATGCACAGATTGCGTAGAAAGAATGTTGATATCAAGTGAAATATGCACAGATTGCGTAGAAATTGCTTTTTAGATTTCAAAGATCCATGGCCAACAAAGAAATTATTGATAGGCCTATATCACATTGCTGTTTGGGACACCTACCCAAAGTCCAAGCTCTTGTTAAAGAATTGATTTTATTTATATACATTCTTGCTGGCGTTAAATAATTATTATCAGTTTTGCAATTAATCTTTACTTTCTTTGTATTAATGATGGATTGGTAGTCCTTTTGTAGACTTCTTTATATAATTTATATAATTGGGAATTCAACAAAATTGTCATCAAAGTTGTGTAATGACTTTTTAAGCATAATAAATCACTCAACGAAGCTGTTTTAAAGGGAAAGAGTCGCACTTCACAGAGGAAAGGTATTTTGTTTTGTTTTCAACTGTTTTATATTTTCAAATTGTTACAATTGGTAACCAAGTGTAACCAAAGGCTACCATTTGTTTGAATTTGACAAAAAATCGTTCATTGTACAACCTATTCAAATTGCTACAAATGGCAGCACTTGGTGACCAATGACCACCATAGTTCACCAATGGCAACCAAATGCTGCCAGCGGTAGATCTCAATTTCACCAACGGTACAACTCTGAACGCACCTAATGTGACAGCAAACCGGGTTTTCTTTTATGTAAACTGTATCCATAATCCATGTCAACCCTTATCCAGTGAAATGGAGTACCCTACATGTATATGCAACATTTTGCCAAAAATGACTAAGTTCAAAAGCTAGTATTTTTTTCATAAATTATTGGAAATCAAAATCCTAGCAATATGCACACCTCTGATATATGTACAATTGATCTGCAAAAGAACAACTTCCTATCTTGAGAACTGTAGGAGAAGTTATCCGTACAATGAGGGTACCCTATATGCAATATTTTGCCAAAAAATGACTAAGTTCAAAAGCTAGTATTTTTTTCATAAATTATCGGAAATCAAAATCCTAGCAATATGCACACCTCTGATATATGTACAATTGATCTGCAAAAGACAACTTCCTATCTTGAGAACTGTAGGAGGAGTTATCCGTACAATGAGGGTACCGTATATGCAATATTTTGCCAAAAAATGACTAAGTTCAAAAGCTGGTATTTTTTCGATAAATTATCGGAAATCAAAATCCTAGCAATATGCACACCTCTGATATATGTACAATTGATCTGCAAAAGAACAACTTCCTATCTTGAGAACTGTAGGAGGAGTTATCCGTACCATGAGGGTACCCTATATGCAATATTTTGCCAAAAAATGACTAAGTTCAAAAGCTGGTATTTTTTCGATATATTATCGGAAATCAAAATCCTAGCAATATGCACACCTCTGATATATGTACAATTGCTCTGCAAAAGAACAACTTCCTATCTTGAGAACTGTAGGAGGAGTTATCCGTACAATGAGGGTACCCTATATGCAATATTTTGCCAAAAAATGACTAAGTTCAAAAGCTGGTATTTTTCGATAAATTATCGGAAATCAAAATCCTAGTAATATGCACACCTCTGATATATGTACAATTGCTCTGCAAAAGAACAACTTCCTATCTTGAGAACTGTAGGAGGAGTTATCCGTACAATGAGGGTACCCTATATGCAATATTTTGCCAAAAAATGACTAAGTTCAAAAGCTGGTATTTTTTCGATAAATTATCGGAAATCAAAATCCTAGCAATATGCACACCTCTGATATATGTACAATTGATCTGCAAAAGAACAACTTTCTATCTTGAAAACTGTAGGAGGAGTTACCCGTACAATGAGGGTACTCTTTTGGCAGCCGCCCGCCCGCCATTTTCACCATTTTAATAACCGGATTTTTCCGTTGGAAAACCCGGTTAAAAACAGGACACGAGCCTTGTTTACATTACGAAGAATTGTGAGCACTGTATCTTGCTTATAACTCCACAACTGACTCTCAAATTTATTTGATCATTTGAAATGCATTCCCTAAGCATTGTAAATTATTGCGTGGACCCTGAGGTCCACGCAGAATATATATAAGCGAGGTTAAACCGGATGCTATGGGGAAAATTCAGCCTGCGCATGAGCTAGCCTGGTTCCTGTGCGTAATGGGTAGCTCAGGGAACCAGGCTGGCACACGTTTATCTGAATCGGGATCGGGATTCCGTGCCATATGCACACATAAGTTCAAAAGCGCTGTAATTGTAAAGTTGTCGGTAAACAGCAAAGAAACAAAGTATTTCTTTTAAAGAAATGATTGGCATGTGATATGAACTATCAGTATTATGAAAAGTAAATGCTATGCCGAAACTACAACATGAATCAAATAGCATAATTTGCAATGTTTTGTTGTTTTCCGAATACACATGTAACTTAACTTTACTTTTATAGTAGGCGAGGCGAGAGAACTTCCCGCTTAAATTTTATTTAAGCATTTAAGTATGTTTGAATAATTATGTCACTGTATAAAAGTTTAAATCTCAAGAAAAATGCATCAAATATGAAATTTTTAAATTACACAAAGCTGTCACTGCATAGTTAACAAAGTAGAGCGAATCGTAATGTGTGCGCAAATAGTAGAATTCACCAAATGCCTGATACAATACATGCAAACTTCATTCATAGATAGATCATAATTATTTTAGAAGTATAAATCCTTTAAATTCTGAGATAAAAAGTCAGGGCTATACATACATGTATACGTAATACAACGTACAAATTTAGTGGTTAAAAGCAGAGGGCTAAAGTCGGTGGAATCTCTGATATTCTTAAGGCTTTCACGTTTTCGTTGGAAACACATGCAAATGGTCCACGTATTGTAGTCCTTTTTTAAAGCACAGCAACTTGTTAAAACACAAATATGAAATTTGACCAGAATCGTGACCATGCCCCTTTATGACTTTTTTTCCCCACTCAAATAAATGTTTGAGGTGAAATTCTTACTCCCTGCCTGAGACAAAGGTTTTGGCCTTAAGGCGGGGCCAATGTGCCGACAGCGGAAATGTATTAAATTCTTACAAAATCTTCTTCACTCACATAAATAATTCGAGAAAAACCTAAATGCATGGCTATGATGTATTTGAAGCCCTCTACTTAAAGTGTGAAATTGATTATTCTGATCAGGGGTTTTGGCTCAAGGGTGGAGCATATGGCTGAAAATGAAATATATTAGATTATAGAAATTCTTCCTTACTTTCATAGAAGTAAGCGATCAAGTGAATGCCTAAATCTGATGTTCATAAACCCCTCTTTTCAAATGACAAATTCATGGTCCCTGATTTAGTGGTTAAGGCCCAAAGGCGGGGCCAATATGCCCATTCCGTAAAAATAAATTTTTACTCTAGAGTCTGTCCCCAATTATTTTTGTCGCACGTTTCCCTAAATAAATCGATGTTAATGAATAAACCAGGATTAAAACCATATTTTTTTTTCACCAGAAGGAAAAAATCCCACGACAGCTGCCATAAAACGGTTTTTCAAAGTCAAACGGATTAACAATACGATACAAAAATGAAACCTTACGGGGGAATTAACATTACAGAAAATGGCTGCCATTTCGGCCGGGGCCAGTTATTATTTAGATATGTTCGTGGCTTAACGTATTGTTACGTTGATGACGTATATATTAGTCGCGCACGTTGCCGTTGTAACGCTCTCTTTCGGAATATCTCTGTAAAAGTCGTAATTTTACACGATCCTTACCGAGGATAACTTAAAGAAGACAAGATGCCTAACTTAAAGGTGCAAAGGCTGTGAAGTCCAGATATTATTTCTTATAAATTATATAGCGTTGATTATAATTATACATTACAGCAGTAGTTTGCAATGACTTCATTGTTTCTATATAGGGCATTCCTGTTATATTATTTTTTTTTAATTTATATACTATAGGCCTGGCAAGAATTATACTATTTATCCTAAATAAATTAATCTCTGAACTTACCTTTTGAATGCATCTTTGACACTAAAATTCCTAACATCCCAGGAAACACAGTTCTATCAAAGCAGACGAAATTGACTTGAAGATATTTCAGAAAACAACATATATAATCACTATTTTATGGATCTCATTTGCAATAACATCCCAAAGATTTAATTACACCTCGAAAGCGCATAGTTCTCTATGCTGTCTGCTTAAACTGATGTGATGCCACAAGAAATGGTGATGACCTTTCCAATTATAAACAAGCATTCTGAGAGTATTGCATATGCAACACACGTCCCCTACCGGTTTGTAGAAGTTTGTGAAACAATGCACTGTTATGCTGAATATCATTTCTTACCGTCTTTTGAACCTCGAATCATTTAATATTTATTCATTTGATGAGATATCGGCGCTTCTGATTGGTCGAAAAATTTCTTTGATACCTGCATCAATAAAATTTTTGCCGGATCTACTTTTCTCAACTGTTCTGATCTAACACTATTTATAGAACGGGAATTTTCAAGATAAACACTGTCAAGAAAATGTAAAGTTGTGTCTGTTTTATTGTCAGCAAACAAAATGCAACCTTGTGAATATAAAAAATTGAAAGTTTAACCTTCAAAAATAAACAAAACACATTATTTGATTCACGAAATAGAAAATTAAGCGTCTTCTCACGATTTCGTCTGCTTGGGATCAATCAACATTTACAGCGAGACTGGCTATTCCTTTTCCAAGAATATTATAACGAACATATAGGCCTATAAACTTTCACGGTAACACTGCTGTTCAAAGAAAGTGAGCGCACAAGATTGTAAGTTTGCAGGAATCCTGGACACGAATCAATTGGGATTTAAATGTCTATAACCTCGAAAGGCTATGTACAGGTTTCAACAAAAATATATTATGTTGAGAGTCGAAGTACATGGCTATTCCGGTTATTAAAAAATTCACAAGCTTTCAAAAAATGGCAATGAGAGGTAAACCGATAACTAGTTGAAAATGTTAATGCAAACATATTTTAATGAAGTTATATTGTGTATATCCTAAAAAAGCTAGTAATAAGAAAAGAAAATAGTGTTCATTCAGCAGATCTAGAAATCAATAACAACAAACTAAAATATACCGGCATATTATAATTCAACATCATGTTATAATGACAAACATTTAAAACAAAAAAATTTAAATTTGTTTAAAAAGACCACCAGTTGGATTTGAACCCAAAACACTGAATGTTTGTATTCACTAATCCAGAACGAAACCACTGAGCCATGAGAGACTTGTCAATATGCTCTATAAAGTACTGTTTGAAACAACATTGTTATATCAATGGACTTTGTTTTTTATCCTTCAAAAAAAATTTGAAAAAGTACATATTTAGTCATCTCTGGGTCATCCCTCCACCTTTTTCTAAAAAGCGACATTTTTAATGTTGAAATATGTTATCTTTACACGTTTCAAATATGTGGAGAGAAGACCCAGAGACAACAAAATCATTTAAAAACAGTTGTAAGTAAGTAGGATTTTGAACGAATTGCATCGTGTTGCTATATTTAGACCCATATTATGATAAAACCTTTAGCATTTCTAATATTTTTCCACTTATTCCACATCCAACAGAAACCTAATAACGGTTATAATTCGAAAAATATTCAAAATTAATTGATGAAATTTTCACTCTCCTTGTGTGCCCAGATTCCTGCCGAATGTACATCTTAAGCGCCCACTTTCTTTGGTAACGATAATTTTTAAATTTACACACGTACATGATCGGTCATCAGAATAAGCGTCGTAACGAAAAGCTATGAGTGATGCATCAACTCCTTTTGCGCATTCCAAGCGGCTGATATACCATTTAAGTACATAACTGGCTATCTAGTTACCACAACGTTTACAAAAGTCGCTTATACATACTATTCTCTGTCGACATATCAGCTATTTTCATCCACGATCGCCTTTCCTTGGATGGTTATGTCCAGTTGCATATTCCAGCGACCTTACATGAAAACTAGTTTTATTACGAGTTTTTCTGCACAGTGAATAATATCACAAGCTATCGCATGTATTTTCCTTTCGTTTTCAATTCAGCCGGTTCAGATTTTAA
This sequence comes from Magallana angulata, assembly GCF_025612915.1. NCBI lineage: Eukaryota > Metazoa > Mollusca > Bivalvia > Ostreida > Ostreidae > Magallana > Magallana angulata. The sequence goes on from NC_069111.1 coordinate 17,150,259, forward strand.
CTCACTATTTGTGTTTAATCCTTTAATTCAGCTCAATAGCTCTGCATCAGCTGAGGCGCATCCATTTTGAATATTGTTGCTGTTGTTGTTTTGTATTCATACGCGCCGCTTCATTTACATTATTTACATTTTTGATCAATGACACATCACATTTTTTTTATTTGAAAATGTTTTATTAAATGATAAGAAATGAAGATAATTTTTCTATTGATCGACGTATCAAAGAAAAAATTGACCGGAAAACTTTTTCATCAATGCGCGTAGCCCGTTTTCCGGTCAATTTTTTCTTTGATACGTCGATCAATAGAAAAATTATTATCTTCATTTCTTAATAACTTTTTTTCAAATAAAAAATTTCTTAAATCAACAGACCAACCCGATAACGAACCCGATTGTAATAATACAAAAAACCCATGTCGATTAAATTTAGAACACAATGCTTGACACTATTTTAAAGAACTTATTTGTTTGTTAGAAACAATAAAAGGAATAGTACAAGTAATGCACGATATTATTACTGACTACATGTACATACTTTCCTCGTTTATTCAATACACACCGAACCCGATAACGAACCCAAACATTAAACAAATGGAATATAAAAAATTAATTTTCTCAAAAAGATGTCAACCAGACGCTACAAAAGTGTAAACTTGATCTGTAGTTTGACATTTTGAAGCTGTTCAGCAAATTTCATATTATTCCTCAAACGCATAAAGAAAAAAAGTGTGGAAAACTGAAGTGGGACAGACAGACGGACGCAGAGGAAAGCTAAAGTCCCCTCCGGTGAAAACCGGTAGGGGACTAATAAACAGTTCCAATGTCATTTTAGACCTAGGTTAATTGTATCTGTTAAAAATACTGAATACAACTAGACACGATCTCGTTGCGAGCAACGAGGAGGTCTTCCGTCTGATTTTAGAACTTGAGATTTATGTTCGATCTTGATTTTGCTATTTAACAGCTAAACATGATTTAAAACAGTAAAAGGTGGTCTACATTTTATGGGCCAGACACTATTTTGTTTTAGGTGTAAGAACTTTGTTCAACAAGTGTTTAGAAATTCCTTAGTTGTTGAGATATCTGTGAAAAACGTTTAAGGGGTCCGTCTCTTATCTCCTTATTGGGGCGACTGAATTAAATCCTTAAGGTTGCATGTTGTTAAGTACATCATTTAAATCATCTTTTCTTTTACACTTCATTTAAAAATATTGTTCTTTTTTGAGATATAGGTGATCAAAGTTTTGGACTTTTAACCCCTAAAAACCCCTAATTACGTAAAACATGAGAAAATCGTTATATTTTTAGGCTAAATAAAGTAAGATAAACATATTTGCTTCTATAATTTATCACAAAATATCCCTCGGTAAAGAACTATAGGAAAAAGACTTAAGAGCCCTCTAGGTCCCTACATTTAGGGGCCAGCCCCTTTTACTTGGTATCATATGAAATGTCATTTGATTTTATAAACAATTTGCTCAACAATTGTTTAGAAATTCGTTACCATTCTTGAGATATCTGAGAAAGAATGTTTAAGGGGCCGGTTCCTTATCTCCTTATTGGGGCCGCTGAGCCAAATTTTTAAGCTCGCATGTTGTTAAGTACATCATTTTGAGCATCTTTTCTTTTATACTGCATTTTAAAATATTTTTTCTTTTTGAGATATAGGTGATCAAATTTGAGGACTTTTGACCCCTAAAAATCCCTAATTACGTGACACATGAAAAAATCATTACACTGTTAAGCTACATAACTGACAGATAAACATATTTCCTTCTATAATTATAACAAAATATCCCTCAGTAAAGAGCTATTGGAAAAAGACTTTAGAGCCCTCTAGGTCCCTAATATTAGGAGCCAGCCCCTTTTTCATGGTATCAAACAAAAGGTCGTTGGATCATAATGACATTTTGTTCAACAAGTGTTTAGAAATTCGTTACCGTTCATGAGATATCTAAGAAAGAATGTTTTAGGGGCCGGTCCCTTATCTCCTTATTGGGGCATCTGAGCCAAATTTTTAAGGTTGCATGTTGTTAAGTACATCATTTTGAGCATCTTTTCTTTTATACTGCATTTTAAAATATTTTTTCTATTTTGAGATATAGGTGATCAAAGTTTTGGACTTTTGACCCCTAAAAACCCCTAATTACGTATCACATGTGAAAATCGTTATACTGCTGGGCTTCACAACTGTAAGATAAACATATTTGCATCTATAATCTATTATAAAATATCCCTCAGTGAAGAGCTATGGGTAAAAGACTTTAGAGCCTTCTAGGTCCCTAATTTGAGGGGCCAGCCCCTTTTTTGATATCAGCTGAAAGGTCTTATAAATATAAACCTTTTTTACATTACATGTCTTCATAAAATATTTTCCAAAAAAGAGATAAAGAGAAAAAAGCACAAAAATTTACGACGCTTTTTTATGTAAATTTTCGAGCCCTAGCGAGCTTTGGCGCCAGTAGTGCTAAACATACAAAACAACAATCATGAAAAACTTCAATCTTTCCTTTACAAACCGTAGAAATTTGAGCTTAATATCTCTTATACTTTAGGAGTACGACAGAAGACAAAATACCCATATAAAAATTAGGAAAATCTCAATATCTCAAAAACGAATGTGACGTCATAAACACAAAAAATTTCCAATCAGGTTCAGACCAATATCTATCATATCTGAAAATTTGATCGATATCGGACGAGCCGTTTCTGAGAATGCGCGTGCACAAAAATAGGAACAAAAAAAATATAATATCTATAGCCTTTCACAAAATATCCCTCAGTAAAGAGCTACAGATGAAAGACTTAAGAGCCCTTTGGTCCCCTAATTTGAGGGGCCAGCCCCTTTTTCTTGATATCAAATAAAAGGTCATTTAAATTTCAACACATTTTGTTCAACAAGTGTTTAGAGATTTGTTACCGTACTTGACATATATGGGAAAGAACGTTTAAGGGGCCGATCCCTTAACTCCTTATAGGGGCCATTTAACGAAATTTTGAAAATAGCATATTATTTAGAACATCATTTTGACTATCTTTACTTCTATACTGCATTTCAAAATATTTTTCCTTACTGAGATATGGGTGATCAAAATTCTGGACTTTTGGCCCCTAAAAACCCCTAATTACGTAACACATGATAAAATCATCACATTGCTTAGATACATAACTGTAAGATAAACATATTTGCTTCTACAACTGTTCCCAAAAAATCCCTCAGTAAAGAGCTACAGATGAAAGACTCTAAAGCCCTTTGGTCCCCTAATTTGAGGGGCCAGCCCCTTTTTCTTGATATCAAATGAAAGGTCTTGTAAATATAAACTTTTTTTTGCATTACATGTGTTAACAAAATATTTTTCAGAAAAGAGATAAACTATGAAAACCATTAAAAATTACGACGTTTTTTAAGTCTCAATTTTCGGGACCAGGCGAGCTTAAACGCCTTTTGAGCGTGACAAATATGAACGCCAAATAGCACATCTACAATCTCTTGTCTACAATCCCTGAAAGTTTGAACTCAATATCTTTTACCGTTTAGGAGGAGATCCCTGGACAAGACAACCCTCTGAAAATCGTTGAAACGTCATTTTCTCAAGAACGGAAATGACGTCATCAAATTAAAAAAATGTATATTAAGTTCGGATTAATATCTATTAGATCTAAAAGTTTCACGAAAATCGGCTGAGCCATTTCTGAGAAATCGCCTGCACAAATTTTGTAAGAAAAAAAATAATAATAATAGGGAAAAAGAAACCGAACGAAAACAATAAGGTCTTCCGTTGGAAAACGGAAGACCTTAATGAAGTCACAAATTGGAAATTTTATATAAAGCTGGTAATATCACGAGCCATTCACAACTTGCAGTAATTTATACTCAATTCATATAAAATGAAAAGATGTCTTTTCTTTTGTTGTTTTCATTTTAATTTTTATATTTTTTTTTTGGGGGGGGGGGGATACTGTAAGTTGTGAATGGACATATGTTATTATTAAACATGTACTTAGATGTCTGATGATAAACCAAATCGGCTCGAACATAATTGGGGAAAATATGCGACAAGTTTACTGTTAGTTTGCTTGGGAATTTTTCATGCCATAAACATTATTCATTTTACTAAAAAATTCTCTAATATTATTTGATAATTGTCAATATATCTCGGAATAAAAAACCTGGGACAGACTATGATAACCTTTATTTCTCTATCTCGATCCACAGTAGGGTGAAATAAACTAAATACATGTTTACGATAGTCATGAAGCCCTCAACCTAAGTTGTAAAATTTATGACTTGGTATTTTCGGTACTATTATGTTCGTGGAAGATTAACTAAATGCATTGTTTTTATGTATAAACTGTCCTGATCTTAATAAAGGCCAACTTGTTTTCATTGCGCAGTCTATTAAAATTTGGTGTATTTATACTTTTAATAAAGTCTTTTCGTTACCTTTTATTACAGTAAACAAGATATAGTATTAATTGTTCTGCATTTAAATTTGCAGATCAGAACCAGTAGACATTTCTAAAACGAATTTTACTCAAGATTTTCATGATTTTTTCGCATTTTTGACATTACTTTTGTATCAACCTTCGAACCATCAAGTCACCGAACTTTTATTTAAGCTCAATATCTGAATATAAGTGTAAACATCACAAAGTATTAAGCACACTTAATTAAATTCAAAGCAATACAAACATTTGTCTGATATTTTCCTTAGGCATGTGCATTACAACTGCATCATTACTAACACGATAGGCGGCACTGCGGTAGCTCAGCAGCTGATCAAGAACCCCGGAGCGTAAACCTGCACACAGAAACAAAAAAGTGTCTAAGCATCAATTCAAATCGTTATAAAATGCACGATTTTGAGATGTGAAATAATGCTTATTTTACTTCACCTGTGTCATCATCTTTGAGATGATACGGACGCTGTAGTGCTAATACCGATATCCTTTTTTAAAATATCTAAACCACATGTACACTTCTTTTCTGTATTAAAAAAAATCTCTTTTGCGCATCATTGTACGTAGTCCGAAATATCGATATTTTCCGGCCGTTTTTCACAGTACCGGCCAGTAAAGTATCAAAATGTTAAAAAAAAAAAAATGAAACACGTAAGATATTTCAGACTTTCGTCTTTGATGATGCGAGTTGAATTCGATTTACTTGATATTAATTGATAGTTTCATAGTTTCAATTTCTATCGCATATTAAAACAGCACACTCGTACATGTAACACATGTGAAGGATATTTACCTAGATTCACACTTGGAATACAACATGATTCAAGTTTGTTAAAATACAAGGCCACATCCTTTTACAATGGGAGATAACTAAAAATTATAGAGAATTTGTTGATATCTTTAAAAGTTCTTCTAAAAAAATCATTTGACCAGAAAAGCTGAAACTTGTGTAGATAATCATCTTTAGGAAGGGTAGATTCAAGTTTGTTCAAATTATGATCCCACAATATAGGGGGTCTCAAAATTTTACTAAGGATCTCTTAGAAATATCTTTAAAAATCTTTTTAGAAACGGATCAGCCAGAAACGCTGAAACTTGTGTTGAACCATCCCCAAGTATAGTAGAGAAATATCTTTAAAAATCTTTTTTAGAAACGGATCAGCCAGAAACGCTAAAACTTGTGTTGAACCATCCCCAAGTAGAGTAGATTTAAGTTATTCAAATCGTATAATTGAGAGGCGGGCGAATTTTTTTTTTACATAGGAATATAAAGGGGGAAATCCTCATAATATTTTTCATAGAAACGGATTTGCCAGAAAAGATGAAAGTTGTGTGGAAGTATCCTCCGGAATACGAATATACATTGTGTATAGAGAAAGTAAACTTAAGGTTTTTTTCCTTAAAAAACTCATTTGCCTAGAAAAGCTGCAACTTTAGTAAAAATAACCTCAGATAGTGTAGATTCAAATTTGTCAAATTTCTATTTTGTAGGAGTAGGGTTGGGCAATTACTACGAGTTCAATTCTACAAAGGAAATTTTTTTTATATTATTCAAAAAAACACCTCAAATGTTATAATGAATATGCAAGAATTTTGACATATTATAGATTCTCTAAGACTGTTTAGACGTTGGCATCTGGACAATTCTTTGGTTTTACAAGTTTGATGTAGGTTTATATCCCATTTGATTTATACCTTCTTGAGAACTGCAATGCTCATCATGTGTCAAGACTATAAAATCATCCTGTTATTACAGGGCTTAACTATAGAATATTTAGGGGAAAAGTTATTTTTTTTTTCATACAGGATCTGTTTTACTACATTGTCAAGATATTTTGTATATGGATCCTTAAAGCTGATTTTATTATGTATATTGTTGTTAGGTGAGCGATATGACCCATGGGCCTCTTGTTACATAGAACATTAGTCAATCTTTAAGTAATCACGTATGTAGCCATTCAATCGCTTGGCTTATCAAACAGTGTTAAGATACCTGATTTATTATAAGCGGCAAATAGAAAAAGTTCTTACCAAATAAGAGGAGAGTGTTTGAAAGCAGTTTTGCTACATGTTGGAGTACAGTGTCCAATGCTAAAGTATTTTTTAGGTCTCTACAAAAACAGCACACTCTCTGTAGTCCTGCATTCTTATGCTAGAAGAAAGAAGGAACCAGTCAGAACGAAACAATGGATATTAATTTGACTGGTTAAGTTAAATGAAAAGAAATTATTAATTAAAGGATGGTTTGCATTGTTATCTTTGGCAAGTGATAATGACTGATATATGTAAATTATTTATTCGTCATTTGAAACTACATGAATAATCATAGACTTACCTGGTTATCTGATACCACCACAACACTGTAGGTAGGCCAGCTGTCGACCCACACCGATCTATTTGTCAGAGACCCCTTTATTAACTGTGTGACTATGTAGTAAGCCTAGATATAGGAACCATATGTTTCGTTGATAAAGCATTCGAGGCAAAAATAAAACAAGAGGTGTTTGTAAAACACTATGCCCCCCCCTACCTTGGAAAGAACTGCGAGAAAATGAATGAAAACTACAAATAATTGAAATTTTTCTAAGTCCAAGGCATAACTCTGTCAAAAAAATGCTTGAACGTACCAAAAATTGACCTAGATATTATAATGATAAACCTGTATACCAAATTTCATTTCAATATGTGCATCCTTTGCGAAGAAAATGAACGGAAACTGCAAATAATTGGAATTTTTCAACGTCCAAGGTGCACAACTCTGTCGAATATAGCTCGATTGCACCTTAAATTGAACTTGATCTAGATATTACATGTATTATGATAAACCAGTATACCAAATTTCATTTCAATATGTGCATCCTTTGCGAAGAAAATGAAAGGAAACTGCAAATAATTGGAATTTTTCTATGTCCAAGGGCCATAACTCTGTCAAATATTGCTTGATCGCACCCAAAATCGAACTTGACCTAGATATTATTATGATAAATCTGAATACCAAATTTCATTTCAATATGTGCATCCTTTGCGAAGAAAATGAACGGAAACTGCAAATAATTGGAATTTTTCAACGTCCAAGGTGCACAACTCTGTCGAATATTGCTCGATTGCTTCTTAAATTGAACTTGATCTAGGTATTATTATGATAAACCTGTATACCAAATTTCATTTCAATATGTGCATCTTTTGCGAAGAAAATGAAAGGAAACTGCAAATAATTGGAATTTTTCTATGTCCAAGGGCCATAACTCTGTCGAATATTGCTTGATCGCACCCAAAATCAAACTTGACCTAGATATTATTATGATAAATCTGAATACCAAATTTCATTTCAATATGTGCATCCTTTGCGAAGAAAATGAACGGAAACTGTTGGTAGACCAACCGACAGACAGCAGCAAAGCAATATGCCCTTCCTTCTTCGAAGGGGGGGGGGGCATAAAAGATACCAGACAAAACTCCAGAAGAATAGCCTAGGACCCCCCTCCCCCCCCCCCCCCAAAAAAAAAAAATTAAATAAAACAAATCGTTTAACCTCAAAATGAAATACTACTTTAGTTTATATTTGATCAAAATAGGTGCAAATCAAATATTTATAATGCAGAATTAAAACCATGCTATATGATTAGAATTCTATCTTCTAGAATCAGATTAAACTTATCCTTACCGATACTGAAAACGGCATGTCATTTTTCAAGCTCTTTTCCAAAGAACAGTAGTCATCAGACAAAATTCGGTGTGCCATAATGAATAACCAAAATTGGCAATGAGAGGAGAGGAAACGTTGATTAATCTGAAATATTTCATGAAACAATTATACAATGGCTCAGCGATATTGAGAAAACCTTGATTAATCTGAAATATTTCATGAAACAATTATACAATGGCTCAACGATATAGAAGAAACCTTGATTAATCTGAATATGTCATGAAACAATTAAACACTACAACTGTCACTGAAATGAGAGCAATGAGTATTTATATTTAGCATTCATACAAATTTCAAGTACCTATCCTAAAAATGGAACCCATGTGATATGAACCAATGGCCACACAATTGTTTGTCCAGTGAGTATACGTCATTCTAATTCGGAACGAAGCAATCTCTGTTAAGTGTGTAACCCCTTATCATACCTAGAAAATGTCCCCTTCACCAATATCGATAAACATCGCCCATAATTTCCATTACATATGTTCAAACAAGGTATCGTTATTTAACCAAGGTTAGCTTTTTAAAGCTGAACACCGCTCGTAGATAGGCACTGTCCGCCATATTTTTCTTTCATCACTGCTGTCCCTACAACGTTTATAAAGCGCAGACCTTTAAACAGTTCAAAGTATTCGCTGTGGAGGTCTCACTTGTGTGGACGTACATCTTGCATCGCTTGTTACTCGGTCACGATGAAATTATCAAATTTTACGGACTTTTTTCAAACCAGGAGAATACTAACGTCAAATAAATTGGTCAATGCATTACTTACAAACAATAAATGCACATAGAATAAGAGATAAATGCATAAATCCAAAGACCACGAAAGGAATACTACATGTCCGCCACGAGTTTCAGATGTGCAATCGCGTGTAACGAAATCAAAGGGTTTATATACCAGGTACGAGGGTTGATCCAAAAGTAATATCATAGATCCAATAAAATCGTAAAAAAAAAAATCCGCGTAAAGTTACAAAAATTCGTGCTTTAAGATATCTACCAAATTCAATTCAGACCTGAAAATTTTAATGCATTGTGATAGTTATTTCTGAAGATAATATATTTTGTAGAGCATGTGGTAACGATAGTCGCCGCAAACTTACAACGTCATTTCTATATCTTTGGCGTTCTGGTTGAATTTCGTTATTTAGTACTCTATTTAAATTCGCCACGATAGTCTTTTTTTTTTTACATTTTTTTCCTTAAAGTAGCTAATTTATCTTCTTGTAATCGATGAAGTAGTATATTGGATTATGTAATACTCGATCATTTTGTCAAGGTCTCTTCATGAAGTCATGAACGTAGCTTTATGATATAGCCATTGACGTAAGAACGCAGCTTTAATTTTCCTTCAGAGCGTATGTCTTCTATCTCTATAATTTATTTATTAACATGACATATGCTTTTATTAGGTATTGGAACCACGACTAAGGTACCATGTTCACTCACTCTCAATTTTAGGTTGATATATCAATTCCATTACATTTTCTAGTGATTTCTATCCATCGAAGCAAAACATGCATCGAATGTCCAGCTTTTTATCCCTTGAACAAGAGACAAAAGGCATTTGGTAGATATCCGAAATGGACAGTAACAGTCCCTAATTTTTAAAACAGTAAGGAAAAAGCTAATTATATATCTGTTTTAAAATATTGTGTTGTTTGGGGTATTTTAAAATTTTGAAGCATGTAATTTATTCATATATACAAACCATAAAAAAAATTCATGACGCGGCGATGTCATGTACATCAATATCTTGTTAAGTGTTCAAAGAAATTTCATTAAAAAAATTACCTTAAATTAGAATTTTGATAAGGAAAATCTTGATGTATTATTTTATACAAGACAGCGCCAATGAGAAGGGCAGTGCAAAGTGTGACATTACTTTTGGATCAACCCTTGTACCTGTGTGACGGTGCCTATTTTACGAGCAGTGTTCAGCTTTAAAAAGCTATAAAAGTCAGCCATTGGTCAAACGTGAATACACAATCTGTTAAATAGAAAACATACTTAGTTTCCAGAACAAAATGATTATGCAGGTGCACATTTAGTGTGTGTCGAGGCAAGATGTACATTCACAGAGGTGAGACCTCTACAGCGACATACTTTGACCTGTTAAGAGGTATATGGCTTATATAGGGGTTGTAGATGAGCGGTGATGACAGAGAAATTAATATGGCGGACAGTGCCTATATGTGAGCGGTGTACAGCTTTAAAAATTAATGTACACACATAGCATCAACACTTTAGAGTAAATTTCAAGAATGTTCGGAAATTAATAAGGGATTAAAATGGTGGATATTCTAATCGATTCAAAATGCGAGTCTGTTTTAAATTATAAATCTCCTGAAACTCCGGCTTGTAAATGAAAACGTAAGAAAGCTCCACCAATCTTAAATTTTCTGATCAAGCCCAGGACCATAGACGAGTTTTTTCGCCTTTTACAACCGGAGAAAGTCAACTCGATATAATTTTAGATTTCAAACTATAGAAAGTTTTTGTTGATCCGTCTTTAAATTAGAGTTCCAGGCTTACAGATGCAGATAAACTTGTATTTCTTACTTTAAAAATCGAACCCGAACCAGCAAAATCATACCCGCAGACAAAAAAATCGTTGGTATTTACCCTCATGAGAAGCAAGTTTCCCTGACTCAAGTATTCACATACAGAAGATGCTGCATATTGCTATCACCGTGTGAATGGGGCTCTGGTGATTAATACAGGACAGGAGACAATATACAATTCACTTCTTTATTATTTGGAGTCCGTCGCAAAAATGTGTAATCAATTATAAACACAATAAAAGATATAAAACAATGGTACACTGCATATTTAAAATGAATGTGCTTAATGATGTCACAGATAAGTTCATGTGTTAATTAAAAACACCATTATATAATCACACAATTCATATCAGGTACAATAACATGTCTACTATATATCTTTATCATGAAAATAAATGAATAAAATCAAAATGAAATATTAATCTTAAAAGGGGAGAATTAGCTTACACTAGTTATGCTTGGCTATGAGGGGGGATTGAAAGCAACAGACCCAAAATAGAAAATCACATGTTATTGTTTACATCAACAATTTCCGGTCAACACCAGACAAGATCACGACTTCCGGTTACAGGGAAGGGGGGGGGGTGGCTATCAAAGCTTACACACCTGCAGGCATGTTCACGAAACTTTCCTAAGATATGACCTAAGTGTGTTCCTAAGATATGACTAAGGAAAAAAGTTAGGAACATCCTAAGATCAACTTAGGACACGTCTTAAGATGTAGCTCGACGGTTACTTAGGAACATCTTAAGTTAGGATATCCTAACCTTATACAACCATTCTTATTTTTCACAATTATTCATTCAGATCGAATTTGAGAGACTTGTGTAGGGATGAATCATTAAACATTTTGCCAGAGAAAATTATACGTCTTGGTAGATAAAACACAAAAGGCCAGTAATTTTAATGTATGCATTTTAATAATTTTACATTTACCTAAATATGTATCAGTTACCAATAACAATTTAGTTTGTTTTTCTTTAAATGACCCCCCCCCCCAAAAAAAAAAAAAAAAAAAAAATTAAAATAAAAAATATTACAAGCCCCAAAAAATTCAAATAACTGTTCTTTTTAAAAAAAATATATATATATATTAGGACATAATTGGCTTACAAGCAGATAATTATGTAAACAAGATGTGTGTATTGTCATGTCATAATTAACATTTGAGAATCTTGTCATTCAAGTATATGTAATACATAAACACGCGATTTTCATAGAATTTGAAACGTTACATGAGGAAACACATGTACTCGTAGAAACAATAAGTTGTGATATATTTCGAAAATATAATTATAAATACAGTTCATTCAACATTACAAATGTTTTAAAGATTATTTTTTTTTCAGATTAAAGTGATAAAAATTAGGAATGATCACGCATGGTATATGTAACCCGATGTAAATTTACTTTTTATAGCAAAGGACATTTAGATAATTGTTATCAAAAATTATTATAATCAAAACAGTGAATGTAACTCATTTAGTGTACAATGTAGATAAAAAAAATAAGGAATAACTTTCATTCGTCAAACAGAGATAGGATTTGCAAAAAAAATATATTAATTTCTCAGCTCCAAGACAGGCATGTAGCAACGGGGAAGCGGTGAGAGTTCGGGGCCCCCCTCCACATCATTTTGTTAAAATGAACATACATGATAGAATAATTGACTATGCCCCCCCCCCCCCCCCCCCTCTCCCGGATTAGGAATTTGATGTTTGTCGAAAATGCTGGAACTGTGGAAAATATTGCCTTATTCTACCGGTCTTAAGAAAAGGCTTCACAACATCCCAATATCCCTAAAAACGTGATTTTATAGCTTTAGGATGGTCTTAGGACAAGGTAGGTGATGTCTTAAAGTTAGGACAAAGTTATGGCGGTTCCTAAAGTAAGGAGAGCTTCGAAAAACAGACTTAGGACTAAGACGTATCCTAAGATGTACTTAGGACGCACCTTGGTCCTAAGATAGCTTCGTGAACATGCCTGCTGGTCCAGTTTTTAAGATCTAATATACTATATACAAACATCCTTTTTTTTAATTTACAAGTTATCAACATATATCATAAAAAGCATAACCACATTTCACAAAAAATAACTTTACTTACATGATTACTTTCTGCATATTTGTTTTCGCTAAGTATTAAATATTAAAAGCAGCACAATGTACTGCGCGTTTACACAACACGCTTTGTTTACAATGCTAAATTAGAAACCCGTAAAAGACAAATATGCAATATCCAAAAAAGTCTTAACTTACAACCTGTGGTTTGTAAAATTGATTTAAAAATAGGAAATACTATTATGTGAATTGTTAAAAAAATTAGAACTTAATTTGTCTTTCTGAATGAAATTGTAAAAATCAAAAGATAACATTTTTAAAATTGTTTTATCAAAACAGATAATTGTTTAAAAGCTTTTCATCATGAAGTGATTAACACTTTTTCTAAAATGCAAAGTTAAACATGTTAAAATACACAGTAAAAATAATTCAAATACGAATATTCTACATTACCTGAAATACAGGACAGGAGACAATATAAAATTCACTTCTTTATTATTTAGAGTCCGTCGCAAAAGTGATCGGACTAAACCCTGTAGCGTCCCCTGTCCTGGCATTGAGTTGTTCTTGCCATTAATTGATACAAAGAATTGTAAAGAAAAATTCACTGATTGCTTACATCAAAGAGGCGGATTGACACGATGGTTTTGCGATACAATGCGTATTACGTAATTATAAAAACAGCGGATGTCTTTGAAGGATAAACCTAAAAGCATATATTTAATTAGCTCGGATGACACTAATTGACTTAACAACTGTGCGTGTGAATTATCGACAGATGGCCTCAAGTTATTTATCTAAGTAAATCTTGTGTAAAATTGATTAAAGTAAATAAATATAAAATATAAGTTTTCAAAATTAAAGATATAATAAATTATGTGGAACTTATAATAAATTATAAGGAAATGGTCAAAAATAGAAAAATATAATTGAGGGTCAAAGTGACACCGTGATCTTGCAATGCTATCATTGAGATATATATCTCCAAGGGTGCAAATTAAACTTGTTCACTTGTGGGAAGTTGAGATCCAGGCGTAGCGTATAGATACATGTAACTGTAAACGCGGAGCAAGTTCTTTGCCGTGTGAGCAGATTAGACAACAGAAAATGAAACATCAAAACAGAGGGTATAACATAAACTCACACGCTGTTTTTGTGAGGTAATAAAAAATATCAGAACCGAGTTTAAGTTTTATTGTGTGCTTAATATAAAAGACAAATGAGATTAAATTGATGCGCTATGAGATTGATATGGTGTATGTTGTAAAAGATATGCTTAATGAACTGCGTTTGCACTACTAATTACAATGGTAGCTTGTCGGGTATTTGAAATTCTGAATCTATCAATGAGATATTCATTGTAATTGCTGTGCTTCAAAGATTGTTGTTTATTATGTTTATCTATAACATCCTCTTCTGCAGTTATGAATGACATACACTGCTAGGCCGAATATGGCATGCTTTCATTAGGTAGGTTTAATTTCTGAACTCAAATCAACAACTTGGTTGTAATTTGTTAAAGAAACGTTGCACGCTTTTAAAAAGCATCTCATATATGGTACTCTACGTCTTTTTACGTAAAAGCCTCTCAATTACTCCCACCCTATTCTGAAACAGATTTCAGAATATACGTGTAGTTCGCTTCCTTTATGATAATTCTTTAAGGTGCAGTAAATTTTTCACACAAAGAAAAAAGAAGTAGTAGTTTGACACATTCATATAGGATATTTTTTTTTATATTTATCATTTTATTAGATTAAATTATGGAAGTAATCTACACAAAACAATAGAATTTATTCCATGCATATTCAAATGCAAAACCCCCCAGAAACTGCCAATTCTGACTTGGCAAATAAGACGACTGTATCCTGTGACTTCTGATAACCATTCTGATGATGAATCATCTGTGTGGGTTTTTTTTTTTCAAATATGTCCTCAGTAAAATAAAGACGATGGTCATGCCTTTTTATGTCATCAGACTCTAATTTAAAACAAATAAAATAAAACTAAATCAAAGTTAAGGAGTCTGGATGGTTGATACATTAATGATACATTAAAACATTTGAATCTTTGTTTTGCTTTGATATTTTTTTAATGTGAGCGAAATAATGATTTTGGTTCAAATCATGAGATTGAAGAAGGGGGTATGCATCTTCTGGAGACTTTAATGATAAAAGTGAATAGTCGAGATATGTATTTTTTGGCTTTTTTTTTTTACATAAGGTATTATTCTACTTGATTAATGAAAAATACTCTTACTTTAACCACAAGAATCCTGAGTAGGGACCTACCTTAATATTAAAAAGTTCCACACATCCAAATGATTTCACAATTAATCGTCATTGTCGTTGATAGTAGTGTTAAATATTTGAATGAATAATAAAAAGCAATTGATCATATTAAATTCAATCAAGAGTACAACATATTATTTTGAATATATTCAGCACATTATATTTAAAATTATCAAATGATAACAACTTTAGCATAAACGAATGCAAGATCAAATGCTTGACATGTACAAACGATCAAGGTCAGTGTAACAAATATGTACATCTAGTTTTTAACGCACCACTACACACGTCACAAGGCCGTGAAGGCAAACACAATGTCATCATATGCTGGTTCCAGAAGAGGGTAAGAAATTTCATTGATGACGGTGGTGTACTTCATGTAACGCTTGTCGTTGTGTCGTAAGGACTCACCGGGTGACATTCCACGAATCTTCATTCACAACTTCAAGGTAGAAGTAACACACGTACTTCCTCACAACGCCTTTCCTAACAAAGTCGAGCTCCTGTTTGTTGTGTTTGCCACCACAGTACAGTGTTGTGAGAGAACCGAAGGTTTCCTTCGCCGTAGAGTTCCGGCGCTCCGGTAACCTATATGGCGCAGGCCCTCATCACCGATCGCGTATTCCTCGGGTATGTCGTCCAGCGAGCATGTTGTCGGTTTGGTCACTGGAGCGATAGGATCTGTATAAATTTTATAAAATCGACGTATAAATAAAAAACATATTATATTCGTGTTTTGTTGATTTAAAGTAGAGGTAATTATAGATACATAATTGACTATTAATATTTTTACAAAATATGATCTTCCATCAATCCTCCTCCCTCATAAAACAACAAATTCTTATGAATGAACTCTTATAGAAAATCGCAGTCTTTCAAAGTGTGTGTAATGGAATTTTTCTTTAAAATTTTTTTTCTATTTTTCAATTTCTATTAGAAATATGACTGTTGTCATCTAAAAAAACAGAGCTTATTCACATGAACTTGCAAGTAGAACTACATACAAGATGAATCAAAGTTGGGCTACCAACCCATGCTCTCGCTCGCTGCATAATTTTACGTAATAAATCAGGATAATATATCTATACTAAATGAATGAAAGTACATGGTGTTTCTTGTAAAATATACGAACTTAACTTTACACTAATGAATTTACAAGTGGCTTTTCTTTCTTGTGTCGTTTGAGCTCCTGGACCGGCCGTGGAGATGGAGATCTGGTTGAAGAAGACGAGCAAGGGGAGGTTGGTAGCCACTCGCAATCTTCCATATCTCGCAGTTTGGGCCTCATGTCTTGCTCACAACCAGCTTGCTTGACACAGCTATAACTGTAGTTTTATAATTACTTTTGTCCTGTATTGTATTTTGCCAATTCACAGATATACAGTTTCTTAAAAATAATTTGCCAAGCAATGCAATCCAATATGTTACAGTTAACAGTCAGAATTGAATTATTTATTACCGACGATACATACAGTAAATGCAAAAAGTCAAACAGAAACTATATACCATATGACCACAAGTGCCTTTTAAGTGCTTTTGCTGACAAATTCAGAAATGTTACCTTTGATGAATGATAGATTAATGATATCAGTATATTTATATATGACATAATCCATGCATTACTTGGCAATTAAGTAAGAGTGGTATTGTACATCCATATCGTATGCATGTATTGTGTGTGTAACATGGAGAAAATTAATTGAATCTCAATCATTCAGGTCACATGTTATATTTATGTTTTCCATCAGAGTATCTATAAAACATTAAAATATAGTCTTTGAGAGTAGTTTTACAGAAAATTTAATGAAAATTCTAATTTAAAATATTTAATTTAAACTCCTCGAAAATGGGCCAACAATTTGTAAATAGACCAAATTTGAGGCCAGAGTGAAGCCAGGCCAATTTTGAGGCCAGTCCATTGGGGCCAGGCTAGGTTTTCCAGTAAGCTATACATGTATGCAGGTAAATATTTCATTTAAATTACAACTATTGACAAGACTCCTCCCATTCCCCGGCTTTTTATGCATTTTAAGCTATTTTTCATCGCGTCTCTGCTTTTTGATATTTGGTGAGTTTTGATGTGTTTAAGCTTGTGAAATTTTTACATTAAAGAAATTTTTGGGGTGCGCTAAATATTAAAAAGAAAGAAATTAAAACTTAATACAGTTGAGTATTTTCACCTGTGCATCAATGCAGATTATATAGTTGTTTTATATGTAGTAAACCTTCACGACCTTGGTAATTTCGTAAATTTTCACAATCTCTGAAAAATACGAGATGTTCTGGAAAAAAACCTCCAACAAGTTTGTCGAGTTGGCAGTTAAAGGATCGTGTGTTTAAATTTTCCTTTTTCTTCTCGTTTAACTTATAAATGTTAATTCTAGTTTTAAGAACTTATATGTTTATTATTAACTGTCAATTATTACGATCAATAAAACAAATATTACCAGGAAGATAATCCTACTAATCTAATCTACTTACATCAGGGTCCAATAAAATCACAGCTATTTATATCTGATGATTTTTAACTGGCAACTATTTTTTTTATACTAACACAAACATAACATCGTAGTGTTACCTTGATGTTATACTTATAATAATAATGTTACTAAACGGCACATACACCTTGACGTTTATTAGCATAATATGTTACATGTAGATTACACACCCTTTTGGTCTCAGGTGCAAAAATTGTGATTTGGCAATTTGTAAAATCATTGTCTGTATTATTACATGTATATAACTTCTACACTTTGTGAACTCTTAGATTGTGTTTGTTTATGGTCATTTATTATTTATTGTAATAAATGACCTATTCTACTCTTGAAAGGGTGTTATTATTTATGCGGTAAAGGCAGACAGGTATAAATAATAATAATGTTACGAAACGGCACATACACCTTGACGTCATGTAATAAGATATTAACAAACATATTTTAAGCTAACAAAAGGTATAAATTACATCAATATTACTTAAACATATACAACACTTCTTCTAAAAACGTCGTTAGCTTCTTTAAATTCCTGATGATTTAATAAATGAACACCATTGTAATTCAGAAATTATCTTTGCTGTAGTGAATTACATACCGGATTTAATTAAGATTTAAAATTTAACTTTTTCCTAAGCTCAGTGTAGAATTTTTTCAAAAATGATTAAACTTTCCAATTTTTTTTCTGAAATATTAATCATTTTATACTCACGGTAGTCTCAGGTGATTTTTATTAACATAGATATAAATTTTGACGAGTTTCTGCTGTTTGTACCTTTATCAAATTATCAGTCTCAGCAAGGCCAACCAACGTAATTACGAACCGTGCAATTTGTACGCGTTGTCAGCGCCATAACAAAATCAGAGCATTGTAATCTCAATACATGTACATGTATAGGTTTTATGTTCACATGGAGAATAAAATTATATCATTATATATACGAATGTCTCACCTACCTGATCTATTTCAACATCTATATCTGTGTCGTCAATGTTCTCGTGCATTGTGATGAAGTTATGTAGTGCACAACATGCAACAAAAAAGCTTGGAATTTCCTCAACCTTATGCATATCTTCTAAAATTACCTTTCAATAAGCCAAAACATCTTCCCTTTCTATATCTATACGGGTAGAGTTGTGGGCGTTGTTGAAACGTTTTTCCTCTTAAGAGAGTGGGCCATTGTCACGAAATGGATTCAAGACAGATGTTGATAATGCGTATGCTAAATCTCAGATGAAACTTTGGAGGAGGTTCCTGAAGAGCTTCATACAGGTGACTATTTTTGAACACCCGAGCATCATGGACAGATCTAGCAAAGGCAGAAAAGACATCCAAGAACTTTAGACCACTTTCACAAACTGCTTGAAGATGCATGGCTGGATATCACTTATCGGAATATATGTTCAATCTAGAGCTCCCACACCGCACGGAAACAATGTTCTACCAAGAAAATTATTTGCTATGTTGTTGTATTGTTGCTCGAAATGGGTTGCTGGAGAATATGACTGTCTTTAAACACTGCATTGAATTTTGGAATATAACACTGGAGAGTCGATCATATACTTACGCCAAATCTGTCTGCAACACTTCTGAAAATTTCTGCATTTCATTCAAGCCAAAGTGCGTCTTTCTATGGAAATGTCCTTGATGTTCGAAAAGATTAAAAGTCATATAATACTACATGCCTTTATTTCACACACGTTCATATATATAAAATTAACGTCACGTTTCACTTACTATTTATCCATTAAACTTGAGATTCGTTTGAAGCCGATTGGGGCTTTGGTCACTCAATGATGTTGTCATTTTCTTCTTCACTGTGGGGAAGCCGATCATCAAAACTTCTTTAAAAAAAAAGGACTACAATACGTGGACCATTTGCATGTCTTTCCAACGAAAACGTGAAAGCCTTAAGATTATCAGAGATTCCACCGACTCTAGCCCTCTGCTTTTAACCACTAAATTTGTACGTTGTATTACGTATACATGTATGTAGAGCCCTGACTTTATATCTCAGAATTTAAAGGATTCATACTTCTAAAATAAATATGATCTATCTATGAATGAAGTTTGCATGTATAGTATCAGGCATTCGGTGAATTCTACTACTTGCGCACATATTTACGAGCATGTCTACGAAAAAAAAATGCAAAATATGGAAAAAAGTTGTGGCAACAAGTCTCAAGAATGAACAGAATTTTATCATAGATTTAAAGGATACCCATCTAGAGTCAGATATGATGTTTGTTTTTGCACAGGGTGTTTCTATTTATAGTAACGGCCAGTATTGCATTCTGGTTAATTTGCCTCTAAAATCCAGAAAAGTTAAGAGAAAAATTGTCAAATTCAGTAATTAATTACAAAATGTATAAACAATGTTTGAAAAAAAAATAAGACTATATTCTTAAAGAGCAAGTTCAACCCTTTAATCGTTGCATATTTTTTTTTTCATATTTCTATATACACCATGAAGTCCCAAGGGTGTAAATGTTGGCAGGATGCCAAGAAATGATAATTATACATTTTCGTCAATTTTTCAGAAAGAATTTCTCAGAAAGTGGCGCATTATTTTTTGAAATTTTGTGCTAATAAGAAACTGTCTGATGTATTGTTACAAATATATAAAATCCATCTTTGGACTTTCAAGGCCTAAAAAGTAATAAATTAGCAAAACATCTCATTTTCAAATAAAAAAAAAATTGGTTTTTAAAATTTTATTTTACAAGCGATTTTAATCCACTGAAGTCAATATTTGTAATTAAACAAAACAAACACCTTATTTTGCTTTTAATTAAAAAAAATTAGTTGTTATCATTATTTCATAAAGAATTCTTATTCATTACATTTGCATTAAATTTTTATTACTACTGTTAGAATTGTCACCCTGTTGCGCTCTTCTGTAGAGAAGGTAAACTAGTTAGAATGTTGACAAAGCTATACAAGTTCAAGTTTAGGCAAAGTATTGAAATGCTGTGAGTGTTGTTAATATATATTATGATATTGAAGGATTTTAATTGCACAAAAATTGCCCCATCTTGTTACTGTTATTCACTATATCACATATTAAAGTTTGATGGAGACTTGTATCTAGTCTATAAACTGCTATTTTCTGTCTCGATATATTTAAGCAGCACATTTGGACGATTTTTAAAATATACAAACCTGTGATAGATGAAGGAAAAATTTTCCAAGATAATCTCATTCACAGATTATCATATTTTACTCGATAAAATCCACAAAAACGAGAACTGATTTCTTACACAGATTAAATTTATAATGGGGTTTGTTGAAATTATATAGAATGATATATCGCTAAAATGACAGATGTCCTACAGACCCGGTTTGACCTGAGCGTAGCCTGGCCCCGGGGCCACGAACGTTGTATTTTACTCTACTCAAATCTGAGTAGAGTAAAATGTATTTTACTCTACTGAGTTTCGACTCAAAAAAGTGTGCCACGAACACGAAAGTAACTCAACTCAACTGAGTGACAAAACTCTGTATAGAACTCAGATAATTATTAATGACATAAGCGGTCATGCATGAAAAAAATATGTAACTGAATAATAAAATCATTCTATATCTTATTTGCTTTCATTTTTTGTTTCACTGTATGAAATATATCGATTGTGACGTCATTTTATGTTTTGATGACGTTTAAAAATCGTCTGTATGGGACGCCCGTATTGTCAAAATGGACGAAGTCGACATACTGTACGATATGCTTATGCCGAATGTTAGCACCGCAGATACAGAAGAAACTGTTTGTACGATATCGCCGCCGCTCGTCTCTAGTACCCCGAAAAGGAAACCAACATGGACAGATCTCGAACAGAGTGTTCTCTTGGAAGAAGTAACCAAAAAGGAGAAGTCTCTATTTGGAAAGTTTAAGAGGTGTGGTAGAGGGAAAAAAGAACGGGAGACAGCATGGGAAGATGTGGCAAAAGCGGTTTCCCAGTACGTATAATAATTTTTTCAGCATTTAATTATAAGAATCAATACATTGAATAACTTTCTATTTTGAAAAGGGGTAACCCTGTTTTACAAGCAAAATAAAATGACATGGAATTTTTAAACATAAAACGTGTTAACACGTTAACAATTAATTCAACACTTTAATGATGGTTAAAAAAAACCTAAT
The DNA here is from genome assembly GCF_025612915.1 of Magallana angulata. Taxonomy (NCBI): domain Eukaryota; kingdom Metazoa; phylum Mollusca; class Bivalvia; order Ostreida; family Ostreidae; genus Magallana; species Magallana angulata. Next base: position 17,171,974 of record NC_069111.1, read on the forward strand.
ATCAGAACAATAAAATGTTCTTTTTGGTGTTTAATGCGGGTGTAAAGGTACATGGAGATAACATGTACATGGCCCGCTAACGTTAACTTGTTTGAAATGCGTAGATTTCTGTTCGTCATTTTCAAATGCATTAAAAAACAATTTTCTTTTATAAGCAATTAAGGAATAAATAACTAGTGAATATTATACCATTATATATACTGTCGTAGAATAATATGCTACACGTATGTTTCTGTAGATCTCAAAGTATGCCATCCCGTTAAACGTTTTCTGAAGTCTATCATATCTTTTTTTTTTTCGTTATGCGTGATTTTTATTACAGTAAAAAAAAGCCAATGGTCAATCTTAAGTTTTAAATAAATATAAAAACTATAATTTCAGAGTTGGTGTTTATGCCCGAACAGGAAAAGAAGCTGGAAAACAGTATGCAAACTTGAAATGCAGAGGTAATTATATAGAATCATTTTATTACGTGTTAAGTTTGATTTATGTCATAAAAAATGAAAGAAAGTTTGGAGCGATAACCTAATTGATACTTTTTTAATGTACAGCTAAGGATAAAATTTCACAGATGAAGAGGCCTAAAACCGGTGGAGGACCGAAACCCCAGTCCCCCACCCCCATAGAACGAGCCGTCATCGACTCAATGGACGGTCGGCCCTCACTTCAGGGTCTCGACTCCGGCATTGATACTGGAGGTATACATAGGCGCAATATTAAAGCTGAAATAAATGTATAAATACTCATTATATCCGTTTTATCTTCACTACCGCCATAATAATAGTTTTCTACATGTATTTCTATAGTTACGCGTATGTATGTTTACTTTTATTTTACCACAAAAAACCAACTCTAAGTGAAACTGTCATGTCGTACGAAGCAAGTACATGTAGTTTCTTTTTTAATTTACACCATCGTCGGAACCCACGGGTTTTCTATCCGTTACACTGCTTTGAAAGCAGTGTAACGGATAGAAAACCCGTTGGTTCCGACGACGAATTTACACATAAACTCGGAGATCAGGTAACACCTGCAGCTGGCTAACCTGTCAATCAAACTCTGTGTATTTTTTTCATTGGATGGTCACAAATCTTTTTTGGTCAACAGCCAATAAAAATTTAATGATTTTAAAGCAGTCAGATTCATTGTTTGATAAGGACACGACCCAGCTTAACAAAATTAAAGAAGAATAAAGCGCAAAATTTACTGTTCACAATATATATGTCTACTTCAATTATGTATGATACTATAATTTTAAACAGTTTGTGGTAAATACGCCCTGTAGTAAATAAGCTGCGTATATTGATTTATTTTGTTCTTTTCACGCGTACAATCTTTTTAATTATATTTAGAAACAAAAAGAAAACGTTATACAATACTGGTTTAATGTACTTAACATATTTTTTATGCGGTTGATACGATAGAAATATTTGTTTAATTGCATTGCATGTTTTAAATTCTGTGAATAATTCACTTTAAGTTGTTGATAATCATTAAGATCATTTTAGCGATGAATAACGCAACATCTATCTACTGTTGTAATGATACGGAAATTAAATTTTAATGCTGATTAATAATTTACGCCATTACATATTTCAACCTTTACAGGTATTAATTTTGCGCGACAATTTCAATTTGCCTACGACAAAGATACGAATAACGAATATATTTGAGCGATAAATACTTGTACGTGAATGTTCAGCACAAACCCCTTCTGTATCATTTAAAAAAAATATAATTGTGAGTTATTTCTAAATAAAGGTTAATATTGCTACAGTTCTCTAGTACGTGGCAGCTGAGGAGCGATAGGAACTAATATGGCGATTTACCAAGTGCTTTAAGAATTCATGTCAACTGTAAAAAAAAAACCAACAACACAAAAAGTGACATTAAACGCTAGTGTTCTATTGCATAAGATTGCTTTTTATTCAGATGTAATGGACTTCGAGTCGAGCGTGGAGTGCCACCAGTCAACGTCATCATCTCTGAGCACCACCAGTTCAACCGTTCCGGCTCCCAAAACCCCGACTGTGAGTCATTGTGGTCAATCTACATCCAACAAAAAGCAAAGTTTGATGGATCTACAAAAACAGCTACTGATGAAGGAAATGGAAAAGATGGAGATGGAAATGGAAGTCATGGAATTAAAGAAGGAGAAACTGAAAGAGGAAATTCATCTTTTGAAGTTAAAGACGGAGAAATTAATCAGTGAACAATAAATTATCTAATTTCTGAATTTCTAGGTGTGTGTTTTCTATTAAGATAATTACCAGTTTATCAATTTGCAAAAAAGGTCTGTGCAATATGGTCCCGCACTGCCTTTCCTTCATTCCGAACTCCGTTCACAGCTGGCAATGCGACCTCGTCCACTATCTGTCTGTTGACCGGTGGGATGTCAACGATGTCCTGTCGCTCAATGCCCAGATTGTGCAGCACAACACAGGCCACCACAATAGAACAAGCTTGTTCTGGCTGAACTCGTAATCCTTTACATACAAATAAAACAAAGTCAAAAAGTAAGAGACTTGTACTTGAAAAAGTATTATGAGTACATATACATGTTCATGTAAATTACATTCTAATATTCTAAGCATTTGAGCATATTACCTATTTGAAGGCAAGGAAATCGCCTCTTGAGGATACCGAACGCTTGCTCAATCGTTACACCTGTACGACACAATGCATTATTGAAGTTTTCTTCGGCTCTGTTTGATGGAGTCAGGTAGGGTAACATCAAATATCTTTTCAAGGCATAACCAGAATCACCTACATGTAAGATCAAACCTGTACGTGCATCTAAGTATGAAAAATATATATGCATGTATATTTTATTTGTCATCCTTTTAAATTCTTGTTTTATTGAAAGAAATTGATTTTTGAATTTATATACTTACTAGTCTCAAATATCCTGGCTAGTGAGGATTCCTTAAATACACGGGAATCGTGTACACTTCCGGGCCATTTTGCAACGCAATTTACAGAACGATATGTAGCATCGCAAGCCAACTACAATTTATACTCATTTAATGAGGATAGTTATAAAATAGTTAAGATGGCTTCAGGATTGGATATTAGAATAATTATAAATTCATTTTCATAACGATATGTCAAATCTGTAAGAGAGAGAGAGAGAGAGAGAGAGAGAGAGAGATTCAGATATGTGTTGGAAATTATTGCATGTATGACCTGGACATTTAGAGCATAATATCCTTTCCTGCAAACAAACTCTGCCTCGTTTTGCACAGGACATCGAATACGAATTAAAGTCCCATCGACACAGCATACCACATTTGGAAACCCTTTAATAATATGAATTTATAACTTTAAATTTACATTCACACATTCGGATTTTCTTTTTTACAAATATGAAAACATTCCCAGTAAAATTGAAAATACGCAGACTTGGTTTCTTCTGTGCTCAAGTTTTCTAAAACGTTTATATTCGATAAAACCACACTTTATTCATTATTTTCTCTTAAGAATTATCTGATATTTATTTTGACAAAATATGCTAATAAGGCTAAAGGTGAAAGACTATAATATAATACCAATGGGTAGATGTTTTCCCGCAGCCCTCTCTGCATATATAAGGTCGTTTAAAATATAGTGTTGTATAATATTTATCAAATTCATAGCCTAAAAAAATTTAATCATTGTCCTATGGCCTTTCCATACTTTACGTATTTTATTTAGAGTGACCTCCCTTGGAAAAAAAACAAAACAAGACGCTCGCTCTAGGAACGGCCCTAAACGATGGTAAGATATGATTTTCTGTATTGATGGAATGAGTTTAATTCTATTAATGTAATTAATCTTACCAGTCAATTGATAGAATTTGGTTCTTATAGATGAAATGTCGTTTTGTGAAGGGAACTTTATAAATCTTGCAGATAAAGCAGATAAAAGGGAGGTAACTGCTCGAACTGCACGTCCAACAGCTGATTTGGATACACAGAGGGAATCTCCGATCAGCTGGTAGAAAGACCCAGTAGCATAAAACCGCAGAGCTGCCAACACTTGTAGAAGGGCTGGTATGGGACAGCTTCGTTGCGTCTGGTGGCTGATGGTGTCCGAAATCAAGCTACACATGAAGAAGATCGTGGCGGATCTAAAGCGATATCTCATGAAAATTTCATCCTCGGACAAAAGCTCTAAGGGATTGCTACGGTCTCGCACTGTTCGCCTCGGAACTCGCATCATATTCCACAGAAGGATACGTCTGGCAGCCATTTTGAATGCTGAGTGAAACGCTTGAGACAGGTGCTAAGCAATCTCAGATATTTTGCGAAAAACTCAAGACTTTTCTCAGCTTGAGCGAGACTCTATTTTCGTGGCACACTTTCTTGAGTGAAACTCAAGAGATTTGAGAAAATTCTCAGATTTGAGTAAAAAAAGACCGTTGAGTTCGACTCAAGACGTTCGTGGCCCCGGGGCCAGGTCACGGTAAGATTATTCTTTCTATGTTGAAATCATTCGGAATTCACTAGGAATGCCTCGTGCAATTTTTCATCGTTATCATCGGAGTCTGTTGCAAAAGACATCACATTTCTGTACGTGTATATTTCACTGTTCATCTATAAACCACCATGCAGATGTTAAGTTTAGACTCCTAAAAGCATTAATTTTGACTTTTGAACTTTTGACTTAAGCAAACAAATGATTGTAAAAGTGAGTAATTGCACACCTTTTCAATGTGATTCGCATTTAAATTTTAAAATCATAATCAAATCACTTTTATCAATTATAACTATTCAGTCTTCCCATAAACTAGAGTTATCGTTACTGAAAGAGTTATCTGCCCCTTACAGCAGGTATGCTTTACTTCCGGGTATTCAAAGATGAGTAAACAGTGCGGGAGTTAACAAATACATGTACGACTTTTCTTCCGACCAAAAAGTTTGATAATGTTTGAAAACAGAAAACACCAACAGTTAATTAAAATAAAAAAATTTAAAATCAGCATATCATAAGAATACGTTTGATTACAATCAATAACATTTATAATGTGATGTACATATTTTTGATCAATCGGAAAACATTGCGAATGAAAGCCAATTTGATTTTTAGTTATCGAACAATTACTTATTTTCTCGGTTTTAGAGCTAACAGCTAATAGAGCTAACGGATGGATGGAGGTAATAGTGATATCTCTGTAAAACAACTTCACCTGATACGCAGAAATGAAAGATGTTATGAATATTAGAAAGGGCTGGAATTGAAAATCGAGTTTTTTCTAGAAATCAAATATAGAAATATAAATTCCTAATAAACTGTCCTTATTTTTTTCTCTGAGGACAACGCTGATATATAGGGAAATTACGCATAGATGTAATTCTGATTAAATTCAGATAAACATGTACGAGACCCCAACTTAAGTAAAAACGGGCTTGGATTTTGGGAATTTGTGAACTGATTGATTTTTATTTTTTAAATGTTTTTCGTCATGATTTTAGGTCGGTCTGCTCCCCCTCTCACGCACACACTTTTTCAATATACAAAGTTTGCGCAAGCCTGTTGAGATGTATTTGTTCAAAATGCCATACATTCATGAAACATATATAGATGCAGTAAGTATTGGTATCTAACCAGGCACCGACGGTCATCAATTCAGGCAGCTGTATCTGCCACGTACGATGTTTAATCAATGACAACCATATGAATTTCTGAACAAAACAAATTCATTGTATTAAATAGATATTACAGGGTTAAGAGGAATGACAGTGTTGAAATTATAGCGCAATGCTATATTATTGTATAGATTTCATCGACATGAGAATTTGTTTTCGGTTAAAAATAAGACGTACTTGTTTCCTTCAAGCCTTTGATGAAACTGCTTAAACACACCTTTTGAAGTTTGTTTGCTTGTTTGTTTGTTTGTTTTACATTTAGTACCTTTATTACTTTGATCATTTACCACAGTGCCCTTTATATATAGTATTGAGTTGTACTTTATATATGTGCCATCTGTAGCAAACAAATGATGGTAAAGTGCGAGAAAATATTAAAGCTGATTTTAAAAAGAAATGCACAAGAGCAAAATTAATATTAATTAGCCATACATATGAAAACCATGTTTTGGAATGAACTATTAATATGAATATAAACGTGAATGTTGTCGATCAAAATCGTAACGCAACTTTAAATGAAAACATGATCGCAATTTACATGTATATGCGAAAAATTACGCAAAAGCTAGGTTGCGAATGTTTTAATCCATTATCTCGTAAATTCACATGATGAAATATAAATTAGTCAATAATTAATCTACATGAAATCGATCAAGTGGAAGTATATAGTAACGACCGCTAATGATCAGTGCAGATATGTGGGTATAATGCCTATCTTTGTACTTCGACCTACTGATAGAATAAAAAAATTCTCTTTTTAAAGGTGGACAGACGTGTCTTTATGATTGTTTTACATGTCCACTTCACTGGAAAATATAATGCACAAGTATCAGCTGAAACCACATGTACGCACTTCATTGCAAGCAAATAGCATTAATTATTGGTTGGTTGTCGGTGCGTAGCATAAAGGGGGGGGGGGGGGGAGGGAGCCTCCATCCACCACTTCTTCTTGCAGCAGATAGTTTTCATAAGTTAACATATTAAAAAATGAATAAACATAAAGTCCCCCAACCACTTTTTGGGGAGCACCATCCATGTAAAAAAAAAAATTGAAATGAATCAGTGAAAAGAAGGAAATGAATAGTGAAATCGAAGTTATGATTAAAGGTACGCAGTACAGTTCGCTATCCCCCCTCCCCCAACACACAAGGATCAGAATTTTCATGGTTTGTCAAGATTTTTTGGATGACCCCCCCCCCCCCGCACTTTCAAAAACGATGCTACAATTAAACGCGTTATTCAAATCTCCGAACTGTTTTGCATTATTATATCATCCTTTAATTGCACAATTGTCTTTTTACATTGACAATTTACACCAATAACCGATTAAACAAGACAAAAAACGTTTATTATAACCATTTGTTTATACTGGTAAAATAGCGCATACCTGCTCTAATGGAGAGATAACTCGTGTTACGAACGATAACTCCAGGTTATGAAAATCCCGAATACTTGTACGCAGTATCATTGCAAGTTTTGTACCGCCCGATGGAAGAATTTATAATGTAAGCTATATTTCATTTCTTCGATCCTTCTTTTTACATATTGTTTTATGAATCAGACTTTTTTCTAAGTTATAATATTCATGGAGTCTTGAAATAACGGGGAGGGGGCCAGGTTTTTTTTAAGTTCTTGAGAAATTAAAACAGTAAGTACATCTAAAAGAAATAAAGAGCTCTACTCTCTATCTCTCTATTATCTCCTCTTTGAAAAAATTAAAGTTTGTACCTTTTCTTAAAATCAAAATATAGTTGTAAAGGAAAAAAGGCGGTGTCAGGTTATCCTTTCCCCCGGGGATCTCAACCTGCGAAAACCGCATATAAATATAAACAAACTATAAAACGATTTGCACTACTTTGTTAACTATGCAGTGACAGCTTTGTGAAAATTAAAAATTTTACATTTTGATGCATTTGTCTTGAGATTTAAACTTTTATAGTGACATAATTATTCAATCATACTTAAATGCTTAAAAAAATTTAATCGGGAAGTTCTCTAGCCTTGCCTACTATAAATGTAAAGTTACATGTGTATTCGGAAAACAACAAAACATTGCAAATTATGCTATTTGATGCATGTTGTAGTTTCGGCATAACATTAACTTATTTCATAATACTGATAGTTCATATCACATGCCAATTATTTCTTTAAAAGGATTACTTTGTTTCTGTACTGTTTACCGACCACTTTACAATTACAGCGCCTTTGAACTTATGTGTGCATATGGCACGGAATCCCGATCCCGATTCGGATAAACGTGTGCTAGCCTGGTTCCCTGGGCTACCCATTACGCACAGGAACCAGGCTAGCTCATGCGCAGGCTGAATTTTCCCCATAGCATCCGGTTTAACCTCGCTTATATTTTTTCTGCGTTGACCTCAGACTTCACGCAACAAAGCTGTTGTACGACATTACAGTTTTTGAGAATGATGACCATTACAAAAACACTCTCAAGCAAGCAGATAATGACCGTATCACAATTTATATACAGAAAATCGTAATCTTAGTACAAAATCATGTTCAAAACTTAAATGTATTAATCTTATTGAAAATCGACTCTTCATGTTCATAAAGGTTTTATTTGCTTCTTTGGGAGTAATTATTATAAAAAAGAATCCTTTTAAGTACGATCGAGTCACTTTTGTTTTGTACTTTCACTTTTAACCTACCACGTTATTGAAAAAAAAAACCCAGAGATTAGGCCAAAAAAAAATCTGTGTTTCCTATTTCATGAAATTTTAAAATAGGTTAGGTAGGTCGATTGTTTTTATCCCCTCGCTCTACTTGTTGCGAAGGGGATATAGCATCACTACCGTGCGTGTGTCTGTTCATATGTGTGTGTGTATGTTTGTATCACTATGTGTGTGTGCACTCCATTTCAATTTTCTAGTAAATTAAACAAAAACCTTCCAATAGAATTTCCTCAACCTTTGCACAAATATGTCTCATTGTAAAATATTAAAACAAATGCAATGTCATATTAATTGGTCAATTTTTTATGCAAAAACTTAGATAAAATTACACCATTGTAAAAAAGGGGGGCATATATTATGACAAAATTCATTCAAAACTAAAAAAAATTATCATAGATTGCACACTTCTCTAAATTAACAAATAACTAATGAATGTGCCTTTCTCAAACTAAATTGTACTATTACAAATTATTATTTCACGAAATCAATGCCATAATCAACTTTGTATACGAGTTATCAATCGAAATTTCTGAGTAAGAGTTATCAATCACCCAGAGCAAAAGTAGCGTGACAGAACAACGTTACCGTGAGTTGATAGCGTAATGTGTGTTTGAATGTTTGTTATTATCCCCTCGCGCAACTTGTTGCGAAGGGGATAATAACATCCACCAGGACTAAAACGAATGATATGAACAGGACATTTCAACTGAAGATCTTGAAGTTACTTTCAAAAGGCTTATCCAAATGTTTGTAATCGTCAAAAACCACTGGTGCCATAATTCCAGCAATGGTTACAGCTTCATTTGTTTCCACATACTTCTCTTTAATCTGAGCTGTCAACTTACCATATCGGTGTTCAACAGGTGCCGCTTTGTCTATGGTCTGCACAAGGTACAACTTACTCTGATTTTCCTGGGCAGTTTTATTCTGAACAACTAGATATTCTTTGTAAGCAGTTAAACATTCTGCTAACTGCTTAATATCTTCTGCACCTTGTTTCCAAGAGACTGAACTATTGACCACAGGCTTCATCAGTAAAGAATATACAATGTAGAGCCTGGGCATGGCTATCAAGAAGTGATGCAGACAATGGACAGGACTTGAGTTTTTTCCTTTTTACTTCATTATATCCATCATAGTCATTAAAGATTTTTGGAACTGGCAGTACAGTTTGTTTCCTAAGTGAGGCATCATTTATTGTTTGATGATGATTAGTGACGTATCACAATGCATTGCAGAGAACCTGAAATAAGTAGAACACATGAATAATTTTATATACTAGGGCCTTAAATATAAATTTTTATTGAGTCTGATACTGGTATATCAAACAGGGTACAAATCTTATTATAAACAAATCACAGAATCTTATCGGTGCTGCTTGATATAAATATTAAAGTTTGTGCAAGGTATAAATTAAGGCAACTCTAATGTTTTTACAAAATGATGTACTATATTCTATACTAGAGGAGAACATTAAGTATAAATTGAATTGAAAGTGGATATCACCTGAACGCCATGTTAAATAAAAGGTGTGTAAGCTGGTTACAGTATCAAGACAAGACCACAGAACTCAAGTGTTATAAATTATGCTAGTTTGTAGGTTAATATTAAGCAAGCATCTATTATTTGTACATGTTATAGTTTTGACGTGCTGCAGTGCATAGCATACTAGTGTAAGTAAGAGCTATATATCATGTATACCTTTTTTCCTGCTCTAATATTAAAAGTAAAAGTAAAATATAACTTATATGGTATGGGAAAAACATTTAAAAAACTTTTTGGCATTGGAATACTGAGTAACACATTTATTTTATACAGAAAGACAATTAAAAACACAGTGAATTTGTCATGTTAAAACTTGCCACATTAAAATCGGTTTTGTTTTCTAAAATTTGATAGTTAATAACATATTAAGCATAAAGACCTGTACAAAGTATGATCCATCTTGTTCACATGAAGCTCTTGGAAAATCTAGGTTTCTTGAATTGCAAAAGTTTTCAACCACCTAATTATAAATTTCATCCTTTCTACTGATGCCATCTTTAATGCCGCAACTGAAAAAATCTGATACATAAACATTCTTTAAGCCTTGTAAATCTTGAGTACATACCATTGAGACATTGATTATTGTTATTAATGATATTAAAGCATTACAGAGACAGTTTAAAACCAGCTAAAAAAAAGGACGGACAGACTGACATATATCTGTCAGGCCTTAGACACACACACTTTATTCAAACTTCGATTTCTAAATAAAACACCATTTGTTCAGTATAAATAATAAAAATGTTTAAAATCAACTGTACCATTCATATTCAATTACTTAATTTGGAAGTGTAAATTTTCAAAATTTAGATGCAAGATATGAAAACTAAAGACTATAGAATGAAAATAATAAAGGCATATGCTTTCTAAAATTGTAAATATTCTAGTAGATTAACAAAATTATATGTCCAATGACCTTATGTTAGTCAGTGTACATTGACAATCATAATTTAACACTTCCCTGCCTGAATAAAGGAGCTGGTCAAATTCATTTATACATGCCATGAATTATACAACTAGCTCTCTATTAATACAAACCTTGATGTCTTTAATGAAACATTCTTTCTGCCTCCCGCCATGAGGACTTGAAATGCATTGACTGTTTTACTGGTGGCCGCCTCAGCTGCATTATTTATGATTTCACCCAATGCTACTGTTTGCTCTTCCGTTGAACAGGAATATTCAATTCTTTTAATGGCAAAAGTCCCAACAATATCGCCTACCAGCATACTGGGGTATACATCGAACGATGTTCCTTTCGATGGATCTGTCGAGTTGTTACAAACGAATGAAAGTCTCGAGTCTTTTGGCAAATCACCGTGTAAATCAATAAAAATATCAAGAAGAGTTCTACGGTTTTCCAGGCACAAAATTGCATTCTTCTCTGAAATGCGCTTGCATTTTTTAACTCTTATCGCTAACAGACTCGTTGCAGCTACAGTCGCCGCCATTTTGATCTTGAAAATGTTGAAACCGGAGACGCAGAAGACAAATTTTTCCGGTAAATCCGAAAAAAAAGTTTAGGGTTGGTAATTTGGCCGGGGAAAAAGGGGTCGGTCGGGAAACCGGAAACAGACAAAATTTTTTTTTGGCCTTACGGTCATCCTAATATTTTTGATACGGACATCATTCTAAAAATGATGATGTACAACATTATTTTCTTTCATTCAAATAATACACAATAGCTTATGAAAAGTTTTCATCAGCGTACATTTAATTATTAGTGGAATTTGTATAAATATGCTAACAAATAATAGAAATATTGAATGAAAAACTCCAACCGATCAGCTCGATCGACATGTTTTAATGACCGAAATATATCCTACAGTGCTTCTTGGTCTTCCAGGGCATCGGTGGATTTCTAAATCTTTATATTTCTTCAACGATGTCGTCGTCAGTAAGTTCGGAAACGGTTTCAAGATCATAATCAATTGTTGTGAACTTTTCAGGGATGTCTGGATTCAGTCCAATATTCTCTACGTCTAGCCAGGGGGATGCTGTTTTCGATTTCAAAGTCGTCGTCTTCCTGTGGGGCTGGGGTGCAGGGTTGGACTGCGTGAATCCAGCAGGTCTGTAGCAGTTGAAGACTATAGACGATGTCACGCAGTTCCAGGCTTAGTTGAATTTAAAGTTTTATATAATCCCTGATCCATGGGTTGTGTTTTTGATGTAGTTTTTTTGTGGCAGGATTACAAGTTCTACTGCTTTGACGCCCGCCATCTTCGGATGGTTGTCGACGATCAGCGCAGTCTTACTTTTCTTCTTCAGCTTCCTCTTCTCTGGTTAACAAAATAATTTCAACAGCATATAGGGTTTAAAAAAGATTTTGAAAAACAAATTAAATATTAACTTATTTTCAAACATTTTATGTAAACTAGATAGTTAACGTTAAATACATGTATCAGATATATTTAACAAAGGGCCTTAACGGTCACCCGAGAAGCATATAACCCATACACAAACTTGTACAGGAATCTCATATATTCATTTCAATTGGGTTTCATTCTGGAGTAAAAAAATAATCTCCCTGCCTGAAATCTTTCAAAAAAAAACTATGAAACCTATTATTTTTGCCAAAAACCTGAATATCTGGTCTACAAATTCATGAATTCAGTTTTCCTTTCCTATGTGTGGGAGTAAAGAAGATAATTTTTAACCGGGTTTTCCAACGGAAAAAAAATAGGTAAAGTTAGCTACTAGTAACTGGCTACGAGAAGTAAGAAAACCTAGCTACTAGTAACTGGCTACGAGATAAAATCAAAGTTGGCTACTCGTAACTGGCTACTAGTAACTGGCTTCGAGAAGTAAGAGAAGCTAGCTACTAGTAACTGGCTACGAGATGAAAGAAACTTGGCTTCTAGTTACTTCTTACTGTCCATGTGAGAACACATACCTAGGATTTTTATTTGTGTTCTTAAGATGTACATTGCACTATATCACTGTCAATTGTCAATATATCTCAAGTAGCTGTATATATAAATTGAAGATATATGCCAGACTTGCTAATATCAACATTATGTCGAGTCATCCAAATAATATTACGACACAATTACTCGGATATCCCTCTGTATGTAGTCAGCTACTTCTGAATTTCGTTACAAATATCTTTATTTTTTGTCTGTTTTTTAGCGGTTTTGTCAATATATCTCAAGTAGCTGTATATTTAAATTGAAGATATATGCCAGACATGCTAATATCAACATTCTATCAAGTCATTCACATAATATTACGACACAATTACTCAGACATCTCTATTTATGTAGTCAGCTACTTGTGCATTTTGTTACAAATATCCGTATATTTTGGCGGTTTTGTCAATATATCTTAAGTAGCTGTATATTTAAATTGAAAAAAATTGCCAGATATGCTATAATCAACATTCCTTCAAGCCATCTACATAATATTACGACATAATTACTCAGATATCTCTCTTTATGTAGTCAGCTATTTGTGCATTTTGTTACAAATATCTTTATTTTGTGGCGGGGTTGTCAATATATCTCAAGTAGCTGTATATTTAAATTAAAGAAATATGCCAGACATGCTATTATCAACATTTATTCAAGTCATCCACTTAATATTACGACACAATTACTCAGATATCTCTCTTTATGTAGACAGCTACTTGTGCATTTTGTTACAAATATCTTTATTTTTTGGCGGGGTTGTCAATATATTGCAAGTAGCTGTATATTTAAACTGAAGATATATGCCAGACATGCTAATATCAACATTCCTTCAAGTCATCTACATAATATAACGACACAATTACTCAGATATCTCTCTTTATGTAGTCAGCTACTTGTGCATTTTGTTACAAATATCATTATTTTTTTACGGTTTTGTCAATATATTGCAAGTAGCTGTATATTTAGATTGAAGATATGTGCCAGATATGCTATTATCAACATTCCTTCAAGTCATCCACATAATATTACGACATAATTACTCAGATATCGCTCTTTATGTGGTCAGCTACTTGCGCATTTTGTGACAAATATCCTCATATTTTGGCGGTTTTGTCAATATATCTCAAGTAGCTGTATATTTAAACTGAAGATATATGCCAGACATGCTATTATCAACATTCCTTCAAGTCATCTACATAATATTACGACACAATTAGTCAGATATTTCCCTTTATGTAGACAGCTACTTGTGCATTTTGTTACAAATATCTTTATTTTTTGGCGGTTTTGTCAATATATCTCAAGTAGCTGTATATAGAATGCTGATATATACAAGTCATGTTCATTTTAATATTATATTAGGACATTCACATGATATTACGACATAATTACTTATATATCTTTCTCAATCTCATCAGCTACAAGTGCATTTTGTTATAAAAACTTCCATTTTCAACAGTTTAGTTGATAAACCTCAAGTAGCTGTGTAAAAAAAAATGAAGATATCTACTAGTGTGGTTGATTTAAACATTCTATAAGGTCACCAACATGATATTATGACACAATTACTTAGATATCCCTTTAAATCTCATCAGCTTCTAAAACATTTTGTTAAAAATATTTCTTTTTTTTATGTCAACATTTTTTAAGTAGCTTTATGTATAGACTGCTCATATTAACCAGTCTTGCTTATTTCAACATTCTATTAGGTCATCCACGTGATATTACGGCACAACTACTCAGATATCACTCATAATCTCGTCAGCTACTACTGCATTTCTTTACAAATATCTTCATTTTTAACACTTTCCATGTTACTCAAGTTTCTGTACATAAAGATTAAAGATATCAGATATCTAGTTTTTAATTTGAATATTGAAGAACAAACAAAAAAAATTAAAATCATAAAGATTGTAAAAATCTTATCTGTAAGGGGATGGGGGAAGGGGGGGGGGGGAAATTTACTTATAATTTAAATTTCACTGGTTATTTTCTTTCATTCACTTCATCTTTTTACGTGCACACGAAAAACGTATCGGGAGAAATAAAGATATTTGTAACAAAATGCACAAGTAGCTGACTACATAAAAAGAGATATCTGAGTACCTGTGTCGTAATATTATGTGGATGACTTGAAGGAATGTAAATTTAGCAATTATGGCATATATCTTCAATTTAAATATACAACTACTTGAGATATATTGACAAAACCGCCAAAAAATGAGGATATACGGACTACATCAAGAGAGATATCTGAGATATTATGTCGTAATATTATGTGGATGACTTGAAGAAATGTTGATAATAGCACGTCTGGCATATATCGTCCATTTAAATATACAGCTACTTGAGATATTTTGACAAAACCGCCAAAAAATAAAGATATTTGTAACAAAATGCACAAGTAGCTGACTACATAAAGAGAGATATCTGAGTAACTGTGTCGTGATATTATGTGGATGACTTGAAGGAATGATGATATTAGCATTCCGGCATATATCTTCAATCTATATGTACAGCTACTTGAGATATATAGACAAAACAGACAAAAAATCAAGATATTTATAACGAAATGCACAAGTAGCTGACTACATAAAGAGAGATATCTGAGTAATTGTGCCGTAATATTATGAGAATGACTTGACAGAATGTTGATATTAGAATGTCTGGCATATATCTTCAATCTATATATTCAGCTACTAAAGGTATATTCATAAAACCGCCAAAAAATAATGATATTTATAACAAAATGCACAAGTAGCTTACTATATAAAGAGAGATATCTGAGTAATTGTATCGTAATATTATGTGGATGACTTGACAGAATGTTGGTATTAGCATGTCTGGCATATACCTTCAATATATATGTACAGCTACTTGAGATATATAGACAAAACAGCAAAAAGATAAAGATATTTGTAACAAAATGCACAAGTAGCTGACTACATAAAGAGAGATATCTGAGTAATTGTGTTGTAATATTATGTGGATGACTTGACAGAATGTTGATATTAGCATTCCGGCATGTATCTTCAATCTATATATTCAGCTACTAAAGATATATTCATAAAACAGACAAAAAATAAAAATATTTGTAACAAAATGCACAAGTAGCTTACTATATAAAGAGAGATATCTGAGTAATTGTATCGTAATATTATGTGGATGACTTGACAGAATGTTGGTATTAGCATGTCTGGCATATACCTTCAATATATATGTACAGCTACTTGAGATATATAGACAAAACAGCAAAAAGATAAAGATATTTGTAACAAAATGCACAAGTAGCTGACTACATAAAGAGAGATATCTGAGTAATTGTGTTGTAATATTATGTGGATGACTTGACAGAATGTTGATATTAGCATTCCGGCATGTATCTTCAATCTATATATTCAGCTACTTGAGATATATAGACAAAACAGACAAAAAATAAAAATATTTGTAACAAAATGCACAAGTAGCTTACTATATAAAGAGAGATATCTGAGTAATTGTATCGTAATATTTTGTGGATGACTTGACAGAATGCTGGTATTAGCATGTCTGGCATATGTCTTCAATATATATGTACAGCTACTTGAGATATATAGACAAAACAGCAAAAAGATAAAGATATTTGTAACAAAATGCACAAGTAGCTGACTACATAAAGAGAGATATCTGAGTAATTGTGTTGTAATTTTATGTGGATGACTTGACAGAATGTTGATATTAGCATTCCGGCATATATCTTCAATCTATATATTCAGCTACTTGAGATATATAGACAAACAGACAAAAAATAAAGATATTTGTAACGAAATGCACAAGTAGCTGACTATATAAAGAGAGATATCTGAGTAATTGTGTTGTAATATTATGTGGATGACTTGAAGAAATGTTGATATTAGCATGTCTGGCATATATCTTCAGTCTATATATACAGCTACTTGGGATATATTTACAAAACAGACAAAAAATAAAGATATTTGTAACGAAATGCACAAGTAGCTGACTACATAAAGAGAGATATCTGAGTAATTGTATCGTAGTGTAATGTGGATGACTTGACAGAATGTTGATATTAGCATGTCTGACATATATCTTCAATCTATATATACATTGTACAATCTATATTATTGACAATTGGCAGTGATATAGTGCAATGTACATCTTAAGAACACAAACAGAAATCCTTGGTATGTGTTCTTACATGGACAGTAAGAAGTAACTAGAAGCCAAGTTTCTTTCATCTCGTAGCCAGTTACTAGTAGCTAGCTTTACTTACTTCTCTTAGCCAGTTACTAGTAGCCAGTTACTAGTAGCCAACTTTTATTTAATCTCGTAGCCAGTAACTAGTAACTAGCTTTTCTTAGTTCTCGTAGCCAGTTACTAGTAGCCAGTTACTAGTAGCTAACTTTACCTATCTACGGAAAAATCCGGTTATTAAAATGGTGAAATGGCGGGCGGGCGGGCGGCTGCCTATAGGGTACACTCATTGTACGGATAACTCCTCCTACAGTTCTTAAGATAGGAAGTTGTTCTTTTGCAGATCAATTGTACATATATCAGAGGTGTGCATATTGCTAGGATTTTGATTTCCGATAATTTATGAAAAAAAAAACAGCTTTCGTAATTAGTCATTTAATTGGCAAAAATATTGAATATAGGGTACTCCATTTCACTGGATACGGGTTGACATGGATTATGGATACACTTTACATAAATGAAAACCCGGTTTGCTGTCACATTGACAGCTTTTCACTTGTTATACATTAAATGCATTAAAATCTATACATTCATTCTGGCCTAGAGTCAAAATCCATACTCCAGGGGACATGAAATTTACAAGTTTAGTAGAGGAGTTCCTGGTAAACATAAATATGAAGTCAGTTTTTCATACAGATGCGTGAGAATAGAGACGAAGATTTTAAAACATTATATGCATTAGCACTATATCCCCCCCATGTCCTGAACCCCTGACCCAGGGGCCATGAATTTCACTAGTTAGGTAGAGGAGTTAATGGACATCATAACCATGTATTCAGTTTTTTTGCCCACATGTTTGGAAATAAAGAAGGAGATTTTTTAAGATTTAATACATTTTTACTATATGGCCATATTGGCCCCACCCTAGAGCCAGAACCCCTGACCCAGGGGCCATGAATTTCACAATTTTTGTAAAGGGCTTCATGGGCATCATAATCATGCATCCAGTTTTTTCCTCACATGTGTGGGAGTAGAGAAGAAGATTTATGAAAAGGACTATGTGCGGTATGGTCAAATATCTGCACCCGATTTCAACCAATTTTTAAATAGTATCGTATAAAAATCAAATCTTCACTAATCATTGTATAGAGGATGCCTATAACTTAAATCTTGATTTTAGTCATCATTGCTCAGTCATTCGCTGTTCATCTATGACGTCAGCTAAATGACCTAATTCCCGCATATTTGCAAACAAATGAAAATTTTTGCTTTATATTTTGCAATCGGAAATAAAGAGCGCAGGTCTGCTCAAGTACAATTTTATATATGTTTTTCTTCAGATAGTTAAACACATTATACTAAAAAATGGTACTTGAGCAAGCCTGCGCTCGATGTTTCCCAGTCGAAAAACCGACGGAAAACAAACATATTTTGCTACTAAACATCAATTTATCAAAATAATGCAATCTTCATGACGTCATTTCTACATAATGACGTCACTGTGATGATAACCTTATACACCTTTATTTCCAATATGATTTTAACTCTCTTTCACCTTATTTTTAAAGCTCTTTCTAAAACTTTGATTTTGGGGGCAAAAAATGCATAATACCGCTCATAGTCCTTTGGCTTTCTTGCATATTTGGCCCCACTTGTGGTGCGCTGGGGATGGTAGAGCCACGAGTTTCACAATTTAGATTCCTCTGACCATAGAGATGCCTCACACCATAACTAGTAACAGTTAGCCTTGTAGTTTTAAGAAGTTAAAAATGTAAAATTGTTAACGCACGACGACGGACGAAAACGGATAGCAATAGGTCACCTGAGTTTTCTGAGGTGACCTAAAAAGGTATATCATCATGTAGGTCACCGGAGTTTTCTGAGGTGACCTAAAAAGGTATATCATCATGATAATATGCAAATTGTTTTTGCCAAAATGTGACAACGACGGGTAAATGATCATTTCAAAAATAAAATAAAACATCATAAACCTATTTTAAAGGAACATACGGCATCGATATTACAGGAGTGTAATGGGAGAGACTAGTGATGAAGCATTGGAAACCAAAATTGTGCTTTGAAATCAATATAAATGTTTATTAAATCCATGCAGATTGATTTTCATCAATTCTGAGTTGTACATAGTCGTCTTAATCAGAGTTTCATTCCCTGTACTCTGTAGCAATTACTTCATACTTCGAGCCGTCTTCTTAAGCTTCTGTCCTAAATCAATACCAAAATCTACTAAACGTTTGAATGCATTCGTTTTGTAGAGGAATTGTTTTGTGTGTCAAAGACAAAAGTTTTTATGTTACGTTACAATCTTTTGTATTTTTGAAGTTAAACATATGCACACGAAACACAGCTTTATTATAATCCGAGAAAATGCATTGCAATGATTAATATACTTTAGGAAAATAACGATTGCTAGTAAAATTTCATGATTCATTTAAGAGAGAGAGCAAAATAGAAATAAACGAACGCATTTTGTCTTCATGGGTGAAACACCATTATATAGCCGGGTTTATTTCTCCTTATTTTGTCAAAATTTCTGTCTTTTCCATTACTTTGTTTGCTTGAGTGAATTTATAGCTTTCATCGCACATCAGTTGTTGGAGGCTTGCTTGAATACTCGTGTCTCCTTAAGACATCACAGAGGTAAGAAATAATTTCATTTAGAAAATTTTCTGTTGATAAAGAAGTTTGCTGTGGAGCGAATGATGTCTAAATGTGTGCATTGTTTTAACATATATAGCTTATGCTATAAAAGTTTTATTTAGTCAACTTATATATGTGCAATTTTGAAGAAAAAAATTGGTCCCAAAATAAACACGATCTCTTTTAATATTTTTTTTCTGTAACAATTCTCAGAATATACATAAACAAAAATCACAGAAAACTGAACCTTTTCAAAAACATTGTTTTAAAACCATTATCTGAAAAATTGAAAATAACTTGCCTTTTTTTCCCACAGGCCATCATATTGAAAAATGTTTGAAAGGAAAGAATTTATATAATTTTTTTTTTTCTAATCGAGTAATTAAACAAGCGTATTTAATATGTCAGCCAATTAAAAAGTTCTCCAAAGATATATATGATATGTAACAAAATCCTGGTATCATGTGTAAAATAGCTCTTCGATGATTTTTCCTATCATTATATTTGAATCGTCACACCTTTAATAAAAAAAACCCCTGAATCATTGAATGCAGCAAGATGATACAACATGTAATAATTAAAATAATATTTGTATTTAAATATATGTAATATTACGACAGGTTTTCGTGATTACAACATTTATTGTTCCATAAAGCGACTAGAGATATGTATCGCGCAATGAAACACCAAAAGGTATATCAACAGGTTTTCTGTGCTTTACATTAATGGATATACCGGTATATTTTTGTTATCTTGATGTGTGAATATTGCTTGAACTGTGGGTAAACCTGATCATGAGCTTGTTTTTTTTATTAATTTAAAATGGCGACAAGAGAACGCAATAATCTACTGTAACATTTATTTTAACCAATTTCTTTTTTAACATTTAGTATCATTTGCTTTCAAATGCACTAAAATGTTAATCAAAGTACTGACGGGAGTTGATTTTATCGATTATCATTAATTTTAAAATCAGCGATATGTGATTTTGCATGGTAAGTAGTATCAGTAATCGAAATATTTCTGAGAAATTGTATGGATCCAGGCAAGATTGAACTCTAGTTTTGTTCAACCAAACGCTCGACTGTCTCCGTTTATCTCCGACAAGCAAGAGACTCTCTGTTTTGTCGGATATTAACAGAGACATCCGAGCGTCTGGTTGAACGAGACTAGTACATTGAAGTCTAGCGTTTGAATACATACGACTTCAAAAAATATCTAAACTGTTTGTACCATTTAAAATCTAACTATTTTCATGGTATTAATAAATAGGTTTTCTTGAAAAACAATGCTTCACAATACATTGCATCTGAATTTATCGATTATTTTCAGGAACTAAGTATCGTCAGCGGTATTGATTTGTGCTTAGGTCCAAACACTGTTTCACTTTCGGTTTGCGCGAGTAAGTGCATAGGAGAGTTGATTAAAATCAACTCCCAAAAATGCAATGTATAAGCACCATGAGAGTATTGCATCACCAAAACACGTTGTTTTCTACTGGCACCCCCCCTCCCCCGGAATTTACAATTCGGGTATATAAACGCACCGGCATAACTCGAAGCTTATCAGAAATAACTTAAAAAGTGGATATAAAGTATCGCAAATCAAACTATTAATAATTGCTGTTTTGGATGGAATGGAAGTCCCGTCTTCTCATAGTTGGAGCACTTATCTAACCATATCGTAAATAAGATTCAAATTTCAAAAAGCTACATATACTTATTTGTAGGGCATTATAAAACCGCAAAAAGACTAAAACCCTCACCCCCCCCCCCCCCCTCTTCACCGTTACATGTAGGGGACTAATAATTTGATTTATAAATGTAAAATTTAATTACTTTAATCCAAGCCCTGTCACGCCTCTCCGTTTCCCTAATTATAACAAAAACATTTCTTTTCCTCTTTCCTTAGGCAACATTATATATGTTAACCTTTCAAAACAACATTCCATGTTCGATTAGAATATTTCACTAAAAGGTGTTTGTTTTTATTCGCTATAAAATGGTCAGCTTTCAAAGATCGCCAGTTATACATTGCCCCAGGCTTGATGTTTCAAGTTAGTCGACACATAATGAGCCGTTCAAAAATTTACTGATGTTATTCAAGGGACAGGCTTTGGTCTATGTGTATTTGTTTATGAAAATCCCGGTGTAGAGAAAAATGTATAATTATAAATGTATTAATAATTATTCAGTGAATTTAAAATTATTTTGTAGATCACAATGGGACTTCTAGGAGAAAGAAAGAAAAAAACCGCAAAAGGGCTGCATGTAAATATTGTTTTTTTCCACTTACACGGGTTGTGTACTGTGATTCTAATTTAAGTTTGTTTTGTCCCTGTCGTTTATGGATACATGTACATATATAATATATTGCCCGTTTAAGGCTCTCGCGGAAGGATCCCTTTCCCTGGCTAGGGCACACGCAGTCCTTGATGAAACTGAAAAGAGTCTCGAGCACGAGATAGAACGAGAGAGCAGAAAACCTCCAAAATCCGAAATCGGAAAGTATGTTTTATGAGAAAATTTATAAAAAATTATTAACAATAACTTAAATGTTGCTGTATGATTTAAGTAAATCGGAAGTTTATGATTTGTTTTATTTTGATTGACCTACAGCAAATAATTCTTCATTCAAACTTCGCTGAGAGTATTTTTTTTTTTAGATAAAGGGTTTAATTGTTTCCAGTTAATCTTGAACTGTTCAAGGTTTTTGAAAATATATACATGTAATGTTGTTTTAGACTTCGATACAAAGGAGAAAAATTCATGCACACAAAATGGGTTCTCCTGGCGATTGTTCTGCTTAATATTGTGGACTGCGTCCTTGTGATGGGGGAGCTTATCCTGGATATCTATTACCTCAAAGGTTCATTTAAACACTTTTATATTAAATGTATTTTCAGCAACTTAATAATAATTTTTCTTGTTTCATAGAAATTTGCATTGGATTGATTTTTTTTTGGTGGGCTTGGATTTCAAATACCGATGGTAAATATAATGAGTTTCAAATGTACATAATTTCGTTTAACGTATGAATTTACTATTGTGACTGCTACTCAATGGTAAAAGGGTTTTCGTTGGCTTTGTATCATTATTTTATGCCTGTTACCAGGGGTTGTCGATCATGACGAAGCAGAAGCCCTCAGTTTCGTCACCCAGATGAAAAACCAATACCCAGAAGCCCTGTCCGATTTCTACTACGATTATGCAGAACTAGACAATCTCCATAAAATGATTTTGTCTGCGCATGTTGATTTCAGTACCGCCTATCATTCTCAAATTGGAACCCAATCCAGCACAGCAGCGTCAACCACCCCCTTATCAGTCCTTACAACATTGCTTACAACAGATTTATCCTCAATGCAAACATCAGAATCTTCGAATACGACGAGCTCTGGCCGAATCAAAAGGTCGGCAACTTCTCCTTCAAATGATGTCACTAACACCGGAAGTATAGGTGATGGCCTGCAGCATTCTGCAGAGCATGATCATCCGATTGAAGTGGATTTGGCGCATTATTTTCATTACTGTAGCATCACCATTTTAGCGATACTTGTAGTTGAGGTAAACTTAGGTATTTTGTGAGATATATAGTCTTTTAATTTACGATAAATTGGACTAATGGAGATCATTGTCATTTATATCATTGTATTTTCTATCATTTTTTCTATCGATTGCGAGTAAAATGCAAATTATTCTCTTTTACTAAATTGATATTGATTTTCTTTGGAATGAATGAATGTTTATTTCTCTCAAACCATATCAATGGTACATGCGGTACAAATTAAAAAACAAAAAATATTTACAAATGTACAAATGCAGAGTCAAGTAAGGAAGAGTACAGAAATTAAATAAATCGAGCTAATATTTTTTTTTTTATCAAATATGTACAATTTTTTAATGAATCAATTTTTCAATCTGAGAGATTTTTGAAATTCATCTGTGTTTTTGCAGAATATGTTGAAGCTTTTTAGCAGTGGTAAAGAGTACTTTGAGAACAAACTTGAGGTAAGCCAGCATGCCGAGAATAGAACAATGTTCTCTCGAATCACACACAGTGCTATCGCCCAATTATTTGAATTTCATTGCTCTTATCTACGTGATAAACTCCATTAACTCCTTTAACTCCGCAGTTTGCTTTGCTCCAATAGATTTTATGACACACTATCTACCGGCTTTAAATAGATGAAATTGCTCGTTTTAAATAACATACCCATAATTTCTTCTTTTTTTTAACAGAAAGAAAAGTTAGAATTTTTCAAGGTTCTTCTAGTTTTACAAGGTTTTAAAGTCAGCTTATGTATATGGAGATTTTAAACAACGACATTAAAATGCTGTGATAAAATTTTACCAGGTATTTGATGGTTTCGTGGTAGTGGCCTCTTTTATTGTTGACCTGGTCTTCATCAAAGGCCTGAGTGCCTACAAAGTTCAGAAGTTTGTAGTCATTTTAGCGTTCTTAGTGCCATGGCGTGTGGTCCGAGTGGTGAACAGTAAGTGATTTATTCTGCTCAGATCATTAACTGTGAGCAACACATGTAATTAGATGATAATCGCAAGATTTAATCAAAATGCTTGTCAGAATATATAAATTAATTAAATGATTTACTCCTTATGTATTAAATTTTAAATTCATAGAGATATATGTTAAACACAAATTTCTTTCAGTTGGATATTGATTAATTTTAAGTAATTATTCAGAATCGATTTAACAAATACAGGCTCCCTCTCTTACCTATGAAAATGGAAAGGGAAAACGATTTTGATAGTAATAATATTGAAGGACAATTTACTCCATGTGGCATGCCAGTATACAAAGTTAAATTTAAACCTGAAAAAGCTCGCATACGACAGGTATGTTAAAGAATTCCGGAGAAAAATTTCACCCGATTTGTTTTCTCTTCTCTTCATTTTAGGTCTTGTGGTTGCTGTTATCGACCATGAACACTTTAGGATGAAACTGATGTACAAACAAAAGAAACAGATCTCTGCCGATCTCAAAACAGCCAAAAACAACTTCAAAGACCTACAGGTAAACATAAAAAAAGCCCATTTATCACAAAAAAAATCATATTATACTATGAAAGGGTTTTTATCCCCCAAAAGTTTTTATTTTGTAAAGAAAGTGAGCGCACAAGATTGTAAGTTTGCAGGAATCCTCGACACGAATCAATTGGGATTTAAATGTCTATAACCTCGAAAGGCTATGTACAGGTTTCAGCAAAAATATATTATGTTGAGAGTCGAAGTACATGGCTATTCCGGTTATTAAAAAACTCACAAAGCTTTCAAAAATTGGCAATGAGAGGTAAACCGATAACTAGTTGGAAATGTTAATGCAGACATTTTTTAATGAAGTTATATTGTGTATATCCTAAAAAACTAGTAATAAGAAAAGAATTTTTTATAGTGTTCATACAGCAGAACTAGAAATCAATAACAACAAATTAATATATACCGGTATATTATAATTCAACATCATGTTATAATAACAAACATTTAAAACAAAGAAGTTTAATTATAAAAAAAACACCACCAGTTGGATTTGAACCCAAAACACTGAATGTATGTATTCACTAATCCAGGACGAAACCACTGAGCCATGCGAGACTTGTCAATATATGCTCTATAAAGTACCGTTTGAAACAACACTGTCATATCAATGGACTTTGTTTTTTATCCTTCAAAAATAATTTGAAAAAGTACATAATTAGTCATTTCTGGGTCATCTCTCCATCTTTTTTTAAAAAGCGACATTTTTAATGTTGAAATATGTTATCTTTACACGTTTCAAATTTGTGGAGAGAAGACCCAGAGACAACAAAATCATTTAAAAACAGTTGTAAATAAGTAGGATTTTGCATGAATTGCATCGTGTTGCTATATTTAGACCCATATTCTAATAAAACCTTTTGCATTTCAAATATTTTTCCACTCATTCCACATCCAACAGAAACTAAATAACGGTTATGATTCAAAAAATATTCAAAATTAATTGATGAAATTTTCACTCTCCTTGTGCGCCCAGATTCCTGCCGAATCTACATCTTATGCGCCCACATTCTTTATTATGATGGAAATACTTTTCCAAGAAAAATCATAACTTAAAGGTGATAAAATTTGTAAAAGTGGAATTTCAATAATAAAGTAGCGCTCTGATAATTCATTTTCATTGGAAGACCAATGTCATCCGTACTTGTGTACTAGTATATAAATATGATAGAACTGCTATTTTAGAGGAAGATGACTGCATTCAGAGTAATTCGCTCGGCTATTTAAAGAGCGCTTAAAAAAAGATACTGAAATTTGTCATTTCATTTGTAGATTTGTTTTGAGGCTATGCGAAAAATCGCTGTTTCCAGTGGAGTGTCCGCAAAGGAAATCGAAGCTATTAATGGTAGGATAGTTCATTATGCAAATGTGATTTAAAATATTAGCTTTAATGCAATACATGCGTTTTTATCAGCATTTCCTTTAAAATGAAATACAAGCTTCACAATATTCCATTGTTAGCTCTACATCCTGATGCCAAGTCAAAGAAGAAAGGATTGGCCGGGTTCGCATCCTCCTTTGCCAAGCAGAGCATCCAGAGACAGATATCTAGCACGGACTTCGGAAGCTCTTTGTCATCGATATCTAACAACACTATGGATTCCGTCAAGACAAGCTCAGAATATCTGTCATAGCGTGAAGGCATGCCATACAGTGTTTATCTGAATACATGTACATTTGGCTTGTGTTAAAAAAAAAAGAAGGTAGAAATATGTAGACAGAAGTATAATTGCCTGTTTTTACGAAATCATAATATGAATTTTCACCTTTTCTTTTTTTTGTAAAAATATATACTTGTAGATAGAAATGTAACGTTAACTCATACCCGTAACCTTAACGTTGTAGAACGTTCGTTTACATCGTGACATAGGGTTAAAAGTTCAGTATCCTGAATAGAACTGCGTAATTATGGAAATGTTAAAATTCAAATAAAATGTAAAATTGTTCTGCATAAATACCCAGCTATCATATTTCAAACACGTTTAGGTTATACAACAGTTCTACAAGGTCAAACTAACTCCTTAAAATGCTTACGATGTGATTGTTTTGTTATCGAGAAACATGTACATCTGTACCCGAACACATGTATAACCTTACATGTAAAATTGTTATAAGTGCAAGTTAATACCTGGAGATTATTATCTTCAGGTATCTGTTGTTTAGATAATTCTTGTTCATAAGTTTTAGAAATAAATGCATTTCCTTAAATTTTTGTACATGATTTCAGAAATAATTTTTCCTCTCCAGTTACATTTACTTTTTTTCAATGTGCGATTAATAAATTTTTCCTCGACATAATCAAAGGTTTTATAATTTTTGTCAGTATGTGAATCGATTGTAAGCAGATTTTAACAAAATTTATCAAAAAGAAAGCATGCAATAAGTCCAGGTATTTGTTATTTTATAGATCTGATAAACCATGTGATAAATTTGAAAGAATAAGCTTTTATAATTTTATTCAGTTTTGTTTTTGTGTTTTGCTTTTAACTATATATTTTAAAAAAAATGAAAAAATGCAATTCTTAACTGTATAATAAAACCTCGTCTGTGACAAAAATGTTTTCTGTTTATGAGTTTCTCAAGGTTATGATGGTAGTTAAAGATAGAGGTTACGGGTTTCTTGACACGAGATGCACTCGTGTAAATACCTAAAGGATAGGAAACGAACGATATTCCAAAATTTATTCATTTTGCATACAAATATTAGCCTGTATTGTAATTTAATTATTCTTTTGTATGAGATAATGAATAAAAATATCTTATCATAAAGTTATATTTAATATCTATCTTTTTATAAATTAAAACGAAATTCAACAAATCGTTCGGTGCAAAAATTCTAGCCAAGGCATACTATTGACAAAAGGGTTAAATCACAGCAAAAGAAAGAGTCGAATATACTTTTTGCTCGTCCAGTAAATAGGCGGACAATGTGATTTACACCATTCTGATAATATTTTAAAGGATTATATGATTATTATAAAGGTTTCTAGTTTATATGTTTAATGATAAGTGATTAATCTGGAGAATAATCATGAGTAATGATCATGTTTAATACTTTTCACAAAATGAATGCTTCATATGTACATGTAATGTGATACCAGAGTGGCTCTGTTAATTGATTTGTAAAACTTCATTTCCAGAGAACCAGAGTGGATAATAGCTAATGATGTTAAACAACCCCCCCCCCCCCCTCCACACACACACACATTTATGGGACCGTGTAAAAAAATTGGATTGAAAATAAAGAAATAAACAGTTGAATTGAAGTTAAAAGGACTTTCTTTTTCTGATATACCAGGTGTCCCAGTAACTGGGATTTCATTGACCTGTGTGCTGCAAAAGAACAAACTGCCTGTAGTCCGCATGCCGATTGCTTTTGTTAAAATGCTGGTCCTCCCCAGCAGATATAGGATATCCTATGATAAAAACAAACTACTTGTCACAATACAATTTAAAATATATATGTAAAATATTTTTTTTTGCTGTATTCCTATTACCATGACAGGCCCACATTTTTCAAGACCAGGCAGTGTAGCAACGAATTATTACTTGCCTGTGCCTACGAGCCAGCAATAAAACCAAAGGATCAAGCACTATGTAGTCAAAATCCTGAATGATAACATATTTGGTAGATTCAAACTGCAGCTGAGTACATACTCAATCATATTTTTTATGGACATGATAATCTGAAAAAAAAATTACCGGTTGTGAACAGATGCAGTTCACAGGAGTTTGTCTACAGCACTCTCCCTTCTCTTCTGAGGACATCTCGCGACATCGACCACAAACGCACCAGTCTGGACAGTCACTGCCTGGCAATGGGTAGTAGTCACCATGACTCCGCTCCTCCTGTATCGTGTGGTGAACAACGTCAAGAATTAGTGATAGGTCTCTCTCACAGACCTGCATCACTAATCTCATGTCCCTCCGCAGACATCTGTTCGACCTGAGACTGGAAATAAAAGTGATCTCATTTGTAAAATTAATCATTGATGAATTACCCCATTTAAATATATACATGTATTATATACCTGTCAGAATATATACCTTTAACTGGGTTAACCTCTCGTCTCTCCGCTGTCGGATAAGGTCATGTCTGGTTGAACTGGATGGCCCTCTAGACCTGTTTCTTCGCATACTCCTTCCACGTGATTGATCCCCCTTGCCCTGCCTCTAGTGCTTCCCCTGCCTCTTCCCTTGCCTGTAATCTCGGGACTTGAAGATCTTTAGGACGCCTCAGCAAGTGGCGATCTTGATCTATGGCTAGAGTAGCCAGATATCTTCCGAAAATGATAAATACGTATATATGTAAAGTCAAAGTGAAAATGTATGCATGAAAAACATAACATGCATGGTGTGTACAGTGTCTTTTTTTATGATTTATGAAAATATCAAAATGTTGTGCTTTTCTAACGCAGTCAAATCATTTGAAACACTCGCAAAAAAATTGTAGTATTGCAGTAAATTATTAGATTCAACGTTATGCAGTACACGCAAGCTCTAAACACGTACAAGTATTTATGTAGTTAAAACGTTATATTAGTAATTCAATAAACATCTTATAATTATGTTAACCATTTAAGAAATAACAAGATGAAAAGGCAAACAAATATATATATATATATATAATGTATTAAAAATCGAAGTTTTTGGTTGCTTCCCCAATTCACGAAAAACCCCTTTGGAGCCCCTTTCCGATATATTTTATTCAAATCATGGAAAAACTCACGTTTGTGACTGTGCTTGACTAAAAACTACACAAGATCAATTTTATAGAAAGAGATGTATCTTTATAATTTATAATATAAAATGCATTAAAAATAGTATGACAAACTGATGAGAAATGTTTTACAACTGTTATGTGCTATTACCTCGTCGTCCATTGCGTTGAAATCCGGGACTCAAGAATAGCGCTCGACATCATCGGAAATGCTAACGATGCATAAGTAATGAGATCGATTGATAGTCTGAACGGCAAGTTTACGGACGAACTGTGATTAGAGTGTGTATTGAACACATTGTGAATTGTCTTTTTCATGTTTTTATACATGCTTATGGGTTTCCTTGCATTTTAACTCTTTAAAAAATAATATCACAACCGTAGACACTATCACTTTAGATACAGTGAACCTATTCTTACGGAATGGTAAATGGGTTTTCTTTTATCTATTTACGAAGGCAAAATGACTGAGTTTTATGATTTAACAGTCTGTAAAATTACAGTTACTAGGATGTAATTCTTAATTGATTTGTTTTTTATAAGATGAGAAGTAAAATATACAACAGCTTAATTTCTGAACATGACATAATTCTCTAAACCATATACTCCAGCTATTTAAAAGTTTTAAATTTTAAAAGGTCCACTTAGTACTGGTGTACATTAAAAACACAACAACAAAGAATGACGATGATATTGTGAATACTCTATTTTATAGTACCGCGGCGCGTGCGCGGCTTTCTTAGAGATGACGCGAGAGATTACGATATTTTGTTTACTGGGTGCAAAATGTTCGGCAACCTATAAGGTCATTATCATTATGGGTGCAAATGACCATTGTTGTGTGGTTCACTGCAGTAACAGGAGATCGACTTTGCCAAAAGGGTACGCTTTTCATCAGATACCGGCAGCACCGATTTCCCGTCGCAATGCGTGGATCAGAGCGACAGGCAGGAAGCTTGGGAAGAAACGAGGAGAATTGACGATTACACAGAATACGAAGGTGTGTGGTTTACATTTCGTGTCGGGAAGAAAAAGTAACGATCCCACTAATGTTGATTATATTCCCACTCAACACTTACCTCTTCAACATAGCACACCTACTTTAAAACGGCGAACAATAAATAGTGAACGTGCTGAAAATTACTCCATGGCACTATCGAAAGCGACTTCTAACAAAAGAAAAACAATACAAAGATCAGGAAACCTTCTATTTCCACTCGACTTAAATGATATCCAACATGAAATTGTAGTATCTGATGATAGTGAAAGTGAAAGTACAGGTAATTCAGACATGCCTCTGTATTCTGGTTCTACACCTGATCATACCTACCATAAATTCTGGGTGACACCAACCAATCTCATTGGAGACAACGCAAGCTCTTGTACCGATAATTCATCGCAAACAGTGTGTGATACCAAAAACACCTCAGTACAAACAGATACTACAAGTGTGTATAGTTCAATTTTTACTGGTGTTCAAGTGGACACTTTTGAGGGACATACCACAAATCTTACCAATATTCAGCTTAAACAGCATCAAAAGCTTATTAGTGAATTAAACTCAAAAGTTAAAGTTCTTGCTAAGGAAACTGCATGTTTGAATCGAAGACTGTTTTGTGTTGAAAACCTTATGACTTGTGACGAAAAAGCTCAGTTTTACACAGGTTTACCAAATATAGCAACTTTTAAAGCCCTATTTTCCTATTTTGAACCAAAAGCATCAGAAATGACATATTGGCAGGGAAATGAAACTACTGTTAGAACTCACAAAAACAAAGGCCCTTCTAGGAAACTGAGTCTTGAAAATGAATTCTTTGCAGTGTTAGTTCGCTTAAAACTGGGGCTTTTGGTTGAAGACATTGCCAACCGCTTTGACATCTCTGTATCACTATTTTCTAAAATATTTAACACATGGATTCGTTTTCTGTGTCTTGAGTTAGAGTTGCTTTTTCCATATCCTTGTAGAGAAAAAGTGCAAAGTTTAATGCCAGATTCTTTTAGCAAATTTCCAAACACTCGAATAATATTGGACTGTACTGAAATTCCTATCCAGAAACCTTCAGCTCTAAAAGCTCAACGAGAAACATGGAGTTCTTATAAACATCGGAACACCTACAAAGCACTGGTTGGAATTACTCCTGATGGCACTGTGTCCTACGTATCATCTTTGTATGGAGGAGCTGCATCAGATAAATTCATTGTTCAAAACTCGGGTGTTCTTAACCTTATTGAAGCTGGTGACAATATCATGGCTGACAGGGGCTTTGACATTGATGTAGAATTAAACAAAAGGGGTGCCAGTTTGAACATTCCACCTTTTCGCAACCAAAATTTTCAGTTGTCAAGCGAACAGGTTGAAACTACCCGCCGTATTGCTGAAGTCAGAATCCACGTCGAGCGTGCAATTCAAAGAATAAAAACTTTTCATATTTTGGACAAAACTATGCCACTTAGTTTGCATATTGTTGCAGACGATATTTTCAAAACTTGTGCACTGTTAACCAACTTTCAAACACCTATAATAAAAATGATTCAATGAAATGTGTAGTTCTTGAGGTGATGTTACCGGTAAGTTAAGATCCTGAGTAGTACATCCTTGACTGCAGTTTGGAGAGAGTCTGAATTTAGTACATGTACATGTATCTACTTTATTGAGAGTGTGCTTTCTTTAAAGGCAAAACAAAATTATGTGTTTCTAGTACCGGGTAACCTGACTGGCTCTTCTTTTTTTTCTGATTAATTAATATTGCAAATGAAACTTTTAGGTTTGTTGTTTACCAATATCAAAATTGTTGAAATGCAGAACAATACATTTTTAGAGTTGCTTGACCTAAAAGAAAAAAACTTTGAATTCATACAACTACAAAATTTAGGTTATAAAAAGTAATTTGTCATGGTTATCTGTTTTGAAAAAGCTAATTTAAAATTTAAAAAAAAAATGGCTATAATATTTGGCATGGCATGATACAGGAAACATGTAATTTTGTGTGACCATACAATAAACAATTTTATCTGGAATTCCTTTTTGATTATGCATATTTGGAATAAAGACCTACAAAATACATGTACTACACATAAATTTGTTTGATGTACCCAGTCAATGTCATCAAAATCATCACATGAAATCAATTTTGGGGGATTTTTTTCTTAACCTTGAATGAGAATCACTGAGAATGAAAGATAATTTGGGGGGTTGGGGATGCTAATATCCATTTTAAAATTTTCAGGCTTAGCTGGAGTACATCAAACAATTTTTTTTTAAAGACGAGACAACCATTGGACTCTATCCATACTTGACCTCAGTTCATAGTATCAGCGGTTAAAAATGCCACATGTATATCATTAATAAGTAAAAGTCAAGTTTAAACCACAGAAATGCTGGTGCCCGTTTGCGATTGTGATAATTGATAACCTATTTGTGGTACATGTATTGGTACATGTACTTATGAGTGCATGTGCTTAAATTAGAACATTGTTTTCCTTTGAAACATCATCCATAATATTTAAAATGCCAATATAGACATTTTATATGTTTTTTCCAAGTCTGCAGAAAAAAATGTTTTTAAAGATGCATGAACTATTTCATAATTTAACTGGACATGATTAAATTGTCCATTTTCTGAAAATACTTCAGTTTTGGCTACAAAATTTTTTCTGTGAAAGAAAAGGTAATGATGGACAAAGAATAAACAAAAAGAATTTGGTTTAATTTAGTAGCAATACTTGCATGTAAACAATGCTAGGAAAGAAAAACACCAAAAATGAAACGATGCCACTTTTTAATGTACATGTAATCACCTTTAAATAAAGATGTATCATTACATAATTATCCATTAAAATTTAGATATGTCAATGGCCGGCAAACCAAACTTTACTGAAGGGTAAACAATTTCTGGCAACATAAAATTATCATAAAACTGAGTAAGTTTACATAAAACTTTCCCCCAGAAATGCTTATCAAATGTAACTTTTTCAATGTGAATGTCATTTTTAGTGCATAAAACAAAGTAGCATTTTGAAATATTCAAGATTCCCATTTGTCCCTGAATCTGGGTATAATAAGAATGCTTTATATTTAAGCAGAGTTCATTATTTTCATTAACTTTTAAACATGTCAACTTCTTTGCCGCAGATGAAATGTCCATGTCCCATGTTGAAGCAGGATTTTTCAGCTCCAGAACAAATTTTTCACCATTTATTAATGCTATACCATCAACTGAAGCTCCTAGAAATGTATAGTGCGAATCAACAGTCAGGCCTTTCTGTTCCACAATCACTTCACATACACCCTCTGCCTCCAACTTTGATTTAAATTTCTCAATCGCATGTTTTTCCTGCCTAAGTCCAAACAGCATTGCATTTGTTGGTTTTATTTTATTGTACAAAAAAATATTTCAAAAGTTTTGATGGTTCAGTTGTACTTCTGCGCACGAACACTTTGTGAAAGTCAGATGCAGTAAGTCTGTATTTTCTAGCATTGTGCCATTCTTGCGAGCTTGACTGACCCCTTGTTCTCATTTCAAGTTCAGCTATTCCATTTGGATCCAAATTTAAAGAGTCCTTAAAGAACATGCATGCACTTTTGATGTCAAAAATACTAGCAGGTAAATCAAAATCTAAAAAATGTTTCGCAGTATACACAATTTCTTGTGTATGTAAAGAAGATGCTGTATCAACGGGAATGTTGGGAACTGGTTTGTTATATTTCATGAATCCACATGTTGGATTTGCACCACCAAGAACTTCTATCAACTGCCGTGCAGATTCCTCATCCTTGACTTGATGTACCTGTTGCCGGGGATCATATTTCAATGAAGCCAAAGTCTCCCTCCCCTTTAGCACTTTCCCTGGCTCCTGTCTATAATATAAAAAACCAAAATTATAAATAATATCACCATGATCACAATGAAATAAATTCTTTGCCTTTATATCTACACAAGTGCACAACCGCAGTCCAAACATTTTAATATTGAAATGTAAATAATGCAGGCTTTGTAAATTTAAACATTAATTTACATTTTGTTTCAAATTTTAAAGTATAGTAAACATCAAAGCTTGCTTACAGTGCAGTTCAAGGGACATTCCAATTTGCTTTGTTATAAGCATGATTCACTACTAGTATCATGAGTATGCTCTAGCAATAATTAGTTATTATCAAGACAAAAATTAATTTGGAATAAAAAAAAAATGAATTCATTTTAATTAAGTGTGTTTGCTATGGCTGTTTTTTTACAGTACTGTATGTTTGAAAGTAATATTCTACTACATTACTTTCACATTTTTCTATAAGTGAATGTAAGCACCACTCTGAGGCGAGTGCTCAATAAATTCCTGTATTTACCTTTCTATGAATTCTGACAATTTCACAGTACATGTATTTATTCATTAAAGTCTACACTATTCAATAGTATTACCCACAGTGACTAATATACATACTTGACTATCCTGATACTGTGAATGGTTTTAGGCTCTGTCTTTCTTTTTGCTGGTTTGTTCCACTGGCACAATTTATCGGTAGAAGACCTGTCTTCTGGTAGATCTTTCAGTCCCTTAGCAATAAAGTCGTCCAATGCAAACAGTAATGCTGCTATGTGACTGCATGCCTCACCCTTTCTACAAAATATATTTTAAAATATTTCAAATATTGGTGAACTTAGTTTAGAGCAATTTTTATATTTGATGAAGGATTGTACTGACATTAAGATATTAAGAGACCATAGGCGACCTAGAGGTGGGGGGGGGGGATCAGAGGCCAGACCTCCCTGCAAAATTCTTTGAATATTTACATTATAAAATTACCAAAAATATGCCTCAGACCCCCCACCCCCCACCCTCTGGCTAACTCAAATAATCGTGAGACCCATATAAAAAATGTTCTTGGTCCGCACATAGGCGACATCACTCCCTATAGATTCTTGCTCCTATGAAGGGTGGAGCCAGGACTGACTAGAGGGGTCTATCTCATAAGCACCATTTTATTTTCTTATATACACATAACACATACACCATCTTATAGCATTCGGATTGGATGTTTCCTTGGAATAGTTATATGATAATATTTGTCTCTCAGTCTGTATGTCAAAGTGGGTTAAGGTTTCAATATTGAATTATAGAATATGGCATATGTATATAATGACTATTGTTAATGTATTTGCTTTGGTCATACACACGATGTTCAACAAATCCTGGATTTATGTATCATATATGCATGCAATGTGTATATTTAATATATTTATTACCTATACCAGGGACGTATATACTAGTATATAGGTCCCTGCCTATACGAGTATTAATGTCAATTTCAATCTTATAAAACGGTTTTTAAAACATTTCATATCGTATGTTTATGTTGAAAACTCATAATTAAATTATCCTTACCCCGCGACACAATCACATGAGCCACCTCGGACATCGCCTTTTAGACTAAGGCAAACGTAGGGTTTGTAGACTCTCTGCGCCATCGAAGCCATCACTTCAGCTCGAACGAGGAAAGAGTTGTCAATCTGTAGTGACGAAATCTTCTGCACATACCCCTCCTCAAAAAACTTGTACGCTTTAAGTGATTTGTAGGCTCTCATGCCCTCTTTGTCAAACGTCTTGTTTCTGTTTTCTGTCAAATAA
Organism: Magallana angulata; assembly: GCF_025612915.1. Lineage (NCBI taxonomy): Eukaryota > Metazoa > Mollusca > Bivalvia > Ostreida > Ostreidae > Magallana > Magallana angulata. The sequence goes on from NC_069111.1 coordinate 17,207,995, forward strand.
TATTTTAATTTCCCGATATCAAACTCGGGTATGTTAGACAAATTACGCACCCAATCACCCTTTTGGTGTAGGAACCATTCACGCGTAAATCTGTCGGTCTTCTCCATCACTTATATAACGGAAAGATACTCGATAACGTGTGTGGTGTACTGTTACGCCATCTTTGCACCGGTTACCCTTTGCACCCAGTTTGTTTAAGTCACGTCCAATCGCGCGTGACTTCGGGTAAAACGCATCAGTGATGCTGCAATCGCATTCGATATAATGTTTACCCTAAAGTAGAGTATTCATTATTCTCTGAAACACATGTACAAGTTAGAAATCTCATTCCTTGTAAGGAACTGTTTCCGGCAGGTGTGAAAGTGACTGGTTCTAAAGATAAAGCACTTCAATCACTGATATCGCAGGTAAAACATTAAGAAATACAAATTTAATTTAACACAAATCATATATAAAATATTCGAACCTGCAGAATATTCCTCACGAATGAAAGGAGATATACGCCACAGTCTTAACTGTTTTTCTGTTGTGGAACCTACTATTGAAAACAATAAAAAGTTATGTAAGAATGAGTTGTTATAATGCAATGTTCCTATCCTAAAGCTTTGGCGAGTTAATAGATAACACATACCATCACAGATCATGTGAGATTCTTTAAATTACCTAGTTGAAACAACTTTTAAAGAAAATCTACAAATCCATTTCATGACGCATTTTTACACATCATATCCATGGAAATATGTACAAATCGACCTCACCGCAGTGTAATATCAAACATTAAATTGAATGGTAATTTCCTCTACAAATTGTTGCAAACAAAGAATAAATGCTAGTTAATCGTTGCTTGTTGTTTTTTTCTTTCCCCCTTTTTCAGAAAAGTATTATATAAGCAAGACATCTTTTTTATTGCTCTCCCTGGGCATTAACGATAAACAAACCCTTTATAAACAGTTTACCTCAGTGTGCTGAACAACAACAGTGTTTGCAGCCCGTCCGCCTTCTCCAATTCCTTTTTAAAGAGCCTAAAACATATACTTGGATATTGGATATATTTGTCAGACTCACTTTCTTTAAAACAAAAAAAGGGAAACAGTTCACAAGTGTTAAACATATACTCTCCATGTGAACACCTCATCAACAAAACGCCCAATCATGAAACAGATGACCGAGATAAAACCAAAATCTCCCGCCATGACACCCAGGGCACAAAGATACCAGTGTAACCTGCCATTCAAGAGTGAAAAAGAGATTGTTTCTGTATGAACGTCTGATAAAAATTCTCTCTTCTCTTTTATTACCATAAATAAAAGCTGTTACATGTTGCTGATGGGAACAAGGATAATTGTTCCATCCTTGACCTTTTTGTTGGGATGGTCAAGGTGTCCTCAACTCCAACATAGCTACACCCACTCATGTCTAGTGGTCTCCTGTTCCTGTTTGAAGAAGACACTTAGCAAATTATAGAAAAATGTCTTGAATTATTGTACTGTGATGTGTGAAAGGGCAAAGTTTTTAAACCCTCTGAAGTACATGTATAAGATGCAACAATTCTTATCTGCGTGTCATTTATTTATAAGTGTGTTGTTCCATTTTGTACTGGTAATCATATGTAACAATCTTTAAAATGAATCAATACTTACAGCTTGCCTTTCACCAAAATTTTTGAGCAAATGATTTGTTGAGAATAAACACATTCCTGGTTGCTAAAAAAAAACCCAACACACCCAACATTTAATAATTGGGTGCATGTCACATCATCTCACGACGAACATGTCAGAAATTCTGAGGAAATAGTAAGAAGAATCTAGTGAAATTACCAACCTGCTGGCTTCAAAGGTCATACCACCTTGTGATAGCTTATGAAACATAATTTAAATGGGCAAGGATCATTTTTCACCTGTTATGGTTTTTACGGATGACCTGCCATAAGCAAAGCATACAGCGTATGCACTCCTGCCGTCTCTTTCGCCTAGTCCAACCTCCTGCCAATAGCATAAGATAGACTTGGGAACTCCGAAATGAACTACAAGTTCTACATTTGGAATTTGAACTCCCGTCCCAAAGACCACTATTGAAAACAAGCATTTGAATTCACTTTCACTGTTTTCAAAAGACTGTAATATTCTTTGACTGCTCTCCTCATCAATGTTGCGTTGAAACATGTCAATGATCCGAACAGATTTCTCCTGTAGGAGTAGACAGTCCTTAACATGATTGTAGAGGGTGGCAGTTGAAGTCACAGACCTGAATTAAATTTGTAAGGTAATATGTATATATGTATTAATAATGATATTTCAGTCATGTCAAAAGATTTAATAACTCATTAATTAATATACAGTGATGCTTGCCTGCAATATACAATTATTTTCTTCAAACAAATATCATCTCTCGATAAGCCATTGCAATTTTTTTTCATGATCCTGTTTGGATTCCCTAATGTCAAGAAATATATTTCATCGTATGTTGCTGTTGCTGCCAGAACAAGCACATCTACCAACATACTTCGCATGTGTAGCACCTCCTGCAGGTCTAAAATCTCCTCCCCTGAAAAATAAGGACAAGAGCTTGTTAAAAATATGCAGAGTTTTAACAACTTAATTCATTTGAATTTTGTAAAAATCATGATAGTTCCGTCAATATATACCACTCAGGTATACAATGTGCCTCATCACATGCTAGCAAACAAACCCTCTTCTGCATGCTACCACTAAGGAGTATTTCTCTTCACAACTTTAATCTGACTGACTCAGGGGGCATGAACAATACTGAGAACATTCCGATTTTAATACCTATAAATAAAAAATACACATTTACATATATACGCGGATCCAGAAAAATTTTTCGGGGGGGGGGGGGGGGGCTCTGATGGATAATTGAGTTTTCCAGGTGGGTGTGAGACAAATTTTCAGTACTTTCAGCATGTACATGGTCAGCTCATGTACATTGAATAAATAATTAAAATATTTTGAAATTATAATTGATCAATTATTTATTAAAGATTTGGCAAATGAACATAATGAAAAGAAATTTACCTGCAATAGCTTCTATGGACATATCTGGTTCTATCGAAACTGACCGTATATTTATTTCCTTTAGCTGGTCACCTGGTCAGCCATTAGATTTTCAGAGGTGGCACCACAACTGCTAGATGCTGAATATTCTAGTTAAGCTGTAAATTAAAATGTTTTCAGTAGTTTGTGCAGATCAACAAATTATGTGATACAATGTGCCAAAATGTTTCCCAATGAGTAGGATTGATGGATTCATATTTTCTTTAAAAATCAATTGTATAAAGATATAACCCCCCCCCCCCCCCCAAAAAAAAGTTTCATAGTTATAAAGATTACTTGGGGTGTGGGGTGGGAGGGCGAATCCCTTTTAGATGCATTATATTATCAAAAGCAGATAGAGCATCTAAAAGGGCTGTATTTAAAATATAGATTTGCAATTACAAAGTATACTGACTTACCTCATCAAGTAACAGTGGGGTAGAGTAAAGAACATAAATTTACCATAGCGTGTTGCTAACAAAGCAAAAACGTTTCACTTGTTCATTAAGCCATGTATGACTGCTATTTGTTCTATTTTGAGATGAAATCGAAAATTGTACACGTTTTTCAGATACTTGTACATCACTCTCGTCCATAACCCTAGTAATGGTGATGCTGACATTTGGCGCGAAAACGGTCGTCGGACGTACTGCATATAGAAAGATGAATTACTAACAAAGGTTTACGCATTTGAAGACATCGCGAAAAACCAGGATTTTTCGACCTGTTGGAAGTACTCCTTCAAAGTTCCAAGATGTTAAAGTAAGAAAACACGCACAAATCATTCAGTTACAATTACTTATAAAAAGAACATTGGACTCAAACTCCTAAATTCTTTCCATGGGCGAATTTTAACTTTCCTAACTGTTTCAGTCTTTTTGTTGACATCAACAAAATTAATGTATGTATTGTGCCCCACTTCAGAATCACAAAACAGCGTTTTGATGAAGAAAAAAAATGACAAAAACAAACTGTCAATCATCTCAAATATCCATAAAACGAATTACAAATTAAAACAGAGCCACACGGACCTCCAAAAAGATAGAGGTAGGATCAGGTGCCATGGAGGAATGAGCATCCTCTGCTGACCAGTCACACCCTTTATCTTAATAGGGGAAAACGGTAAAGTCCGTAGACAATTGGGTGATGAATTATGGTCTAACAATTAGAATGAAAAACGTCAGTCAGCATGCGACCCAGTAGGAGATACAAAAGTAAAAATGGCATGCTCCATGAATTTTTAGTGGGGGGGGGGGGGGGGTAGGTGTTCCGATATCTATTGTAGATAATTAAATTAACATGTTAATTTAATGTACATTTCTACTGCAGTTGGCATTAAAAAAAGACATGTATATTGTATATATATTTTAGGTTAAAAGTGTTGGATATGCCTGCAGGTGCATAGAGCATAGAGCAATACAAGACAGCCTTTACATTTTTATACAACAATTATGCTGGAGCCAGAAGAGCAGTTCAGCACCTAGTACAGAAATAAATAAGTAAAGGTGTAAAGAATCTTCTGGATGACAAAGAAGGAAGCCTTCTGAAGAAGGGCAACTGAGAAAACATCAAGAATGGACAGCTAATTTGGCTGATGTTCCAAAGTACATTCCCATCTTGTATGCAGCATTGATTGCCACTGTTACCAGTCCATCTAATGAGAAAGATCTTCGAGCAAGGTAAATATTTTGTTATAAACTACACAGATATTAATTATAAACATGTAATTTGAATGTAACATTGTACATGTATTTACTTGCATTAATTATATTAACAGTATATCTGAAATGAGTACATGTAAATGTGTTTCTTGCTGTAGTGGTATGTATCCATTTATTTTATAATATTTATTTCAGAATCCGCAAGAATGCATTGGCTTCAGGAATTGGACTTGCTGTTGCAATCCTTCATTTTTGTTCTTCAGTGAAGGTGAAATTTGTCCAGGGCTTGAATGCTATTGAATAAGGTAGATGAGGAGCACAGAGAGAGGTGTTTGAATTGTTGTCGATTATTTGTTATTAAGTAAATATTTTGTTAAAATTTTCAGTTATATAATATGAGATGTAATATATAATTCATAGGCATTTCTGCACATGAATCAATTGTGATTATGCACCAGCAAAAAACAGTCCTGAGATTAATATCCAAACTATTAAGAGTGCATTCATTAAAATTTGATGGCTTTGAAAAGGGTCATTGAGGTATTTCAATTAATCATTTTAATGTTATTGATTGTGATTTTTTATACAAAGATTGTCCTTTCTTCCTTTCAAAACCGTTCAATGCCTGCAATTTTATTGTGATTTATAGCACCAAATGGAAACGGGCACATTGGGATTACCTGTATGTGTGGAGAATACCATTGATACAGACATAAGTGAGTTATGTTCTGAAGAATTTGTTCAGTCGTCAGAAACTGATGCACCTCTTCTCTTCAAGAGCTTCCAACAATGGATAACTTTGACACGTCCGTTTTCAGAAGATGTAGAGCCTGACACAATTTAAAGTGTTTCAGATTCAGGTATCTAGTACATGTACTATAAATTGAGTATAATGATTGGAATGCAATTTAATATTTCTGTTAATGAAAGTTATTATAAGACAAATAAAAATGCAAGTTTCTGTATTCCAGTTTCCTTTTTGACTGGATATTGCATAACCTGGAACAATGTTGGGAAAATAATAAAAGCGTGCCATCAGAGTAGAGAGCGAAAAATACGATCCTCTGGGCGTTGGCATATGGAGCTGAAAACAGAATCCCAACCAATCACTTGTCAGACAGTTTTGTGAACGCTGCTGATACACTTCAGAATGCATCACAAAAATCAAAAAGCTCATGGAGATTAGTGTCATCAGGATTATACAAAAGAACATGCTGTGAAAAAGGATGTTGGGGAAAGTTTTAATTATGCAGCAGACTTTTAAAATGAAATGTAACTTATGGCTATGTCTTCCTGACAACTATGGATTTGTGTGAAATGGATAGTTTAGGATACCCTCCTAGCAATGCACCGCAAGATGGAGATGATGATACTTTCCTCAAATTTGTAGCCGGAATAGTTGTTCAGCTCTTATGGCACGGTCACAGGGTTGACAAAATCCTTGCCAGTGATGAAGAGAATGAAGCAATTACACTGAATGCCTATGCAAAACTGGTAAGTGTTCTCCATCTCCTCTCTCTCTCTCCTCTCTCTCTCTCTCTCTCTCTCTGTAGGTTTTATGTATGTTGGTTTGTATCATTTTAAATGTTTTGATATAAGAAGAATTATTATTCAATCATTATAGATCTTGGAGATGATGTTCCAATGATCTTCTGGTCAGGTATTCATTGCCCAGTAAATCATTGGTTTAATTTGCAATGCTTAAACATGGAAGATGATATTTTTCAAGATGAGGTCTACTGTTCAGATGACTGCAGGAAGCGCATTGTATATAAATAATGCAGCTGTCATGTAGATATGGGGGATATGAACCAATGGTGGGCTGCAGCAACAGCAATGCAAGACTGAATAGTTTCATCTAAAATGCGTAGGATTAAAAGATGTCCAAGGTTCATAAACTGTTAATAACTGTATATGTTTTCACTGAAACAGCTTTGTTTACTCGTGATCAGCTATTTAGTAAGCAGTTTCATAAACATAAGTCAAAAATCAACTCTCACTTTATATTACAATTAAAGCTGGAAAATGGTTCTGTAGTTAGGATTGTGTCATTTGCCCCTTGATCCCCCTCTCCCCGACGTCGAGGATGAGATGATTGTATTACGACTTAGACATTCATTGTAAACAAAGAAGATAGTTTTAACAAATCAAAGTCCTATCTACATTTTCAATAATTCTGAAGTTTGTTTTGTTTACAATCGATGCGTAATATGCGGGTTGAATAAGCAAATGGTTCCCTTTCCTAAGCATGCCTATGATACATTAAGGTTTATTTTTGGTGTTCCCATAAAGAACTTATTTTTGTTTGCTTTGAATACTAGTATTTCTTATATTGAAAGGCGGTTGATTCTGCTGGTGTAAATATGTGACACTTTACAACTTTATCAGATATTGGTTTGTATGGAAAAATTATTTTTGTCAACCAAATTTTTCCATAAATATAATACATAAGCATTTCCAAGAGAAACACTTTATTTATTTTGCCCAACTTTCAGCTTTGATGCTGCAAGTAATTTATCCAATACAAGTAACTGAATCCAAAATCTTCCAATGAGTCCAAGTTCCTTTGCAATGAAATAGAACAACAGATTGTGTTAAAGGTCGTTTATTCAATGAACCCAATTTGTATTGTTTAAATTGATAATGACAAATTAATTTGCAAAGGTGGGGTTAAAAACCGCCAACTCACAATAATTTAAATACTCAATGAAAGTTAAAACGAAATTTGACTATGATATAATGTGCGTTCATATGTAAAGGGTGTAGGTGGGTGGGTAATACAAAGTTCATGGAAAAATTTACATCCAGCAGCAAAATCAGAGAAATTAGGAATGAGAGAATTCACATGTGTCAGGTTCTGATAAGACAATAATTTATTACAAAAGATGATTGGATGCTGGACATGTTAATTGATTCAAGATGTTAAACAATCTTGAAACCTACCCCCAGTGACCCTGCTGTGCACAAATGCAAATTACCATCTGTAACATGACAAAGTATTTTGACCATGGTTGTTAATGAGCACCCCCTTACATGCACACAAACATTATTTTACAAGCTTGACTTACAAAGAGATGTTAAAAAAAACACACACAAGTATATTATTACAAAATTTGTTGCCAAAAATGATTTTATTTACAATAAAATTAGTTTTGATACTATAATACTGTAAAAATAACAAAAACAAAAACCAAAAAAACTGGACCTAGCAGCTTTTCTCTTTATTTTCAAATATTTAACAGTGTTAAGCTTTAATTGCATCCACCATCATGATTGCCCCTGCACCAAGCGCAGCTAACATCGCTATTATACAGAAAGCGAATGCAAAATGGTACTGGAGTGAGGTTCCTCTTATAATCTCATCTTGTTTTGAAGCATAGACAGCAATTGAGGTCAATACAAAAATGGCTGCAAAATTAAAGCAAAGCTTTACAAGTAATTAAATCATATATATCATTTAGTTTGTAAAAAAGAAAAATATTTTATAATGGCAAGACTTACCATTTTTTGGTACTATTGCCGAATTTTGTTTTGTTTTGTCTTTTTTGCGGGGGGGGGGTTGATGTAATATATTTCTCTTATTTTTTTATGGTTGTAACGCCTCAGTTGATTTAAGAAATGAAGATTATAATTTTTCTATAGATCGACGTATCAAAGAAAAACTTGACCGGAAAACTTTTTCATCAATGCGCTACGCATGATGCACTACGCGCATTGATGAAGTTCTTCGGTCAATTTTTTCTTTGATACGTCGATCAATAAAAAAATTATTATCTTCATTTCTTATCATTTAGTAAAACATTTTTGAATCATAAAATGTGAAGTGTCATTGATCAAAAATGTAAATTTTTTAAATGAAGCAGCGCGTATGAATACAAAACAACAGCAACAATATTCAAAAAGGATGCGCCTTCAGTTTATTCATTCAGTTATTGAGCTGAATTCAGTAGATTAAACACAACTAGTGAGTTAAATTCTGAACCGACTAAATTGAAAACGAAAGGAAAATACATATGATAGCTTGTGATGTTATTCAATTTGCAGAAAGATTTTCATGGTTTTCATGCGAGATCGCTGGATTATACAACTGGGCTTAACCATACAAGGAGAGGCGATCGTAAATTAAACGAAAATACTTGTCGACAAAGAATAATATGTCTAAGCGACTTTTGTAAACGTTGTAGTTACTGGATAGCCAGTGATGTACTTAAATTTATATCTGATGCGCCAAAGGTGGTGATACATTACTCATACAAATGTAGCTTTGCTTTACGATGCTTATATTGATGACCGATCATGTAATTGTGCAAAGAACTGCGAACGCTAACGCCCGTTTCCCGCCTACATTTTACATCCAAATATTTTTTTAATAATAATAATTTCTGTCAGATATTTAAAAACTAAGTTTTCTACTAAAAAGGATAATCAAATCCAAATCAATTTAAATCAAAATAAAATTTGTAAACAAATTATTTCATGTTAAACAAAAGTTTTGCTAACGTGAGGTCTTAAAAAAATTTCATTGAAATCGGTCTTTCAGTGAGGAAAATATTATTTAGCGGCCAATATGTGCATAAAAACTTATATAACATATAAAAAAATATAACATATTTACGATATATATTAAAGTAAAATTTAAATTTAATTCATATCTGTTATTTTTCGAAAATTTACAAAGCAAATTTCTTTTTTCGGATGTATTTCGGTCTGTAGATATATGCCCCCCCCCCCCCCCCCCCCCGTAAAACAACAAACCCTTTGGTAAAAAATTGCTTAATAACAATAACTAAATCCCCTCAAAAGGAATTTTTGTTTCACGGGGGGAGGGGGGGATATTTTGAAAAACATTTCCGTTTTCCGATATTTTCTATTATGAAATGAGCTATTTTAACCGAAAATACAAAGTTATCTCTCTTTGTTTGACCAAATCATTTATATTTAATGAAAATATACATAATTGTTTACATTATTATAAAAAATAAACTTTAATTTGACAACTTTCAAAAAATAACTTTTAGTTGGGCGGCTAGACAATGCTATCGTTCGCAGTCCTTTAAAACTCATCGTTGCCAAATTTCAACAGTAGTGTTACCGTCAAAGTGTATAGGCCTGTATACATATGTTCGTTATAATTATTCCCGAAAAAGGAACAGCCTTGCAGTAAATGTTAATTCATCTCAAGCAGACGAAATCGTAAGAAGACGCTTAATTTTCTATTCTGTGAATTAACTAATGTATTTTGTTTATTTTTGAAGGTTAAACTTTCATTTTTTTAATGTTTATAAAGTTGGATTTCGTTTGCTGACAATTAAACAGACACAACTTTACACTATGTTGACAGTGTTTATCTTGGAAGTCCCCGTTCTATGAAAAGAGTTAGATCAGAACAGTTGAGAAAAGTAGATCCGGCAAAAATTATATTGAAGCCGGTATCAAAGAAATTTTTTGATCAATCAGAATCGCGGATATTTCATCAAACGAATTAAGGGTGTTGTTTACTCAGGGTTTGATTTCTCAAATTTGGATTGTTATAAAGTTCAATTTGATGAGTAAAATTTGTTCTAAACACAAAAAGTATTTATGAAAGGAATCATTATTGCCAAAACTTCTGTTTTTTACTATATTATGGAATAAGGGTCAAACAAAAATAGACTTTTAGCTAAACAGAGGAAATTCGGACTAAATTTTGCATATTTTGTTTTCTGCTAAAATTTTTTGGTAGTACTCTAATATTGAAATTTACGATTTTATATTTAAGTATATATTTTGCACATTTTCTGTTGGTTTTACCTCACTTATTCATTAAAATAATCTTATGGTATATTGAAAAATGCTTAAAAACGACAAGACACCATATCTCAAAATGTCGATCATTCACTTCATGTAAACTTTATGCTAACAGAATAAGGTCAATATAAGTAGTTTAAAACTATAAATGTTTTTGAATTATCATCATTCAATTTTTTTGTAAAATTTGATCAATAATGGGTAGGGATTTGAAAACTAATAGAGGAAATTAGAACTGGAATATTTTTTTCAAAATTGTTGCTGAAATCTTCATGTATTGTGTCTATTTAGTGCCACTACCATTGATAAACTGTATTTTATTTTTTAAAGTGTTTTATTATTTGTAATATTTTAATAATTAAGAAAATCTCAATCGTAGTGTAAAATTTAACGGGATTTTTCTTGATTTTTCAAACAATATATAATGGCCATTAACTCAAAAGTTGGCCATTGACCCACTTTTTTGAAAGTGAAAAATAACATTCAATCAAAGGTCTATAACATACAATAGATGGTTTTCGATAATCATCAGTGGATTTTTTTTTCATCCTGAGTAAACGTCATCTTTAATGTTAAATGATTGGTGAAACAAATTCACGTGTATCGTATAACATAACTTGCCTAAGTCACAATAGGACGGGCGTGCGAAAAGTAGCAATCCGTTTGACTTTACGTTCAAATTTTGTACAAATAAATGTCATGTAACTATACAATGGGCCTTTTTCTGATTTTAGTGGTAGAAATTAAATTATAAGGAATAAGTTTCATTTCAACCTATGTTATACGAGTATAACATAACTTGGGACAGTTAACGCTTTTTTACAAACCGCTTCGCAGAATAATGAAAACACATGCGCCCTCTGCGCTCATTACAACAATTATCACACTTTTTAAAAAAAAAGTTTTATTTTGTTCCAATTGACCATTATGATATCAAAAAGAAGAATTATTTTTGCCAATATATGTAACTCATCTATTTCTTACCCCCAGCGAAAGCAGTTCCTATTGCCGCAAATAAGACTGGCTTCTTGTCTTTTGTGACAAACATTTTTAGAATTACCATTACAAGAGCAACTAAAAAGAGCAAGAATCCAATTATGCTTGTGGCCCTTACAGCTTTCATCCAATCTGTAAAAACAATGAAAATGAAATGGTGAAAAACGTGCAAAAATCATTAAACTGTACCGTCAGGTTCGAGCTCTATGCAAATTTGGGTTGAAATTAAATGCCGTAGAGATAGGTCCCTCGCATTTAAGAACAATTTGGCTAGTTAGTGACTGATTAACCTTTTTTTTAAACATAATCTGCCCGTCTAAAAATACATGTATGTTTGATATAAAAATCACTTCATTTATTTTACATATATTGTCACTGTACTGGCCTCTAAAATTCTTTTAATCATTGACGTAAAATATTGGGTTTGTTTACATGTAAAAATGGATATTATCGATATGCACGTAAATTTAATGTACTTCATTTTCTTTCCGATGTCGATTAGAGTGATCATGATTTTATTAAATATAGAGAGTTATACTGATGCATAGATGAAAAGTAATTAAAGTTGTTTTATACCCAGTACGAGGTAATCACTGCAGACAGTTTTATCAATCGCTTTATCATATAAGCACGATTTCCATAAGCCACCGTATGCTTTCGTTTCTCCATGATCGATGTATATCCAATACGGTGAAGCTAAACCAATAAGTTGACAAATAAAAGCACTGATGGTCAGCACTAAACCAATTAAAACAAATTTTGAAGCTTCCATTTTCCGGAACACTAAAAAAAAAACGAAGGATACTGAAGTTATTTAAAACTTGTATATGAAATGAAACCAATGCAAATCCAAGAATTAAATATGATTTATGGAAATACGATTTGATTTGATATGGGATCCATGTTTTAGATTAGGTTTATTAATTGTAAAATTATAGTACCAAAAAAAAACCCAAAGAAAAGAAAACGAATACAAAAAAGAAACTGCAATAAATACCTTTTGCTACTTTAACGCTATTTCACAACTGTGATCCTGTGTCTCTCGGTCTTTGAATTTCACAGGTAGGCTGAATGAATGGAAACGGAAAATACATATTTAAAAGAAGAGGTGTTTTAAAAACATGCGCACTAAACAAGTAAAACATGAACGATCTACACCCCTGCATGCTTGTTCACGAAAATGTTCTATGATATGACCTAGGTGTGTTTCTAAGATACTTAAGATAAAAGTTAGGATTACCATAAGATTAAGGACACATCTTAAGATGTAGTTCGGCGGTACATGTATCTTAGAAACATCTAAAGTTAGGATATCATGACCTGTTAAAATATATTTATTTTTCATATTAATTCACACATACTCTTTTTTTTGTAAAGAAAACAGGCTTACTTAAACGTTATATAAAATTCTTTTCTTGGTGATTCATGCGGTATATGAAGAAAGCTACATCTGTTAGCAGGTTATGTGTAATTTTTTTGCAATGATCGCTACTGTCATAACCTGCATGCATCATCAAAAAAAGCATAGTTATTCTTTTCTTTTTTTTTTATATATCTTTCCTTAACAAATTCAACAATTGATTGTAAAAAGTAAGCAAAATAAACTGAATTATTGTTAATGTACATCAGTACGTTAGCTAAAAGAGTTTTTTAGGTCAATGAAGGTTTCGACCATTCGATAAACGGGGCGTGTAGATTTTAGTCCTGTCAGTCCCTACATACACGTAGCTGTGAAATTCAATTAATTTTTATAAGAAATAGAGGGGATCATAATAATAATTTAACCTGACCCGGAGACTCAGAAAGATGTTTTACTTTATGATTATGACAACGGAAAGAAGAAATTGGTCATATGGGACTTCTAACGGTGTACAAGTCGTAAAAACTCATCCAGAATTCCACATGTAAACGAACAGAGTTTTTTGGTCTTTGATGTGAGTGTCACATGAATACGTTTGCTGTCCAAAAATAGTTACAATGGGATTGCGATGTTATGCGATGTTTGTAGTAACATATATACATTTATAGAGAGTTCATCTTAATAAATATATAAATAAAATTAGTTCTGGGAGATATCGGGTTTCATCGAAAGGGTGTTTGCTCATGATATACCCACGCCACATTATATTTATATACGTTCTTCGGTCTGCGCTTGCGTGGCTATGAGGCGGAAGGGAAACTATTTACGTAGCAGCCCAACGATAAATTCTATTTTTCTCTTTTTAATTGATTATAATTTCTTTTGGACACCGTAATTTTCAAAAAACTCATCTTTTTATATGACATATATGATATGTGGAAATCGTGTAAACATTCACTATAGGGTAAATTATGGGTTTGTGTGCATTCTTTGAGAGAGAAAAATTGTGTTTAAAATCATGTGATATTTATATCATTCAGACAAGTGTAACTTATGCACGCGCTTTACACTAAGGCATATCATAAGACGTACTTAGTCCTCTAATAGCTACACGTACGTGATCATACCTGTTTATACATATAACCGGAAATGATAAATACGTTGGGCAATAACTTTTTAAACCCCAGCGTATATTCAATTTGTCAAAAGTATGCTTCATATCGAGTGGTATCAAATGAATCTAGAGTAAATATTTATATATTTACACATATACATATTTATATTTACAATTATATCAATTTTATATTTACATATGTATATATTTCAACATAGAAAGTTATGAGGGGACGGCAATGAAAAAAAACCATTAGGAGACTCAGAAGACCAATAGAGACGTTTGCATTTAATTGAAAGTACATACATTTTGACTAGGCCGTTCCGAAATACATTTCAGTATACAGATGCAACGTAAGCATTATTTATCAGGCATGTAGCCTTTGGGGGATGTTAATCCCCCTTTTTTCGCAGTGAACATTTTTCTCTCCCCCCCCCCCCCAACAGCTTCCGAACTTTCACAGTCGTGGGTCTCAGGCAAAATACAGTCTTATTTTTTACATAGTGCATTGTTGTGCTAGTCTTTAATTATATAATTGACCTCCAATGAGAAAGTGGTTGAGGCTTTTTTGGGGGAGGGAGTGAAAATTGAAAAAAAAAATTCTCAGTACTAAAGAGTACTTATATTTACAAGAATGTCATATTCTTCAAAATGTAGTTTAAAATGTTGAAAAATTGCATATTTTTGCAAATAAGTTTATGAAGAGTATAATGTGTCCACATCGTCTTCCATGACAAAAATAACAATCTTAAGTTATGATGTACATTTGATTGCCAACACTGTTTCCTTTTCGCAAAAGTGCTTAAAAGTTGGTGTATTCAGTGAAGTTCTTAGAAATATATAGGGAATAAGGAAAAGTGCTTTTTTCATGACGTCACAATTACCTGGATAAATGTCACACAAGGGAGTTATTTATAAATTCTTAATTGTCGTGTGCTAATGTGTAAGTAGATACATTTTCATTCACTGTGATATTTCTAAAAAAAATCACTTTTAAACAGGACAAAATATGACTGAAACTGTACTTCTTAACTGTCAAGAACCCTGATTTTTAAGCTGCTTGTTAGCAAGGACAGGGAATTTTGTAAAAATATATGTTGAAAACGCAGTAAATTAAATTCTTTTTAAGTACGTTATCAATTGCGCAGTTGTCCTTAGAATGAGAAATTTATTGTTTTAATGTCAACACTTATGTTATCTTTTTAAAGGACACTTTCAGACTAAAATATTTGTAATACTAGACACGATCTCGTTGCGAGCAACGAGTGGTTCTTCCATTTGAATATGAATTATAGTCTGTCCCAAGTTATTGTTTCCTTCGCTTTTTGATAATTTTTAATAAAAATACACATAAATATGAAAGAAATACAGTTGAAATCGATAAAAGGGAATATATCCAAGATATCTCCATTGAACAATTATCTTTTTTCACTCATAAAAGTTCACAGGAACGAAAACAAATTTCTTACGAAGATTTATAATGGAAAATGTTTACATCTTTTCTCCATTCGGTAGTACTCGGGATACCTTGTGTAACTATACCCCTGCTCCGAAGGAAAGGGGGTATATTGTTTTACCCTTGTGTGTCTGTCTGTCTGTCTGTCCGTCCGTCCGTCCGTCCGTAACAAAAATTTCTGTCTCATTTATCTCAGCAACTATTTATCGCAGATGCTTGACATTTTTACACAGTGTTTGTTAAGGCATGCCATATCGTGGAATGTATTTTTGTACCAATCTGACGTCAACTTCCTGTTAAATGATGACTTTGCTTATTTTTTAACCAAAATTTTCAAACAAATTTTCCTCAAAGATTACTCAGCAACTATTTATCGCAGATGCTTGAAATTTTTACACAATATTTGTATAGGCATGCCATATCGTGGGATATATTTTTGTACCAATCAGACGTCAACTTCCTGTTAAATGACGACTTTGTTTATTTTTAGCAAAAATTTTCAAACATATTTTTGTCAAAGATTTCTCAGCAGCTATTTATCGCAGATGCTTGAAATTTTAACACACTACACAGGGCGAAAAACCATCTTTAAGCAAGTCCTTAATGGTAGCTTAAAGGTGACTTAAAGGAGCTTAAAGGCTATACAACCTTTAAGCCGCCTTTAAGTCACCTTTAAGCAAGTGCTTATAGGTCCTTAATGTCCAAACTTCTTTAAGCCACCTTTAAGCATCTTTAAGTGGCATCTACGCTCTCTTTACACTGCCTTTACACTGTCTTTAAGTGGCCTTTAAGTCAATATTGATCAAGCTGAACAATAAAAACATATATTAAATGCAAAAGCTCTTTTATAGAGATTGGAGGGGGTCATCCGAGTGATAATATAATTTCCAAGGAAGGAGGGGGGGGTGTTCCAGGCGGTTTTAATCGTCGCTCCATTAAACGCAGATCGCTATCATCAGCACCGCTCCGATGGACACAGATTGCCGTTATAAAATTCTTTATAATTTTTTGGGGGTTTCAAAATTATTGTAGGGATGAGCGCAGTCTTTGTATCTTAATATGTGCATAAAACTAATTAAAGTATGTTTGTTTTCTATTATAAATTAATCGGTGAAAAATCTCTCTCTCTCTCTCTCTCTCTCTCTCTCTCTCTCCTCTCTCTCTCTCTCTCTCAGTTCATCCGGTTATTAAACAAAATGAAGATAATGAACCAAAAATGCATGATTTAATTTGTTAATCGGTTTAAGGTTTGTAATTTTTTTTTTCAATTTTCATTATTTCTAACTCTAGATATGCTAGATATATGTTAAAGATGAAAAGACTCTCAACTGCCTTTGTTATATCGGGCAGAATATTTCTGCTTTGTTTGTCTAGACATAGTTTTGTTCGTTTGTGTATATCTAATTAGAGTCTATTGTTTGTCCAACTTACGAAAACCCCTGGAACTAACACAGAATATACAAGATATACACAACAGTTGTGTCGTGTGCCCAGGTGCATGTTTGTGTATATCTAATTAAAGTCTATTGTTTGTCCAACTTAAGAAAACCCCTGGAACTAACACAGAATATACAAGATATACACAACAGGTGTGTCGTGTGCCCAGGTGCACGTCAGGGTTTCTAAAGGCGTTGAATCTTAGTATGTACGAGTATACGATAAGACTAGTGAATAAAAGTTAATTTACATTTGTAATGCATTTTCAAAGTATTATTTCCTAGCTCTGGGTTTCAAAGATGTTACGTCTACAAATTAACGATACATGTATGTAAGAGTAAAATCTTGAGGCTCATTAATTAATGTACCGGTGATCATAAATAGGGGTTGATTATTTAAATATATGTACTAGTATAAGGGTAAATATGTCAAATATACCCGGCCTGGCACATCATACAATTGTATGTACAAGTCATTTGCAATTGCCACATGCAGTAAATACGTCACCGGTAATTGGTAATTTTGTTTGTTATAGAATTGATAGTTTATAAATCATGTACATACAATTACATGTAAATATTTAAACATATTGGAACGGCGCCACGATCATTGCGGGAAATTGAACAAATACCCTAATAGTATCAATGCATTTAATAAAAGAAATGATTTCATTTTCTTTCTTACATTTTTATAGCTATTAATAAGATGAACGTATATCTACTCGGTTTAAATTTATTAACTACATGTAAGAAAGCCTACTATAGTGAACCTAACGGTTTCCATTTAGGTATAATATATTTTTGTTCACTGAAGACCAAGTTCCGTATTTCATTCTAAATACATGCATGCATGTAATTTATAAATTAGATATAATTGATTGTTACAAACTGAATGGTTTGTCAAAATCTTTTCAAGTAAACACATTCAATACAGTGATTCAATATCCACTGATATATAGGATATAAAAACGCTGCTATATATGTAAGTTGCCGTGGCGCAGAGGATGTGTGGTGATGCTAGTAAACTATGGGTCCCCGGTTCAATTCTCGCCGTGGCCGTTTTTTTTTTGGTGTTTTTTTTTTCATTTTTCTTTCTAGAACAAAAACCGTTTTAATACCTTTTCTTTCATAAAGTTAATACATTTTGTTGGAAATTAAGCACAATATTGAATTATTTTTTTTTAATGGCTTAAAGGTGGCTTAAAGGTAGCTTAAAGGTGGCTTAAAGAAGTTTGGACATTAAGGACCTATAAGTTGTCCTTAAAGGTGGCTTAAAGATTGTCTTTAAGCTGCCTTTAAGCCATCTTTACGCTTTCTTTAAGCCACCTTTAAGCAATACATATAGCTTAAAGGTAGCTTAAAGGTGGCTTAAAGATCGTCTTTAAGCTACCTTTAAACACCTTTAAGCTATCTTTAAGGAGGACTTAAAGATGGTCATTCATCCTGTGCTATTTGTTAAGGCATGCCATATCGTGGGATGTATTTTTGTACCAATCGGACGTCAACTTCCTGTTTAATGTCGACTTTGCTTATTTTGCATATTCACATCAGAGCGGGGGTATCACTAGTGAACATTGGCTCACAAATATCTTGTTTTTCAACGTTATCATCCAGGCTTAATAATGGCTGATGCAATGCTAAATCTCCGTAGACTTTCAATTTAGGATGTGTATTGAAACCTGAAGCGGTAGAGGGGGCGTTTCAAAACAGATAATCTGGACATTTTTTCATATTAGTGGATGAACGTAGTTTGAGCTCAAAGGTATTTATGATTATCGAAATATCAAGCAAAAAGTGGTGGAAGCAAAAACTCGAGACAGAGTATAATAATAGGTTGAATTAAAATGTTGACATTTGGTACTAATTACTATTAATATTAACTCCCTTTTAAACTAATTTTTGGACCTACACTGCAAAATTAATATTCCCAGAAAAGGTCATTTTCAAACTTCATATCTCTGCAATGCATGGTCCGATTTTAAAACGGTTTTTAGTTTTGTATTCAGTGCTCATATTAAAATTTGATAGGTTTATAACATATTCTGACTGAAAAAAAATGTAAATTTGAAAAATGTTTAAAACACAATTTTCAAAAAAATGCTTTTTAGCGGACCGGAAGTGACGGACGATCGCTGTTTTACCTGATCGGCCCTAGGAATTCAAAAATATATCATTACTGAAACTTTCAGTTTTCTATCTTTAATCGTTTTTTGAGGAAAAGGGAGGACAAAACACTTTTTACAAAAAGAAAAACAAATTAAACGACCGACCGGAAGTTACGTCATCAACAAAAATGTACGTGATAAAAGACCTTGATATTTTGTATTACTTGTGAAAATTTCATAAAAATCCGTTGTAGCATATTTGAGATTTGAGTTTTAAGAAAAATGTTTAGAAAAAAGTAACTGAAATAATTTGCAATGTATGCTTAAACATAGTTTGTTCAATTAGTAACAGCAGCTAATTATAAACATGCACTGGTTCATTCTAATATTCACTACAGAGAGTTAACTAAGCCATGTTGTTGTTGACAATTCTTCATACGATGAGAAACATATTTCGTAGTTACTGGGTTATTTCTGCTCATTTAAGAGATTACAAATTTACTGTTACATTGTACATCAAACAATAAACAGAGATAAGACACTTTCGGTATTTAGATTTTTCTTTGAATTCTATTACATAAAATGAAAAAACAAGTGTTTTTGTGATTACGGGTGATATATAAGCGGTTTAAAAAATCTTTGATACTTTTAAATACTGTCAGTTCTCAATTTTATATCTTTAAGCTTTAGCCAATTTGAACATTTCTTAAAATGAATTGCAAAGAAATTTTCAATTTGCGACAACGCAGTTCTTCAGAATAATTACTGAATTTATAGATCATTTGTTCATGAAAGAGAAGAGCATCATAATTTTCTAGCGAGGCCTTCCTTCTTCATAAAGAAACAGGAACTAAATTTACCCTGTAAAAAAATCAGACGAAGACACTATCAATATTTTAAGAAAATTTATTTAGACAATTTCTTAGTCATTACTGAACACCCCCCCCCCCCCCCAAAAAAAAAAGAAAAAGAAAACCACACCATATACCCGCCCTGTATCATCAGAAATTCAGCTGATCTTTATCCAATCGGTAATTTAAAATATCTCAAATCAATATTAGACATATGAATTCAGAAATAATGCATGGTTGTTATATTTTAAATTTTTAATTTACCGTATGGTATTACATGTAAATAGAAATAGAAATAGTACTTGTCTCAATTCTAAGAAGATAAAAACTGGTAGTTTGTACCGTAGTTTAAAAAATCTGATTTACAAATCCTTTATTGTAGCTCTTTGAAAAAATTCAAATGAAATCGTTTTCAAAATTAAGTTCTTTTTTACCAATACACGCATGAAAATTTGCACTTAATAGACGAAAGTGTATTGAAAGGACACAGATCTCTGAATTAATAGCTAAAATTAACAATTAAGAATTATAATGCAATAGATATTGCGTTATAAAATTGTCAGTTAAACATTTTACCGCTGTGTGAATATTTTTCTTGGACATGAAACCTTTATTAGCACTAAGTTACTGATCTGGACATTCTACTTTTTTTTTACTAACCAGTCCTTTAATTGACTTATCTCTGTACATTTATAAGTTAATGTCTTAATCATTCTTTTGCTTTATTGTTAAAGAAGGAAAGGTTTAGCCAAAAGTATGATGTGATTCACTCAATTCCGGTCTCCATTTTCTAGTTTTATCGATTTGAAAAGCAGTAGACTGAATTTGGACTATGGTTTTCACTAAAAGGAACAGTTGTATCGTAATTCGTGATGCACGAGTTTACACAAAAAAGTAGTATATATGTGGCGAGCGGATTTATTTTTACATCTTAATTTTACTTGAATCGCTGCCAGAAAATCGTGTTAGACAAGCCAGTCTAAAAAATCAAAATGGCGACTGTGATAGACCTTGTTATTGTTATAGTACTTGGAATAATCTTATAGTAAAAAGAAATATTTCTAACGTCAGGTGTCTGTGTTTGTTATCAGTATACAAATGTTAACATTGTTCGGTATTTCAGCAGTTGGAGAGTTTTCGGCGTTTTCATAACCCTTGTATAACAGATACCGACTTGTGGATTTTCCGTTGGATCACAAAATTAAATAATCTTAATAATTTTAATTATCTACCTAAATATAGTTGTTTTGATTTTCCTGCTTAGTTGTAGTTTTTAAATTTTTTCTTTAGTAGTCTTATTTTACATAAAATATCGTTGTGTCAATTTTCTAAAATTATGAAGGACAGTCAAGGCCGGGATTTAGTAAACATTTTAGACAAAGTTTCAGGCAACTACAAAAAGCCGAATTTAAACATAAACTGAAACACCTAATTCAAACTCTTAAAATATTTGAAGCATATTCGAGGAAAACTTCCAAGAACCCGTCTTTCAGGATTCTCAGTACTTTGATTTCTACTTTATTTTCAGACTATAAATAATGAATTTTGCCTGACATGACATTTTGACGTTGCTATTTGTTGATCAACTTTCAGGTTTTCAATTTAAAACACGTTTGTATATCTCTAGAATATTTTTGCGGACAGTTTTATTGAATTGGGATTGCGACGAAAAATTCCCTACTTGTAAAATACCTGGCCACAAGGACACCATCTTCCCTCGGGTCAGTATTCAGCCTCAAGTCTGAGTATTGACCTAAAAATTATGCACTTTTCTTTAAAGGATCTGAGTTGAGGAATGAATTTTGGTGACGATGAAGCCACGCTTGGAAGACGCAAATGGAAGAGTCTTATGCGACCTTTTTTCCATCTTAAGTAATTTTTTTTAATCAATTTGAGACACAACCTTTGTTTTACTTGTGTGAAATTTTTACAGCTGAGAAATTTTCAATTTAGCGACAATGAAGGTCTTCAAATTGATAACTGAATTCATGGATCAAATTTTCATGAAAGAAGGAAAAGCATACCGGTATTTAATGGTAAAACATGTGAATAATATCTTAATTACCCTACGTTGTATAACCTTTCCATATATTTAGGCTTTTTTTTGTTTGTTTGTTTCGTTTTTTGTTAGCCGTATCATACCTAAAAGAAAAACAAGTTAAAGGTATCAGTTCTGGAAACCGGCCAGATTCGTTATTGCAGAGGTATATATCATTATCAGCAGTGACTCACAATTTCCAAGAATTTACCAGGTTTTTACGAGCCCACTCTGAAAATATTTATAATACCAAGATAACATTAAAACCCATACATCAAAGACAAAAGTCCACACCTAAATCGAGTGCAATAAAAATTTCAAAGCAATACTATCAAAGCCTTTTCAAAATACACATTTCAACAAAACTAAAAAGAAGCAACAAAAAACCAAAAGGCTTAGAGACCTTGACGGTCAGCTAAGTACCATAGTCCGTTGTTGGACCAGTCCTATTAGGGAGTCTTATGTTGTCATTTTAAGATTCGGTATAGAAGTTAAACTTCAATTCTCCAATTCTTTTATGAACAAAGTTTAGGGAGTTATTGGAATCACCATTGTCTGTCTGTCTGTAAACACAATTTTGCCCCCCCCCCCTCCCCAACTCCCTAGACGTTTTGGTTACTGCATGGAATAGTCTGAAAAGTACACATGTTTAACACCATCTGAAAACTTGCAACAGCAATTTTTATTAAGATAAGACAATATCTAATGCTTTTATTGCAGTTTTCATTTTCATTATCTTATATTTTTTCACTGATACACTGAGGTTGAAAAGTAAGTTAGGTAATCTTTACAAACAATAGTAAATTCTCTAAAACATATTTATACAAGAAATCATATTGACGCAAGCGTCAAATGGGCCGCAAAAAATATAATTGTTGTATGAATCATTGGTTGTTTACATAAAAACACACCACAATGAAGAAAATAAGAGTTGGTTGTTCTAATTTTTATGGTAAATTTTAATATACTTTCAGCAACTTGTTTTGAAGTTTAACATTTTACTATTATCTTAAAGAATCGATTTCGTTACTGTAAGCATTTCTAACGGAAATTGTATGATCATTGCCATAGTATAAAGTAATGGAGAACACATTGATTTGTACATTACTCTAATACAAAGTGCAACTCATCATTTTTCTCTTGGAGATTATGTATTTCAAACTATTTTGGATTATTTTGGTTGCATTGTATTGAATGAAAACTTAATGTATTAGCATGATTTCAAGGGACCTCATAATAAAATAAAAATTTATTAGTTGAAATTTTCCAGTCAATTCAAATTTTCATTTTTGTCATATTCTTGCGTAAATAATTGATATAATGTCATTTCATGAAATTTTCTTCCACATTTTACATGGAAATATAATAAATACACACACAAACTCTTTTTATTTGACACGGCACATAGAAATTCAAAAATATCATTCATATAAAATTTAATGACATTCAGGTCTTTAATATTTTACATGTAGGTCTTTAGTATGTCCCGCATACCGATCCTGATGCATTGTTTTGAAAAGAATGAAGAACTCCGATATTTTCCGAATAGTTTATAGTCTCGATAAAAAACGCGCCAAATATGACAATTTACTAAGTTTGACCTACTTTTCATTTACGAGTAAAAGAAAAAATATGTGATATTTTCTAAAAGGCATAAAACATATTTCTACATGCAAATTGACTTTTAATTCATAAAAATAAGCATAGTATTAATTCTAATAAAAAAAGAACTATCCCGCAGAAACGCAGTAACAATATTTAAATGTGTATCAAATAACGGACCGCCTTCCGGCGGCCCGTAATAATTACACCCAGATGGATTTTTGTCCTTATTTCAAAACAGTTTTAATAAGGATATGATTTATAAATATTCTATGGACCCAGAATGCAAAATATGATGATACATTCTGAGGAGCTAATTGCCTGACGTAAGGCATATCTAAGGTTTGAAAGTTGCCTTCTCCGAAACAGTGCAGACAATGGGAGCAAGCAATATCAAGACTTTTCACAAAAAGGATAAAACGATGCATGTTTAATGTATCGGCAATTACATTCACGACTGATGAAAATTTTATATGGGATGTTATAATACAGTGAGCAAGAGTTTTCAGGTAAAAAGGATGTACACCATGCACGTGTGTAATCCTGATTTAAAAATAGATAAGCCATATTTGAACGGTGGACCGGGGGGTGGGGTGGGCATCGCAACCAGTTGTTTACTTACTTATTGTCTATTACGGTACAATGTAAGTATAGTAGTTGGTATTGGATTATCATCATTGCCGAAGAATCATCAGTTTGGATTAGAACAAATATATGTTCATATAGTTGGAATGTTTACTGGAGGAACTAAATCGCCGAAGCTGGGTGTGACCCAATTTTCGATCGATTTGGGCGATTTCATTCATCTTGAAAACGGTACATAACTTGCATGTTTAACTAATGTACATTACTAATTAAACAATTACTAGTCAAATGTGTATTAATTCTCTTCCAAAACATTCAATCCAAAGTATAATATATGTAGTTGTTACAAAACAAATGTCAAACAATTCATTGACCCCTCCCCGTTAATCTGTGCCAGTGGATGAGTTCATTCAAACCATCAGATCAAGATCCAAGTCGTTTTGTGAATGGTAAAGCAGGACTTCGCGCCATAATATTTCATTCAAAGTTTTTGAGCGCCGACTCCAGAACAAACCGTGTGAACACATCACAGGCACGTAATATCGGGGTAAGTGTGTTTGCGCTGCCTCCCCCTTCCCACTTCTTTTACAGCAGACACTTTTCTTAACTTAACATATATAATAAATGGAAACATCATGGATTTTCCACCCCTTCACTTTTGTCGGAGCATGTAATAAATTAAACTGAAAATATGGAATTCTAATTGAATTGAATTAAAGTTATAATTAGGGTTTTTCATGATTTTGGGAATTCACCCTTTTTTAATTTCTTTAATCTGCACGTTCCGTTTAATTATGAATTTATTATCTGCAGCGAAAATTAAAATTCATTTCTTATAAGATAGCCTAATTGATACATGCGTGCTTCCATTGAATAATTTTGTTTAGTCAGGCAAGCTTTTTGGAAAGCTTTTACTTGTAAGAACATTAAAATCAAGTGTGGCTAAATTGTCTTATGAGGGTCATTATCTGAGCCATGGTTAAGATGAGCATGTATTTAATAAAAATTTATAACCTGCAAAATGAGCAATGGTTTGTGGGCTATACTGCTTCATATAAACTAAGTTTTCTAACATTCTAAAGAAATAAATTTTATCATTAACTGAAATTAGACTATTCTGCAAAATGATATTTTAAGCTATTTAAACTTAGAAGTGAATTAAATTGATGAAGTTTTTCTAATAATAAATTCTCATTTTTACATTCAATTTTACATAGTGCAAATTATGATAATACTTTGCGATTAGAAAAATATTCAAGGTTTTATCCACAGAAGAGCTTTGCACGACTATCTTCATTTACGGCAAAGTGGGGAGTCATTGTCTCTTGTTTTTCTCTGTAACAAATGAAAAATTAAAATACTATCGGATAGAGAATTTTATAATTATTATATATGTATCTCAAATTTTTGGGTTTTTTTTTATCTTTTTTAACAATTAATGAATGAATTATTGAATTTCAATTTTTTTTTCAATTATATGTCACAAACCCTTATGATTCAAATAGTTTAGCTACTTTAATTAATTTCACATTTGTCCCATTTAAAATTACCCTTGCGATGGGTATTAGTCCCATTAGGACAGTTCTAGTTTAATGTTTGCAAACATCAATTTATAAAGGGGGGGGGGGGCAAAGGTAAAAAGAGACCTACAGGCCTGTGTATATTCAAAGTTTCATTTATAATGCACACAACCTGCAAAGAGTTTATTGCCACAAGCATACCATGCACATGAAATTTCCAAAAATAGAACACATACTTAATTTAATGTAGCCAAGTGGCAATTTACCTTGTAGTTTTCCTGATGAAGTAAAAATGTGTGTGCATGTGTTTGTAAGCAACTGAATACCACTACATGAGTATGAACACACACCTTTTATCCCACTAATTTTTTTTATCCCACTACATGCACTCGTATGGTGGGAAGTAATATCGTCCCGAAACATTGATTTTCATCAAATTTGATTCAGAACATATTAGATCGTATTACGTGTCGGTTTCCGGTGTGTACGTGAAATTGTTCACACACAACATATAGCCCATCAAAGTAATTTACAAACTTTTCTCCTTTGGATTAAAATGCGAATGCACAATCAGAACTTCCTACTCAAAGATTGCGACATTTGTTTCTGTAAGTATCATATTTTCTATGGTATTTAGAAATTGTTACATTCTATATATCCTGCTAGAATTGGTAAACGCTATAACAAAAATCAGACATTTTTATTTCCTAAGAGAGTAAGAGAGATATAATTTAACGCCATACTAATGCAACGTTTATTATCCTATAAGGGAGTTTAACATGTTTAGAATGTAACAAGTGTCTTTTTTAAATCAAGATTTGCGATGATGAAACAGGTCAAGACTTATGTTTTAGGAAATTTATCAGTAAATTTTCAGGGGCCGAAATTCGATCCTATTTCTAATATAAGATTAGTACAACATTCCCAATTTAGCAGTATTTTTCCTAAATGGTGAATAGTGTTTTTATTTTTAATTCTCTTGGATACATAAAATGCAAGCTAGACCAATGTCTGCAATATTCCTTCATTCAGTTCATAACCCTCGAACATTGTTAAAGAACTGTACTACTAATATGAAAAAATATGTACTCTGTGTCGACAAGCGACAGGTCAACCAAGTAATTATACGTGAAAGTCTTCCAATACCTGCAGTAGAGAAATTCTCCAGAACCTGAACCGCTGCAGTGTGTTTAGCAGACTTGCCTTGAAATTTGCTTATCATCAGAGAGAGTTAAGTGAGCATCTGAAGAATTACATTTGTTACACACAAAAGCCTTTTTGTTCGATGTTAGCTGTGCGCCCGATATGTACCAGCAAATTATATCTAAAACTCTTCTAGGATGTACTGGAGTTGGAAAAATTATCGATGACATTATTGTTAATGGTAAAACTTAGATGGAACATGACAGAAAATTTAAAGGACTGTTACAGAAACTCAGAAAAAAAAGGCCTTACTCTTAATTTCGACAACTGTCAGTTCGATTTATCGGAGATTGATTTCATGGGTTATCTGTTGTTTGTTTGCAAGAGGAATCTGTCCTGACAAGTCCAAGATTGAAGCTTTAAGGAAAGCTAGATGACCAGAAATCGTTCCGTAGATGAGAAGTTTCCTTGGCCTAGTGAACTTTTGTGCTAGATTTATACCTGATCTTGCTATTTTATCTGAACCTCCTAGAATACTTACAAGACAGAATGTGAAATTTTTCTGAGGACAGAAACAAAGGAAATCGTTCAGAAAGTTGAAAGAGAAGCTGACAAATGAGGAAACTCTAGGTTACTTCGATACTCAAGCGAATCCACAACTTGTTACAAACGCCAGTCTTGTTGGTCTTGAAACCGTCATGCTACAAAGTTAGAATGGGGAAACGAATTATCTCCTATTCAAGCCGTAGTCTTACAGATGCGGAGAACGCTATTTGCAAACAGAAAACGAAAGGAAAGGAAAAGGAAGCTCTTGGCATAATATATGCATGTGAACGTTTTTATATGTACCTCTATGGAATCGATTTTTAACAAAAATCATAAACCTTTAGAATACATTTATTTAGCAAAGTCCAAACCAAGTGCAAGGATTAGAAGTAGGGTGTTACGTCTACAACCATATCGATTTAAGGTTGTTTACATGAAAGGAAACGAAAGGACAAACATAGCTGATCGTTATTAAAATTGACAGATGAATGAGAGAAGAGTCGTACAAACAGATACTGAGAACTTTGTGAAACTCAAATCCCTACATTCTGTTCAAAAAATGATGTCTATCAAACAGAGTGAAAGTGAATCCGCAAATGATCAAGTTCTCAAAATATTCAAACAGGAAAATGGACAAAGGGTTAACACAAACTGTATTTTATTGTGAAAAACGAATTAACAGTTATTGGAAAACTTGTACTCGAGGAACAAGAATCATAATGCGTATGATAAAATCTGCGTAACACTACTTAAAAATTGCTCATGAAGGACATACGGGAATTGTAGTTATGTACGGATTGATCGAGAGGCTGAGAAAATGTATAAGAAATGTCATGCGTGTCAAGTGGTTGGTTTGTCAGACATCAATCCCAGAGCCAATTAAAAATACTGAACTTCCAAGAGGACCCTGGCAGTTACTTGGTGCTGATCTACTGGGACGTCTACCCTAAATGTAGTGATGGATTATTATAGTAGGTATGTGGAAGTTGAGATCATGAAGAAGACCACAACAGAAAAAAATGTAAAAAGTCTTCACAAGATGTTCCAAACACATCGTTTACCGATACAGATCGTAACCGATAATGGACATCAATTCCTCAATGCAGAATTTAAAGATTTCATGGAACAAGACATAGAACATCGGCGAGTAATTCCACTGCAGCCTCAAGCTAATGGTGAAGTAGAGAGACAGAACCGGTTAAGGTTAATCCTTAAACGACTGAAAATTGCTCAAGAGGAGAAGCGATATTGGCGAGATGAATTATCCGATTAATTGATTATGTACAGACTAGAGAAACGCCTGATTCTACTACGGGAGTTAGTCCGCCTGAAATGCTTCTTGCTATGTTCCAGATGACATGTACAAGAAAATCCGTGACCAAGATGTAGGGAAGAAAGAAATTGCAGAAAATCACGCGGATGAGATATTAGAGGCAAAGAAAAGTGATATAACAGAATGTGATAAAGTTCTTTATAAAAAGTCGTCAAACTGTTAGGATACGGAAACTTCACTGTGCACCACTTTAATACACTCACATCAATTAAAAATGCAGCTGTTGTAAGTGCATTACTCGGGATGGGTGCAGCATCCATGCCGCCAGTTCTTCCCGGGGCTGCGTCACCATGCAGTTTAACTGGTGCTATCATCTGCGTGACTTCTACTTCGGAGAGGCTCTCTCCCTGTGCGGACGATGATCCCATGTCTGTTACAACGCACTTTGAAAAATAAGTACGCACTTTGAAAAAAATTTTCAAAGTGCGTTAATTATGGGACCAAGTCAACGCACTTTGGATTTTTTTTTTCAAAGTGCGTTGATATCGTCGATACTAACACACTTTGAAAAACAATGCTTAGGGTTTAGTCTTGATACTAAAAATGTTGATGTACCTTCTTAACGCACTCTGTCTCAAATTTAACGCACTTTGACAAAATTTTGAAAGTGCGTAATTTTTTTTTCAAAGTGCGTTGATATCGTCGATACTAACACACTTCGAAAAACAATGCTTAGGATTTAGTCTTGATACTAAAAATGTTGATGTACCTTCTTAACGCACTCTGTCTCAAATTTAAGCACTTTGACAAAATTTTGAAAGTGCGTAATTTTTTCAAAGTGCGTTGCCACTCACGTCGCGGATCTTTTCATTTCTCTTTCTCTTATTCTTCGGCCCCTTTGTCACCTCAGCTTGACCTCTTTTGACCTTTGGCATGTTCGCTCAAAAAAATATTCAAATTACTTTAATTTTAAACTTCAAATTCAACTATTACATTCACGATAAAATAATTCTTTTCACGGTCAAAATATAGAAAAGATACACATATCTAGATAATTGAAAATGTCCTCGTTGTAAAGGGCAGGTCTAATGGCTTGAAGTTATTTTTTATTTAATCTATTCCAATCAATCTATATAACCGCTTTAGACTCTGGTTCATTCTAAAATTCGCTACAGATAGTTAACTAAGCCATGTTGTTGTTGACAATTCTTCATACGATTAGAGACATTTCTTTGTAATTGCTGGGTTATATCTATTTATAAAAGAGATTATTAATTTTATGTTACATCAGACAATAAACGGAGAAAAGACACTGTAAGCAATTAGATTTATCCTAAAAATTCTATTAAATAATATGAAAAAACAAATGCTTTTTGTGATTACGGGTGATCTCAAAGCGACTAAAGAAATCTTTGATACTTTTAAATATGTCAGTTCTCATTTTTATATCTTTAAGCTTTAGACACTTTACACATTTTTTTAAAAGAAGAGTAATAGAGAAATTTTCAATTTTGCGACAATGCAGTTCTTCAGATTAATTACGGAATACATTATATAAATAGTGCCTGTTTGGGAGGGTAACAGGCACTATTTATTTTATCATACTGAATGTTTTAATTTTAAAAATTTGTTTACTGCTTTTATATAGAAATGAAGTGAATTCTACGGCGAACCGTACGCGCATAATTTACGTGCATGTAACAATTCGTTGTGTTACGCGTTGCCAAGTGTGTTGCTAACGCTGAGGGTAATAGAAAGGATTACCAACTGCGTCTTAACCAATAAGATTTCAGTACTTAGCATGAAAGTATAATAAAGATCAATTGCTCATGAAAGAGTAGAAGAGTATCATGATTTTCTTTTACAGTTGTGGCTGTCAAACTAAATGCACTATAATTTCATGTATTTTCATTGTGCATTGTTGTGCTGTTCTTGAATTGTAAAATTTACCTCCAACTAAACGAAAGAAAGAGGGATGCAAAAATCTATAAGTATCGATGCATATGAAGATTGATTAAATCATTATCTATACAGTTTATGGTCCATTTGTCATTGCAATACTAATATAAGGACTGATCAGTACAAGTTTTGCGGAAAATGCATGAACTTAGATATATTTCATAACTGCACCTGTTCATGAAAAGATCTAACTGGTTGTTTTTAGTATTTGTATAAATATACGTTATAAAGTACTTTTGCATGTTGTTTTATATTTCTTATAATTGCATATTGGTATGATTGCATTTAACATTAAACATTATATTGTATTATCTTTATCAATTATTATAACTTGGGACTTTCGTCGTATATATTTAGAATAGAAGTATTATACACATACACGTGTTCAAACATACCATCCTGTTATTTCATATGACGGTCTTTGTTAAGTCTGTGTTTAGTAAAGTTTTCAAAATTCTGATGAAAAAACTACTTTTTTTTAACGATATCAATGTTTTCTTATCCTGAAATAAATAATATTAGAGCAACCAATATTGTCAAAAAATGCATCCACAGTGTTGTTGAGCATATTTCTTCAGCCGGTGATAATCAATACCATTTAATATTTCCAAAGAAAAAAAGAATCACTCCTCTTAGAAATACATTTTTTGTATAGAATACGTTTAATTTCCAAAAAAATCATCTGGTCGCTGGTCTTAATTTTCGGCACAGTGTTAATACCAACTTTTGTTTGTCTCCCTGGTCAAAGCATATTGTTGATGTCGAAGTAATGTAGCATATTGGCAAAAACTAAATCTGCATGTGTGAAGTTAGTTGACATTTTAGCCATAACTGTCAAATAAGTTTTAATTGTGTGTCAAAGGTAAACTTGTTCGATGCAAATTTTTCGTTTTAGCCTACTATTACGTTTTTATACTTTTGTCTGACGAATAAACGTTAGGCTATAAAGAAATTAGATTTTATGAATGGTAGAAATACAGTTGTGATTTAAGGTATAAGGAATCATTCTATGAGTATTATGAGGTGATAAATTTGGTCAGGCGTAATCAAATCCGACAAAGCCCGAATATGTAAATGTAAAAGAGCAAACCCCGCTTGCGCCCTAATTATACGTCTTTAGGGTCTTCCGTTTCCAACGGAAGACCCTATTGTTTTTGTTAGGTTTCTTTTTCTCTATTTTTCAGTATTATTATTCTTTTTTTTTCTTAACATTTTTCTTAAAACTCTAATATCTCAAATATACTACAATGGATTTTTATGAAAATTTCACGAATAATACAAAATATCAAGATCTTTTATCATGTACATTTTTGTTGATGACGTCACTTCCAGTCGGCCGTTATATTCGTTTTTCTTTTTGTAAAAAGTGATTTTGTCCTCCCTTTTTCGCAAAAACGATTAAAGATAGAAAATTACAAGTTTCAGGAATGATAGATTTTTTAATTTCTGGGGCCGATCAGGTAAAACTACGATCGTCCGTCACTTCCGGTCCGCTCAAACAGCATTTTTGGAAAATTTTGTTTTAAATTTTTTTTAAATCAAATAATCTACAATTTTTTTCCATCAGAATATGTTTTAAACTTATCAAATTTTAATATGAGCAGGTCGTCCGTCACTTCCGGTCGTCACCGGAAGTGATTCTTATATTTCGATTTTTGGAATTTTAAAGCATATGTGTTTTGTTAACATTTTTGTACTGAATACAAAACTAAAAACCGTTTTAAAATCGGACAACGCATTGCGGAGATATTGACGTTTAAAAATGACGTTTTCCGGAAATCTGCATTTCGTAGTGTAGGTTGAAAAATTAGTTTAAAAGGAATTTAATATGATAGTAAATCGTACCAAATGTCAACAGTTTAATTGAACCCTATCAATTCAAAATCAAACGAAAGACCCACTTGTTGCTCGCAACAAGGTGCTTTCAGGTAATTCAGGCATTATCGAGAAATTAAGCGTCAAAATTGTGAAGCGAGAGTCTGAGTAGCTCAGTCGATAGAGTCGTGGACATGGCCCAGGTGACCCGGGTTGAAGCCCCGATTGCCGCATTTTTTTTTTTTTACTATCTTTCGCTTAGATCTACGATTTTATCTTTGAAGTGATAAGTTTAATCTAATCTATTAAAAAATCGGACGGAAGACCCATTCGTTGCTCGCAACGAGATCGTGTCTAGTTTGAATTTATTTTACTGTATAGTACAAATTAATACGTAGTGTTATACCAGGCAAAGGCACTGAAAAATGTAAATATATCAATTAAAATAGCATATAAAGGCATTTATGAACGGTAAAAAGAATTTCTACTAGAAAAACGTGAGCATCTTGATTCGTTTTCTACCCCTCCCCCAAATGATGTTTTTAAAGAAATGGGTCAATAGCAGATAAGAGTTTGGGATATTATGTAGATAGCAATCGTATCATGGTAACTCATTAGTCGGAAATATATGAGATTTTTTTCGTAGTCTGTATTCAAAATAATGTTTCGAATACATCCATTTTATTTACTTACAAAAGTGGTCATTTTCTGTAGCTTATGCTTTATTTAGTTTCTAATAAAAGGGCAAATCACTAGAACAAAGAAAATACACTAGACTATGTACTCTATGGTGCAGTGTAGAAAGGATCCTTAAATTGCTGTTTTGCATGCGCATAACATAAATCAAGTGTGTGTGTTCTCATAATTTATAAATCTGGCTGATTGTTTATAATAAGTATTTTCTCACCTCCACGAAGAGTTCCAAGATAATAAATATGTAATGAAGTTGTGTACACACAGTTTTATGGTCGATTTAAATATTTAATACGCCGAACACTTGGGCTTATTTTTACAGAAACCCTTTCCTCCCTTCGTATGGATATTTCACTTGAAAATCAGGTACGAGTTTTATATTTCAAAATTGTTAGTCTTAATCCATTGGTTTTTGTTGTTGTTGTTTTTGTTGCAAATTAAATATTCATTCGTAAATAGACAAATTAACTTACTCCAATCCCATCTATTTTTTTTATAAACACAACCTTTATGCAATACATGGATATTATTGGATGAAAGAACGATTTTTGAAGGTATCGAATTCTTAGGAATAGTATTGCATTGCATGTAATGTAAACTTTGGTAACCATTTAAAAATGAGTTGTGTTTCTATCAAAGTTAGTTTATTTGTTTATTTTTTTTTTGTTTATTTTTATTATTTTTTACGAGTTGAAGAGAAGTTATGCGTATTTCAAGTTCCACTTCTAATTGTTTCTTTCTTATAATTGGTGATGATTTATTGAAGCAAACAGCGACTGCAAGGTGACATGAAAAGATTACAAAAATTAGTTGCAT